>NC_137273.1:12805406-13505406 GCF_053477335.1 Acartia tonsa
TTATTAGGTTTAGGTGTTAACTCGGTAAGATTTAAAAAAAGATCATATACCATTGAAATTGTAAATATTGGGCTATAACTTTTCTGGCGCTTTGTCATTCCAAACTTACTGGGATGAAATACATTTTATGTAAATTCAAAAATGTTGGAAAAAAGGGACGAAGTCCAAAATACATAACTTTTGCACCACGTCGCCTTCCTGTGACGTCATAAAATGAGGGAGATGAGAGGAGAAGTGGGAAAGAAAATCGCTAAAACATAGATGGAGAATATGACGTCACAGGAAGACGACGTGGTGCAAAAGTTATGTATTTTGGGCTTCGTCGAAAAAATGCAATGGGGGAAATGGGATAGGAATATCATTCTCATTTAAACAAAAACTCATTTTTATGCTAAAATGTGGTTTAATTTTGGTTTTTGAATTTCATTTATTTCCCTGGTATTATTTTTCTTTCTTTTAGTAATTAATAAAACTTCTAAAATCTTCCAAAAAAAATTAAAAATCTTCTAAAAATGATACCAGGGATATAAATGATCATACCAGGGAAATAAAGAATATTTACATCCACTATTTAAGGGGTCGTTTATATGGGAATGACATTTCCTGAACCCTATTCAAGATATTCCCAATCAGCATGCACCTATTATACTATTATATAGTCCGTGGTCGGTCTGTTGTTCATGCTGCAAAACTGCCTTGTTTAATTATCCATGGACTGAACTTATTTTTTTTTAGATTTCCTGGACCCCTGCGGTTGCCTTTTGTGGGAAGCCTCCCCTTCGTCGGCACTAACAGAGGAAGGGTAAGGATTTATATCCAACTATAATAGTAACAGGATGCCTATGAGTTTGTCTGTCTATCTCTACCGAAGGATCTTGCTAACCGATATGGTTCTCCTTTGCGGTTACCTTTTGTAGGAAGCATCCCCTTTGTCGGCACTAACAGAGGAAGTGTAAGAATTAATATTCTTATATAAAAGTAACTGAATGTTTGTCTGTATATTTGTACCGAATGGTTAGCTAACCGCTGAACCGATAGGGTTCTCCTTTACATTGTAGCTTCTTATAGGTCCTGGGAACGTTTTTAATATTATTTTTATAATTTATTAAAGAAAAGTAATCATAGAGAATTAAGCTATCCATCTCTATACGCAAGACTTTAAAGTACACCCAAAGGTAGTGACGTCTTTGGTTGTAAAGGTGTACACATTGGAGGGGTAAAAAAGTGAGAATGAGTCTACATTATTCTATTTATTCTGAGATGGGTTTTTGAAAGAAGAATGCCGCGTTTTTTTCGACATATTTTAGACCTGTCGTCTTCATTCAATCAATCATTATTATGTAAAGGCCCTGTAGGATTTAAACAGAGTATACAACTATGTCGCTTTTGTTGGTATGGCTTTAAAAAAAAAAAAATTATCTTAAATCCATTTTTGCTGTATATTAATTAATGCATCTTTTTAGAGCTTTATTAGACATAATACAAATGGCTGAAATAATAATTTTAGAATTTTAGATGTTGTATACTCTGTTTAAATCCTACAAGGCATTTTCATAATAATTATTGATTGAATTAAGACAACAGGCCGCATTCTTCTTTCGAAAACCCATCTCTGTTCTTGTCTGTTTTGCAGAGCTTCGCTTTTTTAGATATTGTCATTCTTAATAAATAAACAAGGATGTCAACATCCATAAAAGCGAAGCTCTGAAATGGAAGGACAAACGGACATTAAGACTTGTATAATGTCAGAACTGAATAATCAGAATGCGAATGTATAAGAGTAAAAGCAAAATTGTAAATAAATTTGTTGAAAAACTGCTTGATACAGGATAATGATTATGGACATACTTACATTTTTAGGACTTGATTATAGAGTTGCTTCGCTTATAATATTGTACTTTGTTGTCCTAGGAATCAGTATACCAAAAATCAGACCAATCGGATGATTAGGTCACATACAAATTTGTTGTTAAAAATGTAAAAAAATCAACATGTTTAAAATGGACGTACGGACATTCTGGTAATGATTATAGAGTTGCTACGCTTTCTATATCGTACCTAACTATTACAGGAATCACCATGCAAAATTTTAAATCGATAAGACAATTCTAGCATGCCTAAATTAACGAAAAAGGCTATTTAAAAAAGTAAAAAAATCAACATGTTTAAAATGGACGTACGGACATTTTGGTAATGATTATAGAGTTGCTACGCTTTCTAAATCGTACCTAACTACTAAAGGAATCACCATGCAAAATTTGAAATCGATAGGACAATTCTAACATGTCTAAATTAACGAAAAAAGCTATCCGTTACGGACGTACGGACGGACGGACGTACGGACGTACGGACGGACCGACCCTAATTATAGAAAAGCTTCGCTTTTAAAAAATTAATGTACATCATTTTAAAGTATAAAACTTTTGTGGTTAACAAGATTTGTACAACGTATTGTGAAATTAAAATCATTTTACATTAGTCTAAGTACGATTTAGTTAAATGCATTCCAACAAGGATGACAACATCCATAAAAGCGAAGCACTGAAACGGTATGACAAACGGACATTAACACTTGAATAGTGTCAGAACTGAATAATCATAATATATGTAAATTCATAAGGGTCAAAGCAAAATTGTAAGTAAATTTGTTAAAAAACTGCTTGATACAGGATAATGTTTATGGACATACTTACATTTTAAGGACTTAATTATAGAGTTGCTTCGCTTATTACATTATACTTTGTTGTCCCAGGAATCAATATACCAAAAATCAGATCAAACAGATGATTAGTTCACATAAAAATTTGTTGTTAAAAAAGTAAAAAAATCCACATGTTTAAAATGGACGTACGGACATTTTGGTAATGATTATAGAGTTGCTACGCTTTCTAAATCGTACCTAACTACTAAAGGAATCACATGCAAAATTTGAAATCGATAGGACAATTCTAACATGCCTAAATTAATGAAAAAAGCTATCCGTTACGGACTGACGGACCGGCCCTAATTATAGAAAAGCTTCGCTTTTAAAAACGTATACTGCATTCTAACAGAATGATGTCTGTCCGTCCGTCTGTCCCTTGAGATCTCGGTAACCACCGAACCGATTGGATTCTACTCTTCAGGGAACATACCTACTGGTCCTGTGGAGGTTTTAGGCTATTTTCTTGGGGGGGAGGGTGGGTGGGACACCCCCAACCCCCCAAAAACAAAAAATCCCCCCGCCATTTTTAGAAATTATTTTAAAAAGTGGTGGAGTGGGGAATTTCCAGGTAAAAAAGATGTAATTAAACCTCTTGGGCCAAAGCCCCTGGAGGCTAGGGGTGATGCTGATAGTATAATATGAAGTAGTAAGAGTTTTTATCTGAATCTACAGATCTCGGTAAATTTAATAACGAATTTGTTTTACATTTTAGAGAAGCTTCGCAAAAGTCTAGGCAAGGTTTAGGCTATTTTCCAGACCCCTATCGCCCTCTCCTATGGGCTAGAGGCGAAGCAACTAGTTTTTTTTCAATGAAAATTGTCAAATTGTTTTACTTAATATTTTTTAATGTATTAATTTTAGAATGATCTTGCTATGGACAAAGCTGTTACTTCGGACCAAATCACTCTTGTTCAGGAATTAAATATATTGAAAGTTATAAAACTATTTGTTGCTTAACCCTTAATAGTCGGGCCCCTTGCCGTAACTTAATCGGTCGGGGGGGAGGGGTTCCTCTGCGGAGAGCGTAATTCATTTGTTACATCCCCAAAACATATATTACGGTGACTTAATTTGGGAAACCTGCTATACTCGGCGAGGGTGAGGTAATAACGAGTAGCTTTCTTGACACAGTGGGTCAAGTCATAATGTACTTGAGCGTGATGCTTGAGCTGGCCCTAGTGGCTATACAAAAGTGTTTCGTCCTTCTCCGTGATTACTTAGGTCCAAACACTAAGAAACAAAGGCTACACACACACGAAATGAATCCGAAACCTATACGCAATTTCAGCTGTCGTTGGGGGTCAACACATCTGTGTGTGCGAATGGGGCGTTTGTCCATATTTAGGTATGGAGACCGCTCTTCTATGAGTACTACTAAAACCTAATTTTAATACAATACACATAGACATTCTCATCGTCGGTTCGTTTGTTTAGAATGCTTAACCCTCTATTCCCACAAGTATAATACGAATTTGGTTGAGCTGGTGGAAGCTCAACAAAAGACCCACGCGAAGTATTATGTTGCTTTAACCTAAGAATAAATGGTTGGTTTTGATATTCGATCAGAATTATATAAGTATATTAAGTATTAAGGAAGGAAAATGTTTTTATAAAGTGTATTTATATTACAAGTGCATAAGTTAAGTATGAAAATATTTACAGGATAAGTGTTAAAATTATAAGTAGAGTAGGACAGAAATGTGCCCTAAGTCCCAAGCAGTGAATTGTGCTAAGTGTTAGAGTTCTAACATAAGGCCTGAGCTCAATTCATGCTAAGTACTAAGGGGCCTAAATTTAAACTACAATGCATGCCAAACAACTAAGTCATTACCTTTTAAAGCCAGAAAGAGAAGTTGATGGTAGGAGAGTTAATAAATAACTGAATAAATTCAAGAGGTACATGCTATAACATTAGCTCTGGACCAGGATTTTAGTGTTTGTCTGTGCAATTAAATATCTGTGTGTTAATATGTGACGTAAATCAGGCATGGTTGTAGGCATACATATATGTACTGGTTGTTTATATGATTACATTAACTATAAACATACTATCTTTAATAAACATATACTATTAGCAAATCACATACAGATTACCATGAATAGGCTAGCGTTACCCATATATGGTGTCATATAGGTAAAGATAGGCCTATGAATGCATAAATTGATACAAATAATGCCTTGGGCCTAGCTAAAGTAATTGTGTCTTGCCCCTGAGTGCTACTAGATAATTGCAGGGCACGTGTCAATCAAAGGTTCATAATATGATCTATAAAGTGTTGACTTTATATCAAGCATAGATAGATAGTTGTGGATGCGAAGCATTTCTGTAAAAGTCTCATATGTACGTTCAAAGAATTTGAAAATTGAGGATCGCATCTCCAATGGGGGTAAGTTGTTAAAAAAGAAAAAAGAGAAAAAGAAAAAGTTTAGTAGTCCCAGTATATAGGCATATATAATAAACTATAAATGTATTCCAAGCTAAGTTAAATACGCTTTCCATTAAGAAAGTAAGCTTTGCGTATTTTCATAGCTGGGTATACAAGATGATAAACCTCCCAAATAGAATACATTCTTTTCTTGAGGGGTTTAGTTTTATTTAACATTGTCACATCAATAAATGTTTTTGCGTTGGTTGTTCTGGATAGTTCAGCTTCTTCTGATGATGAACTAGGTGGTGAAGTGCTCTCGTTCGAAGTGTAGGTTGAGGTTGGGGGTGAGGTAGATATGTAGCCAAGGGCGTCCACTTGTGCTACCTCGTTTCCATTCTCGTCCAAGGTGATTGAGTGATTTTCCAGGTCATAGTAGAGTTGGTTGAGGTCATTTGTAGAGAGGGATAGTGTGCTGCAGGAGCTAATGTCACTATCGGTCTCCACTCTACTATCTTCTGTGGTATTCAGGGCTGTATTTAACAAGAAATTCCTGATGGTGATGGACAGGTTCTCTGAGAATCCATCGTACTCTGGTGTGGTGATAATGTTGTTGTTCTCGTCTATAGTGTCAAGGTGTTGACAGGAACACAACCGCAATCCGTCCAAGGTAGGGTGGTGGTAGGGCTCCAATACTCCATGATCATCTAGGTTATCTCCAGGCTGGTCCATGGTAGATCCTAAAAAGAGTTAGTGCGCGTGCTCCAACCGGTTCCTTGGGGTATCCTGGCTATGGTAATCTAAACAAAAGAAATTTTAATAATCTTTTATTAATCATTTTATCCCTGGGATATTCTAGAAATTCTTTTCGTTACAGATAGACCTATAATGGATTGGTTAGCTATCTCTATTTCTGTTAAATATAACTGTTTCCTGAATTTAAACAATATTTTATATAAAAATGTATAAGTACAATTAGTATTTACATATCGTATTAATTTCTTTGGTTACATTACTCGTATGTATGTAAAAGTATAAGATTTTACTAACAATAGTTGGTAACCCTTGTTTGTATATTTTGTATATGTACATATGGTTTATACCATTGTTGGCATTAGCTGTATTTATGTTATTTTTAACATGAATAAATTTTGATCATTTTAAAGACTAATATCTTACATTACGTCGCTGTCAAGTGTACCTTTTAGACTTAATATCTACAAAATATATCGTTCGACGTCCGTAATTAAATTTTACGTAACAATAAGTTGTCAACCCTTTGTTTATGTTTGGGCGGTCAAAAGTGATAGGGGTTGGATTTGAGCGAGGTTATAAAAAGCTGGCGGCCCAGTAATTATGCTCATTTTATTAATAATTGTCTTTGCGAGCGGAGCTTGCATTCGAGTGTTTAATTTTACCGCTAAATTCCAAGAGAATTTATATAAAAGTGATAAAATATAGTAACCCGTTTGTTTTATATGAATGTTTTTTATGTTATAGATTGTTGATATGCCCATTATTGCATTCGTTAGCCTCTATTTAAGACTCAAGAATCTTATTTTCTTCGTCGATAAGGCCTTTATCACTGTATTTTTGATCGAAAGTGGGTTAGAAGCAATATGGGTACATCTTCAATATATGACAATTTTGTTTTATATAATATTTGTAGTTTTGATAGGACATATCTGAATCATCAGGTAAATTGACGTACCTTGTTTTGTTTACGTTTTCCGTCTGCAAAAGTTAAATTCGTTCATCGTAAGCAAAACTTATATTGATACAGATATGTTCCATCCTTTTATTCGTTGTAACATTTGATTACAGCGTCCCTTTTTATAATCAAAATTTATTAAATCTTGACTGAAATCTTTTTAAAACAATTTTACTATAGGTTTTAAAATAAGGTTTTCTGTTTACTTAATTCAATTATAATGACGCTAATTGATAGGTTATTTACGTTACGAGTATCTCAACCATATTCATGTTAAAATGGTTGCTTATAAAAGTTATAGTTAGCTAGCTTTATCGAAAGTGCTTTTAAAGCGTCATTGAAAATATTCAGATTTAGCTAGTACATAAGTTTTAATTGCTTGATACATCATAATGAAGATGTTTTTGATAGCCCAGCGATAGCTATTTTTAAGCGTTGAATCATGTAAAATTAATTACATATTCTTTAGCTTAATTGAATCTGATAAAACAAAGTTTTAATGTTTGGATAGCTTAGCGATAGCTATTTTTAAGCGTTGAATCATGTAAGGTTAATTACATATTCTTTAACTAAAATAAATTTTACTTATAAATAAATAAATCAAAGTATTAATGGTTAGGGAGCTCAACCATAGTTGCTTAAAATACTAAAAGTTATTCGTGTGTACAGTCTCTTTCATAAAATCAACTTTACTATATTGCTTTTCAGAATCACTAGTCCTCTATTTTAAATTTACATCCGCTCATAATGTATATACCTGACAGCCTGGACGCGCATCAGAATATTAAGGAAAGATTCGAGGAATCAATGAGAGCGGCTGCGGCCACTCTTGCCAATTCCTCGTTTCTTGAAAACTCCTTAGACGACTCGAGTTCAGTGTACAGCGACACGTCTGGGATGCCAAGCCTTGCTGATGTCGATGACTATGGGAGTACAAGTACTTTTGAATCTGTAGAGTCCGAAAGGGATCAAGGGGAGATGTTTGGCAACGAGCATCTCTCACTGATGCTTAGTAGAACGATACAAATCATCTGGTCTCTCCTCAATTCGGTGGTGCAGAACTCCTGCGGTGACATTGGTGACGATGTTGCCGGAGGTGATTCTGGGTCTGCCGAGTCGAGGAGAGACCAGAAGACGAGTCTGGACACACTCAACATGGATGGCTTAATTAACATGTTGTTGGGTTTAGGCTTGTTTTCATGTGCTCTCATAGTGGTCTTCTTCGGTGCTGTAGGGCTTGAGACTCTAACACGTTTAGACAACACCTCAGACAGGTCGCTGGCTCGCTGGATAAGAGATGTATGTATGCGCCTCCGAAACATAGGCGTCAGGACCATTGAGCTTCTTCACTGTGGTAACAGGACCAACAGGACTAGATCTGGGGTTACGTCGCCAACTGTGGAGCCGTCGGATACCATGTATGAAGCCGCGTCCTCTGTGATGGATGATATTCTGTCAGATACACAGGTGAATTTTCTTCTGTTGTATATTTCTTTTCTGTTTTGTATATTTTTTTTTTTTTTCTAGCCACCCGTTTTGTATAATAAAGCATCATGTTGTTGCAGGGTTGTTCTGTCCTATTCTCACTTCCTCAACGTTGACTTTCGGCTCTTCCATATATATCGCTCACCGTTTGTCGTCGTTTTATGTCGCCAGAGAAATCCGCTCGGTTACCGCAATTAAATTGAGATACCAGTTAACATTTACTAAAATCTTAATTAGCAACCTAATATTATTTCCCTCTGGGAAGGTTGAGAGTTTGCTCGTGCCGCACGTTTCTCCTTGGGGGTTTAAATGTTAGATCCAGACTTTAATGTTTTCTTTTTGTTTTAGGCTCCCTCTGCTAGTCCATCGACTCCAGCCGAAGTGAGATCCAGAGTTGGGCTGTTTGCCGTACACCTTCTGTCTGCCACTGAGGATCGAGTTACTGGAAGTAATGTGCTTGCGGGATTGGACACCTCGTCGGGAAGTCCTGGCTTCCGTCCGTTGATCTTTGATCAAACAGAGCGTCTACATGTAAGTATCCATGCTTTAGTTTTTCTATTAATTTTCAGAAAGAGGCTGTACATTTGTACACGTATCCAGAGGTATTTGCAACTAAAATTCTTTTATTGGTAGAATATTAATCTTAAAATGTATGGTTACATAAGCATTTTTGAACCGATCTAAGATTTTAATTCTAGTATAAAGTGGGTTGAATTGCTACCTAATCATATAGCTTTACAGGATTTTAGGCATTCTCATTTCCTGATTTTCCTAGATTCTTTGTTGGCGTTGCGATTAAACTAATAAGATCTATTATATTTTAGGCGACCAACTCAATCAATCTGGAGGAGCATTATACAAATATGCTAAGGTTTAGCCCGCCCAGTACTGGAGGGTCTGCAGAAGGATCCAGCTATAGTTCATCTCTATGCCTTAGTCGCATTGATTCCCCATCTGCAGCGGACCTTTCAGCGGTAAGTTAGCTACATTCGTTTAATATTATTAGTCGCCAAAACTACGTGACTTGAGGTAAGGAATTTGGTGACTTTAGCTATGCGTATATACAATAAGTTATTTTAACCATGGTGCTATTCCCTTTCCAATGGTTAGCATTATGACTTTAGCGGAGTTAATAAAAATTTTCTAAAAGTATCAGGGCTGCTCAATTATCTATATGGGTAAGCATTATTATATTTCTCCCTGATTATTTGTTAAGATTTTCTGTTTTAACTAATATTTACTTCCCTATTTTAGGAAGCGGAAAATACACTTCCTCTGGTGAACGTGTTCGAGATCGATATACCATCCAGCCAGTTCGGTTCCATGGGTAGTGAGATTCGGTTCCCATTGCCAGAGAGAATTGTTGGAGGTTTAGAGCGGCTGTGTCTTACAGTCGAGACTCCCACCCCTTCTCTTCCGCCAGAGACTGCCTCAGAGACGGCTAGCCTGACTTCAGTTGCGCGTTCGTCGGATAACAGCAGGGAGGAGTCCGATGCTGAAGGTGTCCCTCGGCGACGGGGTTCTGCCGGCCCTAAGCGTACGCGTTGAAGTGGCGAATGTTAGCTTGGTCATAGACATTGTAATTTTTATTAGACAAAGGCTGCTCAGACACGTGTGACAAAATTCTTAATCTATGTAACTAGTCAAAATAGTGATTACTATTTAGTAAAATATTAGACGTTATGACTTTCATACTGTACAAGACCAAATAATTTACACCATTGTTATTTTGTTATATCATTACATGTTAGCTTGTAAGGAACTTAGTATGTAAGGAAATAATGGTATAAGGTTGTATTTTCTTTTCCCCTAATTTAAAACTTCGTGTAATCTCAATTACTTTCGTCATAGTTGAACTAAATTGCTTTTCTCAATATTATATTAACAATTTTAATTTCAGCCTTATATCACAATTTATTCATTCTTGTTAGCTTTTAAGGGTTATGTATATAGTTATTTAGTCTAGCTTGCGCCTCAGTACCTTTTCTCTGATCTTTCATTTATATCCATCCCTGTGCATTAATCGAGAATTTTAATTGTGCTGTGATATATATAGAGGACCTGTAAATAGCATATATTTTTTTTGTAACCAATATCTAAGTAGACTGAGAGACTGACGTTAGACAAAGCTATTTAAATATGCTTATTCAAGTACTTGTAAGAGAGATATGTAAAGACTGTTTGTAAATTTTAATATTTGAGCAATTAAAGTAGTATCATTGATCGGGTAATTTCATTAAGGAAGAATTGTTTAACTTATTAAGGTTTAGAGTATATATCATTCTTCTTCAAAGCTATAGAACTTTACATCCCTTTAATTCTTACTACAATAGCCGTAAAACTTAAGTTTCGGGGTAAAATTTTCTTAGGCCTGTCATTAAAGTTAAATCTAAATTTTTATTTTTTTTTCATCAAATAGAATTTTCCTGATTCGAGTAGAGTCGTTGATAGGCTGTGTGCCTATATATATATATATATAAGTTTTTGCATTTATTGCTCAATTGTTTTTAATGATCTCGGAATTTTTCTTATGTGCCAGTATACAGCTTAAGTCCAAAAAAAAGAGATATATTAACTAAATTTGTTAAAACTTGTCAGAAATCTTTCTTATTATCACAATTTTGTTTTCCAAAGATTTTGTTAAATGAAAGTTTATATTCTGTTTTCGAAATTGTCTTAACTTTATAATTTTCACCAAAGAGAAATATTTGTCAAATTTTTATACCTTTTTCTAAAGATTATCTACTTTTGTTAAAATAAATATAGAGATTTTAAGTTACATATATACTTGTTAATTACTGGTTTAATATATGTTGTGTAAAATTCTATTTACGTAGCTACTCTATAAGCGTTACTTGTTCGTTTGTCACGTTAGTAGTGATAATAATTAAATTAAATTGTTACCTTTATGAAGCCTAGTTTTAAAGTTCGCTTATTTTATAACGATTAAATGAGTAATAACATTACCTACTATGTTCTTTTGGTATCATAGTTACTATATATGTGGTTTATTTTCTTACCGTTTCTATCATTACCCTTTTAGATAAATCATATAATAATAACGTGGAGATTTTTATAAGAACGTACAAGAATATAAGTACAATATTGTATAGGTAAGTACGAGAGTATTATATTTTTCCGATTGGCAAAATCTTTTATATCATTGGGAATGTCCGTAAGTCTTTCCATCTGGATGCATTAGAAGTTAAGTCATAGGAATCATGTTAACTTGTATATTTATCTGACTATTCTGTTTGAGTTTCTAGGTCGATAACTAGAGGTAGTTGCGGCGGGGTGACCTCTCCTGCCGTAGATTACCGTTAGGTTATGATGATGTGCATCTGGTCGTTGAGGGATAAGCGTTCTACCGCGTATACGCAAACTCCTCTGAAATACTCTTAATATTCTTTTCAAGAGTCTGACTAGGAATGTAGTGATCCTGTCTAATATTATGACCATGATAATTGTTATTGTCACGTATATAGCTATTTCTTCTATATGAGCGAAGATAGTTCTAATGGTCAATGGTTCTTTAGGTTTTGGTGGGCACAGTGATTCTGACGCAAATGGTAAAGTTCGTGCCATGGTCTGTCGGTCATAGCCTAATGCGAATTGTGTGATCGTATCTCCCAATGTGAGATTATATGATCCTCCTGTTATAATAAAAGGAGTGGATGTAATAGTTATTGATGCATTCTCTAGACTGCGATTAGTATTCTCACTCAAGCTAGTAAAGACAATTCCATCTTGTACATAAGCGTAGGGATACGTTTGTTTCGCCAAAGGGCAGTGCTTGGTTATCAATGTTTCATTAACGCTAAGTAGTCCCTTAAGGCACTGGTCAGCTTCAACCGGTAGATAAGCGTTATAGTAAGATTGTCTGTATACTCTTTTGGTTTTATCCAAGTAATAAATGGAATCGATATAGCATTCATCAAAAGGAATCGGTGCGTATCTGTAGATTTTTATTGGCTCAGAACTTAATTCCATGGATAGGATAGTGGTGAATGACGTTGTACCACCACTTAAACGACTTTGGACTTCCAATCCAAGATTATGAGTATAGTCCAAGTTAAGTTCTTGCCTTACAAAAGTTTTAATAGAGTCTGTGATGTCCGTCTTTGCAAGATCTTGAATTAGAGTAAGTCTGAAGTTTAAGTCTGCTTTAAGCTCTTCTAAGTTCGTGATGGCTAAGTTGCTCAAGCTATCAACATAAGAGTATTCTGCTGTTTGCACAAAGTTAGCTGCTTTGGCATGAAGAGTTATACCACTTACAATTTGTGGTACTATCTCCGCAAGCAATAACTGTGTAAAATCAAACTTATCATGATCTAGCTTATAAGAAAGTTTATTTACGTTATTAGTCACTTCAATGCGGTTAGAACTTATTAAAGGAGTTACTGTTTCAATAGCTTCCTTGATTTTGCGGATAAGTTTTATTACTTCAATAAGCAAGTCCTTAATCTTTTTGGTATATAACTTGCCTATAAGTTTAGTTTGTGCTGAAGTGAATGTGCGTCCATCGTAGCTAATGTCTAATTGAGTCTTCAGGCCATCATAGATTGCTATTTCAGGCGCTGTATTGCCTACAGATATATCAACTTGAATGGATTGAATTGCTACAGCAGTGTAGCCTATATGCTCTCCACTTTGATAGTGAGTGGGTATCATGTCTGTCATTGTGTTTGCTGTTGTACTATAGTAGTACGTACTTAGTATTATTAATATTATCTTAGAATACATTGTTAAACAGTTAAGTTTATTTAATAGATGCTTATATCCACAATCAAAAGTTACTTTTCTGACTGATACACTTACACTAATAGATAAGTGCCCAGTTCACAAAAGACAAAGGCCGAACTCTGGAAATTTTAGGTCGACCTATAGAAGCTTTAGGTTGACCGATTTTATAAAGGTATTTGTGGGTTATACTTGTTTAGGTTGACCTACAGAAAAAATCGGTCGACCTGTAAAAGTTATTTGTGAACTGGGTAAAGGTCTTCACTGCTTGGAGTTCTATGATAAACTAACTTATTTTTCCAAAATCTATTTATTATCCCACTTTCGCTACTGCTAGATCCTGAGTGGGCGTTTCCGGTTTCTAACTATAATTAAAGTTTTTGACATATTTTTTTTTGTATGTAGATTGGTTATAAGCTTAATAACTAATCAAGTTCTTCTCAATTCAAGGCATTTATATATAGGTTGTCTAATAATATTTTTATGCTTGTGTGATTTACATAGTTTGTATTAGATATTTTAACTTTTAACTCAATTTTGTATATATTGGGTTACGCAGTGACATGCGTATATTTGTACAGTTTGTATTACTCGTTTGACTCTGTTTAGATTATACAGATTCAAAACTTATACATATACAATTTTCCTTTTATATATTTTTGTGTATAAATATTTTTGAAGGGATCGACTTATTTAGTCGACGTGTATTGTATATGGTTGGTCTCCCCCTGTCAAGAGAGAAGACGTAAAATTTACCACTGGATATATAACCTTGAGTGGGAAAATTCTACATAAATTATGATATCTCTGTTATCAGATTAGAATAACATACTATTATATTGTTCCCGAGTTTACAGGGTAAACGGAAATGCAAGTGATTGTTATTGGACTGGATTTATATCTCTTGAAATCTGATATTATAATTTATGTTCAATGTTTTATAGATATGAATTCTGTACTTGTGCAGAATTATAGGTTTTGTATTAATTAAATTTGCATTTTGTTATAATGGTAATCATTTCGCTGCTTATTTGTGCATAAAGAGATGACTTGTGCACATATTTCTGGTCGCAGATTTTGCTTTGGCCAGAATTATAAGCGGAAATGTCTCGTTTAGTTAATTATCTTTAGTCCATGACTTTATTGTAAGACTTTATAATTACTCTTTTGTATTATCTATGAAAGTGTCAAAATATTAGCCAATTGGTTTGAAACTCTTTGATTTTGAAAGGGTATTTAACTTGTCTGTATTTATATCAGATCTCCTTTCAACCATGTTTATTTTGAAAACTTGCAATTTATTAATACTGTGAGAGGATATGTGTGATATTAGGATTGGTCTTACGTGGAAAGTATTTAATTAATTCCATGAATTTTCTGTAAGTTTACCTTTTATTTTTATGTGATTTTAGTTGTAATCTTATCTTTAATTAGCAATTAAAACAGGTTTTGGCATCTTTTAAAATAGATATAGGGGAGTTTTATTATTTAAACTTTTAAATATCCCTGTTTTATCAAAAATTGCGTACAGCATATAATATCGCGTAAGGAAAGAAGAGCAAAAGTGTTCCCTTCTTATAGTATGAGCTATAATTAGTTCATATGGTTTATAACTTAAATATTTTATGGTATTATTATTAGTTGTGTTGTTGTTATAGCAGTTCAAATCTAATTTGGTTAGAACTGTAATATACCTGTTAATCATTTGTTGACAAGATGCATTGGTATTTGGGTTATATTATAGTTCGCTTGAAAAGTTTAAAGTTTTAAAGAAGTCTGAGTACAATATGCAAGAAAGAAAAACTTAATCTTGTTTTGACTGAAATTTTCTTTGAGGGTAGGCAATGGTTTTTGCTTAATTACTAGATCTTTAAATAAAATCATTGATGGGTGAAATTGTGGCATATCACAATATATACTGTTGTTGTGTTCCTATAATAAGAGCATTAAAGATATAGTTTTGTTCGTACAGATCCTAATCGATAGTTTTTGTCTTTATCACAATTATATACAAATTAGATGCACTTTTGCCGCAACATGGTTTTGGGTACATATTTCAGGCATTATTAAAGGCTGATGGGTTAAGTATCCGAGATGTGTTTCTTAGACTTAATGTTAACTGCAAGGTTACTTAGGAATTATAATTCATAGGGTTTTCAAGATAATCAAAAATTAAATTCAAGCGATTCAATACCGTTTTCCCTAGCTTGCAAATGCAACGATAAGCTTGGTATCTTATCACCAGGAATGATATAGTATTGTATGCTCATATAAAGATTAGATCAGGTGATAAAAGTGGTCTGTGAGTTCTGAACATGCAGTTTATAATAAGACTATTACATAAAAGCTAGAGGTGGTACCAGCTTCATTTGACAGGGTTATTTTACATGTCAATGTGCTAGTTAATCTACCAAAATTGGTCCAATTGCCAAACTTTCTTAGTGTCCTCTAAGTTTCACCTTTGTGCTAGGATTGAGACAAAAGTTCATCCAACCCGAAAGTATGAGTGAGATCGAATGTGCTATTGGTTCATTTATGCCTATTGTTGTGAATATGCGCATAAAAAGTCTTCTTTCAGTAAAATCTGTAAGTCCATATATCTTTTGAAAACTGCTATGCTTGTTTTCAATTTATACTGCGATAGACATGTAAACCTAGAACCAAGGAAAAGTTACAACTTTTCAAGGTAAGTGAAATTTTCTCAAACTAAATTTTCTATCTTTTATGTGCGTATTCTCCACAACTTTCTTCAGAGTATTCAAAATGTATGCTCAATAATTCTGACTTCGGTTTTAGATAGTTCAATCAATTTAATGATACTCCCTAAGTATACTGGGCTCCTGGGGTGGAGTGTACTATCTAGGTCATGTCCTAATATATATATTTTTGTTGTATACAATTTTGTCTTGTCTGTCTTAGGTTGAGTTTTAGTGTAAGATTTGCTTCACAAGTAATGATAGTCTTTAGGCAAAGTCCCAGTGGTATTTTGGCACTGTTGATTGTTCAGGACTTTTCTGTCTACATGTGAATGTATGAAGATTTTAGAATTATGCCATAAAACAGTAGCTATATTACTATTCAAGTTTCTCTCTTTTTTTTTGAAATAGTAGTGTGTGAAATTTTCAATCTTGACCATACACCTTAACCTAATTTCTACAACATCATCTATGTGTTCAATGAATTTACTGTATTCAGGAGTAGATGAGACTGGAATTTTTATTTAGCATTAAGATGATAATCAGATTAAGATCACTCATGATATGTGAGTGCCCTGTTCGATAGCTGTATGAATTAAAGTGTATCTATCAGCTTAATAAGTTAATCAATGTAATTATTGATTTTGTGTTTCAGATTGGTATAAGAGTATTATTGGGTTGGTTACTAGTAATTAGAGTGATCTAATTAATAGCTGGCGTGTTTCGGGCTATGGCAAGTTGATCCAATTCGTCATCAGATTCGTCTACTTCTGGTAGCATAGGTAGTCCATATATGAATGATCCTGAGAAGTCAAAATCAACGACTACCTCTCTGACAATAGATTGGTCGCTGGACTCTATGTAACCAGTGATAACTGTGTTGGTGATAGTGTGATTGGAGTTATTGATTATTAAAGCTCTGCCACTGAGTTGTCCATCATCATTGATAATGAGTTGTGTTTGTCCAGGTAAGATCTTAATTCCTGCATTTTCGTTTGAAATATGATCGTCGCTGAGGATCACTTGTGTTCCAGGTGCTAGGTTGAAAAAGTGGTTGATATTCATTACTATCACTTGGGTTTCTTTAGCTTTGATCTTTTTAACTACTCCTGTACAGAGCTGGAGCTCAAGTTCAGAACAGAAGATACTGCTCAGCGGTCCTTCAGGGTGAAGAATAGAATACAAACACGGTGCTAACCGGTATTTGTCTGTGACAGGCGTCCATGTTAGCTGTAGGCTTCTAATACCATTCAGTCCAATTATCATAGGTGCGACATCCTCATGGTCTTCAGCTACAATTGAAAAGAGAATTGGGTAATGACGGCTTGAAAATGATGTGGGGCGAATCATGAGAGTTACTTCTCTGGGTTCGGGGATCTTGTGATCTGCACATGTAACTGGTAGATCATGACTTTCTTCCAGCTGATTCTTATCATCGTTCATTACTATGCCAAACAATTTGCTATAGTACCTGGCTGATATGATGTTTTTATTTGTTGCTGAGTCAAGTAAGGCTGTCATGCGTACGTCATAGTCATATTTACAATCTATTTCTTCTGGCATACAACCAGAGCAATGAAGGTACAATTTTCTTTCTTCCTCCTTTGCTGGTGTAATGTTATCTCTTACTTGATCTTTAGGCTCATTGGGAATTATTTCCGCTGTGGCAGCTTTGATTCCACTGAGGTTACAATCTCTAGATGATTCCTCAGCATTGGCTTTAGCCCAGTCTTCATATGTTTGCCTGAAGACACCACTAGGTCTCACCTTACCACTATGGTATAATTCCATCATGGCTGGCCTTCCAGGACATAAGTGTCGAGAATGGTATAACTCTTTACCATATGTCTTATAACAGTTTGTACAGAAAGCTGATGTCAATACAGTTGGGTATAACCGCCCTGTATCATCACATAATAATCTACATCCATCAGATATGTTGTGAGAATATTGTCCACATGCTACACAGTAGCGTCCAGGTGATAGCCTATAAGAAGCCTGATAATCCCGCTTGGTATTCCTTTGAAAATGCCTGTCCCTGTTATCCCTGTGATAAGGTTTGGGATTGGGTGATTTTGTAGCCATTTCTTTAACGGTGGATTTTCTTCTATGATAATTTGAGATGGCCTCTATTTTGGCAATTTGTCTGTCTCTGTAGTTAGCTCTTCTCTCTTTAGATTTCGAAGTGTTGGTGTTGTGGGTTCTCTTGTGTTCTACACTCGTTGTACAGTTTGTGCAGAGATTCCTTCCAACTTCAAGTGAACCACTCGTGTTAGGTCTACCAAGTTGTATTGTGTTCAGTTTCTGTGAGAGTAGAAGTTCTTCTGCTGGTTCTGCTACTTTTGTCCGCCTGCGGGAAACAGTTTTCCACGAGTCTGATAAGTTAGCTTGAGTTGATAGTGAGGCCAGAGATATCGCATTCAATTCAGGGCTCATATTCCTCTTGCCAATTTGTTCTGATTCTTCTAGATTGGATATTTGTATTTCCTCATAAGCATCGGAGTCTCTAGTGTCTGTATTAGCTGAAGGGGTGTTTATACCAGGTGTTGTCGAGCGTCCTCGACAAGGAGTGGTTTCCTTATCAGCTTCATCATCCTGCTGGCCTTGCTTGCGGGCAGATGACATGATAATAGTTGTAAAGTCTTAGAACTAATTGTAAGTTCTTTTAGATGCCAGTGGAATGTTGTACTATTTTTATGATAAAAATAGCGGAAGTTCGAGAGGAGTACAAATAATGGGTATAGTTTAAAACAATCAAGAATCTGTTTAAGTTAACAATTCTTTGCTTTAAAATGTGTTTAGCTATAGATGGGTGTGATATAAGCTTCACCTATAGTTGTTTCTACGTCGTATATACGTGCGTGTGAGCTTTTGATTGATATTCTAAAAATGTGCGCTAATGCACCCTTATCCTTAGTTAAGCTCAACTGTAGAAACACTCCTACTTAACTTTTTATATAGGTTTATTTATGGAATCAATTCGAGCTAGTTAGCTATTCAAATTGGTTATTAAGTTAAGTAATGTTTGCAGCGGAGTTAATTTGGGTATGCTTATATACTATCGCAAATTAACTTTTAGTTTGCTCAGGAGTCGACTTTCCTAGCAAATTATGGTTGTCGAGAAAAGAAACAGCAATTTATAATCCTTGTTGAACTCTTACTTCACTCTAAGGATATGTGTTTATAGCCTACGATCTACTTATTCCTGTAAGGCTATTATGAATATAACTTACTAAGGTTCACTCCCAAAGGATCGTCTATATTCTAATAATATTGCAACAATTTTGCCTGAATGTCAAAGATCTCGCCACCTCTTACTTATAGTTGTATTAGGGGTTTCCTTCCAATCCTATAACGTAATTTGCGCAAAATTGGGGCTTCACTTATGACTTCAATTCTTATAACTGTAGTAAGATATACAATTTAGATATACCTATATTTATATATGTAAAGATTGTTTTCAAAATTATCTGACCGGATGTAATCTAATTATAATTAGTAGTAATACAGTATTCAAGTGCAAGTTTACTCTGAGGAAGTGTGAGATCCTACACTAGGTGGCCAACCTATAATGTGGAGGTTGTCAATCAAACTTCAAAGGAGCCTATCAACTTTGAATTAAACAATACTTATACTTTTGAAAACTAATCTAACTGATTTTAGTGCACTTTTTTTTTTTTTTACTTATCTAAAAGTAATCTGTTAGGTTATAAAAACTCTGGGCTATATGTAGACACACTTTTATGTTACTTGGTTATAGTCTATGTGCTAGTAAGCCTAAGTAAACATACGTTTCTCGATATGTAAAAAAAATTTATGATTCCGGATATTTAAAGACAGTAGGGTACTTTTCCGTAGTACTTCTGCTACTTCTTTTAGAGACGCCCTACTCTCCCAAGGTAGGCTGCTGCAACCTCCTGCTGCGTTTGGTTTATAGAACTTTGTCTCTTAAAGTGTGCTATTCAGTACATATAGGGCCTATATTGTTGACTATACTTTTATATCACTAATGGTCACTATCACTAGTAATTAACTTGTCTTCACTTTCACTGCTGAATCCTGGTGGTACATGAAATAGAAATGTTAGCATTAACAAAGTAAGTAAAAATTTAGTTTTCATGTCCTACTTATTGCTGAGTGAACTGTTTATTGTATTTATGTATGTATTTGTAAGGAGCATACAAACAAAAGTTTTCTAAGTTAAGATTGAATTAAAACTTTCTAAGTCAAAATAAAATAGAATCACTCTAAGTCCAAGGTTGGAAAATTTTGACTAAGTCCAAAAAGTTTCTAATGAAATTATTCTAAGTACAAAATCAATAAATTTCGGCTTAGGAAAAAAATTCTGAAAATATCTTAAGTGCAAAATTAATAAATTTTGACTAAGTCAAAAAAATTTTATTGAAATTATCCTAAGTACAAAGTTAGTGAATTTTGACTGAGTCCAAAAAAATTTTCTTTTCAATGAAATTATACTAAGTACAAAATTAGTGAATTTTGACTAAGTTCAAAACTTTTCAATGAAATTATGCTAAGTATAAAAATAGTGAATTTATCTTGAGACAAAAGAAATAGAATTACTCTAAGTCCAGACGTGGAATATTTTGTCCGAGATGAAATTTCCTAACAGTTCATTCACAAAGCTACTTTAGAGATTGCCTATAAGTCAAAAGAAATAGAATCACTCTAAGTCCAATGTTGGAGTATTTTGACTAAATGCAAATCTCGCTAAGTTAAGGATTTTAAAATTATAAAGTATTAGAGTGTTAGAATTATCCTTCACCAAAAGAAATAGAATCTCTCTAAGTCCATAATTGGAATATTTTGGCTAAGACAGAAATACTCTAAAACAAAATTTTCTTTTAAGTGTGGAAAATGAAATTTGTTAATCTAGTTGGAAAAATCGCAATTATTACAAGTCCGAATTTTGGTAAATTTCCAACCAAGTTCACAATTTCATAAAATTACTATAAGTCCAGAAATTAGAGATTCTCTCTGTAACAAAAGAAATAGAAACGGTGCTAAGTCCAAAAGTGGAATATTTTGCTCAGAGTCTCAGGAAATCTCTGGAATTATTTCTGATTGCATACAGCAATTTGTCTACACTTATATCATTCCAACCGATCGATGTTGAGAATATCTTTGAGACTTTGAAATATTTTGTTTAACTCAAAATTTTTTTTGGAGGCAATAGTTATTTTGATACATCCGCATATAAATCAGAATTGCATTAAGAATATAAGTCCTAGGCATGTATAAGTAAGTGCAAATCTCAGAAAATCGGTTCTAACGGTACCAAAGTATTAATACAGTTTGACTTGAGTATAAATGCTACAAGTTTGTAATAATCTTTTGGCCCTTTACTACGACTCAAGAGTACTAACTGCTTTCGGCATATTGTTTCAGAAACATGGCTCCAAAGACAATATGTATCCCAACTAACAGCGTTTCCCGTGTTCTATAGGATTTGCTCCTAAGTTTTCATTTAATAAGACAGTTCAAAATGGTCCTTTACAAATAGTATTTTGATAGCTTATAAATGAAAAGTTACTCCATGCTTGATTCTTAATAAGTTCTGGTTTAAGTATCAAAGATTCAAGTATTTCAACACTTAGAGAACTTCCGAATAAGTAAAAATCATACTAAGTCCGAAGATTTATATATATACTCCGCCACCTAGCACAACTCCTAAATTTCAAAATTCTGACTAAGTCCAAAAATCAAAATTTTGCACATAGCTCAATCATAGATTGTTCCAACCCAAGTGTTTTACTAAAGAGAGGCGGACATGGAGGTGCCGGTGTGCTGGTATTCTCTAGGGCCTCTAGAGTGTCAACCAGTGCGAGTGTCCTTATAGGGCGGCGACCAATGGCCACAAATATGCTAGCATTCTCTAGCGCCTCTAGAGTGTCAGCTAGTGCAACTGCTCGTACACGAGGCTCTCAATTGCATTTGTGTCGTGCCTTTCAGTCCCTATCTCTTCAAACGCCTCATAGTCCTAACCTTGCTCTCAAATAGTATCACAGGTTTTGGTAAATCCGATTTTGCCATAACTACAATTATTCGATTTTGGTAAAAATACCTGCCTTAGGCGGTTCGGGTACGGTAAGGAAAAAAAGAAAAAAAAATTTATGAAGTAAAGTTTTTCCAAGATACAACCGGTAAGTTGCACCATTGTGTGTGCGAATGGGGCGTTTGTCCATATTTAGGTATGGAGACCGCTCTTCTATGAGTACTACTAAAACCTAATTTTAATGCAATACACATAGACATTCTCATCGTCGGTTCGTTTGTTTAGAATGCTTAACCCTCTATTCCCACAAGTATAATACGAATTTGGTTGAGCTGGTGGAAGCTCAACAAAAGACCCACGCGAAGTATTATGTTGCTTTAACCTAAGAATAAATGGTTGGTTTTGATATTCGATCAGAATTATATAAGTATATTAAGTATTAAGGAAGGAAAATGTTTTTATAAAGTGTATTTATATTACAAGTGCATAAGTTAAGTATGAAAATATTTACAGGATAAGTGTTAAAATTATAAGTAGAGTAGGACAGAAATGTGCCCTAAGTCCCAAGCAGTGAATTGTGCTAAGTGTTAGAGTTCTAACATAAGGCCTGAGCTCAATTCATGCTAAGTACTAAGGGGCCTAAATTTAAACTACAATGCATGCCAAACAACTAAGTCATTACCTTTTAAAGCCAGAAAGAGAAGTTGATGGTAGGAGAGTTAATAAATAACTGAATAAATTCAAGAGGTACATGCTATAACATTAGCTCTGGACCAGGATTTTAGTGTTTGTCTGTGCAATTAAATATCTGTGTGTTAATATGTGACGTAAATCAGGCATGGTTGTAGGCATACATATATGTACTGGTTGTTTATATGATTACATTAACTATAAACATACTATCTTTAATAAACATATACTATTAGCAAATCACATACAGATTACCATGAATAGGCTAGCGTTACCCATATATGGTGTCATATAGGTAAAGATAGGCCTATGAATGCATAAATTGATACAAATAATGCCTTGGGCCTAGCTAAAGTAATTGTGTCTTGCCCCTGAGTGCTACTAGATAATTGCAGGGCACGTGTCAATCAAAGGTTCATAATATGATCTATAAAGTGTTGACTTTATATCAAGCATAGATAGATAGTTGTGGATGCGAAGCATTTCTGTAAAAGTCTCATATGTACATTCAAAGAATTTGAAAATTGAGGATCGCATCTCCACATCGTAGAATCGACTACCTCTACATCTGCACCCCAAATATTATTTTAGATTTATTTGGGCGGCAAATGAAGAGTTCGTCACTTTTACGATGCGTTGCCCCCTAACGATAGCTGAAAATCAGGCATAGGCTTCGTGAGTTTTTCCGAATTAATTTCATTACTGGTATAAGTTGTTTGGTTATACCTTATATTCCAGTCTTTTCATACTTGCGGCTACTGCCCTAAAGGCCTCTAGAGATGATTTAAGTTTTTAAAAGAAAAAGTATAATAAGAATATATTTATATCTGTTGACAGATGGGTCCAGTGGATATGTACGTAATCAATGATTTTGACATCGCTAAGGACCTTTTCAACAAGGACGTCTTCTGCCAAAGGAAAGGATAAATATCTTGAAAATATCCAAAAACTAAGCTCTTAAAAATGGCTATAGAATACGTGGATATTGTTAGAATTTCTCGCATATCCTGATAAAATGTTAATCTCGGTTGGCTAATTAACATTATACCCCATCACCATGATCCTTATGACTTCATCCCATTACCTTCCTTGACCATGGAGAAACGTATTGACCAATATCTGAGAACTATATTTTCAATCTAAATTGACGACAAAAATTCCCCTGTCATAATATCCACCTTTTATCTATCCATTCTCATGAACACAGTACCAAATTTCTTAATAAGCATGTTATATGATTTGTCAATTATACATAAAAAAATATATCTTATAATTATGAGAAAAAATCTGTAACTTATAGCAGCTGATTAAGTACCCTTTTTATTACGGCAAAATTATTTACAGAAATTTTCTTTTTGTACTAATATCTTTAATGACAACTAAGAAATTATATACTATAATATTAATCCTTATACTTAGGAACGGTGGATTTTTCATCGAAAATCATCGGCTATGGGGAAATGGTAAGAATAGTTATATATTTTTTGCATCGTATTATAGACAGCTTTCCGCAGATAAATAAATGAAAATTATAATATCAATTCCAGTTTTATTATTCCTAAGGATTTAAGATAATATTACCTTATCGGTTCTTTATATTGGATAGGTTTTAAAAGTACCCAAATTTCGTTTTGGCCAACGAATGGAGTAGTACTAGTATAATTATATTTTACAGTAAAATGTCCTCTCTATAATTAAAATTTTGTTAAGGTAAGGGTGCAGGAATAATCTTCAACAATGGCGAGGGATGGTCAAATCAAAGAAGGTTTTCTTTAAAAACCTTAAGGTAAAACCAATACTTTATTGATTGCTCTGCAAAATTTGTTCACTTAGGAAGAAGGAGTGGAGGAGGATTTTAATATTTTGCTGATGTAATAATATCAATATGAGGTTCTCGTGAATTAATAAATATACTTGTATAAATAAGTGTTCTACTCTATTGTATTATATTTAGAGGACTCTAGATTAGGATATATAAGTTGGAAGGAATTTTAATGTTAGTGGGAGATTTGAAATCTGCATCAAATTCATAGACGTCCAAGGGGGGGGGGGGGTAAAGGGGTGATTACCCCCCCCCCCCAAGTGAATTTGGGGGTGCCATAGGCACCCCTAAAATTTTGGATTTATGTATAAAAGCGAAAATACAATTTAAGTTAATTAATTTTGACCAATAGGATAGGTTGATTGGAAACTACCTACGCTCTAATTGGGTGAATGATGTACGACACTTAAGCTTCTCCAAGAGTGCAGATAGTTTTCAATCCACCAATCACAGATGTCAAAATTAATTAACTTAAATTGTATTTCCGCTTTTAGATAAACAATTATACAAAAAACTAATTTTATAAAAAAAATCCTTAAAAATTGACGCAGATTTCAAATCTCCCCATTAAAACATTAAAATTCCTTCCAACTTAATTATCCTACTCTAGATATATTTAGTACCTTAGGAAAATTAGAAAAGTCGACCCTGCACTTTCAATTTTAGATTTAAAAAGAATAGCATAATGTTTTGGAGGGAGTAGGGGGTGGGGTAAATCATTATAAACATTTCCGGGACCTTTAGAAAGCTAACCTTTTAAGGAAAACCATGTCGGTTAAACGGTTAGAGAGATCCTTGGCCACAGACACACAGACATAATGTTACTTTCATAACATGATTATTTATTATCTTTGCAGAGATTTTGGATTCGGTAAACAATCCCTTGAATCAACTATGAATTTAGGTAACTTTTTAAAAGTGAAACTTTTCTATAATTTTGATATGTCAGTACTTCCGTAACAGATAGATTCTATCGTCAATTTCGGCAATTTAGGATTTTCTTATCGAATTCAGGTAAATACAATTTATAAAGCTTTATCAAGTCTTAAAATGATGTAAGTATGTTCTTTTTAAGAATCCTGAAAATGCGCATTTTTTTTGAGAAATATTAAAACGGATTTTTTTCCATTCTTCTAAATTATGTTAAAAATTAAAATTAGATTTTGATATTCGTTTGTTTACTTTCTAATTTGTTAATCTTCGCTTTTATGGATGTTGTCACCCTTGCGTTTGTTACAAAGTTTCAAAGAAATGACAGAATATGTTATTATTCATATATTTACTGTAACAAAAAGTAAATAAACAATAAGATAAGAAAATCATTTATTTACTTAAAAATACGTTTTTTTAGAAATCGACGAAATGATAGAAAATTACTCTGTACAAAAAGGAGATACTTTAATTGGGCTGGATTTTAATCTACCTATTATCAATATTCTTTGGCAAATGGTTGCTAGCTCAAGGTATAGATAGTTAAATAGATAGTTGGATGTATAGATAGATGGAATTAGATAGATAAATACATAGGTATTCAAATGGATAGGTTGATATAGGTATATCTATTATACTGTGCATGTAAATAGTGGATAGTTTGATGTAGAGATAGATAGATATGCAGATGGATAGGTACATATATAGATCTACCTTTTATACATTGGCTAATTGAATCCAGCTAAATAAATGGATAAATAAATATAAGGATTGATGGATTGATAAATAGATAAATATATATAAGGATTGATGGATTGATGAATAGATAAATAAATATAAGAATTGATGGATTGATGAATAGATGGATATTGGATAGATTGGTTGATAATAGATATATAGACGAATGGAATCCTGAAATCTTACACTATGTGGTTGTTAAAAATAACTTTATAAGTTTTCAATTAAAAGGTGTCATTCGTATAGAACATTACTATAAGCCCAAATTTTAAGTTTTTTCTTTGTTGTCCTAACGTCAATTTATTTAGAATCTGTGACGCTGAAGGTGGACCGATTTTCCGACTTGGGACAAAAATTAAATGAAAAATTTCAATGAAAAGTCGTATTTCAATGAAAAGTCGTCTTCCATAGAGAAAATGTCTTTCGTTGAAAATTGAATTTTATGTCCTTTTATTTAGAATATGTGACGCTAAAGGTGAACGGATGGTCCGGCTTGTGACAGAGTTGTTCACATCTTCACCAGCCCAATTCTTTCTGCCAGAATTCTTCATGGGACTAATCCTTAAATATCTTTAATGAAAAATTTCAATCTAAAGTCGTCTTCCATATTGAAATTGTCATTCTTGTATGTTCATATGTCCATTTATTTAGAATATGTGATGCTAAAGGTGAACGGATGGTCCGGCTTGTGACAGAGTTGTTCACATCTTCACCAGCCCAATTCTTTCTGCCAGAATTCTTCATGGGACTAATCCTTAAATATCTTTAATGATAAATTTCAATTCAAAGTCGTCTTCCATGTCGAAAATATCATTCTTGTCTTACAAAAAAATAATTTGGTATGTTCATATGTCCATTTATTTAGAATATGTGATGCTAAAGGTGAACGAATGGTCCGACTCGTGACAGAATTGTTTACATCTTCACCAGCCGGCCAATTTCTGCCAGCTTTTCTTCTGGGACGGATCCTTAAATATTTTTAAAAAATTTTATTTCAAATTTTTGTTGTCTAACTTAGACACTATTTGACAATCCAATCTTGTTTTAAACTATTATATTACTTTATACATATTAGATCAATATTGACCATTTTTTTATTCTTAAGAAAATTAAATGGGGGATTATCCATCTCTTTTTAAAGGGTTTTCTTTCCCAGTTCTTCTCTCATCTCCATCATTTTTATGAAGTTACATGGGTCATTTTAACATAATTTGGGCTTTGTCTTAGAAGTAGGTATAATTGTTTTTCTCTGTCCGAAATTATTTACCTGTGTCTAAAATATTAATCCTTTTAAGTCAACTTAAAAAAATTCAAAATTAATTCCAATTTGACAAGAAATGGTAAAAATGTATAGATTACAAAGTTTTTACTTGGTTCTTACTTAAAAGTCTCCCGTATTGGTATTGTATTTCTATATGTATGTAAATTCAAATAATTTAAGGATTCATTTTTAGAAAACGTTTTCTAAAAAAACTGGCTACGCCGTAAGAGCTGCAGTCTTAGAGGTAGATTTCAAATTAGTCAAATATGTTTTTTTCTCGTATTCATTCGAATCCGGTGGATAGGAACCGGTTCTCATCCATACGAAAAAACTATGTCTAGCATTGTATTATATCCAGCTTTCTACGAATATAAAAATGTACAATCATAAGATTAAAACCAGTTTTTTTAGCCCGTGCCTTCGGCACTTCGGGGCTAAAAAACTGGTTTTGATCCTATAATTGTACATACTATATCCGCGGAAAGCCGTTTATAATACGATGAAAGAAATAACTATTCTTCCATTTAGAAATTGTTGAAGGTTTTATTTCGGGTATAGTCCCTTTCGTGGCAACGCATCTTAAGGGGCGATTCTTCGTATTTTTCACAGTAGGTTTTCTCCTATTTCTATCCTCTGCGGGGCTAATTGCCTAAGCCTGTGGGACAATCACCTAATCTAACCTAAAATAACCTATAAAAAGCCATTTTAAAATACGACGAATCGCCCCTTAAGGGTCGTTACCACGAAAGGGACTATTCCAAAAATTTCTTTTGTCCGTCAATCAGTCAGAGTGTCACGCTATAAGGAAAATTCGATTTTCACATCTGTTGTTCAGAATAGACGGCTAATTTTTTTGGTAAAGATTCCTTGTGCCAATAAGCATCCAGTATGTAATTTACTTTGTCTGTCGGTCTATCAGTCATGCTTCAAAATATGAATATTCAAAAAATATAAAAAAAATACATGGTAAAAGTTTCCTGATGAAAAGTTTTTATATTCTTGATTTTGAAAAATGTTCCTCAAATCTCATTGTCCATATTTCCACTTGCATTTATTTGTGCTTCGCTACTAATGTACATATGTTGTCATCCTTGTTCTTATTTAGGAGCACAAAAGCTACCTGCTTGATATCATAGAGGAACATGAGAAAACATTTGATGAGGGGCATATCAGAGATTTCATTGATGTTTATCTAGCTCAAGTAAGTCAGGATAGATAATAGAATACACCGACAGATGGACAGCCGGAGAGACAGACATATATGTATACATAGATATATAGATAGACACATAGATAGATTGATTGATATATATACACAGATAGATTGATAGATAGATTGATAATAGATGATAGAAATCCTATTTTATAAAGTAGTAAGGTTTTTTTGTCTGAAACTTAATATTTCAATAATTATTGAACCTATTGAGTTGACAAAGCCCAAATTGTGTTAAAATTGTGCCAAAAATGATCCAAATGACGTAATAAAAATGAGAGATTATCCATCTCTTTTTTAGGGGTTTTCTTTCCCACTTCTCCTCACATCTCCCTCATTTTATTGCGTCACATGGATCATTTATGACACATTTTTAGCACAATTTGGGCTTTTTCATTGAGTTTTCTTTTTTAGTGAAGCTTTACAGAGGTCAAATGATTATTTCAGGACATTTAATTTTTTTTAGATTTAAGACTTGAAATAGTTTTAGGCTATTTTTTTTCGATCTTCCAGCACAAAGCCCATATATGCTATGTGCTCAGTCACTTTTAGAGGGTATAGTAGATAAAAATATTTATATTGGTTAAATCGGCAATTGATATATAAATAGATTTAAAACTAGATAATAATTAGATAGCGCGCGCCAATAAGACCAAATTGCTGCAAAATTGTGTCAAAAAGCATCCCTGTGACGTCATAAAAATGAGGTAGATTAGACGAAAAGTGGGAAAGAAAACCCCTAAAATGATATGTATAATCCCTCATTTTTGTGACGTCACATGGATGATTTTATTCGCAATAATCATAGATTTCTACTTTTAGATGAGGATTGAAGGACAGAGTAAATTTTCAAAATTTGATCTTGCTTCAAATCTATTGGATATGTTCCATGCCGGCACAGGTAAGTTATTAATTTTAGTGTGTTTTTAATTCAGCACTCTTGTTTTACTCTATAATCAGCAGGACACTTTTATATAATTTCACAGTGGGGTGTATTAAGGAATAAACAGGATTTCATTATTTAAAAGGGTGTTAGATATAAAAAAAACTTAGATTACTTGGCCGCTGCTACTAGGCAAACAAAACATTGATATTGGATTTGTTTCACTTTGTATTGTAATAATTTGCGAATTTAAAAGATGTGATGATATGCAAAAGTATACTGTCATCTATAATTGTAAGGGATCTTGAGAACTAAGACAATGGACGATAAATTGATGTACGTACATCCCCAATGATGGTAAGCAAAATTAGCTCTTAATTTAAGTAGAATCAATTTCTTGAATTTAGAAAAAAAATCCTTTTTTAGAAACTTCGTCTACAACTTTGAAATGGTTTGTTCTGTACATGGTTTTAAATCAGGTATAGTCTATATTTGCTTATTTTTAAAAATTATCTAGCTATTACTAAGCATTAAGGGTTTTCATAGATTTTTGCCTGCAGGGATTATTGTAGCCCTATTCGGGTGGGGGGGGGGGGGGGGGTGTCCAAAAAATCACTACTATGGCGGATGGTAGGTACATTTGATTATAACCTATCCTATCTCTGAAACTATAAGAGATATATCAAGACACGCTATCTGCCTATCCTACTATCTATCTAAGCCTGGCAAAATAAGTTTAGAAATTAACTAAATAAAGTATTGAGTTCAACCAGACCAAAATTAAAACATATGTATCTATCTATGTCTCCATCTATCCATCCTATATCTATCTATCTATCCATCTATCTATCTATCTATCTATCTATCCAACTATCTATCTATCTAGGATTGGAAAAAGAAGTGTAGAAATGAACTAAATGAAGTATTGGGTTCTAGCAGACCTGAATTAAAATGTATTTATTTATCTATCTATCTACATATATATCCAACTATCTATCTATCTAGGATTGGCAACAGAAATGTAGAAATGAACTAAACGAAGTACTGGGTTCTAGCAGACCTGAATTAAAATGTATTTATGTATCTATCTATCTATGTATCAATCTATCCATCTATCCATATATCCAACTATCTATCTATCTAGGACTGGCAAAAGAAATGTAGAAATGAACTAAACGAAGTACTGGGTTCTAGCAGACCTGAATTAAAATGTAATCATGTATCTATCTATCTATGTATCAATCTATCCATCTATCCATATATCCAACTATCTATCTATCTAGGACTGGCAAAAGAAATGTAGAAATGAACTAAATGAAGTACTGGGTTCTAGCAGACCTGAATTGAAACACATGCAAGACCTTCATATTGTCATGGTATGGTTTTATTTCATGATTCCAGGGAGGTTTTAACCTTGGAAAGATAAAAGGGAAGTCGGACCATGCTTGTTTCAATTGTAAGGGGGTTATGACTCCCTTCAACACCCAAATTCACATGCTTTTGTAATAAATTTTTCAGTTCTCTTTAACATAGAAAACTAATGTACAATAGTCAGGGAGTAAGGGAGGGACAATGGATCGAATATTTAATTTTTAGAAGTCTCAGACTTTGGGTACTGGCTTTAAGGGAATGTGCAAGAATTTAGCAGGTTCTGACTGACATTGGGTACTAGCGCATACTTGCCGCTAACTTGTTGAGTTAGTTTTGAATATAGCAGACGAGTATCAATAAACTTAATTTGCTATGAGATGGCTGGTTTTAACAATTTTTTCTCCAGAAAATATCATTTTATAGATTAAAAACTTTATTGTGATACTTGTGTAATAACAATCTAAGAACCCTTAAATTTAGGGTTATGGGGCTATGGGGTGAATGGGTTCCAGGATCGATTTTTCTAGTAATTAAGTACAGAATGGTTACGCCAGTCTGATGTTATGGTAATCTAATTTTCAAATGAATGCTTTTTGTCTTATTTCCTAGTTTTAAAAATTTGATTAACACACCCTTTACAATCTCCTTAAACTTTTCATGATAAATCTGGATTTCATGGCCTTTCAGCGAAAACTCTTAAATTAAATTAATTGCCCATTGTCCCCTCTCTTACTCCCTGACAATTCTAAACATTAATATTTCTTAGGCGCGATTATTGATAGATGTGTGTTTATAATTTTTTGTAAAGATTCCGATGACAAATTAGCTTCTATTATTAGCTCACATTGTCCCTTCGTCCATCTATTACTCAGTAGCTAAGCTTCTATTGTAGAATTTTCTCTATTGCTATTAAAGATCTATAAATCAATCATTTTTCAATTTATTAATCTATCTATCAATCTATCTGTCTATTTAGGCGACAGTGGCTGAAGTTCAACGACTGGGTAGGGTGGCTTCCTTCACCCTCCCCCACCATTTAGCCACTGATTATGTTTACAATGGTCATAAATATCCTAAGGTATTATTCTATATATTTGTAATTAGCATCGCAGCTGCTTTATAATTAATCTCAGTCCCAACGTCCATATGGCAGTTTGTTGAGGGATCTTGATGGATAAGACAATGGATGATAAATTGATGTACATCCACAATGATGAAAATCAAAATTTCCCCTTTTGTATTAAAAGCATTTAACACAGGTCCTCAATGTTGAGATAAAACTTTGGGAACCAGTATTATTTATAGACCAATGTTCCTTTCCTCCCTGTAGATTGTTAATTTATTTTGCGTTTTGTGACCTAATCTTACATTTTTTAGATACCCCCCTTTGGCAACGCTCCTTAAGGGGCGATTTGTCGTATTTTTAAAATGGGTTTTTAATAGGTTATTTTATGTTAGGTTAAGTTATATTGGGTGAGAAATAGGAGAAAAGCTACTGTGAAAAATACGAAGAATCGCCCCATTAAGGTGCGATGCCACGAAAGGGACTATAATACCCCCCATTTATTTTATCAATATAATTGTCCTTTATCATTTGCTAGCTGATAAGCCCCTAAAGGCATCTATGAGCACTTGAGGTGGGGGGGGGGGGGGTGTTGGGAATTCATCCCCCCCTCATTTTCAATTTCACTTTTTTAAAAGAGAAAGAAAAAAATGATTGGGATTAATTTTTTCTAGGGGCGATTTTTACCCCAGTAGTTATAAAACTTCACAGGACCTATGAGAACCTATCAGGAGAAACATATCGGTTTAGCGGATAGCGAGATCCTTCGCCACACCCAGAAAGAAAGTCATTCAAAGGATTTTTTTTAGGGTTCAATGTGGAGGGTCAACCTGGAATATATAATGCATGACCCTAACCATTTCTCCGACCCCATGGAGTTCAACCCCGCAAGGTTTCTCGACGCTGATGGAAAGTTTGTCAAAAATGAAAGGATGGTTCCTTTTGGGATAGGTAAGATACTTATATATAAGCCCCTAGAGGAAACTAAAAGCAGGTAAAGAAAAGGGGAGGGGTGGTCGACCCTTCACTTTCACTTTTTAAAGTACTTTTTGAGGTAGAGTATTTTTCAGGGATGATTTATCTTTGTACCTTCCCCCAAAATAGTTTTAAACCTCCCCTGGAGATATAAGAAGCTTTACTATAATGGAGAACCATATCAGACTAGCAATGAGCGAGATCTTAAGCTCCAGTCAGACAGACAAAGAGGAAGGTAAACTCTTAAATGTGGTTTCTCGGCTGTTATTTAGGATAGACAGCTGAAATATTTGTTAAAAATTCCTTTTACTAAGAATATTAAGTATATAATTTTCTCCATCACATACTTTTCTTTTTCTATTTCTATATATATCTACTAGCGGCTTCGCCCCTAGCCTCTAGGGGCTTTGCCACAAGAGATGGTAAAAAAGTGTGGAAATCTTCCACAAAGGTTACAAAAAAAAAAAAAAAAAATGGGGGGAATTTTTTTTGTTTTTGGGGGGGATGGGGATGTCCCACCCCCCAAGAAAATAGCGTAAAACCAGGACCACAGGACCAGTAGGTATATTCCCTGAAGAGTAGAATCCAATCGGTTCAGTGGTTACCGAGATCTTAAGCTTCAGACGGACGGACAGACAGACATCATTCTACTTTGTATTATAGATTTATTAATTAAGGTAAAAGAATCTGTATGGGAGAGCTATTAGCTAAAAACGAGGTGTATCTATTCGCAGCAAATCTTCTCCAAAAGTTGGAATTTCTGCCCGCCAACAGCCAACCCCTGCCCGACAGAAAGAAATATCTTGCACAGGAAAGCATACTTATAATTTATTCATTAACTAGCGGCTGAACCACCAGCCTCTGGGGGCAGAAAAATAGCCTATAACAATACCAAGGCTTAAATCTAAAAATAAAAGGCCTAAAACCATTATATGGGACCTATGTGAAACTTTTCTTCAATATAAAACTCAATGGTTTCTATAGTTATTTAATTCTTAAAGCAAAAAAACCTAATAGTTTAAATAATAGGACAATATCCCGGTGATTTCATTCAAATATTCTTTTGGACCACTGAAAACCTAGCCTATTTTTATTTAAAAAACGTATTTCATACTACAACTAGTTACTATACCTGTAGGAGGGGTCTTATAAACTTTTATAAACATATAAATATTTATATTCTCAGCGAGTTTGATTGTGGTCCATATGTCATTATGATGGAAACCACTAATATTCCTTATCAAGTTTCCCCGCTCAACATAAATAACAATGTCCTTGCATAATAGAATAATTGTTATGTAGACTCAAAAATCTAGTTTTTTTTCCCTGGAGGAAGGGGGGGGGGGGTACATTAAACTATATATGACACTAGTATCCAAAGTTTGATATCCCTGTTTTCCTTTTTGTTGGCTCAAAAAGTTTGAGTACTAGTTTTGTCTAAACTTTTCTGAAATTTTAACCTACATAAAGGATAATTTTGTTTATCATCATTGGAGATCTATATCAAATTATCATCAATTGTCTTATCCCTTAAGATCCCTGACTTTTTTCCAAGTTTCCTTAATAAGTATGTGTATGTGGCAGGTGTCCCACATTCCTGATGATTTCTATGTCAGAATCAAACCAACTGAGTTTATGTCATAAAAATATTTGTACTTATGTTTATTATAGATAAATTATTTATATTTTAATTTTTTAAAAAATATTCATAAAAAATAGTAATAATTCTGTGATTATAAAATTACGTTATGTATTATATTCAATGTTAATTGAAGTATTAAAGTTTTGTTAAAAAAATTAAAAATAAATGCAAACTGTGTTTTCCAGTTTTGTAAGTGTAAATAATTTGTAGAAATATCGTAAAAGTTCGATTCCCATATATCCATACGCCCACTAGAGTCCTCTAGTGGCACTATAAATGTTTTTTTTTTGTTCGAGTCTCTACAATACTTAGTTATGTTGCGTTCAAGTCTCTAAAATACCTAACTATGTTGCGCTCAAGTCTACGAATATTTAATTTTTTTCGATTTTTTTGTGATTTCTCTTGGGAGGATGGTGGTACCCTCATCCAAAATAGTTATAAACCTTCCCGGGACCTATGAGAAGTTACTCTGTTAAGGAGAACCCGATCGGTTCAGCGGTTAGCGAGATCTTTCGGTACAGACAGACACACATCCTGTTACTTTATTATAAGGATATTACAATACAGGGTCATCGGATCAAATTGGCGCACGTGCTTTAAACTAGAATGACAAAAAAACGAACAAATAAATTTAGTTTTAAAGAGTGGAGGAGAGTTAGTAATTCAATTTTCATTGGCCTATCCCTTCTGGGAAATCTTTTAGTAGTATAGACGAAATAAATGATGGAGGTATTTTTAGAGGGTTTCTTTTAGGTTCAATTGAAGCCATCGGCGGACTTCAATAATAATATAATTGTTGTTTAAACTTATATTCTATGTGGGAGAAAAAATCAAAGATTATTTTTTCTTTCTTTTTGTAACATATCCTTTGCAAATCTAAATAAATTTTGATAACAGAAATATATTAGTGTTTTACAATGAGTCCTTTCCACATATACCCAAGTTAAACTATGGCCAATTAATGCAGGGAAGCATGGATAACCAATGGAATGTGTCATGCACTTGGGGGTTGAGGGGGGTTGAGGGGTTAAATAGCTTCACCAAAATAGTTTTAAAAAACTTCCTGAACCTCTATAAAGCTTTACTGTAAAAAAACATAATATCGGACTAGCAGATGGTCGGAACACTTTAGGGTAACCCTTTTTTACCTATTCAATTATTCTATATTCCTCTTTTGATGGTGACAGAATAAAAATACTAATTTGTGCTCCTCATTGTGCAATAAAACATATTTTTTCATATTAGGCTTTTTTTGTTCATCACCCCCCCCCCCCCCCCAAGTTCAATATTGTGCATGCACGCGAGACTGACCAACAAAAATTGCAAAATTGATCTTCCCCTCCTGATATAGGAGTAATAAGTTGCATGTCTGTCTGTCTGTGTGTATGTACTGAAGGATCTTCCAAACCGCTGGACTGATATGGTTCTCTTTTATAATGCAGCTTTGTATAGGTTCTGGGAAGGTTTATAACTGTTTTAGGGGAGGATACCGCCACCTATAAAAGAGACACCCCTAAAAAAAATTCCCCCACTCCCATTCAAAATTTTATTTTTATTTTTAAAAAATAAAACTGAAGGTGGGGGGTTTACTTCCTGAAACACCCCAAGTTCCCATAGAGGACTTTAGGGACATATCCTATCCTACCAAATAAAGTAGTCTTTTTTGTCTGTAACAAAGGATCTCGCCTTCTAGGAAAAATTAAAAGTGAATGGTCAACTTCCCCCATATCTATTCCCTACGTGGACTTAAAGGTCTCTATTTGCATAGCTGTTAGTAAAAGAATAAAATAAAACAAGTTACCAATTGATATTTCTGTATTTTTGTAAATTACATTTACAACATCAATCACTGCGATAATTTATATTCCAATATGGCTTCCAAACCGATTAACATCCGGTGGATTGGACCGGTTCTCCACCATACAGAAAATTCATGTATAGCATCGTGTTACAGACAATTTTCCACGAATATAAAAATAATAATTATAAGATAAATACCAATTTTGTTAGCACGGGCCTTCGGCCCCTCGGGGCTAATAAAACCGGAATCAATCTTATATTTTATCGTTTTATTATCCGCGTAAGGTTGCCTATAAAACGATGCGATAAATAACTATTATATATTTAGTCGCGCTGTCCTTTAACTCAACCAAAACATTTTACAATAACACGACAAAAACAAATTAGGCTGTTGAACAATCAATTGGCAAAATTAATTTATCGCATTAAAGATAGCTTTTAATCAACAATAATACGATTTTTATCATATTAATCGTGGAAAATTGTCTAAATATAATACGATAAATAATTTTTCAGTATGGCTATAATCCTTTGAAGCCATACTGAAAAATTTGTAACCAATGATCTATTTTTTAAACCTAACTGTTCTGTTTTGAAATGGAAAAATATTTTGATTTTATTAAGGAACACCGTGTAGTAATTTACACTATTAAACATTTTATGATCATAATAATGAAACAAAATTTATATTTAAATGATGTTTTAAAGTTTAATAAATTCATAAAGGTCTTTTTCTACGTGCAAATTTTAATTAAGTGTAAATTATTATTTGAAGATATATAAAAATAAATTTAAAACATTAAAATTTTGGAATCAATACTCAAGATTTTTTAATCCTTATTTTTACCAATGAAATATTCCAACCCTTAAATTTGAAAGTGGACGACAATCCAAACTAGGTAGCTTCTTTTTTTTAGTAGCGTAGCAAAGTTATAATTCACTTTGTTTGTTCGACCGTCTGTTTGTCTGTCAGTCCATAACGCTATGGAGAATGTGATTTTCTAGACTGCTTCTTAAGAAAGACCAGGGAAGTCTAAGCTTTAAATTTTAAGTGGGGTAAATTGAGGTTTTTCAAAGATTTGATTGAGGTGATCAAAAGTATTTTCATATACTATGAGGGGCCCTAGGGGGTAAAATGAGGGATTTCAAAGTTTGAGGAAGGTAAATTCTACTGACTACTGATTTTTTGGGGGGGTGGGGACAACTTTTAACATAGCAACCAGTATATATATAACTTGGTCGGTCTGTCGATCTTGCTACAAAAGGCATATCCTGCTCTATAACTCACATTGTCCACTTGTGCATCTAAGATATTTTTCCATTATATAAAAGGTTTAGATTGTGATTCAAGTCCAATTAAGGAGAATTTAATCAAAGAATTTTCTCTAATCATAAATTTTTTTATAATTAATTCAAATATTTTGAAAATGGTTAATATTGAACAACTTTTCCAGTATGGCTTTGAAAGCGATTAATATCCGCTGGATTAGAACCGGTTCTCAGCCATACTGAAAAATCATGTACAGCATCCTATTACAGACAATTTTCCACGAATAATAAAGTAAAATAATAAAATTAATACCAGTTTTGGAAGTCCAGGCCTTTGACCCTCACGGCTAACAAAACTGGCTTTAATCTTATAACTTTTCAGTTTAATATCCGCGGAAAGGTGTTTATAATACGATGGGATGAACAACTTTTATCACACATTTTTTGAAGTTGTATTAATTATACTATTATTTATTTTATTTATACTGTTGGGAATTTGGGTGGACTGCGCCTTAGTTACAGGGATCTAATGAGATAAGACAGTGACCCATAAATTGATATACATCCCCAATGATAATACACAAAATTACCCATTTGAACGATTGTTTTTAGAAAAATAGAGCTTGTTTATAAAACTTTGGGTCCAGATATAATTTGCAGACCAATGTCTCCTCACACCCTGAGGGTGTAATCTTTTTATCTATATTAGGGATATATATCAATTTATCCTCCGTTGTCCTATCTCTTGAGATCCCTGTAATGTAAGTTCATCAGTCCACTCCAATTCCATGAATTATTATTATTATATGTATATTTTCCATCTAAACTTGAAACTGCACAGGGAATATAATAGATCTAGCGCAGTTTACAATGAAATATTCGTGGTAACGATTATCTCCAACAATCTATGAACATTTAGGCTGCTAACTGTAAAACGGTGGAATGTACAAATTATGCTCGTACAAAATATTCTCCGACAAAAAAGGCATTTGCACAGTTATCTCGCAGTGAACATAATACGCGAAAAAGACTTATTTTACGCGTTTTTTGTTCAGTGAAGATTTCCCTGTGCATCATTGGATCTTGGCAATTATAGATTAATTAAAGGCCTTCTTATGCCGCTTAAAACTTGCATGTTTGTTCAGCCGTTTTGCAGCTAGCAGCTTTGAAAGTACATAGATTTATTTTGGAGATAATCATTACCAGGAACATTTTACCGTGAACAGCACTAGATCCGGAATAATGAGTAGTTAATTAATTAATAATTAAGGTTACTTTTTACATCAATATTCTAGCTTCAATAAGACTTTTTAAAATTAAATATTTACAACTATATACAGGGAATTTTTCACACTTTAAATGTATTGGGGCTCCAAATCCGATTCATATCCGCTGGATTAGAACCGGTTCTGAGCCATACTGAAAAATATGGTATCGTATCACAGAGATTTTTCCGCGAATAAAATATGTAAAAAAACATTAAATTAATCCCTATTTTGTTGGCCCGCGGAAAACTGTCCATAATATGAGGCTTTAAATAACTTTTTTTTTACATTTTGTTGTATTTATTTATGCGTTTTTTTTATGTTTGGTAATTATATTTTCAACTTGAGATGTAAATAAAATTTAAAAGATTCAAATTATGAGATTCATGCATTATATTTTATCATAATTAAGACATTTTTATATAAAAGTATAGTTTTTATAACTGCTAAGAAAATTTAATGAGTGAATTTAAATTAAATACTAGATTTTCTTATTCACATTTAATGACTAAATTTATCTAAATAGGAAAAAAATGATAATAAAAAAAAAAATTGGAAAAAATATTGATATTTTAAGTAGAAAGCATAATTTAAAAACATAACAGCTAATAACAAAGACAAATAATAACACATTTAAATTTTTAGAACATTTTTTTAATTTGGAAGATCTTCAAAATTAAGGAATTATCTAAAGGCAGGGGATTAATAGCTAAATTGGTTGGGGATAGTCCCTTTCGTGGCAACGCCCCTTAAGGAGCGTTTCTTCGTATTTTCACAGTAGCTTTTCTCCTATTTCCAGCCCCGTTCGGGGTGCTCTAACCCTGCGTGGCTAATTGCCTAACCCTTCGTGGCAATCACCTAACCTAACCCAATAAAACCTAACTTAACATAAAACAACCCATCAAAAGCCATTTTCAAGATGCGACGAATCGCTTCTTTAGAGCTGTTGCCACGAAAGGGACTATACCCAATTATTTTTTCTCAGGAATCTAATTAAGATTACAACTAAAATTTAAGAACTTTCAATAAAACAACTTTTTATATTAATATCATCTGGTTTGACTAGCTTAGTTTTGGCTTTACTACTGGCGGCTGCTGCGTGGGGATTATCGCCATGATCCTCTGCACCACCAACACCTGAGGCAGTATTAGTAATATCATCCTCTAATACATTTCCAATAGAAATATTCTTGGAATTACTTCGAGATCTACTTCTAGCTTCTATATTAAGAAGGGGAGACATGGAGGAATCACTATCACTTAATAAGCTGGAGCTCGTCAGCATGGGGCTAAAATGCGACATCTTTTGGGGACTTTTCAAACCATTTTTCCTCATATTATTAAGACCCCCGGTCGCACCGTGTTTTCTTGGACTTTTACTGGTGTTATTACTACTGTTACTGGAGCCCCGACCACCACCATTATTGGCGGATTCTGGTTTCAATTCACAATTTGATAAATCATACAGGGGATGGTCCATGGCGGATGTTTTGTTTGTGTTTATGTAACAGCCTTTTCTTTGTGCTGCACCTCCGGCTGGTTGACCGCTGGCTTCACTACCTGTAATAGAGACATACTATCTAAATCAGCCACTAAGGTCATAATTTTTTCATTGCATTCGCATTATGAGTCAGCTATGAATTGTCGCATATCTTAGGATAAAGCTTTTTTTAGTAAATTAATTCGCTTAAAAATGTCTTCCCTTGTAGGTATAATGTTAAGCATATAACAACAGATATAACAAGTTTTGAATAGTTTGAATTTCTTAGAATAAAGTTAGCTTTCTAAAAATTATATTGTCAAAAATTTCGTTGCAAATAATGTCGCCGTATCTCGTATATGACAAAATGTAAACATTAGAGTAAAATACTAGAGGGAGAAAGGGGTTAAATAACTTTATCTCCCCATCGCAACCACCTTGTGCAACCTTTCTATTGGGTCATTGAAAATCAACCAATGGTGCCGCTTATATTAACACAGCTAAGTAGCAGAAAATAATTTAGAAGCAGACGAAGAAGGTCTTTGAAAAAGAAAGGGAGGTTGCTGTGTGTATTACATCTATACTATAGATCTGGTATGTAAACATTAGTCTGTCTGCAAAATTTCACTTTTTAATTTTGACGAAAAATGGGGTCAGATGGACTGTCTAGATATACTATATCTATTGCAACTTTACTAATTAATTAAAATCACCAAAATTTGATATAACAGTTGGGGAGTTGAATCCATTTTTATAGAAGCAGAAATCTATGATTACGGTTTTGACCCTCTAAAAAACGTAATCTACTATTCCACTTTCCCCTCTCTTGGTGATGATATAATCAACGCCGATATGATTTTTGTAATCTACCATTCCAATTTTGCCTCTCTTGCTGATGATATTATCAATGCCGATACGATTTTTGAAATGTACCATTCCACTTTCAAGAGAGGCGAAACTGGAATAGTGGTTTACACTTTAAACATTGACATAATTGAAATCATACATAATATTTTTAGATTATGTTAATCGTAGGAATGTATAAAATAATATTTATAATTAAAAGTTTTCTATGTAAAATAAAAATAATAACTAGAATATACCATTACTATTATGTCGATTTAAAAAAAGGAAATCAATGTTAATGAATACACTGATATGTAAACATAAATGTACCATTCCAGTTTCGCCACTATTGAAAGTGGAATGGTACATTTCAAAAATCGTATCGGCGTTGATGATATCATCACCAAAAGAGGGGAAAGTGGAATGGTAGATTACGTTTTTTAGAGGGTCAAAACCGTAATCATAAATAATATTTCTGCTTCTATAAAAATGGCTTCAACTCCCCAACTGTATAAGGATTTGGGGAACTTTAATTATTAATTAAAGTCATGTGATCACTTATATAATAGGTGCAAGGATGACAGCATCCATGAGTAGCGAAGCACAAAGTATCATGGTATGGACAAACAGACAATGTTATTTAACTTAATTACTTGCACTACCTGCACTGGAGGATCTAGTGGCACTGTACTGGGGACAAGTATTCTGTACAGCCTCTATCCGAGGGTGGACACTAGTGGCACTGTACTGGGGACTAGTATTCTGTACAGCCTCTATCCGAGGGTGGACAAGGGAGTTATTCTGGTCAAAAGAAGAACGGGTTGGATGCACCTTATTCATAGCAAATATATATATTCAGTACTCTTTATCGTAATTTCTCAAACATTCAAAATTTAATACTCAACAGAAATAACCAAACATTTTTAAAATTTCAACAGCTTTAACAAGAAATATATTTTTTTTGTATTGAATAATTAAATATTTTTTATAACAAACTGTTTTAGATATATAGGACTGCTCTTATCAATTCATTTTAAATTAAATGAGAGGGGTTCTGTGCTCACTGAGCACTTAGAAGGAAAGCAATTCCTAACAATTTAAATTATGAAACTTCATTAATGCAATTCTTGTATAAAAATATATATTATGCCTGGGTTAGATGGTCTGTAGGGCTGGGTCGACCTTTGGTAACAGGATCATTGTGGGCTGCTGTATGCTGTACTAAAGGAACAGATATTAGACCTCCTCCTAAGATAAATAAAGGAATAAAGGTTGGTTATACAAATGATCTTTACGTGTAGATGGATAAATAAACTACTAGAGGAACAAATATTAGACCTCCTCCTAAGATAAATAAAGGAATAAAGGTTGGTTATACAAAGAATCTTTATATGTAGATAGATAAATAATGTAATACAGATATTAGACCTCCTCCTATGTTAAATAAAGGAATAAAGGTTGGTTATACAAAGATTCTCTATGTGTAGATGGATAAATAAAGTACTAAAGGAACAGATATTAAACCTCCTCCTAAGATAGATAAAGGAATAAAGGTTGGTTATACAAAGATTCTCTATGTGTAGATGGATAAATAAAGTACTAAAGGAACAGATATTAAACCTCCTCCTAAGATAGATAAAGGAATAAAGGTTGGTTATACAAAGAATCTCTATATGAAGATAGACAATAATGTCATAGTGGAACAGATATTAGACCTCATCCTAAGATAAATAAAGGAATAAAGGTTGGTTATACAAAGAATCTCTATATGTAGATAGACAATAATGTAATAGTGGAACAGATATTAGACCTCCTCCTAAACATGTAAAAGAATCAAAGTTGGTTATACAAATGATCCATATGTGTAACAGATATTAAACATCCCCCTTGAATATATAAATATATAATATCTAGTAGTCCATTCTTACCAGTATTACTAGTGGAGTATATTGGATCCAACATGAGGTGGTAGTCATGAAAATATTCTTGCAGTTCCTTTTTACCTGTAGAACTATTGGAGTATATTGGATCCAACATGAGGTGGTAGTCATGAAAATATTCTTGCAGTTCCTTTACCTGTAGAACTATTGGAGTATATTGGATCCAACATGAGGTGGTAATCATGAAAATATTCTAGAAGTCCATTCTTACCAGTAGAACTAGTGGAGTATATTAGATCCAACATGAGGTGGTAATCATGAAAATATTTTAGAAGTCCATTCTTACCAGTAGAACTAGTGGAGTATATTGGATCCATCATGAGGTGATAATCATGAAAATATTCTAGTAGTCAATTCTTACCTGTAGAACTATTGGAGTATATTGGGTCCCACATGACGTGGTAGAAGTCCATTCTTACCTGTTGAACTAGTGGAGCCTAGTGGATCCAACATGAGGTGGTAATTATAAAAATATTCTAGAAGTCCATTCCTACCAGTAGATCTAGTGGAGCAAGTTGGATCCAACATGAGGTGGTAATCATGAAAATATTCTAGTAGTCCATTCTTACCTGTTAAACTAGTGGAGCCTTTTGGATCCAACATGAGGTGGTAATCATGAAAATATTCTAGAAGTCCATTCTTACCTGTTGAACTATTGGAGTATGTTGGATCCAACATGAGGTGGTAATCATGAAAATATTCTAGAAGTACATTCTTACCTGTTGAACTATTGGAGTATGTTGGATCCATCATGAGGTGGTAATCATGAAAATCCTCAAGCAGGCCAGACTTGGATGTGCGATGGTTTACAGGAATCCCCTTCTTTATCACAAATTTTCATAATTTTGTGTGTTTGTCTTTTCTGTCTGTACCAAAAGATCTCGCTTACATTTAACCCTGAACTATATTCTATATTATACCCATGAGGTTAAAAAGTACAGTTGTTTATTCATTTTAAGGAGGGGATATGAATCACTTTAATGTATAAAAATTATTTTACATCAACCCCCCCTCCCCTTCCCACAAATATATATTTATATGTAACAAAATTCAATGTTAAGGGAAAAATTAACCCCATTGGTTTTATACATAGAATATTTTTTTTAGAAACAAAGCTATCCTATAATTCAGTCCGTCCGTCAGCTTTAACACTAAGGAGAAATGTTATTTTCTCACCTGCTATTCAAGCTAGACAGTTGATTGTAAATATTCCCTATATCATTTACTTGGTCTGTTGGTCTTTTTAGTCATGCTACAAAAAAAAATATAAAATATATGTGAAATGATTCATGATTTTCTTTAATTTTCTGTTCAATTTATATCACTTTGTAGTTTACTACTTATGGATGCTTTCATCCTTGCTTCATATCTAGATGTTTGAAAATTATTATGAAATTTTGTGATTTCCTTGTTGGTGACAGGTTTAATATCTACAGTGTCAGGTATAAGACCAGAGATACCATGCAACCCAAGGTCAGACTTATCATCAGACTACAATAGATAGATAGATAGATAGATAGATAGATAGATAGATAGATAGATAGATAGATAGATAGATAGATAGATATATAGATAGATAGATAGATAGATAGATAGATAGATAGATAGATAGATAGATAGATAGATAGATAGATAGATAGATAGATAGATAGATAGATAGATAGATAGATAGATAGATAGATAGATAGATAGATAGATAGATAGATAGATAGATAGATAGATAGATAGATAGATAGATAGATAGATAGATAGATAGATAGATAGATAGATAGATAGATAGATAGATAGATAGATAGATAGATAGATAGATAGATAGATAGATAGATAGATAGATAGATAGATAGATAGATAGATAGATAGATAGATAGATAGATAGATAGATAGATAGATAGATAGATAGATAGATAGATAGATAGATAGATAGATAGATAGATAGATAGATAGATAGATAGATAGATAGATAGATAGATAGATAGATAGATAGATAGATAGATAGATAGATAGATAGATAGATAGATAGATAGATAGATAGATAGATAGTTAGATAGATAGATAGATAGATAGATAGATGTCCCCGCAATTCTGGAATTCATCTGGGATCTTCTATCTATCTATCTCTCTATCTATCTTTCTATCTATTTATTTTACCTGAACATCAGGTAGAACACCACTTTGTGATATCCTCACAATTCTAGAATTCATTTGGGATCTTCTATCTATCTATCTCTCTATCTATGTATCTATCTATATATTTTACCTGAACATCAGGTAGAATACCACTTTGTGATGTCCTCACAATTCTGGAATTCATCTGGGACTTCTGAGAACCTCGAGTGGACACTACATCCAACTTAAATACAACAAAATTTAGGTTTACAAATAAAATGTACTCATTTGAAAAATAGATTTATTACCCTGGATGGTTAATCAGCTTCAATGATTTCTAGCAGATGTTGATTTTTGTTTATAATGCTTACTAATTAAAATTGGATTTTCAGTAGTAAACTTTTGGGGGGCCATTACTCCCTCCCTGGTTGAGATATGGCCTTCAAACTTTTTCTTATTTTTTAAAATCTATTTCTCAACTTTGAAGCGTTTTGCAGCCATTCTTGCAAAAGGTAGAAGATTTGAGCATAAGAAAAATGCGCTAAACCCATTTTTAGATGTTGACACCTAAGTTTTGAATTTTAGATTTTACTGTACATTTTTAATAAAAACTGAATTATTTTTTTGATGTTCTTTGAATTGCCTTAAAAAACGAAGAAAATAAGTCATTAATCATTAAATTCTGATAACTATAAGTTGGGTAAAATTGCTTTCAAAAAAGTTCTCATAAAAAACACACACTGTATAATTAAATGAATCAAATGAAAAAAACTACTTTTTTAATAAAATGTGTACACATTATAAACATTAATGGGGTCGGATTGTTCCTATTGGTCCAATAAAGTGATTGGGGATCTAGACTTACTTAAATAATTACTCAAAAATTAATAGTTTTAGGGGCAAAGCTGTTCTAAATTGAGGAGGGAATGTGGTAATGGAGGGGAAGCCAGCTGCGAGCAGACAACATGAAAATCTGGTGCAATATCCAAGTAATAATATATCCATTATTGACTTACCCCTTGATTTGAATCCCCTGAAAGATTTCTTCTCGTAGATCTTTTCACTGTTCCTATTTCTACTATCTTTAAATCACTAAAATATCATACAGTTAATATTTAGTATTATAGATAGCTTTCCGCAGATATTAAAATAAAAATTAGAAAATCTAAAACAGTAATGTTAACCACGAGGTAGTATTAATTTTATGATTTTAATAATCCTGGAAAACTGTCTAAAATACTATATGTTACATGATTTTTCAGTATGGCTGAGAACCGGTTCTAATCATGCGGTTATTAATCGGTTTCGAAGTCACACTGGAAAAACAATATGTATAGTTTTTGAAGAATCAAAATCTCCAATTGTATTGAATCTTAAAAGTAGCAATGTCTAACAATCATTCTGTCTGTCTGTCTGTCAGTCTGTCTGTCTGGGTTCCATGAGTGACAAACGTGGATGAGAACAATCTGTCTGTCCATCTATCTATCTATCTATCTATATATCTATCTATCTATCTATCTATATATCTATCTATCTATCTATCTATCTATCTATCTATCTATCTATCTATCTATCTATCTATCTATCTATCTATCTATCTATCTATCTATCTATCTATCTATCTATCTATCTATCTATCTATCTATCTATCTATCTATCTATCTATCTATCTATCTATCTATCTATCTATCTATCTATCTATCTATCCATCTATCTATCTATCTATCTATCTATCTATCTATCTACACATCTATCTATCTATCTACCTATCTATCTATCTATGTACCTGGGAAAGTTAACAGGTCTGTAGTGTGGAGCCATACTGGATACATCTTTACTTTCTCGTCTACTACGAGTCTCTACATCAGTAACGCCTAACAAAGAAATTTAAAAATCACGAAACCTTTCATAAATGATATTCTTTTTGTATAATTACATGCAGTATTGGATATAGAATACATGGATATTGCGACATGGTAATTTTCGACGTTTAGGTTGTTAATATAGTCCTCAGATGTTGGTCAGTAAGTTCTTCCATGGTCAGAGGAGGGAATGAGTTAGTGTCATAAATGGGGGAGGGGGGGATATACTTATATTTGCCAGCTTGGAGAAATATCTTATCAGGGTAAGCCAAAATCTCTTACAATATCCACCTATTCTATATCCATTTAGACAATTGGTAAAAATGCTTAGTGAAAAGAAATTTTAATCAATTTTGCAATTTTATTCCTTCATTTGGAAAGAAATAGCAAGTTTGCAAATTAAAATTGTGTTTTAATGCAATTTTGGCAACAATTAATTTGGAATTGTGAAAAAAGAGTACATCCTAAAATTAAGTACATTTATAAAGTACTGCGATGACAATAAGATTCTCTACAATTTGGTCTGTCCATCAGTATGTAACGGATATCTCGTACAGTAAATTTAGGCTAGTTAGAATTGTCCTTTAGATTTTAAACTTAGCCTAGACAGCGTAGCAACTGATAAATCTTTAACAGAAAGTCAATGTGTCCATTTTGAACATCCACTCTTTCAAGAGAATCCCACTTACCAAAAAATACCCCCCTCCATATCAAATGTTTTAATTTTAATTTTACCACCTGAAGATATCATTCTTCTGACATGATTATCCACTGGATTTGTCATTCTCCTACCCCCTCCATCCCCGCCCCCACCACCCACAGGGGTTGTGATCCTCCGAGGTCCCTCCCTGACAGGTGTGGGGATCCTCCTAGCCCCTTCCCCCACACCACTTGGCGTGCTTAATCTATTTATAGTTTCACCTCTGTAGCTGCCTGAACTACTCGAATCTCCACGAAATCTAAACAATAAATGTACAAGAATTAGAGAGGAAGGGGAAATTATAAATAACCCTAATACCCAGGGAGTGAGGGAGGGGACAATGGATCGAATATTCAATTTTTAGGAATGTGCGAGAATTTAGCAGTTTCTCACTGAGTTTGAGTACTAGCGAATGAAATGCCGCTACTCGTTGTGTTTGTTTTGAATATAGCAGATGGGGAGAAGGGAGGTGGTGGCAAGGGAAATAACTACTCATTGTGTTAGTTTTGAATGTAGCAGACGGGGAGAAGGGAGGTGTGGGCAAGGGAAATAATTACTCGTTGTGTTAGTTTTGAATATAGCAGACAGGGAGAAGGGAGAAGGGAGGTGGGGGCAAGGACAACAGAATAAAAAGGGGCAGTCATATTCTTGCCCAGCCAGCTAGCAGCTGGCCGGGTCCAATATAAAAATCACACAATAAAACCTCAACATATTTCATCAAAAACAAGTTACGATTTCACTTTACATGACGCTATGGAAATCTATTATTTAATTAACAATCCCTTCAAATTTCCTCATAATTTATTGGATTAATCTGGATTTCATGGCCTTTCTTTGATAACTCTTAAATTAAATTAATTGCCCATTGTCCGCTCCCTTACTCCCTGCTAGTACCCAAAGTTTTATAACTAGGTTATCATATTCATTTATTGATTTGTTGATTGGTCAATTTAAAACCAATAGTGTCCAAACTTTTTAACCAATAATTTTGTCTACAGATGTCGTAAGTATGTATATCATCATTAGGGATGTTTATCAATTAATCGCCCATTGTCTTATCTATTAAGATCCCTGATAGGTATAGATGTATATTGTATATTCCAACTACCTCACCTAAAAAGCAAGGACCCTTTAGCTAGCAGACGAAAATCAATTTTTCCATTAAAATGTAGCTTCCCATAGGTCCTTGGAATGTCTAAAACTATTGTGCCCCAAATTTTAATCTATAAAAAAATAAACATTACAATGGGGGAGGGTCGACTTCCCCTCTCCCCTCAAGTGCTCCTAGAGGCTGCTGGGGGCGTAACCGCTAGTATTTTTAAAAAGAACTTACCGTGGTGATTCTGTGGCAGAATATTCGGGCAAAACAACTTCCTTCTCTTGGATCTAAGTAACAAATAACAAGGATAATGTCAATCTTAAATCATGGCTTTAAAATAAAGATTTTTAAAAATCTTGTAGCAGAGTGTACCTTCTTTAGACTTATTTTAAAAACTAAAAACGAGAAACATGATTTTGAAAAATTGTACCAGTATAATTTACAGTCCAATGTCCCCTCCCTACCTGCCTGGAATAGAAAGGTCTTAAGGAAAAAAGTAAAGAAAATAGAGATGAGTAAAAACACAAATGCAAAGTGTGAGAGGCCAGAGATAGTAAGGGATAAAAACAGTAACAAGTCTTTTTCACTCCACAGGGGAAGCATAGGCCGCTGACAATTTGTCGGTGTTTCTGTAACATTGTGGTTTTTTTATGGACATGGGATAGGGTTGTCAGCCATAAGCCCTATGATTGCGGTGTAAAGCGTCCATTTGCCCATCAGACAACCAACCCTTTGAATGCACGACCTTTGTCTGACAAGTCCTAACTGTGCATGGTAGTGAGTTGCGCCGTTTTTGGCCAATGCATTCCCCCTACTCTAACTATTTATGTCGTGCACCTAACTTAGCAGCAGTAGGAACCATTTTTAACGTCTTGAGTTATGACGCGATGTCGGACCGAGATTCGAACCTATCACCTTCCCGGCGACGAGCGGATGCACTACGTGTTGAGCTACGGTTGCGGGTATAGGACAATGGAAAATAAATTAATGCACATCTCCAATGATAAAAATTCAACTACCCACTCTTTATAGCAATTTTTTGTGTGGAAAAGTTCTGTTAGTTTGCACCAATCAATCATGATTTAAGTCCATTAATTTAAGCCAAACAATAAGAAAACATACTTTAAAAATATATTTTTTTACCAGTATAATTTACAGTCAAATGTCCCCTCCCTCCCTGAAGTCTGCTGGAATAAAGGATATGGCCAGGGAGGAGATTCTAAAGGATATGGCCAGGGAGGAGATTCTAAAGGATATGGCTAGGGAGGAGATTCTAAAGGATATGGCTAGGGAGGAGATTCTAAAGGATATGGCTAGGGAGGAGATTCTAAAGGATATGGCTAGGGAGGAGATTCTAAAGGATATGTGACAGTACAATCTATTTGAAATTTCCATTGTTGGATTAACCTACTAGGGGGGGGGGGGGGAGTTACTAAATTTTACATTTCTAATACCTTTAAAACTTTAGGATGCAATATTAGATTAAAACAAGACACAGTGTAAAGTGGCACCAAAAAATTACGTCATACGATAAAATAATAATGAGAGGCCAGTATAATTTTACCAATGGTCATTTACATTGTATACTGGCCTCTCATTGGTCAACTTTATTTTATGACGTCATTTTTTGGTGCCAGTTTACGCTGTCTCGATTAAATTTACTAATAAAAACTCAACAACCTAAATATTTTTAAACAAGGATGACAACATCCATAAGTAGCGAAGCACAAAAAATCGTAGATTGGAATACGTAGATTTAAAAGGTTTTTACTAAAATCAAGAATAGATTTATTGGATAAAATAAACATGAAACCTTGTCTTATTTTGCATGATGACGATGGTCAAAGTAAATTATATTAAAGTTGCTCATAACAATGAGAAAAATTATTTTGATACAGATATCCCATAAAAGTTTGAAAATTGCATCAAAATATACAAAGGTATGGGGAAATATGTAAAACATATAAAAATAGCCAAAAACCTGATAAAAGGCAGTCTGGCCGTCATGGTTGTTTTATTAAAACGACAAAAATTTAATTTTTAAATCCTTAACTTAAAAAATTTGGAAAATCGGACCATATACAATGAAGATATGGAAAAAAGTGTTAAATATATAAAAATAGCCTAAAACCTGCTAAAAAGGCAGTCTGGCCGTCATGGTTATTTTGTTTAAAAGACAGGATATTTAATTTTGATATATATAACTGAAAAAAATTTTGAAAATTGGACTATAAACACTGAAGATATGGATAAAAATGTTTAATATATAAAAAACAGCCTAAAACCTGCTAAAAAGGCAGTCTGGCCGTCATGGTTGTTTTCTTTAAAAGACGGAAAATTTAATTTTGATATCTATAACTGAAAAAATTTTGAAAGTCGGACCATAAACACTGAAGATATGGAGAAAAATGTGAAAAATATAAAAATAGCCTAAAACCTGCTAAAAATCGGTCTGAACGCCAATGATGTTTTATAGTCAATTGTGCTCCTTAATGATGGGAATGTTGTCAAAAAATTTCAGCATTCTATCTTTTATAGGAGCTGAGTAAATCCCATTTCCCCCATAGCGTTACGGACTGACGGACTGACGGACGGACGGACGGACAAAGTGAATTATAGAGTAGCTTCGCTACTAAAAATATAGCTTCTTCCTTTCTTCAATTTAAAATTCGTATTGGGGTAACTGTGGTTCTAACAACAATTTTGAATAAATTTTATCCGGTGGAAAAGAATCTGATTTGAAGACATGATAAAATATTTATCTAATATCTAAATATAATTTGCATGACATAAGTAGGACAAGAAAAATATTTCTCGTATTTATTCGAATCCGGTGGATAGAAACCGGTTCTCATCCATACGAAAAAAACTATGTCTAGCATCGTATTGTATCCAGCTTTCTACGAATATAAAAATGTTTTTTTAGCCCGTGCCTTCGGCACCTCGGGGCTATAAAACTGGTTTTAATCTTATAATTGTACATTTTTTATCCGCGGAAAGCTGCGATGCGAGAAATAACTATTAAACCGTAAGTGTTTAAAGATTGTGTTTTCAAAGATTATATAAAGTATATAACTCTATGTTGCTGGGCTTAAAGTTAAACCACATAAAACTAAACCAAACCAATATAATGCTTGTTTTGGGGTTCAATTTTCAAAAGTTAGAAGCGCAGCTAATCTTAAAAGTAAAAGGTTGCCTTTCTGTCTGTGTCAAAACCGCTGAACCAATACAGTTCACCTTTACTTTAAAGCTTTGTATTGGTTAATGGTAGGCTTACAACTATTTGAGGACTCAGCCCACTCAAGCTAAATTTTTCTAAGAAATATGAAAAAAAATGTAGGGTCGACTAACCCTTCCTCCTCTCTTCCAAGTGCTCTTGAGTCTTTGGTGAAGGTTGATTACTACGTAGGGACAGACATTTACAGTAGGTACCAAGACCGTAAAAGCTATACTATTGAAGATAACTAACCAACCCTTTGGTTGCACGACTTTTGTCTAGAAGTAGTCCTTATACTAAAGTAACAGGATGTCTGTTTGTCTTTCTGTGTGTTTGTGTGTCTATGTGTTTGTACCGAAGGATCTCGCTAACCGCTGAACCGATCGGGTTCTCCCTAACAGGGTAGATTCTCATAGGTCTCGGGAAGGTTTATAACTATTTTGAGGGAGGGTACCACCACCCTCCCAAGAGAAATCACAATAAATCGAAATTTTTTTTCTCGAATACAGACTCCTAAGTAACATTTCACGGTAACGTAGAATCTTGATAGAGACTCCTACGTAACATTTCACGGTAACGTAGAATCTTGATAGAGACTCCTACGTAACATTGCAAGGTATCGTATCATTTTTTAAACAAACATTTAAAGTGCCACTAGAGGCCTCTAGGGGCGTATCCGCTATCTAAAAAACAAAGTAGAACGATGTATGTCCGTCTGTCTGTCCGTCTGAAGCTTAAGATCTCAGTAACCACTGAACCGATTGGGCTCTACTCTTCAGGGAATATACCTACTGGTCCTGTGATGGTTTTAAGCTATTTTCTTGGGGGGTGGGACACCCCCAACCCCCCCAAAAAATGAAAAATACCCCCCCAAAAAAATTTTTTTTTTTTACTTTTTCTTTTTAAATCTAAAATACGAAAAATTAGGTTGATCAAACCTCTTGGGGCAAAGCCCCTAGAGGCTAGGGGCGAAGCCGCTAGTAGTAAATAAAGTGTTACCTCTGGATGAATAAGAAATGGAGTCTGTACACTGTCCGAAATATCATCACTGAAAAGTAAATAGTTTGTTATACTTTAAAAATAATTAGGGATATCTGTTGTTTGTTTATAATAGCAAGGCTACTCTATAATTCGAATTTTCCCTTTGTATGTCTTTCCTTCTGTATGTAACTTCCCTTGTAAGTGCCTATCTCGTACTTGAACATGCTCCCACCCTTTTTTGTCTGTACACTGTCCGAAATATCATCACTGAAAAGTAAGTCTGTTATATTTTTAAAATAATTACGCGAAAGGGATATATGTCGTTTGTTTATAGTAGCGAAGCTACTTTATAATCCGAATTTTCCTTCTGTATGTCTTTCCGTCTGTATGTAACTTTCCTTGTAAGTACCTATCTAGCACTGAAACCTGTCCCCATCCTTTTTAAAAATTAACAGAAAATAAGAAGGAGAAGGGTATTTTTTCCTGTGCTCCTAACCCCAGCGCGAGACCCTAACCCTGTGGGGCTTATACCTAGGTTACCCTAACGCTGAGGTGCTGACCTAAAAAAATAAGCAAACTAAAGAAAAAGTACCCCTCCCCCCCCTTTTTAATTTAGTTCAATAACAAGGCAGGGGATCTCCATGCTCGACAAGGCACTATGAGAGAAATTACCAACTTTTGAACTTACCTTATTATATTAGATCTTATTCTAACATCTTCTGTGCTGGAATATTCTGGTGGCGGGGTGCCCATGCTAGGACTCGTACTGTTGCCCCGCAAGGCCTGCAGGGACCGAGACAGTGGCATCCTGAAGATAAAGTTAAGATTTAGCATGGAATTGATAGGGATGGGTTCGAATCTCGACCAAAAATTAAGACGTTTAAAGTTGATCCTACTGCTGCTACGCCAGATGCGCGACTCAGTCATATCGTTAGTTTCAAAAACTAATTTAAGGCTTCAAAATATTAAAATTGGTGCCAAATATTGCTAAATTCCCTAATTTTCATACTGGGGTTAAACGTGTGAAAGAAAGGGGTTAAATGGGAATATTATAAATATTGAAATAGCTATACATTTTCATACGGCCAGGATATCGTTGTAAATCACTAATTATCCCTTTCAAAAACTTAGCTAGACCATTTAATTTTATTGGGCAATTTGAGTTTTTTAAAAAATATTGGATTTCTCAAATAAAATAGCATGTTCATATGATCACGGAACCTTCGCATATTACAAAAAAAATTTTCTAGCTAAAGTTTTTTTTTGTTGAAATATACATGAAAAAATTTAAATAGATATAAAATTTGTATAATAGATAAGATTTTTAACACTGAAAGGTTTTTTTACTTAATATTTACTTAATATGCACGTCATTATAAAGTATAAACATTGTTTACTGAAGCAAAATGTTGTACAGATTAAATAGTGATTGTCAAAGAACCACTTTATCTTGTTTGACTTGTAATTTTACAGTTCGTATTTGTAAAGTAGCGGCACTGCAGAAAAAAAATTTATCTTCAGTTAAAATTTCCCTCCTTTTTATGAGGTTCTTATGATAATACTCCACTGTAACTTAAGAAGGGGTCATCTTAAACGGGTCAACATATGGGAGAGGGAGAGGATTAAGAATAAAATGAGAGATAAAAAACAAGGATGATAACTTCCTTAAAAGCAAAATAGTAGTAAAGGACGGAGCGGCCTTGATTATAGAAAAGCTTCACTTTTAAAAATTGGTCCTTAGAAACACATTCTTACAAAGGTATATCTAACATTGTCTCACATAAAAGTTAATTTTTAAAAGCGAAGCTTTTCTATAATTAGGGTCGGTCCGTCCATACGTCCGTCTGTCACTCCGTACGTCCGTCCGTAACAGATAGCTTTTTTCGTTAATTTAGGCATGTTAGAACTGTCCTATCGATTTCAAACTTTGCATAGTGATTCCTGCAGTAATTAGGTAAGATTTAGAAAGCGTAGCAACTCTATAATCAATTTTGCATCGACTCTTATACATTTATAATCTGATTATTTAATTTTGACACTATACAAGTGTTAATGTCCGTTTGTCCTACCAGTTCAGCGCTTCGCTTTTATGGATGTTGTCATCCTTGTTGTTTCTATAAATGCTCATATTTAAACTTCCTATTGTATAGGATTATGGGGGGTGGGGTGTGTTCACAGGGTTTTTTAACCCCCCCCCCCCCTCCCATATTCAATTGAATATGATTTACTTTACAAGGCATAGGAAAAAAACAAGCCGTTCTTATTTTCTCTGCTCCCTTCCTGAACTACAAATGAATTCTTAAGAGCAACTTTTTTTATGGGGGGGGGGGGAGGGAGATTAGAATATAGAATTAGTTTTTTTCTTCGGCACCTCGGGGCCAAAAAAACTGGTTTTAATCTTATAATTGTACATTCTATATCCGCGGAAAGCCGTTTATAATACAATGAAAGAAATAACTATTATTGTCCATGTTTTACCTTTTACCTTTATTTTGGCAGAAAATAGTAGTAAATCATATTCAATTGGATATGGGGGGGGGGGGGCAACTCTGTTTAACTTTAGCCAAATAAAGGAAATCAGAGGGTTTATCAACAAGGATGACAACATCCATAAAAGCGAATCAGTAGTACAAACAAACAGTAACACTTGTAGATTGTCAGAACTGAATAATCAGAATAAAGTATAAACAGAATTATAAGTTAATATTATAAAGTTGTTCCACTTTCTTAATCTATCAGTTCTAGATGTACAGACGGACGGACGTGAAACCAACCCCAATTATAGAAAAGCTTAGTTTTTAACAGCAGTAGATATAATTAACACCCCTTCCCATAAATCTTTACAATAGGAACTTGATGTTTAAATATGAGCAGTTTTAAAAGTTAAAAGAAACAAAATTTAACTTTCACTTTTAATTAAGAAGCTTTATTGTTCATTGGTTCAGCGGTTAGTGAGATCCTTAGTTAGAGCATGACCTGGACCTTTCTAGGGAATAGGTAGAAAGCAATCAATTACAAATCTGCAAAATTAATCTTTTTTTTAAAATAGAATCTGTTTGTTTTGTATTGATTCTCTGCTTGTAAAACTTATATAATAAGCTTTTTTTTAAAGCGAAGCTTTCTATGATTAGGAACGTTCCGTCCGTTCAGAACAAATAGCTATTTTTTGTTAGCTAAAATTTAAATTGGATAGGGAAATGGGCGGAGATATGTTATATATAGAATCTGTACTTATACTTTTGTCTTTCTAACCCCTTCAGTATTCTCATGCAATAATTTTTGTATGCCTTAAAACAGCTATTTTTTTAGAAAAATAAAATATCATTTTGTATGTGATAAAATAGTAATAAAATGTTTAAAATAGTTGTACGGACATTCTGGTAACGATTATAGAGTTGTTACGCTTTCTAAATTTTAATTTTAATTTGAGCATTTATAAAAGTTATAAAAACAGAATGACAACATCCATGAAAGGGAAGCTCTGAAATAGTAGGACAAACAAACATTAACACCTGTAGAGTGTCAGAACTGAATAACATTATACATTGTTGTTCTAGGAATCTGTATTCCAAAAATCATATCATTCAGATAATTATAATGCATAAAAATTTGATGTTGAAAAACTTGAAAATCAACATGTTTGAAATGGACATACGGACATTCTGATAACGAAAAGAGCTAACTGTTACAGACGTACGGACCGACTCTTATAATAGAAAAGAAGTTGAGGTTTTGATTTGAGCAAGGGGTCGAACTTGAAACCTTACTTTTAATAAAGCAGAGCTTTTCTATGATTAGAGTCGGTATGTCCGTCAATTATGGTTAGGTATGTCCTTTAAACATTATTCTGTATTTAACAATTTTACAAAAAAAATGACGTATGATTTTGTCAAAAATAATACATTTATAAGTCCAAGCAAACGAATGAGAAAACGTGATTATAAAACGTTGGGTACCAGTATAATTTACACTTTACAGTCCATTCAATCCCTACTTGCCTTCCGGGTTTTTAAAAATGGACAAACAATGAAATAATATGAAATATATACATGGATATACTGAGAAAGAAAATTTGTAGTTAATTTAGCTTGCTAACACAGAACTCGTTTATTGTTCATTAGTTCATCTAGTAGAAGGGGAGTGGGTAGATTGGGGGGTGGGGGGTATGGTTATTTTAGCCAGCTATGAGTTTCACTTTATCAGAATACATGAAAATATGATGCAGCATCCAAGTAATAATATTTCCGTTGTAGTAGCGCCTCTAAAATGGAATGGACACACACACAAATAATCTATGATTCATACCCAGGAATCTGAGGGGATTAGAAAATGGACTTTGCATTGATGTACATCACCAAAAATTATAAATAAAAATCTATACAATATAAAACATTGGTTAAAAAGATTGGGCACTACAAGTTCGGACCCTACCAATCACAATTCAATTTTTTTAACCTACGAGTAAAAAAACTTATTAATAAAACTTTGAGTACTTGTGTCATTAATTATCAAATGTCCTTAACAGTGCAGTGGTCCTTTTTTGGGATAGTATCGACTTTAAAATGGATTTATAATTACTTAGACATTACATCAGATTTTCCTGTTCTATTAAAAAGTGAACTATTCGGCGGGCTAAAATTTATATCTCCCCCATTCCTCTTCTTTACCCCTTCCCTTCCATCCCGACCTACAAATGTGAGGGGATATTGCAACCTAAATTTTTCTCTTCTTGTAGTCGATATAAACCAATAAAATTGCATGTTGACAAGGATATTGATCAGAGATCTAAATTGATAAGACAATGGCCGATAAGTTGATGTACATCGCTAATATTAATACACAAATTTACCCTTTTTTTTACTACTATAGTGGTTGAAACGTTGGACACCCAACTTAATGAACAAACCAATCAAAATTCAAAACTTAATAAAAGTCCCCAAATTTGTAAAGCCAACGAATATATGATTAGTGAGATGAACAGCCCATTGTCCCCTCCCTCCCTGGATATTGATAGAGCTATGTTGCAGTTGTTTACTCAGCTGGGCCCAGGAAGGGAACTTTGATGATAAACAAAAATACCCCTCATTAGATTACAATTTAAGTTTAAAATGTCTGGACACTTAACTTTATTGTGTTTTAAATTGTCACATAATCTTTAAGCAACGATCACAGAGTTGATAAATACATTTTATACCCAAAGTTTTTAAGCTAATATAATTTACAGTCCAATGTCCACCCCCTCCGTGACTCTGCTAGTTCAATAAGCTTAGTACTCAGATTTCATACATTTTCAACCCCCCCCCCCCATAAAATAGGGTTAAAATCATATCGATCCAAAGAAACAATAAGTTATAAAGACATCCTGTTACTTTTTTTTACAAGAAATACTGGTTAACTTCAAGCGTAGTTTGTAGTATATTTAGAATTGAAAACAAAACCATATGTTAAAAATAACCTCCCATTAAAAAAAATATTTACCCTCCCCCCCCCAAAAAAAAAAAAAATAAGCTTGGATGCCCCTGGTACATCCCCAGTAATGATAAACAAAATTACCCCATATGTAGATTAAGATTATTGGTTGAAAAGTGTGGACACTGATAGTCTTAAACCAACCAATGAAAATACAATAAAAGTACCCAAAGTTTTGCGCCAACCAATAAAATAAAGTAATTTTAAAACTTTGGGTACCAATTTAATTTATAGTCTAATACACCCTCCTCCCTGGGGACAGTAAAGAATTTCTGTTATGATCTTTATGTAAGAATGTTAAAAAATATTGAGAGGGTTTTACCTATTAGAAGCTAACCTGTAAAGTTCAGCTAGATCAAAACAGACGCACACATTCAACGGCAAAATTTGTGCTGTGTTGTTATTTTTGTTTTTTTTGGGTCAGTAGCTTAAAAAATATCTGAACTAGTATCCTATTATATGTATACTAGCAGCTACGCCCCTAGCATCTAGAGGCTCTTTATTCGAAGGGGCAAAAAAAGAACTAAAGAATAGCTTAAAACCATCGTAAACCTTAAATATGAAAATATAACAGCATAAAACCATCACAAAAATTATGTGAAGCTTACCTAGAATAGAGAACCAAATCTGTTTAGCAGTTATTGAAATCTAAAGCTTAAGACAAAAAACTCCAACTTCTTTATATAATAGGATGTTATTTTTTTTCTAAATACTTATACTCTTCTTATATTTATTTAAGTCTCGTTGTAAGTAAAAGATCCCTCCCCTCCCCCTATTATGATGTATGATATATGATGAATGATCATCGGTCAACTTTTGCTAAAAGAGATGGGGGGGGGGGAGTTCAGTATAGGTCAAGTGAAAGTTAAATCCTAAAGGGTATTATTATCTTCCATCCAAAGTTGTAAGTCAAATATAAATATGAAGGGGGGGGGGGTGAGGAATATTTTTAAGGTTTAATTATATCAACAAGGATCACAACATCCATAAAAGCGAAATGGTAGTACAATCAAACATTAACATAAGCATAAATGTATAAGTATAATCAAAATTATAAGTAAGTATTATATAGTTGCAACGCTTTCTAAATCTATACAATATCTATACATTAAATTAATGATGCACAGACCGACGCGTCAAGCCTCAAGAACCAACACAAATTATAGAAAAACCTCGCTTAGCTTAGACATACATTTATTAAACTTTAACAGTATATAGTCCTCCCCCTCCCCTTTATGATAGGAAGTTGGTCATGAATATGATGTTTACAAATGAGCAATTTTTTTATAAGTTACAATACACAAATTGTCAAAATCCATAAAAGCGAAACAAATTTAAAATGCATGATAATTTTGATTATTTCATTTAATTTAAGCATTCTTATAATTGTACATTCTATATCCTAGAAAGCGGTTTATATTAATTGTAAGTATGACTGAGTCTCTGAGAATTTGAATGTTTATTATTTTTTGGTTAGATTTATAATAAAATTTGTTCAACATGATTTTTAATATTAAATGCGCTGTTAACTCTATATTTGTTTGTCTGACTTTATATTCACTGAGCTTTGCTTTTAAGGGTGTTATCATACTTGTTTAGTTACATTCAGAGCGGAAGCAAAGCTACTCCTTTTTAAACATTTTGATTTTTTGAATTTTTAGTTACAAAGCTACTCTGTAATATGTTATTTGACAAGGATGACAACATACATAAAAGCAAAGCTCTAAAACGAACATTAACACATTTAGAGTTGCAAATAACAACTTTGGAGACTTTTTTTCTTTAATTTTGATTGGTTGGTTTATTAAGCATGAAATGCTGCCAAAATGAAAATAAAAAAACAAGCGAAATTAGCAATAAGAACTAAGATTAACTATCTTGCTACGAGATTGCGTGATGATAGAAAAAAAATCTATTCACCAAACCTTTATTATTCCAAGTCATAAAATTCTAGTGAGGCCATAAACCTTCTTCGTATGATAATAATTTCCGGAATTTTTATGATTTTCTGACAATGTTTGACCGTAAAGATATGTGAACATATGTAGTATCTTACAAATACATCCCAAATCTAGCATAAGTTGACCCCTTCTATCCGTATGAAAATGTTAACAAAGGTGTGAAGTCTCAATTTCCTGTCGTTTGAATATATAGGGAAATTTGTATATTGTTAGGGTTATTTTAGTATTTTGAAAATATTGAAAACAGTAACATTTCTCTACGAAATCACCCATCGTTTAAGATTTTGAGTATGTTTTGAAAAATACTATAAACTAAAACTATCATTGCCGACATAAAGAGTAAGAGTAGCGGTAACATGCCTTAGCCTCAAACAGGCACTTCTCATTACCATGAACGAGATAGTTTGTTGTCTGCAATATAGTTTAGACGCTATTAAAAGCCTGAACCAACCAAAGGCAAAGCTACCCTAAATCTCAATCAGCCTAAGCTAACCTTTTGTGAAAGCTACATTTTTATGCTTCGATGAAGCTGAAACTGCGGCCGTAATCAGCCGCGCGAGAACGAGGAAGTCTTAAAGGAAGAATAGTATCCCTTGTTAAAAATAAAACAATTAAACCTTAAAAGCTCCTTTAAAAGGAAGAACTTAAATGGTTAAGTGGTAAGTAAGATCTTAAAGGACAAACAAAATACCTTTCTATTTTTATAGAAATGAATATCCAATTGGCCGGGCAAAACATGTCCAATAATGAATAAAATTCATGTTTCTGTTTTTGACAGAAGAATATCAATAGTTAGTAGTCATATTTCCTATTACAAAAATCCTTTTTTTCAATTGAAAAATAAACAGGAAAATAAGCATTCTTTAGTAGGTAAGCTACTCTATTTTTAAATTGTCTGTCCGCCCATTTAAACTATACATTGTTTTGTTCATCTCTCTGTTAATTTGGGTACTAGATCGATTTTCTGAACTCCTTTTCAAAATAAGGCGCTGAAATTATCAGGGTTTTTTCAATGTTACATTCTACATATTTTCACAAAGTTTCATTAAGATTTGTCTTTTAATTGGGGTGCTAGATGGATTTCTAGATTTTTAGGTTTTTCGTGATTTTCTCGATTCCTAATCAGGATTGGCTGGTGAAATCATCAGGGATTGAATATGCTCATTCTACATATTTCCATCAAGTTTCATTAAGATTTGTCAATCAATTGCGGTGCTAGATCGATTCCTTGATTTTTAAAATTAAGCAAACAATACATTTCGTGGTCCAGATACAATATGAAGAAAACTGCCAAAATCTAATTTAAAGCTAAACAAACCAATTATTGTATAAGAAACATGAATATTGCATCTTGGAAAACAAAACTATCTTGCCTACGAATTTGAATCTTAGAAATCTTAATTTTATCTTTATCAATGAATATATATACCTCATAGGGTCGGGATTCTCCATCGATTTCAAGATCATCTTGATAATCTAAGGGTAATATTCGCTATTCTATGGTATGCAATACTCACTTTATGATAATATAAGGTTAAGTTACATCTGACAAACAAACAGCCTTTTAATTGAAATACTTTTGTCTGGAAGTTCTGACCATCCATGGTAATGAGTAACGCCTTTTTATGTGCCAAGACATTCCCCCTACACCAACTATTAGTGTAACATAAGGTGTTGGCAGCAGTAGGAACAATTTCTAACATAACTTGTACGTACATAGTATATAATACTGTCAAAAGAAACTATGCTTTAGCCAGCAGAAAAGCTGGAAACAAAATAATTTTTCTCCTGATTCAATATTACTGGTCTATGGAAAAACACAAAGAATGAAGGATGAACAAACAAATTTTATGTGGCATTACTTCTCAAAATGTTCTCTCGAGCATAGAACCCCCCCCCCTTGATATAAATTGAAATAATGGGGGGGGGGGGATAGTTATTCGTGTGTTTATTACATTAGAGTAAAACACTAGAGGAAGAAAGGGTTAAATAACTGCATCTCCACATTCAACCACCCTGTGCAACCTTTCTATTGGGTCATTGAAAATCAACCAATGGTGTCGCTTATATTAACACAGCCAAGAAGCAGAAAATGATTAAGAAGCAGACGAAAGAGGTCTTAGAAAAAGAAAGGGAGATAGTTTTCTGTATATATCTATACTATACTATAGATCTGTTTTTATTACAAATGTTAAAGTTAGGTTATATTGGTTACTCCCCCATTTTTTCAATTTATTTCTTAATTAAGTGTGTGGGGGGGGGGGGGCTGGTGCTCGACAAGTACTTTAAAAGAAAGTACCAAATATATTTATATAAATGCGTATGAGCCTTATCTAACTTTTATCCAAAATATTTTGTCAGTATTTAATTAGAGAAATAGTTGGTAAATACCAAATCTGATTGCTTACTTTTATAAACTTTACAAATAACATATAATGGTTTTTATACAAATGTATATACAATACACCAAGAACACTTAGAAAAAAATATAAAAAAATTATTGAGTACATATAATAATAAGATCAGTTTTGTAAATAATACTGATCCCTTTCGAAAAGAAAAAATACTGTTTTTTCGTTTACAAATATACAAACCCCAAAGAACTTCACGAAATGATTTTTAAGCCAAGAAAAATAAGAAAAATGGGAAAGCTAAGCAAAATTTCATGCTAACAGACACACATACACCTTAATGCTTTTGTAGATAGAACCGGTTCTCATCCATAAGAAAAAACTATGTCTAGCATCGTATTATATACAGCTTTCTACGAATATAAAAATGTACAATCATAAGATTAAAACCAGTTTTTTTAGCCGGTGCCTTCGGCGCCTCAGGGCTAAAAAAACTAATTTTAATCTTATAATTGTACATTCTATATCCGCGGAAAGCCGTTTATAATACGATGCGAGAAATAACTATTCTTATGCTCTTAGTCATAATATTCAAGGGCATTTGCAAAATTTTAAAAAATGTTTCACGGTCAAACTATGTAGAGACCAATGTTTTCAATGTACTTTGGGACATTTAAAAATGAAAGGATAAATGTATATACATATGTCCTTTTAAAGAGCTTTTTTTAAAGCTTATCTAATTTTACATTTTAAAAAAATATCAGAGTATTGAGTTGTATGAAAATGCAATGATTTAATTGACAACTAGCGGCTTCGCCCCAACCCTTTAGGGGCTTTGCCCCAAGAGGTATAATTACTTCTTCTATTACCTACTCAGCGGAAAAAATACGAATGGATTGCAAATTCTCGCGAATAATTAGCGAATTCGCAAAATTCGTGAAATTCGTAAAAATTCGTAAAAAAAATGGGGGGGGGGATTTTTTTTTTTTTTGGGGTGGGGTATAAGAAAATAGAATAAAACCACAGCAGGACCAGTGGGTATATTCCCTGAAGAGTAGAATCCGATCGGTTCAGTGGTTACTGAGATCTTAAGGGACAGACGGACAGACATCATTCTACTTTGTATTATAGATTACAGCCAAAAATTACATCAAAAATTTTATTATATTATTATTTCTGGGCTACAAATTTACCTAGTTAAGGTTTTATTTCAATTACACTTCTACACACTAAAATTTGACTAATAGTAATTTGTATTATCTTGAAAACATGAATTTAATCAAATGCGATTTTAAAGTCAAACTGGCATTAGTGTAAAACACCAAATAGTGCCTAATTAAAAATGACGTCATAGAATACAAATGACCAATGATAGGCTAGTATGCATTGTAATTGAATAATGGTAAAATGTATACTGGCCTATCATTGGACATTTTTATTGTATGATGTCATTTTTTATTAGGCAGTATTTGCTGCTTCGATAATGTATCATATTATATAAAGTTAAATGTAGTACAAATATTTTTTCTTAAGATCAAGATTTCAATATCTATTGAACTGATTGGGTTTTCCAATTTCGGTAAGATTTACATAGGTCACTTGGCGGTTTTAGTCTATTTTATCTTCAGATTTAATCATTTGAATCTTGGGATTCTTTTGAACCCTGTCTTTTTGAATACAGAGTCCCTAGATGCTAGTGGCGCAGACGCTAGTATATAACTATAGCATAATGTTATAAGTTTATTAAATTATATGTTTCTTTATAACAGGTATTAAACTTAAGAATACTACTTTTGACGTATCAAGGAATGACCACCAACTTTTCCACCGATCAAATATCAAATTTTAGTGTTCTATTTTTGTTTACTTTTTAAATTAAGCACATTTTCAAGAAAGAGTTAATATTTAGATGAAATTTGATATTAAAATATCTTTTCTTTAATTTGTCTTGGTCCGTACGTCCGTTAAAGTCTGTTAGAATTGACCCATCGATTTCAACCTTTACATGACGATAACTGCAATTTTGTAACAAATTTATAGATAATTTGTGTTAATAATAATTTTAAATCAATATCCTGATAATTAAATTTTGACACCCTACAAGTCATAATGTTCGTCTGATTTTGGAGTTTAGCTTTTATGGATGTTGTCATCCTTGTTTTGATATTTGAAGTCTATTCGAAGTAAAAGTATATTTTAAGAGGTTTAATAAAATCTCTATTTTTTTACCAATTAATAATTTATGTTCTAGTGTGGTATCAAAACCGATTAATATCCGTTGGTTTATAACCGGTTTAGAACCAAGTCGCATAGTATTATAGACAGCTTTCCGCGGATAATTGTTACCTTGGCCTAAATCTGTCCGAGTATGGTGGCGGATCCGGAGGTCTGTGTCCAGTGTCAGGGTTGAAGTGCTTCAAGGCCTCATCATAAGTTGGCGGCGGCCGTTCCCACCTGTATAAATTCACATTACTTCACAGAGGAAAGTGGGGGGGGGGGGGGACATAGGACTGTTAATTATCAGAGATATAAAGGGATAAGACATTGGCCATCAAATTAATGAACATCCCCAGTGATGATCCACAAAATTACCCCATTTAGTGAACTGCAATTATAATGGTGCATAAAGTTTTATTCGTTGGATCAAAAACTAGAAGTGTCAAAACGTTTCAACCTACAAATTTAATCTGAAGAAAGCGTAATTGTTTTTTTTCATTGTTGATGTAAATCATTTATTGTCCATTGTCTTATCCCTTAAAATCACTGCATATGCCTACATTACAGTTTTAAAAGTTTTAAAAGTGAGCATGATTTCAATGGACTTTCGGTAACTATTACAAAGTTTGAAATTGATAGGACAATTCTAACATGCATAAATAAAAAATAACATAAGGAGCTCCCTTAATTATAGAAAAACGTGGCTACAATACGTTAACAAATGTTAACTATAAATAACCACTCTGTGATTGCAAAGTCAATACATTATTAATGTTAAGTTGACATGAACAATATTTTATGAGAGAGCCAAAAATATAAAGTTTTCCATAAAATTACATCATAATTATACTTATAGTTTTATTATATAACTTAATGAGGAGAAAGTTTTGAGTATATTATAACATGACATCAAACTTTTCTATTATTTAGGCTCTTATCGATAATTTAGGTATGTTAGAATTGACCTATTGATTTGAAACTTTGCCGAAGGCACGGTCTAAAAAACTGGTTTTAATGTTATAATTGTACATTTTTATATTCGTAGAAAGCTGGATATATTACGATGCAAGACATAGCTTTTTCGTATAGATGAGAATTGGTTCCTATCCACCGGATTCGAATGAATACGAGAAAAGCTTTTAAGCCCTCAAATGAAAAGCTTTTTTTTATAAAACATTGGGTATTAGTATAATTTACAGTCCAATGTCTCCTCCATCCATGGAAAAATTATTTTTCTAATTAGGAATTTTCTTCAATGTTTCTTTATAAGCATGGTACTCCCCCTTTTTTATTTTGAAGCAAAAATACAGGGGAGGGGGGGGGGGGAGTTTACTTCAAATCAGATTCTATTTGGTTATATTAGTCCGCAAGGTTAGAGTCCCAAGCAAGGTAAAGTATGAAACAAAACTTTGGGGGGCCTTCAATGCTAGACCGGCACTTTGTGGAAAAGCACCATTTTGTATTGTTGGTGTTGAGTAAATAGTTTTACAATGGATATAGAATATATGGATATTGTGAAAGATTCTCGCATAACCTGTATTTATAACGATACGCCCCCCCCCCCTTATGGCTTTTCCCCATCCCCTTCCTGAGCGTATTGACAAATATCTGAGGACTATATTAGCAACCTAGTTTGACGACAAAAATTCGCCTGTCACAATATCCACGTATTTTATATATCCAATGTTGAGTAATTGTTATTACCTGGAAAAAGATCCTCCAAAGAAAGAGAAAAAACGTGAAGAAGATCTGAAACAAAGTTTTATTCAACTTCAAAAGCTCAGCACATTTAGTGCACACATCACATACACACACACACACATACAAACACACTCACACACACACACATACACACACACGTCACACACACATATACACGTTAAGAAACAACATGTTACACATACTAATTATACACACACAAACACACACACACGTTGAGATAAAACACACTAAACACCCCCCCCCCCTACAAATATTTTCTAACTAATCTAAGAAAACAAAACAACAAATCACAATATTAAATTAACAATGTATAATCTATCTTAACCCAACCCAACACATACACACACAAACACACACACATCCACACACGTTTACAAATAACACAACACACACACACAAACGTTAACAAATAACATTCTACACATACACCCCCCCCCCCCCCAAAAAAAAACGTACAAATATTTTCTAATTCTAACATATCTATAATACAAAGTAGAACGATGTCTGTCTGTCCGTCTGTCTGTCTGTCCCTTAAGATCTCGGTAACCACTGAACCGATCGGATTCTGCTCTTCAGGGTATATACCTATTGGTCCTGTGGTGGTTTTAAGCTATTTTCTTGGGGGGTGGGACACCCCCAACCCCCCAAAAACAAAAAAATCCCCCCCCCCATTTTTTTTTTTTTTTGCTTAAGATTTCCTTGGTCCTTTAACGAATTTCGCCTTAATTTTTTTATCACCTCTTGGGGCAAAGCCCCTAGAGGCTAGGGGCGAAGCCGCTAGTCTTTAATACAAAGTAGAACGATGTCTGTCTGTCTGTCTGTTTGTTTGTACCAAAAGATCTCGCTAACCGCTGAACCGATCGGGTTCTCCTATACAGGGTAGCTTCTCATAGGTCCCGGGAAGGTTTATAATTCTTGGGGGGGTGGGAAACTCTGCCCCCCCTCCCAAAAAAAATTTAAATTACACCCCCCCCCCCCCCCAAAATATAGTTTTTTTTCAATTTTTCTTTTAAATCTAAAATACGAAAAATTAGGTTGATCAAACCTCTTGGGGAAATCCCCTAGAGGCTAGGGGCGAAGCCGATAGTATGTAAATATAGGTACAATCTTATCTGAAAACGAAATAAAAAATCTCTGTATAAAAGTAACAGGATGTGTGTCTGTCTATATATACATGAAATATATCTATAATACAAAGCAGAACGATGTCTGTCTGTCTGTCTATCCCTTAAGATCTCGGGAACCTACTGGACCTGTGGTGGTTTTAGGCTATTTTCTTGAAGGGTTGGATCCCCCCCCCCAAAAAAAAAAAAAAAAAAAAAAACATAAAAATTACCCATCCATTTTTTAAAATTACCCTTTGGGGAAAAGCCCATAAAGGCTAGGGGCAAAGCCGCTAGTGATTTAACATAGAGCGAATAAAAAAACTGTATACGTAATACACGTAATGATGTTCTTCAATTATAATAACATTTTAACTACTAAAAATAAAATTAAAAGTTTTAAAGATTTTTTGTCAAAACTTTTGAGGATTTTTTATGACATAAATAAAATTTAAATATTTATCAAAATCTATCTTCAATCGAGCAATTTCATATCTATATATATTTTTGGAGGAGGAAAGCCGAAAGTTTTTGTCATCCCTCACACCCATTTTTTAAATTGCATGTCAAATTTAAACAGTAGTTACTCTGCCCCCATAAAATTTAACTGTCTTATATAAATTAAAGGCTCCTAGTGTTTAAAAATATTTGCTTAAATAAGAGAATTATATTTGAAAATCACGTTTACAATAACATGTTTTAAAATTCATCTTAAATTTAATATAAAATTTTCTATTCATTAAAAATAAGGATGGCAACATACATTGGAAGTGAAGATCATAATAGTTATTTCTCGCATCGTTTCATAAACAGCTTTCCGCGGATAAAAAATTAACAATTATAAGATTAAAACCAGATTTTTTGCCCCGAGATGCCGAAGGCACAGGCTAAATTGTACATATCATTGTACATTTTTATATTCGTAGAAAACTGGATATAATACGATCACTGACATATTTTTTTCTTATGGATGAGAACCGGTTCTAATCCACCGGATATTAATCGGTTGCGAATCGATACGAGAATAGTTATTTCTCGCATCGTATTATAAAAAAAACTGGTTTTAATCTTATGATTGTACATTTTTATATTCGTAGAAAGCTGGATATAATACGATGCTAGACATATTTTTTTCGTATGGATTAGAACCGGTTCCTATCCACCGGATTCGAATGAATACGAGAAATAAAATTATTACAACAGGTAAAAAAAATAAGGGGAAAAGTAACCATGGCAGGCAGACAGACAGAAGGTATTGTCTAATTTTCGGCAACCTAATTTTGATAACAGCCGGGTAAAATAAAAATCTCGACTGGCTAAGCCACTAGTTCTTTTTATGTAAAAGATGCAGGATGTCACTTAGTACCTACTGGACCTTCAGGGAAGCTTCATATAATCTCTTTATCTCTCTTTGTTGTTAAACTCCTCCCAAGGAAACATAACAGAGAAAACAATGACTCTCAATCCCCCCACACAACCTAAATCCCCCCCCCCCCCCTTTAAACTAAGGCATGAGGAACAGACAGACAGACACACAGACATCCTGTTATTATGTATCTACAAATACCTGAGTTAATCAGATCTGATATCATAAAAGGAAGGATCAAACTGACCGAGATCCTTTGGTACAGACAGACAGACATCCTGTTATTATGTATCTACAAATACCTGAGTGAATCAGATCTGATATCATACAGAGAGGAACGAACTGACCACTGAATCAGAATTCTGAAAAATATTCATTATTTACATTATTTTCATGGATAACATCATATACTAGTACACGAATATGACGGAAATTGGACAAAGTAGCCTCGGACAAAGTAGCCTTAGACAGAGTAGCCTCGGACAAAGTAGCCTCCGACAGAGTAGCCTCGGACAAAGTAGCCTCCGGACAAAGTTGCCTCTAGGACAAAGTAGCATTTGGACATTTACTTAAGAAAAGTAGCCTCCTAAAGGAAAATATATAAGTGGTTTAGAATTTCGTGGATTTTACAAAAATTGGTTGATTGATTTTTACAATTTTAAATATCGTTTTTAGAATTTTTAATATTGTTATTACAATTTTTAGGTTAGGTTAGGTTATGGGCTGGGGGGCCGAGCGCCCGCAGCTAGACAGACAAGGGGGCCGAGTGCTGCAGCCATAACCTTTATTAACATTTTCTTTAGGAGGCTACTTTTTAAAGTAAATGTTCTGAGGCTACTTTGTCTTAGAGGCTACTTTGTCCAAGATCCCAAAATGACAATAATAAAATGAAATTCCTATTGGGTTTTCATTTCTCAAAAAAAATTAGGTATCTAAATTTTTTTTTGGAAATTAGAGAAAATTAGTTTCAAATATTCCGAGGCTGAAAAGTTTAATGATTTTACAGTTTAGCTTGGAGCCGGTTTTAATCCAGTGGAAATGAATCGGCATTTAGTTATAGTCAGGTTTCCGCGGATAATAAAATGATAAATTATAAGATTAGTTGTAACTTTGTTGGCCGATAGGGGCCGAAGGCCTAGGCTATAACATAACTGGTATTAATATAATGATTTTAATTTAGTATTCGTAAAAATTGATTTTTAAGTATGGCTGATAGCCAGTTCTAATCCTGCGGAAAAGAACCGGATTATAGTATTATAAGACAGCTTTCTGCGGATAATGATTTTACAAAACCGGTTCTAATCCAGCGGAAACGAATCGGATTCGAGTGACTACTAGTTACTAACCTGGCAAAACATGACATACAAAGTAGAAGTGTAATAGCTAGAAGAACATGAGTGCCTACTGGTTACTAACCTGGCAAAACATGACATACAAAGTAGAAGTGTAATAGCTAGAAGAACATGAGTGCCTACTGGTTACTAACCTGGCAAAACATGACATACAAAGTAGAAGTGTAATAGCTAGAAGAACATAGGGTACAAGTGCCTACTGGTTACTAACCTGGCAAAACATGACATACAAAGTAGAAGTGTAATAGCTAGAAGAACATAGGGTACAAGTGCCTACTGGTTACTAACCTGGCAAAACATGACATACAAAGTAGAAGTGTAATAGCTAGAAGAACATAGGGTACAAGTGCCTACTGGTTACTAACCTGGCAAAACATGACATACAAAGTAGAAGTGTAATAGCTAGAAGAACATAAGATACAAGGCTCATCAGGATATTGGACCAATGGATCTAAAAATAGTATTTTTTTTTAAATTCGAATTTTGCATGAGAGGACGTCAAATCTCAATCCCCCCCCCCCAATAATATTTTAATTAATCCTTAGAGGCCTCTAGGGGCTATTGAATCCTTGAGGTAATTAAGGGGTCGAGGTCCGCTTTAAATCTTAATTTTAAAATGAAAAATGAAGGGAGGAGGTTTATTTTTTCCAGAGTCTATTTATCTTATAAGGAAGAAAGAATCCTCACCAAAATAGTTATAAACCTTCACTGAAAAGCTTATTTGTTATGGAGAACCATATCAGTCCAGCAGTTAGCGAGATCTTATGGAAGAGACACACAGTCAAATAGAAAGACAAACATCATGTTACTTTATATAAGTATTATACAAAGCCATTTTCCATACCTTGTAGCAAGACTCATCAGGATTGGGAATTTGATTATCCCCACAGTTGGGTATTCCATTGCAGGCCAAGCTGAAGGCCATGCATAGTCGTCCTGGACCAATGGATATGGAATACGTGGATATTGTGGCAGATTCTCACTAGGGTTGGGCCGGATATCCGGTCTGGCCGGTTATCCGGCCGGATATCAGGCCATTTTCAATATTCGGCCGGATACCGGATATTAAAACTATCCGGTTACATTATATCCGGCTGATTTTTGACGCCGGATATCCTGTAATTTGCTGGATATCGAACGTTGGCCAGATTTCTGGCCGGAACCGGATATCCGGGTTTAGAAATTAGCCGGATATCCGCTATCCGGTATCCGGCCAAAAAAGTATCCGGCCCAACCCTGATAAAAATTTTTCCCACCTGGGTAAAAAGGGGGAGGGGGGGTTTAGGACATTACCCAATTTCATCCTTTGTTCATAAAAGAACGAATTGACCAATATCTGAAGACTATTTCAGCAACCTAAATTCCCCCTGTCACAATATCCACGTATTATTATATCCATTTTCCTGTCGCCTCACGAAAGCTTTGGGTAGTCGGACACTCAAATTCAGTTTCTAAATAAATTGAAATTGAAAATTTTTTTTAAAGATGGCTTACAAATTTCACTTTTCCACCGATTAAAGTGAATATGCATTTTCGTAATTTGTTTGGCCCTTGAGACCAACAAAACAGTAGTCTTAAAAAATCAGTATTTTTCATTTTAAAACCGTATTAGTTTTCATGAAACTAATACAGTTTTAAATTTATATTTTCCCCACAGCGTTAAGGACGGACGAGCAATCAGACAAAGCGATCTATAGAGTAGCTACACTACTAGTTCAGAGCTGGTAATATATTCCATCAGAAATGATTTATTCTTCTCATTAATTTCTTATTTCTGCTATTCTTGTTATCCAGTTAATTATAGTTTTAATATATTCAATTTTGAAGAAATGTAATTTTTCCATATTTTACTCACGTCAAAAAAATTACGTAACAAAAATCAATACACATTACGATTTTATTTTCATAATTGAAAAAGTCAAAAATAACCCAGGAATTTAAAGAGATAATACAATGGCCGATAAATTAATGTACATCCCCAATGATGATACACAAAATTACCCCTTCTGTAGATTACAATTAGTGTGTGAAACGTTTTGACACTCAATTTAATAAACCAACCAATCAAAATTCAATAAAAGTATCCAAAGTCCTTAAGCCAACGAATAAGAAAACGTTATCAAAAACTTTGGGGACTAGTATAATAGACATTCCAATGTCCCCATAACATAAATTTAATTTTAATTAATAAATACTTTTTTTCTTAAACTGACGTGAATTCAATGTAAATCTTCTGATTAATAAATAATAAGATATTTTTTCTCTTACAAAATTATCAATTAATAGGAAATATTATTTAAAACCAGAGGTGCGCATAACTTTTTTACTTTAACTAACTAATTGGTGATTACACCCAATAAACTAAACCAAAGCCAAAGCATTAATACGAGATAAATTTATCAACATCCCCAATCAAAACAAAATTACCCCTTTCGTAGATTACAATTTATGGTTGAAGCGTTTGGACAATTAACTTAATGAACCAAACATTCAAAATGCAGTAAATGTCCCCAAAGCTGTTAAGCCAACGAATAAGAAAACGTTAGTTTAAATGTTTGGGGACTAGTGTAATAAACATACCAATGTCACCTTTCTCCCTACGGCAACTTTACCGATAAAACCCCAAACTCCCGTATTTTTTTTTTTAAGTTAAGGGGGGGGGGTTCTGTGGTCGCTATACACTACATAGGAAAAGATCCAATTAATTATTTCCAACTTCTCCTACAATTTTTTCTCTCGTTCATCGGATTGTCTGAGTAATCTGCAAATAATACCTGAGCAAGGCATCCCATTCTTGAGAAGTCTGTAGCTTGTAAAGACTAGGTACAGACGAGAATGTATACTCCATTGCCTCAACCTCACCTAGATAATAATATCAATTGTATAAATGGATTTAGTATACGTGGATATTGTCACAGATTCCCGCATAACCTAATTAAATGTTTCTCTCAGCGGTAACCCCCCCCCCCCCTACCGCCATACCTAATACCATCCTCTGACAATGGAGGAACGTATTGACCAATATCTGAGGTCTATATTGGCAACCTAAACTAAGACGGAAATTCTTCTGTCGCAATATCCACGTATTGTATATCCATTATCTATAATACAAAGTAAAATGATGTCTGTCCGTCCGTCTGTCTGTCTGTCTGTCCGTCTGTCGGTCCGTCCCTTAAGATCTCGGTAACCACTGAACCGATTGGATTCTACTCTTCAGGGAATATACCTACTGGTCCTGTGGTAGTTTTAGGCTATTTTCTTGGGGGGTGGGACACCCCCAACCCCCCAAAAAAACAAAAAAATCCCTCCATTTTTTTTTGATTTCCTTGTTCCTTTTACGAATTTCGCGAAAATTTTTTTTGACCACCTCTTGGGTCAAAGCCCCTAGAGGCTAGGGGCGAAGCCGCTAGTTGTATATAAAGTTGCATAACAGTTGATTGGTATTGCTTGCCTTGAAAAGTAAAAGTTTTTAAATTAAATTTGCGAAGACAATAAATTAATTGCATAAGTGATTCAGAATGTTCTTTAGTTGCTTACGATTAAAGATATGGACAGGGTCTGCTATTCAGCCAATTAATTTCATTTCAAATTGCCGAAAATTAAATATTTTGTTGGAGTAAAGTTGGCGTAAAACTTTCACTTCCACTTAGAATTTTTTGTCAGAATCACATTCCCTTTTCCCTAAGTATGGAAAGGTAATAGAAACCACTATCTACAAAAAAAGCCATCAACTATATTTCAAATTTGTAGTAACGAAGCTACTCTATAAATGAGCGAGTCCTTTTGGCTGTATTATCATATATTTGATCGAGTGGTCTGATTATTTAAAAAGTAGTGATTGTGTTTTTTCCTTCTTCATATCCTTTACATTTTAGTTTGAAAAGAAAAAGTAAAAGAAATGCACCTATGAAATTCTTTACTGTAAAAAAGAACTAAATCGGTCCAGCGAAATCTTAAGCTACCTACAGACATCCTTTTACTTTTATATAAAGAAGCGCCCCTATCATCACAGGGCTGGGCATTCAAAGAAGGTAAAAATTGCCTAAAACCATGCCAAGGTTAAAATAAAAAACAAGGATGACAACATCCATAAGTAGCGAAGCTCAAAAACTATAAATAGACAACTGGAAATGATCTACAGAGTATGTAATAAAAAACTTCAATAACAAAAATCACAAAACCTTTTAAAATGTATATTGTATTATGTTTTTTTGAAGCATTAAGCTAATAAGAAAAAACGTTAAAATCTAAAATTCGATTTAGCACCCCAAAAAAAAGTAAGTCTTTAAAAAACTTGGTCAAAATATGAAGAATGTTGACTTAATTAATTACTAAAAAATCCAACCGTTTATCTTGAACAGGAGTTGAGAAAATCACAAAAACTTGAAAAACTAGGAATCGATCTAGCACCCTAACCAATAAAGGTATCTTAATAAAAATAGGTGGAATTATGTATAAAGTAAACTTGTTCAATCCCTGAAAATTTCAACTGTCTATCTTGTATAGGGATTGAAAAAATCATGAAAACTTAAAAATCTAGGAATCGATCTAGCACCCCATCCAATAAAGGCATCTAAATAAAACTTAATCGAAATATGTAAAATCTAAATTTATTCAATCCCTGAAAATTCCAGCCATTTATCTTGAACAGGAATCGAGAAAATTACAAAAACGTAAAAATCTAGGAATCGATCTAGCACCCCAATTAACAGACAGACGGACAAAACAATGTATAGATTAGATGGGCATATGTCATATAAATCTTCACTAAAAATTTCAGCTGTCTATCTTGAATAGGAGCCGAGAAAATCACGTTTCCCCCATAGCGTTACGGACGGACTGACTGACTGACTGACGGACGGACGGACATAGTGAATTATAGAGTAGCTTCGCTACTAAAAACATCTCGAAACCTAAGAAGAACTTCTTAAGCTTCAGACAAAAACCTTACTACTTTATATAATAGCAACACTACCAAAGAATATAGTCATCCTTATCGAAATTGTATCCCTCTAAATTTTAAAGAGATTGAATCTTTGTAAGATATTATTTTGCAAAAAAAGATCTGTTACATAAACTAGAAACTATAGATGTGATCATGGATAAAAAGGATATGTCAATGATTTCAAATATTTTATCATTTTTCATCCTCAAGACTCTATCCATTGCATTTAGAGCAGTGGCGTGCACAGGAATTTACCAGGGGGATGCGCGAAGTGCACCCGAAATGTTTATACCCCACTTACAATTACCACCCACCAACATAAACAATTTACTAAAAAATTTTCCACACCCCACTCCACTTGAATTAAAGGGGGGTGTAACTTAATTTGCTTGACCACCCCCCCACCCCCCCTTGGCTGTTTAAGGTAGGTGTAGACCCTTGTCAATAGGGTGGAGATGGTTGTAAGGGGGGGTGGGTATCAATCCCCCTTAATTTCGTTAAGGGGATGGATACACTCCCCCCTCCCCTTTCTTTCTTTCTTGTCGACATACAATAAAAAGGTTTTAACTTGGAAGCTGCTTATCAATAAATAAATAAATTTTTAATTGGTTTTATAGTTATTTTCCCGAGGAAAGTAAAAAGAAAAAAAGGATAGAAATAATTCCAGTTTTGTTAGGCCTGTGCCATCAAAACAAGGATTTATTTTATATGTTTGAAAAATTTTATATAATTTTTTCAAGTATGGCCTCCAAACCAATTTATATCCGCAGGATTAGAATCGGTTCTCAGCCATACTAAAAAATAATGTGTAGCATCGTACAGACAATTTTACACAAATATTAAAAGAAAAATCATAGAATTAAAACCAGTTTTGTTATCCCTGGCCTTCAACTCCTCGGGGCTAACAAAACTGGTTTTAATCTAATAATTTTCTAATTTATGGAAAGCTGTCTATAAAACAATGCGATAAATAACTATTATACTATTTGATTCAGAGCATTACTAAAAATAAATGTTTTTACATATTCGTACAGCCCTGTATTTACTCTATTTCTAAGAAATAGTTCTTTAGAATAATATTATACAACCGATCTTGTAAATAGAGAGAAAGAGCATTAACAAAAATAATCCTAACTAAATTAATATATATAAAATTATACTATATACATACAATTTTTAAAAGCGAAGCTTTTCTATAATTAGGGTGGGTCCGCCCGTCCGTCCGTCCGTCCGTCCGTAACCGATAGTTTTTTTCATTAATTTAGGCATGTTAAAAATGTCCTATCGATTTCAAATTTTGCATGGTGATTCCTTTAGTAGTTAGGGACGATTTAGAAAGCGTAGCAACTCTATAATCATTACCAAAATGTCCGTACGTCCATTTTAAACATGTTGATTTTTTACTTTTTTAACAACAAATTTTTATGTGAACTAATCATCTGATTGATCTGATTTGTGGTATATTGATTCCTGGGACAACAAAGTATAATATAATAAGCGAAGCAACTCTATAATTAAGTCCTAAAAATGTAAGTATGTCCATAAACATTATCCTGAATCAAGCAGATTTTTAACAAATTTACTTACAATTTTGCTTTGACCCTTATCAATTTATATTATGATTATTCAGTTCTGACATTATACAAGTGTTAATGTCCGTTTGTCCTACCGTTTCAGTGCTTTGCTTTTATGGATGTTGTCATCCTTGTTATTAGTCATTTATAACTGGAAAAAAGGTTGTTCTAAAGAGATTAGTGTCCCTCACTTTTTGTGTATGCATGTCCGTATGTACATAATCCTTTTTAGGTATTTGGTCAAGTAAAACCCAACAGACGACCAACTCTCTGTACGACCTTTCACTGGAAGTCCTAATTTTGCATGGTAGCGAGCTAATTGTGCTTTTTTTGAGCCAAGGCATTTTACCAACTCTATCTATTTATATCGAGCATCTGACATAGCAGCAGTAAGAGAACAATTTTATTTCTCAGTTCTTTTCTATAAAAGAGATTATTTTATTCACGTTTCCGTGGTCAATTTAAGTGAAAAATACAACCTGTATTGATGCTGCAGTGTCAAATTTTGAGAATATTCTGTCTGGCCTAAAATATACAAATTTGATTAATAAAGGGCACATTGGCGCGTTCACTCAAAGTGCTTTGTCGTGCACAAAGAACCCCTCCTCTTCCTCCTCCTTATTTTTGATTAAAATTGAAAAATATGTTGTGGGGGGGGGGTCATTTAAATATTTAATACTTTAGGTAAGGTTATATTAGGTGCTGGGTAGCCCCGCAGGGTTGTATATGCCTACTCCCCGGACACATTTTTACAGCCAAAATAAAAAATAATTAATAGCGGGCCCTTATACATTTGAATTTTTGCGAATTTCTATTGGGAAGGTTGTGGAACCCTCCCCCCAAATAGCTAAAACCTTACCAGGACAAAGGAGAACCATATCGGTTCCGTGGTGAGTGAGATCCTTCATTACAGACAAACAGACAGAGGTCCTCGGACAGGAGTCCCAAACGTCGGAGTAAACAAACGCAGGAGTGGACACTTAACCTAACCTAACCTATTTTAGACCATCTTATAGGTTTTTAAATGCCTAAATGCGGGGGGCTTATTTGTACATTCATATCTTAACATAACCTAATCTGTATAGAAATACTTAATTAAATCAAAGTTTTAACACTTCTGCGTTTGTCCACTCCGACGTTTGGGACTCCTACGTTTGTACTGGAAACCAGACAGACACACATACATAAATCCTTTTACTTTTTAAAAAGGATTAATACTTACGGATAAATATATTTTCTATAGATAATGCCTGACGAACGGACAGACAAAGATAATTATAGAGCAGCTTTGTTACTGCAAGCACAAATACTTACGGATAAATATGTTGTTCATGTAGAAAATGCCTGGCTCTGTGTCTATTGTCAATTGTGTCAAAACCAGCTGAAAAACACAAAAAAGTAAAGGCTTCGGGACAGGACAAATAAAACTATTTCTAGCATGGCTTCGATACTGATTGATATTCGCTAGATTAGAACCGGTTCAGAGGCATACTGCCACGAATATCAAAATCAAAATCATAAAGTAATGACAGTTTTTTCAGCTCGGGCCTTCGGCCCCTCGGGTCTAAAAAAGCAGGTATTAATCTTATAATTTTTAATCTTAATATGCACTGAAAGCTGTTTATAATTCGAAGCAAAACTATAATAACTATATACTCAATTTTAAACATATGTTATTTATATTAACGTACAAGAATGGACAGATAGACGGCCATTTCAAATTATAGAGTAGCTTCTCCTCTAAAAACACATTGTCAGTTTCTTCATTGGATTAAGAATTTTTCAGATAAATTAGGATTTGGTCCTAGTAAATTACCCAGGAATCTTAAGAAACAAAAAAATGAAATACTGATCCCCAATCATGTTAAACAAAATTACCCTGTATGCAGATTCAATTTATTTGTTGAAAAGTTTGGAAACATCCAATAAATACCCAAAGTTTTCTAAGCCAACAGATAAGTTAACCTGATTACATAACTTTGGGTACCAGTGTAATTTACAGTCCAATTTCCCTCTCTCTCCCTTCCTCCCACGCCCCCTCCCTAAAATTACCTGAAAGTTGACCGCTGAGAAGAAAAGTCGGATTATTAGCCCAGATTCTGTTGGTACCGTAGGATGCCTCTTGTGTTACAGATGTCGTCTTTGTGCCAAAATAACTGTTTGTTATCACCTAGAATCAATATAAGAGTAACTGGATGTCTATGTGTATGTGTCTATCTGTCAGTATCGAAGGATCTCGATAACCGCTAAACCGATATCGCTCTCCTTTAAAATGTAGTTCCTCATTCAGTAGTAAAGTCTTGGGAAGGATTATAACTGTTTTAAATGAGGATAAACTACGCTTCCTAGAAAAATAACCCCTAGGAAAAGCTATTTACAGAGAGACATGCTTTCAAGATATTGCATATTTCATCCTCAAATTGGCATACGAAAACTGAAACCCCTCCCCCTTATTTTCACGTTAGGTTAGGTTATATTGGGTATGGGGAAGCACCGCAAGGGGCATGTTTAAAGAAAAATCTAATCCCCCCTTTTATTTTCAATTAATTTTAATAAATGCACCGAAAATTCTAAGCCAAAGCTTGAAGGTTTACTTCTGAATTTGGGTACAAGTTAAATTGCAACAATTACCTGCAGTACTTCAGTTTTTGCTTGGGTAAAGTTGAGCTCTAGTATAATGAGTGACAACGCCTCTATATCTGACATTTCTTTATCTCCTTCTCTTCGCAGCACCTAGATATTAGAGGTATAGAGTAATACGTATCAGGAATATAGAGTACTAAAGAGCTTTAATATAAAGATGGACAAAGCCTCTATATCTGACATCTCTTTATCTCCTTCTCTTCGCAGCACCTAGATATTAGAGGTATAGAGTACTAGAGTAATAAATATCAGGAATATAGAGTACTAAAGAGCTCTAATATAAAGAGTGACAAAGACTCTATATCTGACATCTCTTTATCTCCTTCTCTTCGCAGCACCTAGATATTAGAGGTATAATAGAGTACTAGAGTAATAAATATCAGGAATATAGAGTACTAAAGAGCTCTAATATAATGAATTACAAAGCCTCTATATCTGACATCTCTTTATCTCCTTCTCTTCGCAGCACCTAGATATTAGAATTATAGAGTACTAGAGTAATACATATCAGGAGTATAGAGTACTAAAGAGCTCTAATATAATGAATTACAAAGCCTCTATATCTGACATCTCTTTGTCTCCTTCTCTTTACAGCACCTAGATATTAGAGGTATAGAGTAATACATATCAGGAATATAGAGTACTAAAGAGCTCTAATATAATGAGTGGCAAAGCCTCTATATCTGACATCTCTTTATCTCCTTCTCTTCGCAGCACCTAGATATTAGAGGTATACAGTACTAGAGTAATACATATCAGGAATATAGAGTACTTAAGAGCTCTAATATAATGAGTGACAAAGCCTTTATATCTGACATCTCTTTATCTCCTTCTCTTCGCAGCATCTAGATATTAGAGGTATAGAGTACTAGAGTAACACATATCAGGAATATAGAGTACTTTAGAGCTCTAATATAAAGAGGGACAAAGCCTCTATATCTGACATCTCTTTATCTCCTTCTCTCCGCAGCACCTAGATATTAGAGGTATAGAGTACTAGAGTAATAAATATCAGGAATATAGAGTACTATAGAGCTCTAATATAAAGAGTGACAAAGCCTCTATATCTGACATCTCTTTATCTCCTTCTCTCCGCAGCACCTGGATATTAGAGGTATAGAGTACTAGAGTAATACATATCAGGAATATAGAGTACTATAGAGCAGATTACTAGAGTAATACATATCAGGAATATAGAGTAATATAGAGCTCTAATATAATGAGGGAACAAAAATTCAATATTAGTACCACAAGTTTTTGTGCCAACGAATAAGATAAAACGGTTATAAAACTCTTGGTTCCAGTGTACTTTACAGTCAAATATCGATGTTTATAAATCGTATATAATGTGGCAATGAATGACTTAATATTGACACAGCCTTTCTTTAGACGCCATATCTCTTGAAAGTGTTCCCATTACATTATTATTGGTAATCAATATTCATATTAAACAAACACTATCATAGATTCTTACTCTAGATGATGAGACATGTAGCTACTTCTGTACATTACCCCTCCCCCTCGGCCACCTAGCCTGCCTAGCCGCAGGTGCTTGGCCAATAAGCTATATAACCTAACCTATAATTGTAAAAAAAACGTACGTAAAGTTGGAGATAAAGACGATAACGCCAAAATGTTTTGTGTTTTGTAGTAAATTAATTGATAATAATATATTTTTTTTTGGGGGGGGGGGGCTGCTTGGAAGTCGAACAACCCATTAATTTTCATTTCTAGTTTTAGATATAAAAAATGAAACAGATTTGGGGTGTTGCCCTTTCTCTAAATAGTTAAAAACCTTCCCTAGGCCAACTGTAAACTCAGCGATGAACGAGGTCCTTCGGAACAGATAGACAGATATACATCTTGTTACTTTTAGATAAGTATTAATTGTTGTTTTCATGACTTTTAATTACATTATACCTATTTGATAATAAGATGATTCTTAATTCTACATAACAATGTATCTATCTATCTGCTGAGTAAATATTGACTTTACAGAGATAGGGGACAATGGGCTATTTATCATACTAGTCCCTAAAGTTTCATAATAATGTCATCTTATTTGTTGGCTTAACAACTTTGGGGGCTTTATTGAATTTTGATTCGTTGGTTAATTAGGTTGAGCGTTCAAACGTTTCAACCAATAACTTTAATCTACAAAAGGGTAATTTGTTTATCATCATTGGAGATGTACATTGATTTATCGGCCATTGTCTTATCCCTTTAGATCCCTGACACTTTAATATTAGATGTAGACAAATTTTTCATATCAGCCAGACATGACAGTAACCCTCATCAGACAACTAACAATTAATTACGCGACCTATCTGATCTGGAAGTCACAGGACAATGGGCTGTTTATTACATGAATCCCCAACGTTTTATAATAACGTTTTCTTATTTGCTGACTTAACAACTTTGGAGAATTTTGAATTTTGATTGGTTGATTTATTAAGTAGAGTGTTCTTATGTTTCAACCAATAATTTAAATCTGTAGAAAAGGTAATTTTGTATATCATAATTGGGGATATAAGTCAATTAAGCGACCATTGTCTTATCCCTTTAGATACCTGGTAGGACCTAAATATGTATAATAATGAGTTGTGCCTGTTTATGGACCAAGGAATGTCTTCTTATATTACAAATGTCCCGCGTCTGACATAGCAGTATAAGGTAAAATTGTAATGTTACTAGTCGGGTTGCAGTCACACCCCAATCTACCCCTTGTACCTTATACTCCTACTGGAGGTATGTACTGACCAATAAATGAGGACTACAGTAGCAACCTAAGTTGACGATAAAAATTGCCTAGTCACAAAATATCCATTGCTACCTTATACTGGTTTTAAACTTTTATACTGGTACCCAAAGTTTTGTACTGGTACCCAAAGTTTTATACTGGTACCCAAAGTTTTGTACTGGTACCCAAATTTTTGTACTGGTACCCAAAGTATTTACTTACCGTTTGTATTTCAATATCGCAGTCTATAGTTGAGTTGTTAAACATTCCCTTCTTACCAAGTTCCAGGGTATCATCCAATCTGAAATATAAATATTCACAGTAGCGGAGTCTATACCAAGGACTTCAAAGCTTTCCTTTTGAGTGGGGTAAAAAAGAAATTTGAGTAGAATATATATTTAAAAGAGAGACTTGAGGAGGAAAAATATTGTATTTAAAAACAATTTAGGGAGTTCAAAGGAGGGATTTCAAGGTTTGGGAAGGGGGGGGGGGGGTAAAAACCCTTTATCTCTCCCACACACCTTCATGGACAAACCCCAAACTGTCCCAGTTTTGAGCAAGACGATTCCTGTGACGTCATATAAAAAGGGAAGGGGGGAAGAAAATCTCTTCCCTTTTCTCCCATCTCTTTTGAAGAGATTTTCTTTCCCGAAACGTATATGACGTAACTGGAATCGTCTTGCTCAAAACTGGGACAATTTGGGATTTGTCACCTTCCTTGGACGTCTATGTTCTAAAAGTTTTGAAAATGAGGGGAGGTCGGTAGTTTTATCTTAATGACCAACTTCTGCGGGGGCTCTAACGCTTCCGGGCTATCTTGAACCCAATATAACCTAACCTTAAATTTTAAAAAATCTAGGAAACTAATGCTTTTGCTCATAAGATTGTATGGATATAAAATTTTGGGTATCATCCCCACTTTGGGTACTTACCTGAGATTAACCGATGGTTTTGAGAAATCCAGGAATAATGGAAACTTGCCATCTCTGAGACAGACACCAGTTATATCCTTGAAGGTCTCGGGCAGAAACCTGAAAACATTATAATTGTAATGATAATGTATAATGTCTGACTGTGTGTACAGAAAGATGTCTGACTGTGTGTACAGAAGGATGTCTGACTGTGTGTACAACAGGATGTCTGACTGTGTGTACAGAAAGATCTCTGACTGTGTGTACAGAAAGATCTCTGACTGTGTGTACAGAAGGATGTCTGACTGTGTGTACAGAAGGATGTCTGACTGTGTGTACAGGATGTCTGACTGTGTGTACAGAAGGATGTCTGACTGTGTGTACAGATAGATGTCTGACTGTGTGTACAGAAGGATGTCTGAGTGTGTGTACAGAAGGATGTCTGACTGTGTGTACAGAAGGATGTCAGACTGTGTGTACAGAAGAATGTCTGATTGTGTGTACAGAAGGATGTTTGACTTTGTGTACAGAAGGATGTCTGACTGTGTGTACAGAAGAATGTCTGATTGTGTGTACAGAAGGATGTCTGACTGTGTGTACAGAAGGATGTCTGACTGTGTGTACAGAAGGATGTCTGACTGTGTGTACAGAAGGATATCTGACTGTGTGTACAGAAGGATGTCTGACTTTGTGTACTGAAGGATGTCTGACTGTGTGTACAGAAGGATGTCTGACTGTGTGTACAGAAGGATGTCTGACTGTGTGTACAGAAGGATGTCTGACTTTGTGTACAGAAGGATGTCTGACTGTGTGTACAGAAGGATGTCCGGCTGTGTGTACAGAAGGATGTCAGACTGTGTGTACAGAAGGATGTCTGACTGTGTGTACAGAAGGATGTCTGACTGTGTGTACAGAAGGATGTCTGACTTTGTGTACAGAAGGATGTCTGACTGTGTGTACAGAAGGATGTCCGGCTGTGTGTACAGAAGGATGTCAGACTGTGTGTACAGAAGGATGTCTGACTGTGTGTACAGAAGGATGTCTGACTGTGTGTACAACAGGATGTCTTACTGTGTGTACAGAAGGATGTCTGACTGTGTGTACAGGATGTCTGACTGTGTGTACAGAAGGATGTCTAACTGTGTGTACAGAAGGATCTCGCTTTCGGATGCACCGATGTAACTTCGTTTGTTTGTTTATACCTGGGTTTGAATAGCTGTTCAGGGTATAGACATTAAACAATAAACAATAACCCCCCAAAGACCATTGAGGGAAAGCACTTTTCAATGTTTAAAATATTTATATATAATAAATCTTAACGAATTTGCTACCGCACACTCACAATTTTTTGAAATTTTTTTTATTTTTTACCCATATTGATATTTTTCAATACTATCAATACATTTTAAAAACATTTTTTTCATTCATTATTTTTTAAATTAATTTTGAATCCTTGTTTTTTACTTTAAATCCTTGTTTTTTTCTCGACAAGAAAATATCTAATCAAATAATGTACAAAAGTTTTCATTAAAAAAAACAAGTAATATTTGCAAAGCTGTTTGATAATTCATAAAACAAACACAAGAAAAGGACCAAAATAAATTGCCTCCAAAAAAATGACGTCATACAATAAAATGACCAATGATAGGCCAGTATACATTGTAATTGATGTAATTTATTTATGACATCATTTTTTGGCTGAACTTTACGTTTTTTGAGCCAACGAATAGAATCGAACAACGATATTATGAAACTTCGAGTGTACCATGATAATCCTTATAATAAAAAACAGTATGTGTGTTTGTCTATTTGTCTGTCTGTACCGAAGGATCTTGCTAACCGCTGAACCGATCGGGTTCTCCTTAACAGGGTAGCTTCTCATAGGTCCCAGGAAGGTTTATAACTATTTTAGGGAAGGGTACAACCAGAGAAATCTACAAAAATAAAAAAAACGCCGCCCTGCGGACAAATTTGCAATTAGCTATAAACATAACTAACACCATCTATCGTCGTAAAAAATATTTTTGTGATTTTAAAATAGATTGCAAAGAAATAATTTTACGTGTCCCTAGAGGCCTCTAGATACGTAGCCGCTATTTTTATATATAGTAAGTACGGACAGACATATTTATTGAAACATCTTAATTCTAGAGTAGCAACAATTTCAAAATAAAACTAACCTGAGGCCAGTTGAAAGTTCTGAGATTAAAAGTAAAATTGTTACAAAAATATTCATTTTTTAGATCTATTTGGTTTGTTGACCTTTTGTCAAAAAACAGACATTATTCTCTGAAAATATATACATCCTTATAATAAAGTAACAGGATGTTTGTTGGTCTGTCTTTTTGTTTGTACCGAAAGATCTGATCGATCGGGATCTCCTGAACAGGGTGGCTTCTCATAGGTCCCGGGAAGGTTTATAACTATTTTGGGGGAGGGTACCACCAACCTCCCGAGAGAAATCACAAAAAAAATGTTTACGAGTTGAGATTTGAACGCAACATATATAAGTAATGTATTATTTTTTTAAAACCAAACATTTAAGTGCCACTAGATGCCTCTAGGGGCGAAGCCGCTAGTCATAGATAAATGTAACAGGAAGTCCGTCAGGAGTGTCAGCACAGAAGGATCTTTTTAACCGCTGTATCAATATGGTTCTCATGGGTCCTGGTAAGGACAATAGCTATTTGGGGGGAGGGAACCACCACCCGCCAAAGAGAAATCGTCAGTAATCAGCTGATCTTAACATAGATTGAAAAGAAAAGATTTTACGTGCCCTTAGAGGCATCTAGGGGCGTAGCCGCTAATAATAGAAAAAGTAGATATGGATGGTTAAACTGGCTCCATAATATGTCAAACTAAATAAGGTTTTCCGAGACAGCGTGAAGTGCCGCTAAAAAATGACGTCATATAATAAAATGACCAATGAGAGGCTAGTAAAGTTTTACCTTTGGTCAAGATTGGATCTACGAAAAATTGTTTATTTTATACTTTAACAAATAGTTTGATAGTGGCAGTAAGTTTTAAGAAAAAAAACATGTTTTTTTTAAAATGTACGTTAAGATTTATTTACTTACTTTTTACAGGTTTAGAATATGAAAATTTAAAATCACTATCGTTCTAAAATAACTTTCTGCATGAATAAATTAAACACTTTGTGAAAGTTAAAGATACATTAAATAAATAATAATTGGAAGGAATAAAAATAAAAGTTTGAGATCTGTTGGAATATATCTAACTAGCAGCTTCGCCCCTAGCCTCTAGGGGCTTTGCCCCAAGAGGTATAATTACATCTTCTATTACCTACCCAGCCGAAAAAAATGCGAATGGATCGCAAATTTTCGCAAATAAATCGCGAATTCACTAAGTTCGCATAAAAAAAATCACGAATTTAAAAATTCGTAAAACTTCATAAAAAAAATGGGGTGGGGGTTGTTTTTTGAGGGGGTTAGGGGTGTCCCATCCCCCAAGAAAATAGCTTAAAACCACCACTGGATCAATAGGTATATACCCTGAAGAATAGAATCAGATCGGTTCAGTGGTTACCGAGATCTTAAGGGACGGACGGACAGACATCATACTACATTGTATGATAGATGAAATTCATAGTTTCTATTATTTACTTATCAATTGCCAGCAGCTAAGCCCCTAGAGGTCTATAAAGGCACTAGGCTGAGGGGAGAAGTTGACTTCGACCCAGATTTTGAAAACCATCCCCTAAAGTATTTAGAAACCTTCCCAGGACCTATGAGAAGCTACATTGAAAAGAGGAACCATTGCAATTAACAGTTATTGAGATCCTTTTGTACAGTATATGTATATCCTTTTTTTAACGGTAGGACAAACGGACATTAAAACTTGTACAGTGTCAGATCTGGATAATCAGAGTCTAAGCAAAATTTTAAGTAAATTTGTTGAAAAACAGGATAATATTTATGGACATACTTACATTTTTATGACTTGATTATAGAGTTGCTTCGCTTATAATATTGTACTTTGTTGTCCCAGGAATGAATATACAAACAATCAGATAAATCGGATGATTAGATCACATAAAAATTTATTGTCAAAAGAGTAGAAAAATCAGCATGTTTAAAATGGACGGACGGACATTCAGTTAATGATTATAGAGTCGCTACGCCTAACTACTACAGAAATCACCATGCAAAGTTTAAAATCGATAGTACAATTTTAACATGCCTAAATTAACGAAAAAAAACTATCCGTCTCAGACGTACGGACGGACCGACCCTAATTATAGAAAAGCTTCGTTATTAAAAAGTAGGGAAAAAGTTAATAAAAACAAGCGCTATCAAGCAATAAGGGACTAAAATCAAATTGACACATTTTATACAAATGTTCCCTCATTCGTTGGATTGAAACCTTAAAACTTTAAGTACGTAAATAACAAGAATTTTCAGAGAGAATTTAAATCCACAAAAAGGGTAATTTTGTTTATCATCATTGGAAATGTACATAATATTATTTTCACTATAGATGTCCTAGTCCTCTGTTTGAAATGACGTAACATTCTAAAATAATTTTTCTTCCCTCCTTCCTTTTTTCGGGAAAGAAAAATATGACGTCACTGGAGTCGTGTTCCTCAAAATTAATACAAATTCGGGACAGTTTTTATTGTGTCCCAAAGAGCGTACAGCAAACAATTTAATTGGTCTGTCTGTCAGTCTGTCGATCAGGCAAAAAAGATTTTTAAAAATATGTATAGGTTTTATTATTTTCTATTATTCATCTCATCCTATTGTTATGACGACTGAAAATCTGGTCACTTGGCCGTTGGTCACTCCACAATTTTTTATTCTTATTGATGTTGTCATCCTTGTTGTATTTATATCTGGACTATTCTCTGTATTTCCTTAACTCTGTATGATGCCCCCCCAAAGTGCAGCACCCCCCACTAAAGTGCACCCAGCCCACCCTGCGCAAATTTTAGTAATTTCTGCCAATTTTCCTCTTCCTTGCCAACTTTCTCTCTCTCTCCCTATCTTATTTCAAAGCACTTTCTATTTCTCTTTATTTTGATTTGCAAAAAAAACAGGGATCTAAAGAGATAAGACAATGGCCGATAAATCTATGTACATCCCCAACATGGTGATACACAAAATTACCTCTTCTGTAGAGGTTAATTGTTGAAACATTTGGACACTCAACATAATAGACCATCCAATTAAAATTCAATAAAAGTCACCAATTATTAAGCCAAAAAATAAGAAAACGATATTATAAAACTTTTGGGACTAGTGTAATAAACTGCCATGTTCCCGACCTGAAAAAAGGGTTAAATTTATTTGATTGTGCAAAGCGAAATGTTTTTTTTTTCAAGAACATATTCATTTAGATATTACTAAGTATCTAATAGGCTCTTATTTAACGGGAGAAAGAAAAGGGCAGAAAATAACTTAAAACCATCCTATGTTTTATTGCCTGTAGATAAATAATCTAAAATGTACTCAGGTCTCATGTGTAGATTTCATGAAAGGAGAACTTTATCAGTTTAGTTACCCATATTTATCAAAATCTTAAGCTTCAGCCAAAAAATCTTATCTACAATACAAAGTAGTACGATGTCTGTCTGTCTGAAGCTTAAGATCTCAGTAACCACTGAACCGATTGGGCTCTAGTCTTCAGGGAATATACCTACTAGTCCTGGCATGGTTTTAAGCAATTTTCTTGGGGTGGGACACCCCTAATCCTCCAAAAAATGAAATACACTCCCACCCCCCAAACAAATTCTTTTTAAAACTAAAATAAAAAAGGAGAGTTCGACTACGCCCCCCCCCCCAAAAAAAACACATCTTGATTAAACCTCTTGGGGCAAAGCCCCTAGAGGCTATGGGCGAAGCCGCTAGTGACTTTATAAAGTGTGTTACCTTTTTTTATGTTTTATCATTATTTGGCCACAACTTGGTAAAAAGTGCTCGCAAATCAGACCTTTTTCGACTAAAGATACTCAAATGGTTCCTTTACAAGCCCAATCAATCAGTTTTAAGATATCTTTATATTTCAAGGAAAATTGATGAAAATACTAAAAAACGGCAAATTTGGGTGTTAACTTTTATATGCACAGATACCATAAAATCAACAGAAAAATACTTATTTTTACTTTTCTGTCATTTTTAAAGTATGATTCTGTTAAATTGGCTATTCTTGAAGGGATTTATGCATTGATTATACTGAAACATAATATTGGGCAGAAATTAATGTATTTCAAAGAAAGAAAATTTTGAAAATAAGAAATTCGACCTCTATCACTTCAGAGGACAGCTGCCAACCTCCAGTTGACAGGATATAGTTAAATACTTGTTAGCAATAATAATTAGCTTTAAAAGTAAAACAAAAAGTTTTTTAATATTGCAAAAAAATGATAATCTAAATCTTAATTTTGGGGATGATGATCTAAAGGACGCTCTTACTGGTGGTGATGATGACCCAGATGATATCCAAGTACATGAGCGTTATGACAACTCATCTATTGAACTATGGTCCAATTTTTGTATTTGTAGCAGCCTCCAATTAAAAGTTGTAACAAGAAATATAACCATCTTTTAAAAACTACTATATTTATCTTATGAATTGGAGAATTTAAAAACCATGATTGTATGTTTTGAGATTTCTCTTGATTGGAGAATGCTACAAATACAAAAATCGGACCATAGTTTAATAGATAAGTTGTCATAATGCTCATGTATTTGGATACCATCTGGGTCATCATCACCAACAGCAAGAGCGTCTTTAAGATCATCATCCCCAAAATTAAGATTTAGATTATCATTTTTTGCCATATTAAAAAACTTTTTGTTTTACTTTTTGGGCTAATTATTATTGCTAACAAGTATTTAACTATATCCTGTCAACTGGAGGTTGGCAGCTGTCCTCTAAAGTGATAGAGGTCGAATTTCTTATTTTCAAAATTTTCTATCTTTGAAATACATTAATTTCTGCCCAATATTATGTTTTAGTATAATCAATGCATAAATCCCTTCAAGAATAGCCAATTTAACAGAATCATACTTTAAAAATGATTGAAAAGTAAAAATAAGTATTTTTTCTGTTGATTTTATGGTATCTGTGCATATAAAAGGTAACACCCAAATTTGCTGTTTTTTAGTATTTTCATCAATTTTCCTTGAAACATAAAGATATCTTTAAACTGATTGATTGGGCTTGTAAAGGAACCATTTGAGTATCTTTAGTCGAAAAAGGTCTGATTTGTGAGCATTTTTGACCAAGTTGTGGCCAAATAATAATAAAACATAAAAAAAGGTAACACACTTTATATTACTAGAGGAAGCGCCCTCAGATTCTAGGCTCTGTATTCAAAATGGCAGTAAAGGGGCAGAATTTCCTAAAACCATCTCATATCTTAAATATGAAAATAAAATAGTATAAAACCACCTATGTAAAGATTCTCTAAAAAAAGGAGTTCAGTAGTTATCGAAATCTTTAGCTACAGACAAATAAATACTTACTATTTTACATAATCCTATTGGTTGCGCCGTTAGATTCTAGGGGATTTGTATTCAAAGTGGTTAGTAAATAGCCTAAAACTAAAGACTTAAATCTAAAGCATCCCGGGATCTAAGTGAAGCTTCCTTAAATAGGAGAACTCAATCAGTACAAGAGCAATTGAAATTTTAAGCTTTAGGCAAAAATTTCACCATGTATTTTGTTGTTATAAATTGTTTTGAACTAGCAGCTTCGCCTCTAACCTCTAGGGGCTTTGCCCCAAGAGGTATAATTACAACTCCTATTACCTACCCAGCGGAAAAAAATACGAATGGATCGCAAATCTTCGCAAAATTAGCAAACTTCGTAAAAAAATTTAGGGGGCTTTTTGTTTTTTGGGGGGGTTGGGGGTGTCCGACCCCCTTAAGAAAATAGCCTAAAACCACCACAGGACCAGTAAGTATATTACCTGAAGAAAAGAATCCGACCGGTTCAGTGGTTACCTATATCTTAAGGGACAGACGGACGGACAGACATCTTTGTATTACAGATTATAGGTTTATAATTATTTTGTAGGAGCATATAACTACCCCTACAAAAGAAATTGCTCTTTGAAAAACACACCTCCATAACTTTTGAATTGTGTAGGGTCCATTTACATGCCCCCTCCCCTCCTTTAAGTAAAATATACGCCTCTAGGAGCCTCGTTCTAAATAAAATTTGAGCTATGTGTGAATGTATGTCATTGGCCAGGTCGCGAAAACGGATTCAAATATGTTTAGTATTGGCCCTGTTGATGACGATTTTTGCAAAATTCCCTCGCAACACGCCTTTCGATCTAGATCATTAGTTAGTCCATTAATGCCAGTTATGATAATTTAAAATTAAAAGATTTTTTCAGATTTATAACAATTAAAACAATTTTTTTGGACATCGAAAAACATAATCCTCTTAAATCTAAAATTGTTGCAATAGTTTGTAATAAAAACAAGGATGACAACATCCATAAAAGCGAAACACTGAAACGGTAGGACAAACGGACATTAACACTTATATAGTGTAAGAACTAAATAATCAGAATATAAATGTATAAGAGTCGAAGCAAAATTGTAAGTAAATTTGTTGGAAAACTTCTTAATACACGATTATGTTTATGGACATACTTACATTTTTAGGACTTGATTATAGAGTTGCTTCGCTTATAAGATTGTACTTTGTTGTCCCTGGAATCAATCGGATGATTAGATCACATAAAAATTTGTTATTAAAAAAGTGAAAAAATCAACATGTTTAAAATGGACGTTCGGACATTCTTGTAATGATTATAGAGTTGCTACGCTTTCTAAATCGTACCTAACTACTAAAGGAATCCCCATGCTAAGTTTGAAATCGATAGGACAATTCTAACATGCCTAAATTAACGAAAATAGCTATCCGTTTGTGACGGACGGACGGACCGACCCTTATTATAGAAAAGCTTCGCTTTTAATTACATTTTGTAGGTATATTTTCTGTTTTTGCCTGAGTTATACTGGTAGTACTCAATTTTTATAACATTTCTCATTCGTTCACTAAAAAACTTTGGGAACTTTTAATAAACATTAATTGAATTGAGCAAATTTTTTACCTTTATTTTTTACCTTCACAGAGAGTAATTTTGTTTTCTCGTATTCATTCGAATCCGGTGGATAGGAACCGGTTCTCATCCATACAAAAAAAACTATGTCTAGCATCGTATTATATCCAGTTTTCTACGTATATAGAAATGTACAATCATAAGATTAAGGCTAAAAAAAACTGGTTTTAATCTTATAATTGTACGTTCTATATCCGCGGAAAGCGGTTTATAATATGATGAAAGAAATAACTATTACGTATTTTGGGATATTTATAAATTTATCGTCCATTGTCTTACTCCTTAAAATGCCTAGGTTTTCATTTTCTTTTATTCTTTTTCCTTACCCTAAAATGCAATCAAAGCAGTACGGTTTTTTGTCTGAATCTTAATATCTCAGAAAATGCTCGTCCGAATTGGTTGTACTTTTAAGGAAAGCTTTATAATTAACTTGGGGTAGTTTTAGGCTATTTTCTGACCTTCCCCGCTTTCCCCTATTGGCTAGGGACAAAGCAACTGGTATAATATAAAGTATTAAGGCTTTTTGTCTGAAGCTTTATGTTTCAATAACTACTGAAACTGGTTGAGATCTTCTTTTTAGTAAAGCTTTACAAAGGCACCAGCATGGTTTTAGGCTATTTATTTTTATATCTAATCTTTTAGGTGGTTTAAGGCTATTTTTCTGTATCTTCAAAATGAACAAAGACCAGGGTTCTAAAGGGGTAAGACAATGTGCAAAATATTGATGTACATCCCCAATGATTATAAACAAAATTAACCATTTATTATTGGCTAGTTTGAACCAACCAATCAAGATTTAATAGAAGTACTAAAAGTTATTAAACCAGCGAATGAAAGAGCGGAATTATAAAACTTTGGGTACTAAAATAACTTTAAGATTAAAGTCTCGTCTCCCCACCCTTGTTTAGTTAAAGTTACGATTTTTTCGTATCTAAATGTTGATTTTCTGTATGTTTTAACATAAAAAAGTGTATATTTCATATAAAGCATATTTTTTTCAGCCTTTTATATCAACTAATCACTACATTTAATCACATGAAATAATTTCTAAAAACATTTTACTGTTATTTTCCTTGCATCAAAACAGAAATACACCATTTTAAAATTTCTAACGCATATTCATGAAGTAATTACACAAGCAAAACAAAGCAACTGTTATAATATAAAATAGTTAGAAAAATCTTATGGTTATTTCATACAAGTCATTTTTTTCACTTTTTTAATGATTCTTTTGAGACTAGGCATATGTTATTTATATGTTAATAACAGATGAAAAGCTGTCACATTATCTAGAATACCAAAAATATAAATGATTAAAACTCTGTATTTAGGAGAGAGTGGAATGAAAGAAAGAGAAAGGACTGTTTCCAGAGAGAGGGAGAGAAACAACCAGATCTCATTTTAAATTTCGAGGCTGCCAGTAAGATAGGGGGGGAGGACAGAGAGAGAGTGAGAGAGACAGCAGAGGTTAAAAAGAAAGAGAGAGAGGGAGAGAGAGGGGGGAAGTGGGTAAACAATGTTTAAGAGGGGAAAAGGGGATATTCCAGTGTTGTGGTTGGTTCAATGGTTGCTTTGAAGAAAGGAATATTTGAGCAGGGATCTTAAGGGATAAGACAATGGCCGATAAATTAATGTACATCCCCAATGATTATACACAAAATAAACCCTTCTGTAGATTACAATAATGGATTTAAACCTATCAAAATTCATTTAAAGTCCACAAAGTTGTATGTATAAGCAAACATTCATTTAAAACTTTGGGGACTAAAGTACTAAGCAGCCCAATGTCCCCTCCCTCCCTGAATTTATGAGAATCAGACTTACTGCACACAAAGGGGAGAAGTTTAAGAGGACTATGGCTGGCTGGGGCTGGCTGGCTGGCGGGAGAGGTAAAGAGGTAGATACTGTACTTTCTAGTATTCCATTACAGGGTCTTTATACAAAAAAAAGTAGATTACAAAAATAATGCATTGGTTATGACAGCGGAATACTAAATTAGTTTGCCTATATGAACCTCCTTTATTAGTCATTAGTTAATCCAGTAGGAGGTGAGGGGATGGGGAGGTATCGTTATTTTAGCCAGCTACGAGCATCACTTTATCAGAGTACATTAAAATCCGGACCAACATCCAAGTAATAATATATCGATTTACATAAATGAATGCTTTCAAAGTATCATTGATGACAACATCACTGAAATCATAACTCTAAAATCGGATGGGAGGACAATCTTATCAAGCAAAGTTTTAAGTCGCCAAGACAATTCTAACATGCCTAAATATTGAACAAATTAAGATGTAGATATAAAGAAGTTGTGTATATATAATAATATTATCTAGAAACCCTTTATCTGTATGTGAATATACAATAAAAGCTGGACACCCTGTATCTGTATGTGAATATACAATAAAAGCTGGACACCCTGTATATGTATGTGAATATACAATAAAAGCTGGACACCCTGTATCTGTATGTGTATATATGATAGTTGGACACCCTGTATCTGTATATATAAAAGTTGGACACACTGTATCTGTATATTGTATGTATAATAGTTGGTCACCCTGTATCTGTATGTGTGTTTCTGAAACTAATTTTTGGACACCCTGTATCTTTATCTGACAAGTCTAGTTAGACAACCTGTATCTGTATGTGTGTTTCTGACAACACTAGTTGGACACGCTGTATCTGTGTTTCTGACAATACTAGTTGGACACCCTGTATCTGGATGTGTGTTTCTGACAACCCTAGTTGGACACCCTGTATCTGTGTATCTGACAATACTAGTTGGACACCCTGTATCTGTATGTGTGTTTCTGACAACACAAGTTGGACACGCTGTATCTGTATGTGTGTTTCTGACAACACTAGTTGGACACTCTGTATCTGTATGTGTGTTTCTGACAACACTAGTTGGACACTCTGTATCTGTATGTGTGTTTCTGACAACCCTAGTTGGACACCCTGTATCTGTATGTGTGTTTCTGACAACACTAGTTGGACACCCTGTATCTGTATGTGTGTTTCTGACAACTCTAGTTGGACACCCTTATCTGTATGTGTGTTTCTGACAATACTAGTTGGACACGCTGTATCTGTATGTGTGTATATAATAGTTGGACACCCTGTATCTGTATGTGTGTATATAATAGTTGGACACCCTGTATCTGTATAAGTGTATATAATAGTTGGACACCCTGTATCTGTATGTGTGTATCTGACAGCTGAAATCCTCCGCGACCTCCAATTTTTTTACAGGGATGTTTATTAAAAAAAAAAAAATAAGAAATTAATGAAGAATAAGAATAAATATTAAAATAATTTATTTAAATTAATAAAAATTTATAAATCTCGTAATCCCTTGCCAATGACAAATCAGCTGGTCTATTATATATAGATGTAAGGGATGGGGTTTCTGAAGAAGAATAGTTATTTATCGCATCGTATTATAGACAGCTTTCCGCGGATATCAGAATGAAACTGGGCCAACCAAACTGGTATTTATATGTGAAATAATTTTGCAAAGACAATGATTTTAATTTCTTGTACCATATCCATCCAATTACTGAAAAACAGTAGTATGATAGTCTGTTACCTCATAAATTTAACCTAAAACTATTTAAAAAGTCATACTCAAATTTCATATTTCTTAGTAAATTCAAATTTTTTTTACTTTGTAGGTATTTTTTATAGTTATAACTTAGGATTTCGATATAAAATTGAAAGTAAACCAATTTAGATTTGGCGCGATTTAAAAATAATCATTCATCCTATAAAAAGAATATCTTTTTATGGGATGAAAGTACTTTTTGCAAATAGTATTTAGGCGTTATCAGTTTCTTAAACTGAAGAATTATCATTAATTTCCTTTCCTTTAGATAATTTTTTATGCTAAAGGCCTTCTTTAATAAGTTGTTTCAACATAAAGTCTTCAGGGTAGAGTTGAGGAGAGCTAAAGAGAAAATGGAAATAGCCTAAAACCACCTAAGGACATTTATATAGCTTTCTTGAATAGTACAATCCGAACGGACCCAATAATTTTGGAGATGTCTAGCCTCAGACAAACAAAACTTACAACATTATATTATGCTAGTGACTTCCAAGGAGAGAGAGAGTCCCCAAAGTTTTATAGTAGCGTTTCCGTATTCGTTTGCTTAACAACTTTGGGGACTTTTAATGACGAAGACCAAAATATATATCTTTTGCACCACTTTTGACGTCAAATTCTCCATCTCTTTTTTAGGGGTTTTCTTTCCCACGTCTCCTCTCATCTTCCACATTATATAACGTCACAGGAATCAAAAGTGACACAAAAGTTATGTATTTTGGCCTTCGTCACTTTTAATGAATTCTGATTGGTTAAATCCTTACGTTGAGTGAGTGTCCAAACGTTTCAATTATTAGTTTAAAGCTACAAAATTGGTAATTTTATGTATCATCATTGGATTTGGGATGTACATCAATATATCGGCCATTGTCTTATCCCTTTAGATCCCTGTGTTACAGCACAGTTAAAACATGTTACCCCATTTATTTCTTTTGGTTTCTAAAAGCTTTAAAGGGGGGGGGCGAGGCAGTCATTTTTAAAAGCGAAGCTTTTTATAATTAGGGTCGGTCCGACCGTCCGTACGTCAAAGACAGTTAGCTCTTTTCGTTAATTTAAATAGGTTAGAATTGTGATATCAATTCCAAACTTTGCATGATGATTCCTGTAGTAGTTAGGTACAATATAGAAAGCATAGCAACTCTATAATCAATACCATAATGTCCGTAAGTCCATTTTAAAAATGTTTACTATTTTGACAAAAAAATTTTGTATGTTAAAATTATCCGATTCTTCTGATTTTTTTAAAACTGATTCCTATTACAACAAAATACAATGTTATAAGCGAAGCATTTCTATAACAAGTCCCAAAAAAGTAAGTATGTCCTTAAACAGTATCATCTATTTATGCAGTTTTGCAACAAATTTACTTACAAGATTGTTTGTACTGATGCAATAATATTCTGCTAATTCAGTTCTGACAATCTACAAGTGTTAATGTTCTTTTGTTATCCTTGTTCTTTTTTCTTTGGTGGGTGGTCCAAAAAGGCATAATACTACCACAGTACTAGTTTCTAATTTCCCTAAGAAGTCAATTCAATGTCTACCGAAATCTTAAGCTACAGACAGACGGACGGATAGAATACTTTGTTTCGTAGACACAATAGTTTTAAGTTACAATAATTTTTTAATTTACATCCAATTCATCAAATTTAAAACAAGCTATTTAGTTATTTACAAACCTTAAAATTAAACATTGTTTACATTAATAGACTTCAATCAATAATCCCATGAGATTAAAGAATTTTTTTAGATTTTATTTTTTTAACATTAATAATTAACATTTAAAATAAAGAGTATTTAATAACATACATAAACAGTCTTAATTAGGATTAAAGTTCAATTTTTGTTAACACAAAATTTAATGGCACAAAAATGTGACTTTTATAATAAAAAAAGTTATAAAATGAATAATAGGAAGATAAGGGCTGAAATAAAAGCAGAATCAGAATAATGAAATATCATAGTATGAAAACAATATATTTTTTCTCACATGTGCTCAATCATGTTGAGCATACTGGTTCTCCTCTATGGAGCTGCAGTATTGACTGGAGTCCAAGCTGATTGCCAGACAAAGATCCAGGATGCTACATGGAATTTTGTTCCAGATAGAGATTCTTTAGACTTTGGCATTCCATCAGAAGAAAACTGTTATGAATTATGTGCATCCCATCCTGGTTGTCAAGGTTATACATGGAGGTTTGATGTTATTCTTGGATATACTTGTTATGAATTTCAACAATTAGAAGATCTTCATGCTCTTGCTGGATGTTACAGTGGAACAATTCCTGTTGCTTATGAAGGAGCCTGTGCATTTAGTTCTGAAAACCTGGTTGGCACTGTTTCTTCTGAATCACTGGAAGACTGCTTTCAAGCTTGTACTGAGACACAGGGCTGCGAATGGTATACCTGGTATGACCAATATACTTCCTTTCCTAAAATCTGTTTCCAATTGACTGATTGCTCCTCAGTTATTCCTTGTCAAGGATGCTCTAGTGGAGAGTTGAACTGTATTGAACAATCAATTATTTCAACTACAACCACAATTCTTTCTACTACTACAACTACAACAACTACATCATTGTTGCCTGTTCCTCCCCAATGCCAGCCAGATGTTTACAGAGTTCTCAATGACCCAACAAGAAATGTAGATCAAGGGTATAAAAATTATTGTGATAATGATGACCAGTATACCAGCCCTGATTGGCATGGAGCTGGATATTACAGAATACAAGCCCCAGCTGGAAAGATACCAACCTCACCACCTGCCCAATATCACTGTGGCACATTTCATCCTGGATGGATCAATGATGAAGAAGGAGCTATTGAACAGATGGAAGTTGGCGAAGAGATAACTGTACAAGTTTGTTTTGTTGTTAATAGTCCTTGTTATTGGGATAATGACATCAAAGTTACTTATTGTCCAGGTAACTTTTTTGTTTATTACCTACCAAATACCCCTTATTGTTATGCAAGATATTGTGGAACCATATAATGTGATTCTTTTTTAATTATTATTGTCTTTTAAATTTTTCTGTTTTTAGTTTTGTTTATTTAATTGTTTTATCAATCAAAATTAATTACCTTTAATAAATATTCAATTTTCATATTTCATTGATGTTTTTTTACTTGATAGATTAGTTAGATTCAAAATAAATATTTTTACAATGATAAAAAGATCAAATAATGTATAAGATTATAAATTGTGTTTTGGCTTTATAAACTTGTTTATTTATCTATTTATAAAATAAAAAGCTTTATTATGTAAGAATAGTAATAATTGGGAAATCAATAGTATATCAAATAGTAGCATAGCTTTTATAGTGAACCATAATTACTTTTTTAATTGATCAATAATTTTAAAATAATAATTAAAAGAAGTAAGCTTGATGTATTTTATATGTGTTCATGTGACTAACCAATATCCACACTCGAAAATTAATTTGTTGCAAAAGTTTGTCCTAAACATACCATAATGTTATTGATAAAAATTATACTAATGTGTAAAAATTATAAAAGTGTCTTGGCTTTGAAGATTTTATCTAGCACAGTAAAGCAGTAAGCTTTGTAATTACAATAGGATTCTAAAAGCTCAAAATGATTTTCAAATCTTTATATATCTATCCAAAAAACATTCAAGTATATATGTGTCCAGTAAGACATCAAAAATACTTGACAAGTTTCAAATATGCAAATCTGTTTTGTTCATTGGCAAGTTAAAGACTATTATGTATTTCACCCACCTGAATTAAATACCCTGTCAAATGATCCAATACATTACAATCTAAAAAGACACTGAAATGTGTTTAAATACATTAAAATACAATCCAAAAAAATCCTGAAACCACTGAAATGTGTTCCAATATTTTTTCTCGTATTCATTCGAATCCGGTGGATAGGAACCGGTTCTCATCCATACGAAAAAACTATGTCTAGCATCGTATTATATCCAGCTTTCTACGAATATAAAAATGTACAATCATAAAATTTAAACCAGCTTTTTTTAGCCCGTGCCTACGGCACCTAGGGGCTAAAAAACTGGTTTTAATCTTATAATTGTACATTCTATATCCGCAGAAAGCCGTTTATAATACGATGCGAGAAAAAACTATTATTAAACTTTAAATTGGTTCTGAGTAATTTTTTGATTATTTTGTGGGGGACCTATTTAAGACAAAGATTGTATCTCTAACTAGGGAATGCTATATTATTACAGGAAAAGTTTAAGGCTTTTGAAAGAGGGGGGCTATCAAGAACATGTAATTAAAGTTATTTATCTATTAATTGTCAGGTAGAGCAATAGTTTATAACATCTTTATTGCGATTTGATTTACCCCCAAAGAATAAAAACAAAACTTTGAGAAATCTTATATTTAAAAAATAAGTATCATTATAAAAAAAAACAAATATAATATACTTCTTACTGCACTGACTGTAAATTGAGGAAGTGCTTTCTGTTAATTTAGGGTCTAGCAAGCAACAAGACTCAGAGCTGGTAGCATCTCATCCGTGAAAGTGGCAGCTTCTTCAGACCTGGTGACAGCTAGTAGGTTCTTCAGAACTGGTGTCAGCATCTTATTTAGAGCTGCAGAGCTGGTGGCAGCTTCTTTCAAGCTACTGAGCTGTGGTATTATCCATCCACTCCTTTTTTCCTTATTTCTCTACCACTAAAAAAAGAGATAAATTTCATTTAATTGATTTATCTCAATTACAGATTAGCAATTTTTTTTAGAAACCTTTCTTTGATTTAAAGACTGAAGTAAATTTTAAAAATAAAAATAATTGAAAATAATTAAATTGAGAGTTTGATTTTTTAAATCAGCAGCGCGGCTTTTAAAGACGCCTAATTTGCCGCAGACATGCCCACTGTAAGCCACACTCAGCTATAGAGGCAGCTTTCTATTTCAGTTGCAGATACAGCCATCTGTACCATAAGCCACACTCAGTCAAAGACACCATCAGCAGTCAGCTGCAAATGCCTCAGACATGCTTACTGTAAGACACTCTTAGCCACAGCGGCAAATTATTGTTTCATTTGCATACACAGCCATCTATACTATAAGCCACACTCAGTCAAAGACACCATTATATAGCATTAGCCGCAAACTTGTACTTAGCCGCAGACATGCTTACTGTAAGCCACTCTCAGCCACCATCCGCCGCAGCCGTAAACTTGCACTTAGCTGAAGCCATCCCAACCGGAGGACACACTCTGTCAAAGACACCATTAGCAGTTGAAAACAGCCGCAACCACGCTCACCGTAAGCCACTCTCAGCCACAGCAACTGCTGACACTTAAAATAGATAAATGTTAAAATAATACATTTTAAAAGCCAACTTTCTTTTCAAAAAAACAAAAAAAAACATAAGGCTATAAGGCTAAGCTTTGAAACGGTAGGACAAACGAACATTATCACTTTCAGAGAGCCAGAAATGAATAAGCAGAATATAAAGGTATAAGTCTAAACAAAATTGTAAATAAATTTGTTTCAAAAATACTTAAATACATGATACTGTTTAAGGACATACTTTTATTTTTAAGACTTCATTATAGAGAAGCTTCCCTTATAACATTGTAAATTGTACATTGTTGTATAAGGAATCAGAATTAATAGGAAAATTAAAAAGTGTTAATTCTTAAATGGGCAAGACTTTAATTTATAAATCTACAAAAAGTTTTTCAGTAAATATGTTAATAAGGACCTACTTACATTTTGGATCTTGATTATTGAGGTGATTCCTTCATAACAGTGCCCCTTGTTCACCTAATAAACAAAAAAAAATCAAAAAAAGAGAAACCCTACAAATTAGACAAAAAACGTAAATTTATAAACTTAGAGTGGCTGGCTGACCAAGTTTTAGTCTATTAGCTTTGAATAGTTTAGATTAAAACAATAAATATATTACTAGTGGTTACACCCCTAAAAACGTTATACATTTTTTTTGGGAGGGTCCTTTTTTCTAGTAGCGATTTCTTGGGATAGACAGATGAACAGACAGACAGACAAATAGGTGGACAGACAGACGAAGAGCTAGACGAACAGACTAAATAAAATTAATTAAGATTTTCGCTACTGAATAGGAGAATCTTTACAATAAAATAATAGGCAGTCTATCTTAAGCCTGACACCACATCATAACTGAAGATGTTAAAAATGGTTCTTACTGCATCTATGTCAGGTGTGCAACATAAATAGTTAGGGAAGAGGGGAATGCCTTGGCACAAAAAAGGCACAACTCATTACCATGCACAGTTATGACCTCTCAGACAAAGCTCGTGCAATCAAAGGGTTGGTTTTCTGATGGATGTTACTTAACCTAATATCTTTAAGTGTTTGCATCCCATTACAAGCGAATGATGCTTTGGGTTCTCTAGATGAGCTCTTAAAAATCGAAAGAGAATCCTGCCCTTACGAGAATAAGGTAATCAGGTAATTTTAAAGGATCTAAAGGTATAAGACAATGGCCAATAAATTTATTTACATTCCCAATGATTTCTGTAGATTACGAATAGTAGTTTGAAATTTGGACTTTCAACTTAATGAACCAACTAATCAAAATTCTATAAAAGCCCTAAGGTTGTTATGACAACAATTTGAAAGCGTTATTATAAAAATTTGTGTGTGGACTAGTGTAATAAACAGCCATATGTCCTCTCCCTCCCTGATATTATCGGTTTCAAAGTCGTACTGGAATATACTATTACAGTAATGGGGATTTAAAAGATTTCAATTTTAACACAAAAACCTGATACCCGTGTTCAATAATGAAAGATAAATGGCGCTTTTGTTTTCTCTTCATAAGTTTAATTTTCAATAATCCTTATATAAAACTAGAGTTGGCTCGATATAATTATCTCCCTATTGGCTAGTTTTTATATGCATATCTATTTCTCAATAAATCTATTTTCCTCACCCGGCATTACTATCTAAAAGAAAGTAAATATTTAATAATTTAAATGATTTTTAAAAGATTTTTTTAAATTATAATTTTTTCTTTACATTACCATCACCAAAGGGTTAATGATGATGATTACAATTTTAGTTTAATATTTGAACACACAAAATGTCGCCACAATCGAATTCTTTTAAAACATAGTTTTCTTAAATTTATCATATTATAAATTTAAATTTTCTTTTTTATGATTAGAAATTAAATACATCAATATAAGGTAAATAGCAACATGAAATGAAAAAAATGAATTTATTTTTAATAAAGTAAAATAATGGGTCTTATCGTTCTGGGCAATGAGAGTTTATTATGGATTATTGGAGCACTATGAGTTTTAATCATATATTCCTTGGAAAACTTGAGCTCGTTTATAGACATTTATTTCCTATATAGATCTGACATGGATCTTGAAGCAATTAAGCAGGCCGTTTTGTACATGTTAAAAATTGGAAGATTTCATTAAATAAAAGTAATCGCAAATATACTTAGTAAATAAAAGGAAGTCTGTCTATCTGTCTGGATCTCATTAACCGCTGAACCGATATTGTTCTCCTTTACAATATAGCTTTTTATAGATCCTTGGAAGGCTTATATCTATTTCTGGAAGGCTACCACTAACCTTCCTTGAAAAAGCGAAATTAGAAAGAAATACTCCCCACCCCATTTTTTAATTATCTTTTTAAAACTTCTATTGAAAATTTGAAGGTGTGGTACCCCCCCCCCCCCTCCCTCACCTCAAGCGCTCCTAGAGGCCTCTAAGGACGAAGCCACTAGTTTACAGTTATCAAAAAAGAACAAGTTATGACTGTACTGTAAACCGAGGCACATCAGCGTGTAGTTGGGGACAACTATAAAAGATGCGAGAAGTTTAAAGTTATAGTTGGGGTCAATATCTTAGCTGTAATTGTATATATGTAACTGTACTAAAGACCCCAAAAGTTATGAATTGCTCAAATGATGAAATGCTGTCTAAAATACGGCGTTAAAATAACAAAAAAGGTATATTTGGATACAATTTATAGGGAAGCTTTATGATAAACAAATTTTGTAGGGTTAGAATATTCATTGAAATTTTTGGATACTGCTACTAGCTTGCACATTACAATAAATTTTAAACTCATATAATTTGCATTTAAGATCAACTGTCCGTCCATAAAACACTGGAAAATTAAATATTTATCAAAACTTCTTTAAGAAAAATGATCTTTATATTAGTACAATAATTAAGATTTTATTTGATTAAATTTTGTGTTTCATAATCATCATTACATTCATTGGGTTAGAAAAAAAACTTTCAATACCTAAAATGAAATATTACAATTATTGATAAAGTCTAACCATATAAATAACATTTTTAACAGATCTATAAAAAACTAAGAAGTTAATTTAACCCATTAGTGACGAACCGGGTATTAAAACCCGGTTCCGAAAAATGAAAAAAAAAAACGGTTTCCGGCTTCATAATTGCATCATTCTCAGTATGAATCCCCCCTCTACTACCCTGGCTTTCATTTCCCCCTGAAGCAGGCAGTTTAGCTTACTTCTGTTTGCCGGTATAGCTCAACAAAATTTGAAAATCATGAAAATTCAAAATACCCTTCTAACTTTTTTGTTTTTATAGTAAAGTCGCTGATGTTTTTCATGAAATCTAATGTTTATTGACAAGTACATCTATTTGTTAATTCGTTTTATTCAAATTATTATTTTTTATATGATTTTTTTATCGTTTTTTTACACCCTTTTTTTGTGTATGTCGGGTTTTAAAACTTCGACAAACGGGCTTTTTTACCCGAAACGGCCGAAATAACCGGGTTTTTACTACAAAACCGGGTTTTAATGCCGGCGGAAACCGCTCAAATAATGCCTGGTTGGTATTTATGGCCAGGCCGAACCGGGTTTTTTTGCAACTTTCCTGTGCACGCCACTAGAGCAAAACAAAAAAATTGGAATTCCGTTTTTACCATTATAAAGCTTCCAGAAGATCTGCTCCACATAACAGTTTCAGATGGATTTTACCTGGATGATTAGCAGCTGGAGGTATCCATTCAGGTTTAGCAGGGGAATTCATTAAACTAGAATATTCTTCCATTACCTTCCGGGTTCTGGTCCAATCATCTTGCCTAGTTTCCCAGTCAGACACAGTGATCCACTCACTGGTCCTAGCGGCCTCTCTTGACATGGCCAGTCTGTGAGTAGAGGATATTAGACTTGGCTTCTTAGTCTTGTAACAGTCATGTGTGGGAGATATCACTCCTCCCACTACTGGTATACCTGGTTTATTAATTCTAAAATAATCTTTAGCTAACTCAAACATTCTGAGGTGCATAACAGTTGGCGGATTAAAAGATCCACATGCCAACAGTACAATTCTTTCTCCACCGCCAGCCGCCATTTCTAAAATTTTAATCTCTTAGTGAAGTGAATCAAGCAAATTTAGCTTGGTCAGTTTAGACAATAAATAAAGTTTGCTCAACAATTAACATTAATTATTTTTATATTACTAAAAGTTTTAAATTTTTTGTCACCTTTTGTTTTATGATTCCTAGCACCAGTTTGATCATTGTTGGTATTTTCAGATGCATCAGAAACTGTTTTATCATTTGTGATGTTTTCATTATTCACATTTGTTTCTATTGTATTTTCATCATCTGTGTTATTGGAATCACTATTAAGGTCCCCATTATTTTCAATAACATTGTTATCATTGTTCAGCCCAAGTTCATCAACAGTTGTCATCTCTAACTCATTTGCTCTATTAAGATCTTCATTATTGTTTATATTTTCAGCATCCTCAGATTCATTTATCATTGGCTCATCTAAATTAAGGATAGTAGGTTGTTCTTTTATGGATTTGACTGGTTCAGGATTTGAATTTTCAACTTCTTCAGCATCAACAGACTGGATTGTCTCAAGATCTGATGGCTGTAGATCTTCTTGATTGTCATTATTGATTGGTTCAGGGTTAGATATTTGATTTTGTTGCTGGTTTGAACTATCAACTTGAATGGATTGAGACAATTCATTTTGATTAGATGACATATCTTGCTCCAGCTCAGAAGGTTCCTTTGGCTCAGGGTTGGATTTTTGAACTTTGGAATCATTTGATAAGTCAATTAAGTCATCATTAGCATCTTCATTCTGATTGATGTTCAAAGTTTGATCTTGGTCAGGAAAATATGGTTTTATTAAATCTGAGGCTTGGATATTGTTTACATCTGGAGATTGAATAGATTCAGAATTAGTAACTTGAAGTTGTTCAGAATTGAATACAGAAGATTCACCATTGCCAAAAGTTTCCACAGGATCAGTGATATCATCTAATATAATAAAATTACAGTTTGCAACTGAATGCTTTATGAAAAGAATGTTATTTTGTTAAGTTAACTAGTTTGAATAGTGAAAAATACTACGATTGTAAGCTTTTATAAATAGTCTTTTCAGGGAACTTTGTCTTGGGAATATTATTTTCAATAAATAATTTACCTAAAATATTTTCGGGTTCTGGAGTAAAAATCACCTCATTTCCTAAAAATACATAGAACTGATTATATTTACTTAAACAAAAATAACATGCTCAATAAGTTATCTTTAAAGATTTATAGAAATTCTATTTGATATTTCATAAGTTAAAAAAATGTATTTAATAGAAAAGAGCAGGTTTTTGCAGGTCACAATATTGATATTGTATATCTATAATACAAAGTAGCTTGATGTCTGTTCGTCTGTCCGTCCCTCCGTCCCTTAAGATTTTGGTAACCACTGAACCAATTGGATTCTACTCTTCAGGGATTAAACCTACTGGTCCTGTGGTGGTTTTATGCTATTTTTTGAGAATGGGGCACCTTAACTCCCCCAAAAACAAAAAATTCCCCCTCATTTTTAAAACCAAAGCTTTTCTATAATTAGGGTCGGTCCGTCCGTCCGTACGTCGGTAACAGATGGCTCTTTTCGTTAATTTATGCATGTTAGAATTGTGCTATCGATTTCAAACTTTGCATGGTGATTCCTGTAGTAGTTAGGTACGATTTATAAACCGTAGCAACTCTATAATCGTTACCAGAATGTCCGTATGTCCATTTTAAGCATATTGATTTTTAACTTTTTTAACAACAAATTTGTATGTGATAAAATCGTCCGATTGTTTTGATTTTTGGAATACTGATTCCTTGGACAACAAAGTACAATGTTATAAGCAAAGCATCTCTATAATCAAGTCCTAAAAACGTAAGTATGTCCTTAAACATTATCCTGTATTTCTGCAGTTTTTCAACAAATTTAATTAAAATTTTTATACGACATTTATACATTTATTATTTTCTGATTTTTTAGTTCTGACACACTACAAGTATAAATGTTCGTTTGTCCTACCGTTTCAGAGCTTCGCTTTTACGGATGTTGGTCATCCTTGTTTTTAAATTAATTTGAAATTAGTGGTCGCAGCACCAGAGGTAATTAATTTGCAAAGCCGCTAGTCATTATAGAAAGGAATATTATGTAACAGAAATTAAAATCTATTGCAATAGAGCACAATAATTGTAATATTGTTTATAATGATAACACATTCTAAAATAATGAAAATAACTATAATCAAATAGAACTAAGAAAATTCTATTTCAACTGAAATGGACCACAAACAAATTTATAAAGAAAAAGTTTTTATGTTAATTTCTTGTAGGTTAGGTAAAGGTTAAGTAATGGTTAATAGAGTCCTGCAGTAGCTTAACCAATATATCAGATTTTAAAAACTTAAGAAGACGAAGAAAGTCCCTCAAAAAATCTTTCCCACTCCTCCTCTCTCATCCCTCATTTTTATGACGTCATTGAGGGACTTTCTTCATCTTCAAACTTACCATCTAAAGCAAAGCTTAATGAAATAAAATAAAGTAACAAAACTAGGAAATATAACTTCATGATTAGCAACACAAATGATAACTAAAATTTAGTGATAAATTCAATGAACTCTTGTTCAAATGTAAGCTCAATCTTATCTTCCTTAATAAAAAAAATATGAAATAAGTAAAAATAATATGTATGCAATTCATAATGAAGAAATTATTTCAGAGTTAAGGACAGTCAATCTGAAAACAAATTAAAAAAATTAAATGTAAGATTTTAGGAATTTTTAAATTTTTATCTGACATAATACCGACATGCTATTTATTAAAACAAGGATGACAACATCCATAAAAGCGAAGCTCTGAAACGGTATGACAAACGAAAATTAACTCTTGTGAAGTGTCAGAACTGAATATACAAATATACATATTATTTAACAGCTGATTGACCATTAGATCTTTTCATGAAAATACCCTTTTTCGAATTTCAATCTTCTGCTAACCTAAAAAGTTACTTTAGGGGCCTAGAAATATATGTACAAAATTTCAGCTCTCTATCTCTACTGACGACCTAGCGCCAGGCATGTAAAATATCAACAGATAACGGTAGCACGGCGGTTTTAACAATATCTCAGTAATGTGCAGGTTTTCAGCTCTTCTGCATATTTCAATTTAAACACATAAGGCCAAAGATATTTTATCCAAAAAATCTTTTGTCAAAGTCTACTCTAGACCTAGCGCCAGTCAGTTTTTTAAAATCATGCATTTTATACCTGTGAAAAATGAAATCGCCAGCGCTAGGTGTAGAGTAGACTTTGACAAAAGATTTTTGGGATATCATATCTTAGGCCTTATGTGTTTAAGTTGAAATATGTAGAACACCTAAATTCACCTTCCAAGCCATTCTCTAAGCATTTTAATTTTTTTTTTGAAATAACGGGATTTCAAAACTGCCTTTTGAAAAGGCATAAAAAATATCTTTTTTTGTCCCTTTTTTCACTGTATATAGTTACAACTTATTAAGATATTATTCTCAGTTAAAAAAAAATTGGCGCTTCCAGCACCAAAACCGGCAAAAACAGGCAGTTAAACTTCTGAACCCCTACTTAACCCCCTGACAGACCCCCCCTCTATCTCGGCTCCTGTTACAGATAGAGACGTAAAACTTTTTTCTGTTTGTTCATGTGTATTTTTAGAGAATTGCTTTTTCTAATCATAGCGGTCAGACCGCTCCTTATCCGCTTTTTAGCGGCCGGTCGCTAAATATTAAAACAGCTGTAGAGCGGCCAATTTTAAAGCTAAGAAAACCAAATTTTATGACAAACTATTATTTTTTATAATAAAAAAATACCTTTTCTGACCATCGCCGAAAAACGACAAATAACGGAAACCGCCAATTTTAGCAGTAAAACGGCGGTTGGCGGCGCTAAATAATATTTTTATCTGTTTATAGTTACAACTTATTAAGATATTATTCTCAGTTAAAAAAAAGATTGGCGCTTCCAGCACCCAAACCGGCAAAAACAGGCAGTTAAACTTCTGTATTCCTACATAACCCCATAACAGACCCCCCTCTATCTCGGCTCCTGTTACAGATAGAGACATAAAACTTATTCTGTTGGTTCATGTGTATTTTTAGAGAAAATTACTTTTTCTAGTCATAGCAGTCAGACTGCTCCTTATCCGCTTTTTAGCAGCCAGCTGCTAAATATTAAAAAAGCTGTAGAGTGGCCAATTTTAAAGCTAGGAAAACCAAATTTTATGACTTTTTAGGTTAGCAGAAGATTGAAATTCGAAAAAGGGTATTTTCATGAAAAGATCTATTGACCATAGACAAATTATTTTTTAAATTAGATATATAAAATAAAAAAAAAACATTTAAATGCCACTAGAGGCCTCTGGGGCGTAGCCGCTAGTAAAGTTAATACTAACATGTTTAAAATGGACATACGGACATTATGGTAACGATTATAGAGTTGCTACGCTTTCTAAATCGTACCTAACTACTACAGGAAGAATCATCATGCAAAGTTGGAAGTCGATAGGACAATTCTAACATGCCTAAATTAACGAAAAGGTATCCGTTACGGAAGGACGGACCGATTCTAATTATAGAAAAGCTTCGCTTTTAATAGTTATTTCTCGCATCGTATTATAAACGGCTTTCCGCGGATATAGAATGTACAATTATGAGATTAAAACTAGTTTTTTTAGCCCCGAGGTGCCGGAGGCACGGGCTAAAAAAACTGGTTTTAATCTTATGATTGTACATTTCTATATTCGTAGAAAACTGGGTATAATACGATGCTAGACATAGTTTTTTCGTATGGATGAAAACCGGTTCCTATCCACCGGATTCGAATGAATACGAGAAAAATGTTTTACAATATTTTGCTAAAGGGCCATGTCTGACAAAATAACGTAACGACAATTTTTTGTCACAAATAGGCCTATTTTAGTAGTTGTAGGGATCTTATTTTGCACAAGTATATATATCACCCAGAATAATTATTTATCGCATCATACTTTAGACAGCTTTCCTCTGATATTAAACTAAAACTGGTATCAATTTTATTATTTTCATTTTAATATTCGTCGAAAATTGTCAGTAAAACGATGCTATACCAGATTTTTAATTTTAGCTGAGAACTGGTTCTAAGCGGATACTAATTGGCTTGAAAGCCACACTGGAAAAATATTATTAAATCGCATTATACCCTATTACATGAAGCAAACACTCCAAAGACCATCACTAAAAGAGCTTATAACTTTCTTGGGGTGACCTCCCCAAATCCTCGCCCGGCATTCCCCCAATGGCTAGGAGGGGCAAAGCAACTAGTATGATGGTATCATTATTTCTAATGTTTGTTTTCAATATCCTGAATCATTATTTTGTCCTGGGAATTTGAAAATTATAAAAGAACACCTATAATCATAGAGATATAAAGGAGGGGAGGGGCATTCATAAGGGATCTAAAGGGATTAGACAATGACTGACAAACACATCCCCAATGTTGATACAAAAAATTACACCTTTTTTTACACCAAACAATCTAAATGCGTTAAAAGTCCCCAAAGTTGTTGAGCCAGGTAATAAGAAAACGTTATTATAGAACTTTGTGGACTTGTATAATAAACAGCCTAAATGTGTCACCTTTCTATACCTGGACATTCGAGTATATTATTTATCGAGTAGTATTTGTTAGAAGATTTTAAGGTAAAAAAACATTGGGGATAGACCAGGGAAGGGAGGGTATATTGGACGTCGGAAGTTACTCTGGTGCTCAATGTCTTATAACTAACTAGCAGCTTCCCCAAGAGTAATAAAAAAAAATAAGTAACTCTGGTGCTGCAACCAATTAAATTTTAAATTAAGTGCCTAAAAAAATTAAGAGGGATTTTTTTTTTTTTTTGGGGGGGGGGGGGGGGGGTAGGCGTGTCCCAACCCCCAAGAAAATAGCTCAAAACCACCACAGGACCAGTAGGAATGTTTCCTGAAGAGCAGAATCCGATCGGTTCAGTGGTTACCAAGATTTTAAGGGTCAGACGGACGGACGGACAGACAGACAGACGGGCAGACATCATTCTACTTTGTATTATAGATATCAACTATATCAGGTTATTCGTTTGCTCAAAACTTTGGGTACTTATACATTATACATGTAGTTTCCAATCAACAAATTTACAGTCAAACAATAATCTACGGAAGGATAATTTTTTTATGACCTTTGGGGATGTATATCAATCTATCGTCGATTGTCTTATCCCTCAGAAAACCTGTGGAAAAACAAACCTTTCAAACAAAGCCTAGTTGTAAAAAATAGCCACGACCCTAACAATGTTTGCTTTATTAAATTTGTTACAATCATGTTTGTTTTTCGTGATTAAGATAAACTTTTTTCCAGTATGACTAAGAAACCGATTAATATACGGTGGATTAGAACCGGTTCTAATCCATACTGAAAAGTCATATATAGCATCGAATTACAGACAATTATCCACGAATATTAAAATAAATCATGAAAGCATTATTTGTTTTATTTTACCTTGAGCCTTCGGCCACACAGGGCAAACAAACCAAATTTAATTGATCGTTTTACTATCCGCGGAAAACTGTCTATAATACGGTACGATAGAAAAATATTTATTGACACTTTTTTAACGTGCCTTTCTCTGACGTCAATCACTGATATTTTTAATGTTTATCAAATTTTAAAACGCGAAGCTTTTCTAAATTTAGAGTCTTCCCACAACTTCTGTCCTACGTTTCCTGTCTATGAATCCTGTTACCCATAACATAGGTACGGTTAAGAAAGCGTATCAACTCTATACTTGTTACCATGTTACATTGCTATTGGGATGTTTATTACACTAGTCCCAAAAGTTTTCTAATACTGTATTCGCATTCGTTGACTTAACAACTTTAAGGACTTTAAATGAATTTTGATTAGTTGGTTCATTAAGTTTAGTGTCCAAAGTTTTAACCACTAATTTTAATCTACAGAGGAAGTAATTTTGTGTATCATCATTGGGGATGTGTTTGACCGGCCATTGTTTTAATCACTTATTGTAATCTACAAATGGGCTAATTTTATGCATCATCAAGGGGAATTTACATCAATTTATCGGCCATTGTCTTATCTATCACTTTAAATCAATGAATTTTTTATCACATAGAAATACAATATTGATTACTAGCGGCTGCACCCCTACCATCAAGGGGCTTTATATTTCAATGGATATGGAAGGGAAGAAAAATAGCCCAAAACCATATCCAGACATATTTGTATGTATAAAATAGCCTAAAAACATCTCCGGGCCTATATTAAGCCTCAATGTAAAGGAGAACCATATCGGTTTCAGCGGTTAGCGAGATCCTTTGCTACAGACAAAAAAGCTTAATCCTATTATATAAAACTATAAGCTTTTTTGTTTGTAGCGAAGTATCTCGCTAACCACTGAACTGATATGGTTCTCCTTTAGAGGGATGCTTCGTATATCCGCTGATATGGTTTTGGGCTATTTTATTTATGTTAATAAGTCTTGGTATGGTTTTGGGCTATTCTTATGCCCTTCCTTTTGAATATAGGCCCCCTAGATGCTAGGGGCGCAACTGCTAGTAATTTATATAATAGTATAGTTTTTCGTTTGCTATACCATCTAACTTGAGAGCTTCGCTTTTATGAATGTTGTCATCCTTGATTTTATAAAATCTATTGACTTTAAAAGTAATCACTTTTTTTCAGCGTGACCTTTTGATTGGCGTCAATATTATTATCTTTGTTATTTTTACAACAGTTAAAATTATTTTCAACTAAGCTACTCTACAATAATTCACTTTGTCTGTCTGTGCGTCTAACATATGAAATTGTTCTATTAAGGATTATTTGGGCTTAGTAAGTAACAGGATCTCTGTGTGCGTCTGTCTGTACCGAAGTATCTAACTAACCACTGAACCAATATGGTTCTTCTTTACAATGTAGCTTCTCATAGGTCCTGGTAAGTTTTCTAAGATGATATTATTTCATCAAATCTTTTTTTATTTTCTTTTTAAAAGTACAATTTAAATTTAGGGGGAGGTCTACTTTTCCTCCGCCTCAATGGCCCCTAGAGGCCAATAGAACCTTAACCGCTATTCATTGTAATGAAGTTACAGAATCTAAGTCAGTCTGAATGTGTTTGCATCAAAGTATCTCGCTAACCACTTTACTGAAATGATTCTTATTTTTTGGCTAAGTTTGGTGTTTTCAAGCTTAAGATCTGAAAACGGCTAGACCCTAAAAGACAAAAAAGTAAGGGAATAGTCCCCTTCGTGACAACGCCCCTTAAGAGGCGATTCGTCGTATTTTTAAAGTGGCTTTTTGTAGATTATTTTAGGTTAGGTTGTATTGGGTTAGGTGATTGTCCTACAAGGTAAGGCAATTGGCTCCGCAAGGTTAGAGCCCCCCACAGGGGCTAGAAACAGGAGAAAAATTACTGTGAAAAATACGAAGAATAGCCCCTTAAGGTGCGTTGCCACGAAAGGGACTATACCCGTACTTTTTGTCTTTTATGGTCTAGACATTTTGAGATCTTAAGCTTGAAAACACCAAACTTAGCCAAAAAATTTGGCTTTCCTTTAAAATGCAATGTAGCCTGTCATAGGTCAAGTTATGGTTTATTTAGTTTGGGAGAGGGTAACACAACAACCCTCTCCCAAGAGAAATCGCCCCAAATGTTTTCTTTACTTTAAAATATTTACTAATAAATTTGAATAGGTAAGTTTTGTGTTTTCACTTAAAATTCTAACAAAAAGGCAAAAACATTGCTGAATTCATTTTATTATGCTGGTTTTGAAAATAGTATATTTTTGGTTATCTAATATTCATTTGTGGTATAATCCCTTAAATGACAACGCCTCTTAAGGGGCGTTTTGTCGTATTTTACAGTAGCTTTTGATACTAGGTTAACCGCAGGTTTAGGCAATAGGCCCCGCAGGTTTAGGCATTAGGCCCCGCAGGGTAAGAGCTTCCTGCAGGGGCTCAAAATAGGAGAAAAGCTACTGTGAAAATACGACAAAACGCCCCTTAAGAGGCGTTGTCATGAAGGGGACTATACCCTTTATTTTTAATTAGGAATCGATATGACTTGTTTTTAAAACATTAATCAATCAATCTGAAATACAAATAACATTTCAAACTTATATTTAATAAAAAAAAACAAGGATGACAACATCCATAAGTAGCGAAGCACAAAAAACTGTGGATGGGAATACGTAGAAGTAGATTTAAAGTGTATTTATTAAAATCAAGAATAGATTTATTGGAGAAAATAAATACGAAACCTTGTTTTATTTTGCATGATGAAAACGGTTAAGGTAAATTACATACTAGATGCACATAACAATGGGAAAAAATACTTTGAAACTGTTAATGCAAAAAAGTTTTAAAATTGAACCAAAAATACCAAAGATATGGGGAAATGTGTCAAACATATAAAAATATCCAAAAACCTGCTAAAAGGCAGTTTGGCTGCCATTGTTTCTTTACTTAAAACGCCAGAAATTTAATTTTAATATCTTTAACTGAAATTTTTTTTTAAAATTGGACCATAAACACCAAAGATATGGGGGAAAATGTGAAAAATATAAAAATAGCCAAAAACCTGCAAAAAGGACGTCTGACCTTTATTGTTGTTTTCTTAAAATGACAGGAAATTTAATTTTTATATCTTTAACTGAAAAAAAATTTGAAAATTTGACCATAAACACCAAAGATATGGGGGAAAATGTAAAAAATATAAAAATAGCCAAAAACCTGCAAAAAGGAAGTCTGAACGTCATTGTTGTTTTCTTCAAATGACGGGAAATTTAATTTTGATATCTTTAACTGAAAAAATTTTGAAAATCGGACCACAAACACCCAAGTTATGAGGAAAATTTGAAAAAATATAAAAATAGCCTAAAACCTGCTAAAAAGCGGTCCGATCGCCATTGATGTTTTATAGTTAATTGTGCTCCTTAATGATGGGAATGTTGTCAAAAAATTTCAGCTCTCTATCTTTTATAGGAGCCGAGAAAATCACGTTTCCCCCAATTCATTAATTACGGACGGACGGACAGACGGACGGACGGACGGACGGACGGACGGACGGACGGACAGACGGACGGACGGACATTGTGAATTATAGAGTAGCTTCGCTACTAATAATAATCTAATACAAAAAATATCAAAGTAATTGGTGATCACAGCTGAATATTAGTGCTTAACAATTTATTGTTTTTTTTATTTTTTAAATTGAAAAAAAATGTTTTTGACAAACCATAGCATTAATACCAAGCTGGATCTTTAATAAAATCACAGCAATGCCACTGCCGATGCCTCTAGTGAGCCGATTTTGAAAGCAGCTTACCTAATGGCGATCTTGTGATCAAAATGGCAGTTGTAATCCGATAAACACTTTGAAAACACCCACCGGCTCACTGGCATCGCCAAATGAGCCGGTGGTGGGTGTTTCCAAAGTGTTTCCTGGCTTACTACTGCAATTTTGTTTTAAAGATCCGTGTTTTATTGGCAGCACAGGCAGTGGCAGTGGGCATCACTATCTGATTTATAGATCCAGCTCCAATTACATTTTTACACTATAATTGAATGAATTCATTTTCCATTTTTCATAAGAACAGTAGTTTTCACTTTTCTTGGGCAACAAATTAACACTAATACTGGACCCTTCCTCCCCTTGGAATTCCTCTGGCACCACCGCTCCCCCCTCCCCCACGTGGTCCCCCACTGCCTCTTCCTTCCCCTCCTTGGCCACCTTAAAAAAATATATTTAATTCTTAAGGATAAAAAAATAATTAGAGCATGACTAGGAATTAGTTAGATATCGAATCGAATCGACAGTTTTCCCCTGAGAGTAAAATCAAAAAAAACATAAGATTAAACTCAGTTAAGTAGGCCCCGAGGGGCCGAAGACCCGGACAACTAAAAATATACAAGATTTTACATTATGGCTAAGAAAGGAAAATGCTTTAAAAATTAGACAGAGGGGTGACAGGTTCGAGTGTGGACCACACCGCGTCATAATAGAAATATTAAAAAGGTATGTGGCACTAATAGTGAGAATGTATTTGTTAGTAAACACAGGTGCAACGTACTGGCATGCATGCACTGTGTAAGACTAGCAGCAATCAAATGGTTAGTTGTCTGTTACTAGTTTTAGTTAAGGATGTTACTTTTCATAATATCCTAAAGAAGTCGGTATTACATCACATCACAAGCGAATGTAGATAAAGTTTTTGGTCAGAACTTCGCTTAGTAAATATTGAAATTAGAAAGTAACATGAAAACATTAAACATGTACCTATGTAGATTTGTTGTAATAAATGTACCTGATTTTTCCGATTTGAAATAGAAGTCAATTCCTCTCTGTTGACCGCCAGTCCCTCCCCCTCTATGTTGAACTCCTGACCCTCCACCTCCCCTCTGTTGACCACCTCCTTTACCCCCTCTGATTATATTTATGTTTTAACATAATAAGCTCTATTTTATAGAAAAAAATCCTAATTTTTAAACAGGATAAAGTTTATAGCATTGAACTTGTGACATCAAATTTTATAATAAAAATCAACAAAAACAATATCAAAAACCCTTAAAGACAGACGAACATATGAGGGTTTCCCTCAGATTGCATCTGGACCACAAGTTAGTTTTTCTTATATATACCTATAAAAAGTATTTCTGATGCTTATTTGGGTTAGGTTAGGTTAAGTAATAATTAGAAGAGTCTCACAGGAATAATACCCAGTAGCGACAGGGGTCTTCTTAGGGGTTAGAATTAATGAAGTTTCCAGTGCACAAGAAATACCTAGGTTTGCAGGGAAGAAAGGGACATTGAGACGTTCATTTTACTATTCCCCAAAGTTTTATAATAACGTTTGTTTATTCGTTGGCTTAACAACTTTGGGGACTTTTACAGCAACAGAAGAGGTAATTTTGCGTATCATCATCTAGGATATACCTTAATTTATCGGCCATTGTCCTGTCCCTTTAAACATAAAATCATAAATTCCTGTAGTTCTGTTTGTTGTTGGTTCCCTGTGCATGTTTGGACCACTCTGGAGCTACAACCACAGGTTTAGGATAATTCTCCCCCAGGCTGACTCCATACCTCTCCAGCTCACCAGAGCTCAAGGTCCAGGGTACGTGAATTTTACCTGAAAGTTATTAATATAATAAGTCTAGGGTCGAGAAAAGAACCCCCCCTCTCCCCCCCAATACATTTAAAATAATTAGGTCTTTTATTAATTTAGGCGTTTTTTGAGAGGACCCCTACTTACCTCCCGGAATGTTTGCCAGCTCTGTAACCCAGGTTCTTACGTAATCTCCGTTTGGATCATAATCCATACCCTAAAACATATTTTGTTTAATACATGTCATGGCTTTATTAGAAAAATGGCATTATCTATTTCAATTAGTGCAACTACTTATAATTAGACTACAGGGGTGTATATTCTGCAAATTTGACCCTGCTAAAGGGGGATTTAAAAAAATAAAAATAAGTGGTTGGAGGGGGAAAAAAGTAAAAAATTTGCAGCAGGGAAAAAATAGATCTTGCGCAGAATATACACCCCAGTTAGACTATAAACAACCGCTTAAGATACACCTCTGATTTAATGGGAGAAGTATATTGACGTAACCGTGAATAATAGGGAAATTAACTATATAGCTTTGCTGGAGGGAAGAGACATTGGAACATTACATTAACTTATTTGTTGGCTGCAAAACTTTAGGTACTTTTATTAAATTTTGATTTGTTGGTTACTAAAATATGATTTAAAAGTTTTGACATTACAAGCTTGGAACCAAACAATCAAAATTCAATAAAAGTATCCAAACCTTTTAAGCCAACGAATATTATTAGGGATAGCAATCCGTCAATTTTTTTGACCGGATTCGGATTCTTACAAGAATCCGTACAAAAATTGGCGGATTTTCGCGGATTCCGGATTCTTATTTTTGGCGGATTCCGGATTCGGATTCCGGATTCTAGCAATATTTTAAAAGGCTTTCTTAAAAAAAAAAAAAAAATAAAGTGCTATATATGTTCTAAAAATTAATATTCTTGTTTTTTTTATATTATTCACTTCCGAGAATTGAATCAGATTTTAAAAGATGTCATATATACCTAATGATGATAATATTTGCCTTAAAAAAGGCGGAGTTGAAAGAAAAAACTCAAGACGCTAATTTTAGCCTACCAATTAAGAATCCGAATACGCTATCAAAAAATGGATTTCGGATTAGGATTCCAAAATTGGCCAAAAAATGGGCGGATTCCGGATTGCCAACCCTAAATATTATAAGGTGTTATAAAACTTTTGGTACCTGTTTAATCATGTTAAACTTTCTATTTTCTCTGGGATCATTACCAATACCCGCAGCATAGTTCCAGTTTCCATAGTTAGAGCACACATCATGGTCAAGCAGGTAGGACTCGAACCATTCAGCTCCCAGCCTCCAATCCATACCTAATATTGGTGTTTATAATTTTAATCCCTATATAAATGTAACAGGATGTCTAACTGAAGGATCTCGCTAACCGGTGGACCGATATGGTTCTCCTTTACAGCGGAGTTTCTCAGAGATCCTTGAAATATCGCAGATAAAAATGAGCCCCCACAAAATAATTTCCTTTTTATTTTCAAAACTAGAATTACAAGTTGGTTGGGGTCGACTTCCCCCCACCAAAAGCGTCCCTAGATGACTCTGGGGGAGTTGCCGCTAGTTTAAAAAAACATGAATGACATCATCCATAAGAAGCGAAGAAGAAAAATAGGAAATCAACAAAGTAAAAAAACTACTTTTCCTTTCACCTATAGTTGCCTAAATCCTATTGAAGACCTAAAAATTTACTTCTGATACAAACACCACCCAAAATTGTGAACAAAAACACTTTATAAAAAATAAAAAAGCAACTTGTTTTTTCATCTAAATCAAAAAAAATCTTAGGTAAACGACGGGAATTTAATCTTTATACTTTAATTTTCAAAACCGGACCAAAAAACAAAGAATAAAATTACCCATATCTTTGATGAGATAACTAGCAACATTCTGCCGGCCTCTGTTGGACATCCAACCAGTCTCCTAGAAATAAAATGAATTAGGACCTAATTTTCATAATTGAAACGGTTTTCTTATAACAAGATTTCTTAGAGTTATGTGCTCTTAAGTCTTTTTAACAGAATTAGAATACTTAAAGTTAAACATAGCAAAATTAGACAATTTCTACCTAATAATTTGAGATAAAAAATTTTTGCTCTTCAAAAATAATCGCTTTGCAAATATAGGTATAACTAGGGATTTTTGGAGAATAAATGGGTATAGTGGCAACGCCCCTGAAGGGGCGATTCTTCGTATTTTCACAGTAGCTTTTCTCCTCTTTCTAGACCCTGCGGGGGCCTCTAATCACCTAACCCAATATAACCTAACCTAAAATGACCAATTAAAAGCGCCATTTTAAAAGTACGACAAATCGCCCCTTAAGGGGGGTGTTGCCACGAAAGGGACTATTCCCGAATAAATTAGTAATAAATAATGGGTAACTTTGAGAACCCCAAATTTAAAATCTTCTTTATAAAAGTATGTTATCTTATCCGTAGTAAGCTTTTTTTGTGTAGCGAAGGATCTCGCTAATTGCTGAACCGAAATGGTTCTCCTTTAAAGTGAAGCTTCTTACAGGTCCTAGAATGATTTTAGGCTACTTTATTTTAAAATAAGTCTGGGTATGGTTTAGGCTATTTTTCTGTCCTTACATATTTCTTCCAATAAAGCCCCTAAATGCTGCTAGGGGCACAGACGCTATTTAGTAATTAACATAATAATACAAAAAGCCCACCAACTTTCAGTGTACTTAGAAAATTCAAGCCATTTTATTAATACATGGTGAGTAAAAATTTAACAATAATCCTTTAGTTCTCACATATTTGATACATGGTGAGTAAAAATTTTGCAATAATCCTTTAATTCTATCATATTTGCATCCACAAATGGGACCCCTGTCCTCCCCTCAGACAAAAGCCTCAAATATATTTTAACCATACCCCCTTCCAAAAAAAAATGAGGGAGAGGGGGGGAGTGATTAACCGTCTATGTATATTTGACCCCCAGGGTAGAAACCTTTATGGGGTAAAAATATTCAAATTCAAAAGGGGATTAAAAGGTACCTATTTTTTCAGAGAAAATTTACCTACGATATTATTATAATAGAAACAAACCTTTAATTCTCTCATATTAGCATCTACAAATGGGACGCCTGTCCTCCCCTCCGCCCACAGTCGAAATTTGGCCAGATCCTTGCTCCAGTCTTCAACCTCTCTTCCTTTGATTCCAGTTCTAGAAAATATTTTGAAAATCGGAGATATCTAATTGATGTACAATGTACATCCCCAATGATGATACACTACCCCATCTGTAGATCACAATCAGTGGTTGAAAACTCAACTTAATGAACAAACAAATCAAAATACAATGAAGCGCTATAAAGTTGTTGAGCCAACGATAAAGAAAACGTTATTATAAAACTTTGTGGACTAGTGTAGTAAACAGACCAATGTCCCCTCCTACCTGGTGAATAAAGATAAATTATAGAAAAAATATATTATTAAAAATATTTTATATCTGAACTGAAAAATCGGGTATAGTCCCTTTCGTGGCAACGCACCTTAGGGGGCGATTCTTCGTTTTTTCACAGTAGCTTTTCTCCTTTTTCTAGCCCCTGCGGGGGGCTCTATCCCTACGGAGCTAAATTGCCTAACCCTGTGGGGCAATCACCCAACCCAATATAACCTAACCTGACCTAAATTAACCAATAAAAAGCCATTTTAAAAATACGACGAATCGCCCTTTAAGGAGCGTTGCTATGAAAGGGACTATTACCAAAAAATCTTAATATTTTATCCAAAAAAACAAAGATACTTTATAATACATGCAGAAATACACAAAAAGGCATTATCTAACTTGTAGAACACGCTTTGTGAGTTACAAATTGAAGGTTACTTTCCCTCAAAGGGCCTTAAGAGCACAGAACCCAACTTCCCTTATATTTTAAAATAAATTGAAAATAAGGAATATCTTCTTTCAGTCCAACCCCTGCGGGAGCCCCACCCATGACGGGCTGTACCGTACCTGATTATTATAACCTAACCTAATCTGACAATTGACACCATGAATAACTATCCCAATCTAATTTTTCCATTATTTCAAATTAAGGTGTTCGATTGTGCTCGAAAAGACACTTTAAGGGTAACTGCTAGTAAAATTAATACCTGTAAAACACGGTGTCGCCATATTTCAAGCAAACAAACCTAAAAATATTCATAAAAGTAACACTTATAGTTGCTGTCAGGTAAAAGGTATAACCAACAAGCAAAAGAAATCTAAAATATTATTTTGGTGGCAAATGGAGAGGTCAATTTTACGATGTGTTGCCCCCCCCCCCCCCCCCCCCAACGACAGCTGAAAAACACGTACAGGTTTCGTGATTTTTCCCGAATTAATTTCGTTATTGGTATAAGCTGAGTTGCTGTATGATAGAAGCTACGCCTCTAGAAGCCTCTGGGGACTCTTAAGGTGGTGGAGGGTTAAATTTTACCCTAAAAAAGGAGAAAAAATTTTAGGGGGTTGGAGAATTTTTTTTTGGGGGGGGGGTGTTGTATCCTTCCACAAAATAGCTATAAACCTTTCCAGGACCTAAGAGACCTACATACTAAAAGAGAACCGTAGCGGTTCAGTGGTTAGCGAGGTTTGCTACTTTTATAAAAATATTTTAGGATTAAAACAAACTAATTATAGGTACTAGTTATTTATCTCATAGTGTTAACAGCTTTTCGCGGATATTTTGTACATGATTTTTCCGTATTGCCAAAAACCGGTTCTAATCCAGCGGATAGTAATTGGTTTCGAAGCCATCCTCTAAACATTATTTACCTGAAATAATCTCTCCATAATAGTTCAAAAATAACCCAATAGGTGGAGTTATTCGAAACTACCTCTTTTTCATAGCGCTTGATTTCTCTATAATAATTATAGCAACTTTAATTTAAAATTAGAGTAAACTTTTTAAACTATTTGTCTTTTATTATTACCTATTACCTAATTTGGCGGGATTCTCCTTCGATATCATGTGACCATTTAGAGAATTCAGAGCAGAATCCGCTTGTAATGGGATGCAATACTACAATGCCCACTGGTGGATATTAGGTTAAGTAATATCCAACAGACAACCAACCCTTTAATTGCACGACCTTTGCCTGAGAAGTCCTAACTAGGCATGATAATTAGTTGCGCCTGTTTGTGGGCCAAGGCATTCCCACCAAGGCATTCCCCCTATTTATGTCGCGCACCTGACATAGCAGCAGTAAGAACCAATTTAACGTCTTTAGTTATGACGCGGTGACGGCCGAGATTCGAACCAATCACCTACCCTACACTCGCAGGTATTTGTCTTTACTGCATATCATATGACATGCAATCCAGAGGTCATTCTAAAGGGATAAGACAATTGCCAATAAAATGATGTATCCCTAATGATGATACACAAAATTTCTCCTTCTGTTAGTTACAATTAGTGGTTAAGTGGGTAGGACACTCTGTTGGACGCTGATTTAAGTTGCTAATATTCCTGAATATAAATCTTGGAGAAATACAGCCATGTGCCAGCCAGGGACTGAACTTGGTCGAGTAATTCGTACCCAATAAACCATTTCTGGAGGTTTCTTGCACATATTCAATTAGTTAGTTACAAGGCTTCTTTATAATTGGGGACATTTTCTTGCGAATGTTACTCTAAAAAGTATATTTGCAGAAAATCTTATATCATATAGGCCCTTGGGGACCTTCATGGAGGAGAGGGGGGGGGGCTGTCCACCATGTTACCTACTTTTAATTGGACAGGGGTTAATTATCCTAAGGTCGATTTCTCTCGGGAGAGTGGTCGTACACCCTCCCAAAAAAAAAGTTTTAAACCTTCCCATAACCTGTAAGAAGCTACATTTGTAAAAAAAAAATCATAAGGGTTCAGCGATTAGCAAGACTCTTTGATTTAAATAGACAGTCAGACATCCTATTACTTTTACAAAAAGATATATTGAAGTATTTTATTTGTGTTAAAAGGTAGCTTCGCCCCAAACCTCTAAGTAGAAGTTTCAGCCCGACCAAATGTCAATGTAAAAATGTAAATTTTGTAAAAATGTGCAATCCTTGTTTCTTTGTAAGTTGCCACAGCATTGGTTCCCCACAGGTACTCATTCAGTCTAAAATAAAATGTCAACACTAAAAATTCTTAAAATAGTTTAACATAGAATCCTATCCAAGAAAAATGGCGGCAAGTTAGGTTTGGTTATGTTGTTAGTGTTTACTATAAATATAAAGGAAAACGTAAGAAAAAAGAGAATTTTAATAAAAAGAATTGTAAATTTTTAATAATTTATTAGGTAGTGCTTTAAGACAAGAGGAAAATCAGAATAAGAAAAAAAGTAATCTTATTTTTAATCCAGTAATGGATATTTGGATCCTACAGCAGATTATCATGTACTCTAATACAGTGAAACTTGAAGCTGGCTTAAAAAACAATCCATCCATCCAACCCCTTGGTACCCTCCTTTAAAATGGACATATGAGAAGCTACTCTGTAATGGAGAACACGATCGGTTCAGCGGTTAGCGGGAACTTTTGGTACAAAAAAAAAACAGAAAAACAAACAAACAGACATCCTGTTATTTTATTATTAGGATACCTGTGTAGGCCAGTTGTTTCTCCACCTTGGAATGGAAAAGCAGTTCTGCGGTCTTGTGCTGGTAGATCCTTTTAAAGTCAAAGCATTGAAAAATATAATTGATATATAGTTACTTGGATTGTGCACCATATTTTCGCTTACTCTAACAAAATGGTCTTTCAATGGCGGCTAATACAATCCACTCTTTAAACCCCATCCCCTCCCCTCCTACTGGAAGAAAGTAATAAATGAGGACTAAAGTAGCAACCTAGATTTCCAACGTCTCAACATCCACATATATTTTATCCTTTAGAAATATTTTCAAATAAAATTTTATTGTTTGCAAAAAATTATTTGAAAACCTTGAGAAAGAAAATAATAATCCCACAATTAAAGTAAAAGAAAAGAGGAGACATGAGTAATATATAACTTTCCCTACAGGGCGGGGACCCTGTCCCGATTTTGTATTAGGTCTTTGAAAGCAGCTAATAGCGTCAGAAAAATAAGCACAGCTAAGTCCCTACAAGGGAACAGAAAGTAATTTGCTACCAGACTAAATGGTATCCACCATTTTGATCAGGTAGTTCTCTAGATTTAACATCTTTACTTATACATTTATCATTCCACCTATTCTTAAAAAATAATACCTGTTATAAAAATGATGTATTTTTTTCGCAGAGAATCAAGACGTACCTACAATTCTTTTTCCACTTTCCTTCGGTTGAGACGCGTAGGAAAACGGGAATAGTAATTTCTCGCATCATATTATAAACAGCTTTCCGCGGATATAGAATGTACAATTATAAGATGAAAACCAGTTTTTTTTAGCCCCGAGGTGCCGAAGGCACGGGCTAAAAAAACTGGTTTTAATCTTGTGATTGGAAATTTTTGTATACGTAGAAAGCTGCATATGATACGATGCTAGACATAGTTTTTTCTTATGGATGAGAACCGGTTCCTATCCACCGGATTCGAATGAATACGAGAAAAACTTATATTTACATAAGATCAATGCTTTAATTCCTTTAGTCCGAGATCTGTAAGACTTGGAATTTCGTGGCTATTTAAAATAACATCTTTGGGCAGTGGCTTTACTTGGGCAGGTTCCTTAATAATTAAAATTGATAATAAATATTTAATTGTAAGGTTAACCTTTCATTAATAGAGGTTAAATGCTACCAATCCCAGTACTTTACAAAACCACCTTGAATATTGAAACATAGCATAGGTTTATGTCTTGAGAAACTAATCTATAATACAAAGTAGAATGATGTCTGTCCTTCCGTCTGGCTGTCTGTCTGTCTATCTGTCTGTCTGTCCATCTGTCTGTCTGTCCATCTGTCTGTCTGTCCATCTGTCTGTCTGTCCATCTGTCTGTCTGTCCATCTGTCTGTCTGTCCATCTGTCTGTCTGTCCATCTGTCTGTCTGTCCATCTGTCTGTCTGTCCATCTGTTTGTCTGTCTGTCCGTCCGTCCCATTAGATCTCGGTAACCACTGAACCTATTGGATTCTACTCCACTGGTCCTGTGGTGGTTTTAGGTTATTTTCTTGGGGGGTAGGACACCCTCAACCCCCCCCCAAAAAAAAAACAAAAAAATACGTCCCAATTTTTTTTAGAATTTTTTTTTCTTCATATATTTTGCGAATTCGTCATTTTTTCGCAAAAATTGGCGATTCATTCGTAATTTTTTCAGCTTGGATTGGCGATTCATTCGCAATTTTTTCGGCTGGGTAGGTAAAAGAAGATATAAGGATTCCCATACTTACTTAATTTTTTAAAATTTCCTCTTGGGGCAAAGCCCCTAGAGGCTAGGGGCGACGCCGCTAGTTGTTTAAAAAGAAATAAACCTGGGGAGGGGAAAGGTGGTGGTACCCCAATCCAAAATAGTTTCCTTGTACGAGAAGCTATACTGTTGAGGAGAACCATGTCGGTTACTCGGTTTGTGTGATCCTTCGCTACACAAACAGAGAGGGAGACATCCTGTTATTTTTATCTACTGATTTACAACAGTTATAAGGGATAACCAAAAAGTGAAATAAATCATAAATAATACATAATTTGGGGGAGCAAATGGAGAGGTTGTCAATTTTACTATATGATGCCCTCAAACGACAGCTAAAAACTACATATAGGTTTCGTGATTTTTTTTCGAATTAATTTTGTTATTGGTATAAGCTGGATTAGCACACCTGAGTCACTGGTCTAACTCTGGCCCTGGACTCCACGTCTTTTCTGAAGTTGGTGTAAGTATCAGGTACTTGGCTAACCTAAATATAATAGTTAAGAGTGGGGGAAGTTTTGACACATTTGTGTAAACAGCGAGTATATAGGCTTTATCTTTAGACTGAGAGGATAGGTTATTAGGGATAAAATCATTCTTATATGATAAATTTTCCCAAGTTTTGAGATTTTTTGGATAGGCCTCCAGGTTCAGGAGCTGCAGGCCTCCAGGTGGCCTCTAGACAGGTAAAAACCAAAATCTAACTTTTTTTTGAAGAGTTAAGAGGTCATTTTATATAACAATATATGCATATTTTTAAATGTTATTAACATATTTCAACAAAAAAGATGCATATTTTGTTTAATAAGTTGACCTCTATCTCTTCAAAAAAAAAAAAAAATATTTTCACCTGTCTAGAGACCACCTGGAGGCCTACAGCTCTTGAAACTGGAGGCCTGTAGCTCCTGAACCTGGAGGCCTATCCAAAAAATCTTAAAACTTGGGAAAATTCATCATATAATAATTATTTTTCTTTTATAAACAATCCTCTCAGTCCAAAGATAAAGCCTACACTCACTTTTTACGCAAATGTGCCAAATTTTTCCCCCTCTTATCGCATCGTATTATAGACAACTTTCCGCGGATAGTAAAATGAAAAATTATAAGAAAGAATAAAACCAGTCTTGTTAGCTCCGAGAGGCCGAAGACCTAGGCTGACAAACCTGATTTTAATTTATTGATTTTTATTGTGGAAAATTGTCTGCAATACGATGCTATACATGATTTTTCAGTAAGGCTGAGAACCGGTTGTAATTCAGGGGACATTGATTGTTTTCGAACTCGAAGCCATACTGGAAAATTGTTTACCTTAAAAGGTAGGTCTTGTAGGTTGTAGAGGGTTGATCCCCAAATCTCATGAACCTGAAATTATTCAATGGTTTCAGTAAGTATTTCAAACTATCCTATCATTTGAAATAGTAATTCCGAATCATACATCCATAAGTAGGAAAGCTTAAAATAACAACCATCTAATCTTCCCTTAAAGAAGAGAAACCCATTAGGTACCCATTATACCCCACGGTAACAGACAGACCGACTGACAAAGTAAGTTATAGAGTAGATACAAAAACATTAGTGTATATTGTTTTGTTTGATTAGCTATAGTTTCTTCGGTTTTGGACCTAAGACTCATGGAGTATGTTGAGACACTTTTGTATAGCCACCAGGGCCAGCTTAAGCTTCACGTTCAAGTATGACTTGACACGCTGTCTCACCCTCGCCGATTTAGAGTATGTATGGCAGGTGTCCCAGATTTAGTCACCGTAATGAATGGACACTCTCCTCAGAGGAGCCTGGGATTAAGGGATGTGTTGGTATTATACACTTGATTATTAGGCATCCAAACTACCTAACAATCTCCCTTCTAACGCAACTGGGGGAGGTTGCGTGAATACATATTGGTGAATTTGAGACATGATGTGATTGCAACACGAGTGGGTTTGAACGAATATCACCGTAACTCAATGCGTTACCACAGAGCTACAGTGCCCCCTAGTAGTGTATATTTTCCAACCTGGTTGAACTTCTTTACTCCTATATATTAATTTCCAAATTAATGGAACAAATCAAATTATCGAGTCATATAACATTACCGACAAACCCACAAAACAATTAAGTTAAGCTCTTGATCATAAGACACAACTCTTCACAACAGATTCTAAAAAACTTTGAAGCGTCTATTTCAAACAAGAAATTCCTAAAATATATATAAATCTGAATCTAGGAATTACCTATAGAATATCTTCGCTAGGTACTAAATATAAAATAAAAACATTACCTTTATTTTGTTAGCTTCACACAAGTCTTTGATTTTAGCCTCTACATTTATTTCTTCGTAGGTAACTTCCTTATATTTATCAACAATTAAAACATTATTACATACCTAATAATCTTATAAAAAGTGAACTTCAAACTTTTCTGCACTTCAATATAATGTACCTAATAATGTGTCTCGTCCTTCTCCATGACTACTTAGGTTCAAACACTAAGAAACAATGGCTACACACACACACACACAACACCATTATCTTGTAATGCATGGTATCTCAAAGCGTCTTTACATTTTAAAAATTCGAATTTAAACGTATTCTGAATTTAAATTGATATTTCTTGACAAAAAATTGTTGATTAGTTTAAAGGATTTAAAATGGCTTACCCGTATTAAAATATCCTATATTATAATTTAAGAGCTTGATCTTTAAAAGAACTATTTAAGCTTTAAACTAACCAGTTTTATCAGAGTATGTAAATAGATATAATTAGAACTGGAAATCCAAATCCGAAATCGCCCGATTTTTGGACTCATTTCAAATTGCGGATTCGGATTGTCAATTCTTATGACTTTTGTAGCACTTCAAAAATTTGTTTTTTTAAAATGTGGCAGTCAAAAACCATAAATGTATTTTATTGTTTTTTTAAAACTAAAAATAAAATGTTTGGTAGCATCCAAAGTTTTTTTTTGTATTTTAGGTTAAGCGAGGGTTAGAAAATGGCTATATAGGGGCTATTTTTTATTTAAAAAAAGATCTGTAAAAATATTGTTAAAATTCACAATCCTAATTCCGAAAATCCGCAATCCTCAAAAAAACAGAAATCCTCGGATTAATGCGCTTTTTTATTTGGCTGATTTTTGTCAGAATCCGAATCCAGTCCAAAAAATTTGGCGGATTGCCAGCCCTAATAAATATAAAACTTATTGTTGATAGTCCTGCCTTTTGATAGATGACAGCATTAACAGGAACCTGACCAGAAGCGCAACTACTCATTATATCCTAAATAATAATCATACTAGTTGAATCACATAGGAAAGCTACTCAATATATCTTAACAAGGATGACACATCCATAAAAGCAAAGCACTGAAACGGTAGGACAAACAGACATTAACATTTGTAGAGTGTCAGAACTGAATGATCCTAATATAAATGTATAAGAGTCAAAGCAAAATTGTAAGTAAATTTGTTAAAAAACTGCTTGATACAGGATATTGTTTATGGACATACTTACATTTTTAGGACTTGATTATAGAGTTGCTTCGTTTGTTACATTATACTTTGTTGTCCAGGGAATCAATATTCTAAAAATCAGATCAATCTGATAATTAGATCACATAAAAATTTGTTGTTAAAAAAGTAAAAAAATCAACATGTTTAAAATGGACGTACGGACATTTTGGTAATGATTATAGAGTTGCTACGCTTTCTAAATCTACCTAACTACTAAAGGAATCACCATGCAAAATTTGAAATCGATAGGACAATTCTAACTTACATGCCTAAATTAACGAAAAAAGCTATCCGTTACAGACGGACCGACCGACCCTAATTATAGAAAAGCTTCGCTTTTAAAAATAATAATCAAAGTAGTCGAATCACATTTAGAAACAGATACATGTGACACAATATATATGTTTACCAAGAAGAGAGGGGTCATTGTCCTATAAATAAAACTAGTACCCAAGTTTAATAAACACAATATTAAATTGTTATTAGTTGGTTCCCAACAAGTAAATCCAAATTTTTTTTAACCATTACGTTTAATCCTCATGAAGGACTACATTAATTTATTTTCATTATTCTCCGAGGGACTTAATACCTTAATTGTTTAGTTTCCAATGAGGGGGTACTACGTAGAAGTAGCAGGAAAGATATCCGTGTTTTTCTGTCTGCACCGATGGATCTCGCTTACCGCTGAACCGATGTGATTCTTAATTAAACTGTATCTTCTCATAGGTCCTCGCGAGGTTTATAACTAATTTGGGGAAGGGTACCACCGCCCTCCTAAATGAAATCGACTCTAGAAAAAATTCCCCTCTCCCCTCACAAATTTTTTTTTGAGATACTTGTTCTGTAAGTTTATGTTTAAAAGCGAAGCTTTTCTATAATTATTAAAAGCGAAGATTTTCTATAATTAAGGTAGGTCCGTCCGTCCGAGATAGATAGCTTTTATTCGTTAATTTAGGCATGTTAGAATTATCCTATCGATTTCAAACTTTGCATGATGATTCCTGTAGTAGTTAGGTACGATTTAGAGCAACTCTATAATCATTACCAGAATGTCCGCAATGAAGCAACACTATAATCAAGTCCTCAACTCTTATACTTTTATATTCTGATTATTCAGTTTAGACACTATACAAGTGTTAATGTCCGTTTGTCCTACCGTTCAGTGCTTCGCTTTTATGGATGTTGTCATCCTTGTTTACCTGTAATGCTCTGTGTGGAACATCCTTGAACACGATCAGGTCACTGGATTTGGTCTGTTCAACATCAATGAAAATTACAATTTGTAAGTGAGAGACTTTCGTGACAACGCCTCTTAATGGGCGTTGTTACGAAACGTGTAGCTGGCTAAAAACCGACCCCTCCCCCGTCCCCAAATTATTCCATCCCCTATCCTTCTACTGGATAAATAAACTAACCAATAAGTGATATCCATGTTAGCAATCCATTCATATAGATTATAGATAAATAAAATATTTTCAAAGATTTCCTGTAGATTATTCTTGAGATTCTGAACACTTTCTACCAAAAATTTGGCCCGGTGTCTTTCTAAAAATATAAAATTATATAAAAGATACCTACATAATTTAACAATATTAGGTAGTTTTAGAAAAAAAACTTTTAAAATGAACAAAGGCAACTGTTCTTTCATCTATAGACATAAAATTCTTTCATATTTCTTTTAAGCTACAAAACACTTTAAAACCGGCTTTAACATACAGCCCTTATGTACGAGTAAAAGGATGTCTTTCTCTCTCTATTTGTACCGAAGAATCTCGCTAACCGCTGAACCGAAATTATTCTCCTTTACAAGGTAGCTTATTATAGGTTCTGGGAAGGTTTTAAAATATTTTGTGGGAGAGTAACACCAACCTCCCAAGAGAAAATCTCCTCTAGAAAAAATTATCTACTTTTTAAAAGCGAAGCTTTTCTATAATTTGGGTAGGTTCATACGTCCGTCCGAGACGGATAGCTTTTTTCGTTAATTTAGGCATGTTAGAATTGTCCTATTGATTTCAAACTTTGCATGGTGATTCCTATAGTAATTAGGTACGATTTAGAAAGCATAGCAACTCTATAATCATTACCAGAATGTCCGTACGTCCATTTTAAACATGTAGATTTTTTACTTTTTTAATAACTAATTTTTATGTGATCTAATTAACCGATTGTTCTGATTTTTGGTATACTGATTCCTGGAACAACAAGGTTTAATATTATAAGCAAAGCAACACTATAATCAAGTCCTAAAAATGTAAGTATGTCCATAAACATTATCCTGTATCAAGATATTTTTTGAACAAATTTATTCACAATTTTGCTTTGACTCTTATTCATTTATATTCTAATTATTCAGTTCTGACACAATACAAGTGTTAATGTCCGTTTGTCCTAACTTTTCAGAGCTTTGCTTTTATGGATGTTGTCATCTTTGTTGTTTTTAAAACTAGAGGCCTCTAGGGGCGCAGATGCTAGTAAGTTTATAGACTGATAATTATAACCTAGACCAACTAACTTTATGGAGAAAATTATCTTAAAGACAAAAAACTTAAGATGTGTTTTTTTAAATGAACAAATTACCAGTCTTATTGAACTTGAAGTGCCATGTTGGTTGGAAATGTGTTGGATCAAAACAGTAAACTGGAATCACATAATCAGCCAACCTAAATTAAAACATTAACATTACAATTATTAAGAGTATGAATTAAATTACTTGTAGTAATTAAAATGCAATCAAAATCCTATTAACCAGCAAAAAAGGGTTCCAGGACAAACGCAGGAGTCCCAAACGTCGGAGTGAACAAACGCAGGAGTGTTAAAATATTAATTTTATTAAGTATTTCTATTCAGATTAGGTTAAGTTAAGATATGAATGAACAAATAAGCCCCTTTGTTAGGCATTTAAAAAACCTATTAGATGGTCTAAAATAGGTTAGGTTAAGTGTCCACTCCGACGTTTGGGACTTCTGCGGTTGTCGTAGGACCCAAAAAAGAACTTGAACAAGAGTTTTACTCCTACTAATAACAAGAAATTACACAAAAAAAAGGATGACAACATCCATAAGGTGCAAAGCTAAAAATAATAAGAATGGGCATCCGAAAAAAAATTTATAGAAGCAGACCATCCTAATTGATCGACAATTCGTAAAGAAATACGTAGATTGTGGACTTATTTAATCCCTAAAAATTTCAGCTGTCTATCGCTTAAAAGGAATCTTGAAAAGGAGTCGATAAAGTTTTAAAAAACGCAAAAATCTAGGAATCGATCTAGCACCCCAATTAATTAATAAATCTTAAGGAAACTTTGTATAAATATGTAGAATGTGAACTTAAAGTTTCAGTTGTATATTGAATAGAAGCTGAGAATATCACGTTTCCCCCATAGCGTTACGGTCTGACGGACAGACAGTGATTTATAGAGTAGCTTCGCTACTAAAAATGCAGCCGTTTAAAAGATCACAAGCAACAAGACAGATAATCTTACCTATTTGCCAAGTTCCAGCATTCGTTGTCATGCAGTCTCAAATCATTTCTAAATAGATAGATAGCAGCAGAGCGGCCTCCAGCCATTTTATATAAAATCGACTAAATTTTCTAATATTATCTGAAACTTTGAAGCGGGCTTATCAAAAAGACAGTTTTATACTTTAAAAATATATCTATCTATTTATTAAAGTAACAGGATGTCTAGCTTTATATATCTCCCTATCTGTTTGCAGTACCAAAGGATCTCGTTAACCACCGAACCGATATGGTTCTCCCTTACAGGGTAACGTCTCATCCTGGGAAGGTTTATAACTATTTTGGGGAAGGGTGTACCACCATCCTTCCAAGATAAATCGTCCAAAGAAAAAAGTTATCCGGCCTTCCACTCAAAAAAAATTTAATTTTCTTTTTATATCTAAAATAAACAATTGGGTTATCGAATTCAACTCCCCCCTCCTCAAGTGCCCGTAGAGGCCTCTAGGAGCGTAGCCGTTAGTAATATAAAACTAAGGAGTGTGTACATATAGTGTATAATTAACGTTTATTTTTTAAAATATCCTAAAAAACTACGAGGCGTCATTGAAAATCTGAATAAAATCTTTTTTATTCGTCCTAACTCCTTTAAATAATACTTTTTCAACCTAAAAATGTAACTGCTAAAAGCTTACATAATAATAAAAGATGAAACTAAAATGAAAGTAAATTATAAAACTTTACCTATATAATTTTTAACATTATGTAATTTTTCCAATTTGTATGTAAACAAATCTGTCTGCTATAAAAGATTAAATGCCGCGATAAATTTTACTAAATGTCGTCATTCGAATAAGGTCTTTGGATATAATTAATTATAATAAAGTTTTAGGATCTCTTATTGTCTGTCTGTCTGGTATTGTAGGATCTCATCAGTGGCGTGCGAACCGAAGGGGGCATTTGGGGCAATCGCCCCCCCCCCTAGCGACCAAAACGCCCCCCCCCCTGCCCCCCCCTAGCCACCGCCCCCCCCCCCCCTAATTGTTGAAAAATGCCCCATTTTGCCCCCCCCTGGTCAATAAAAATGCCCCTTTTTGCCCCCTACCCTACAAAAAGCAAAACTTTCCCAGTTTCAAAAAAAAAAGATCAAGAAATACTCCAAAAAAAATTTTTTGGCGCTTCGCGCCAAACAGACAGTTACTATTCATTTAACCTTACCAAATTTTTTAATTAGTGTAGAAATTAGGTTATAATCTTTTTTCACTGAACATAACAAACTAGGTAATAGGAAGTATTTTATTTTGTATAATATAAACTTTTTACCAAAGAAATTTTGTACATCCCCAATGATGATACACAAAATCACAAACCCTTATTTAGATTACAATTAGTGGATGAAATGTATGGAAACTCGACTTAATTAACCAACCAATCAAAATTCCATTAAAGTCCCCAAAGTTGTTGAGCCAACAAAAAAGAAAATTTTATATGAAATATTGGGGACTAGTGTAATAAATAGCCCAAAAACCCCTCCCTCCCTGCATATTTGAAGAAAAAAATTTGCGCTTCGCGCCCTTCCAAACGGTTTCTGCTTTTTATCACATTGCATTGTATATTGTGTTTTTATTTCTTTAAAAACATGTGTAAACAACAAATATTTAATCAAAATGTTATTTTATATAAAAAAGAAACAGCGTTGATATTTATCTAAGCCTTTTTCTCAACACTGTATGTCTGTCTAAATGAATAACTATATATGATGTCATTTTATTTTCAGGATAAGTTTATCATTTTTTTTGTGTACATACCCTTACAAAAAGACATGTTTTTTTTATAGCAATTTTCATTAAAAACCATTAAAACTAACTACACTCTATATTCCTAACCTGATCAAATACGCCACTCTTGTTGTCTTTAATTGATTTTAGTTCAAAGGGGGAGTAAATATTTTAGGTGCGCTTCACGCACCGCCATTATAAATCCTTGGAAACACCACTTAATCAAAAATTAACAGAGTTTTAAAGTGCCATTTAAAGAGGGTAGGATATGTTGATATAACTTTTTAGCTTCTCTATAATTCACTATGGCTGTCAGTACGTAATGCTAAGGGGGAAATGTGATTTTTTCAACTGCAATTAAAGATAGAAGGCTAAAACTTAATGTTAACATTCCCATCATTATGGAGTATAATTAACTATTAAAAATTCATGGATGTCGGACTGCTTTTCAGGACGTTTTTGGCTATTTTTGTATCTTTTAAATTTCAGGTATAGTCCCTTTTGTGACATTGCCTCTTAAGGTGCATTTCGTCGTATTTTCACAGTAGCTTTTCACCTATTTATAGCTCCTGCAGGGCCAATTGCCTAACCCTGCAGGGAAATCACCTGACCTAACTTAACCTAGAATAACCTTTTAAAAGCTACTATGAAAATACGATGAAATGCCCCTTAAGAGGCGTTGCCACAAAAGAGACTATACCCTATATTTCTAAGAGATTTTTATATCTGTAGATGAAAGGACAAGTAATTTTTTTGTGGATTATAATATTTAAAAAAAATAAAATTTCTCGCTGATTCGAGCATCCAGTATGTAATTTACTTTGACTGTCATCACACAACATACAGGAAAAAGGATTTGTGACTTTTTCTATCTAAAATATATATTTATTTCAACAGATGCTCTTTAAATTTACTTGTCTGTATTCTTATTCATGATTTTTTGTGCTTTGCTACTTAAAGATGTTGTCATCCTTGTTGTCATACAATAAATAAATATTTAAAATCAGTTTTACATATTAGGTTAATTTTTGGTAAATTATTTCCAAAATGAGTGTTTTTATCTCCCCCCCCCCCCAAAATTTTTTAATGAGGTTATTCATCCTTCCTGCTGAGATTTTATAACATCCCCTTCCACCCATAAAAAATGTTTTGTGGTGGGGGGGGGGGGAGGTTAAATTATCTTCTGTACTTTTTTTTCAAAGATGCTTTCTAGCTCCCTTCCCTTCGGTCATTGCAGGGTGGGGAGAAGGGATGGGGGAAAAGGGATGGGGGAGAAGAGATGGGGGGGGGAAAGATGTGGGATATAAATGGGAAAAAGGGATGGGGGAAGGGATGGGGAAGAAGGGATAAGAACTAGAAGGCCCATAATCAAATAATCCCACCCCTTAAAACGCCCTTATTGAAAATTAGTATATATAATCAAAATGCCCCCCCCCCTAAAGCAAAGTGCCCCCCCGGGGCACTTTGATTTAAGGGGGGGCAAAATTTTACAAAATCTTCAAAATGCCCCCTCCTAGACAAAGTGCTTCGCACGCCACTGGATCTCATTCTCGTTAACCGCTGATCCAATATGGTTCTCCTGTTTAGTAAAGCTTCTTGTAGGTCCAGAGATGGTTTCAGGCTATTTTTTTATATATAAGTATCTGAATGGATTTTGGCTATTTTTCTGGACTTCCACAACCCTTCCTAGACAACAGACCTCCTAGATGCTATTTAATAAGTTCTACACTCTACAAGAGATAATGTTCGTTAATGTTGTCATCCTTTTTAAAAGTGAAGCTTTTCTATGATTAGGGTCTGTCCGTCCCTATTGGTTAGCTATTTTCGTTGATTTAGACATGTTAGAATTTTCCAATTGATTTCAAACTTTGCATGATAATTCCTATAACAGTTAGGTATAATTTAGAAAGCGTAGCAACTCTATAATCGTTACTAGAAAGTCCGTATGTCCCTTTAGAACATGCTGATATAAAAAAAAATTTAACAAAACAAAAAATTTATATTATAATTATCCTATTTGTCCTATAATGATTCTTAGGACAACAAGGTAAAGTAAGAGGCAACTCTATAATCAAATCATGAGAACGAAAGTATGTCCTTTTACTGTATCCTACTTACGTAATTTTGAATGTTTAATTTTTTTTAGACTTATTATTGTTCTGCTTATTAAGTTCTGACACTCTACAAGAGTTATTGTTCGTTTGTCCTTCCATCTGAGTTTGGAGCTTCGCTTTTATGGATGTTGTCGTCATCCTTGTTTCAAAATATTTTTTATATCATATCTTTTTTCAACTAAAGTAGAAATTATTAGGTTTTTTCTTACAAATTTTCAAAATTGTGAGGATATTTAGATGATATCACTTTCTCTAGTTTTCAAACAAATTATGTTATATAATAAATGCAATAGTCGTGGAAAATGAGGCCCAAAATGAATTTAACCAAGAAAGAAAAGCAACCAAGAATGTATAGATGTACACAATTGAATGAACCAGGGACGTCAAAACTTTTTTTTTGAAGGTGGGGTTTTAAATGTTTAAAGGAATTAATCTAATACATTTTTTTTAAAGTTTGAGGTTGGCAAAATTAGAAGTTTACAAATATCTGAATGCTTACCTTACCTCGTAATTCTCTTTCGAGATTTTTAATGCAATAATCTAGAGAATTCAGAGCAGCATCCGCTTGTTATGGGATGCGATACTCCAACACCCACCCAAGGATATAAGGTTAAGTAACATCCAACAGACAACTAAACCTTTGATTGCACAACCTTCGTCTAGGAAATCCTAACTGTACATTGTAATTCCTGTTTATGGGCCAAGCCATTCCCCCCAACTTTATGTCGCGAACCTGACATAGCAGCAGTAGGAACCATTCTTAACGTCTAATGAAAATGTAACAGGAAATGTTAAAAAAAGAACACTTATTAAGATGCAAGGCAACCAAAATTTTATCATCAATAAAATAGTCACAAACAAACTCGTATTACAAAATATTTAACACCAAAAAAGTACGCTTGAAAGGACGCAAGTCAAAATAAGGATTGACGCAAACTGATTGTTTTAAAAAGCAAAGCTACAATAAGGTTCGGTCCGTCTGCACGGCTGTAGTGGATAGACCATAAATTCAGGCATGTGAGAATCGTACTAACGATTTCAAATTTTGCCTGAAAGCAAACCATATTATGATGTATCTTTTTTGCACCTTCCATGGTTAGACCCCCCCACCTCTTATTTTCAATTTTATTTTTAAAAGCGAAGCTTTTCTATAATTAGGGTAGGTCCGTCTGTTCGTACCAGGGGCGTCCAAGCTTTTTTTTTGGGGGGGGGTAAAAAATTTTAGGGGGGAGGGTAATTCGTGTTTGGGGGGGGTAAAATGGCGCGCGAAGCGCGCCGAAATTTTTTTTTACCCCCCCCAAAATTTTTACCCCGGGGGTAAAATTTGATTGGGGGGGGGTAATTACCCCCCCTAAAGTCTGTTGGGGGGGGTAAATACTCCCCCCAAATCTGTTGGGGGGGTAATTACCCCCCCCAAACTAATTTACCCGGGGGTAAAATTTTTGGGGGGGGTAATTTAAATATGAGGTAATTTTAAAAAAAATAAAAAATAAAAATTCTGGTGCTGCGCTCATCATTTATGGTCAGCACCATTTTTTTTCTTTTTGGGGTGGGGGGGAAATTTTTATTTTTGGGGGGGTTGGGGATCAATAGGTATAAACCCTGAAGAGTAGAATCCGAACGGGTCAGTGGTTACCGAGATCTTAAGGGACAAACGGACGGACGGACAGACAGACAGACAGACATCATTCTACTTTGTATTATAGAATCTATGGAAAGCATCAGACAAAAAAAGATTTTACTTTATATAATAGTATATGCATTTGTCTAATTTCCTATGTATAACTTCAAGACAAAGGCCATGCAATACAAGGGTTGTTTGTCTGTTAATTAATGAGGGTTGGAAAACTCAGGAAGGGAGGGGGGATATTGGACTGCAAAGTATAATGGTCCCCAATGTTTTCATGGGTTGGTTTAGAAACTATGGGGACCTTTATCCAGAATGGATTGGGATGTTGAATTTATTCAAACAATAATTTTAAATCTATAGACGGAGAAATTTTGTTGATCTCAATGGGATTTTACATCTATTGCTTTTTGGCAAAAAAACCAACAATTTGATTTAATTATCTAGCATATTGACACTTTAAGCTACAGTGGCAGATTTTTAAAATCAGGGATCTTAAGGGATAAGACAATAGACCAAAAGATAAGTTGATGTACATCCTCTATTATGAAAAACAAAATAACCTCCATGTATAATTGGTAGAAAAGTTTAGACAAAACTATCAAGATTTATTAAAAGCCCACAAAGTTTTTAAGCCCTTGAAGAAGAAAACTTGATTATAATAAACCTAGCTTTTGGTGCCAGTAAATTTACAGTCCAATGTCCCCTCCCATCCTGTTTATAACAGATTAATACCAGGAAGGAAGGGAGGGGACATCGGGCTGTTTGTTGAGGACTTTTAGATCCCTGGATTAATACTCTATTTCCTTTTATTGCATTATTGTTCATGCTGAAGACAACGTGCAATACAATGGTATAAAGTCAAAACAGTAAAATTACAATGTCTTTTTACAAGCGAAGCTTTTCTATAATTAGGGTCTTCCGTCCGTCCGTAACGGGTAGCTATTTTCGTAAATTTAGGCATGTTAGAATTGTCCTATCGATTTCAAACTTGTATGATGATTCCTATGGGATTTAGGTACGAGTTAGAAAGCAAAGTAACTCTATAATCGTTACCAGAAAGTCCATACGTCCATTTTAAACATGTTGTCCATGTTTTTATTTCTTTTTTTTTGGGGGGGGGGGGGGGGGGGAATATTCAAACTTCAAAATTTTGAGGTGTCATTTTGGGGGTTGGTAATCAACTCCCCCCCCCCCCCCCCCAATTGAACGTCCTTGTCTTGAAGTCTTAATTTTACATTAAATAATTTACTTATATAAAGGCATTTCAATAACAACACTATTAACAATTTTAATGTCTTCAATTATGACAAGGTCTGGACTGCAATTTGAACTAATGAGACCTTCCCGATGTCAAGGGGATGGGTGGGGGGGGGGGGGGGGTAATACAAGAGTTTTATTCAGATGTATTAAGATATTGAAAAAGAACACCAATTTTTAACTTTCATAGACAAATTGCGAACATTGAATGTATTAGATCATTTTGCATGGTGTGAAGCTTTAATTCTAAAACTGCGTTTTTTAAGTTGTCAAAAATAGGGCTCGGCATCCGCACACCAGCGGCTTGTTAGACTCGGGGAAATTAACCTTTTTCCGCTGGGAGTCTAAATCTGACTCAAATATGGCAAACCCTCTTTTCAACAAGGATGACAACAACATCCATAAAAGCGAAGCATTGAAACGGTAGGACAAACGGACATTAACACTTGTATAGTGTCAGAACTGAATAATCAGAATATAAATGAATAAAAGTTGAGGTAAAATTGTAAGTAAATTTGTTGAAAAACTGCTTGATACAGGATAATGTTTACCTACTTACATTTCTAGGACTTGATTGTATAGTTGATTCGCTTATAGCTTTATAAACGATTTTGGGGGTGCCGTAGGCACCCCCAAAATTTTTTGAAAAATACCCCCCCCAAAAAAAAATTACCCCTACCTGGGGGGTGCCGTAGGCACCCCCAGCGATTTTGGGGGGGGTATTTACCCCCCCCAAACCATTTTAAGGGGGGTAATTACCCCCCCCCCCAAAATAAATGTTCTTTAAAAAAAAATTTTTGGGGGGGGTATTTACCCCCCCCAAATTGAATGTTCTTAAAAAAAATTTTACTGAAAATTTTTTTTTGGGGGGGGATCTATGATGTAATTGTAAAGCACTGAAGATTCCATAAAATAGATACCTAACTAAATTAAATATTTCATTAAATAATGAAAAAGAATTTCTATAGGCGATTTCTTTTGGGAGGATGTCAGGGTGTCTCAAAACTAGTTATAAAACTTACCAGGACCTATAAGACGCTTCACTTTAAAGTATAATCATATTGGTTCATTGGTTAGTGAGTTAATTATTGTATTTTTATGTTCTAAAGAATGAGATACTACTATATATTTGAATAGTAGTGGCGCCCTTAGCATCTAAGAACTCGTGTTTTCTAAAGGGTAAAAAGAAAAATAGCCTAAAACCACTCAAAGGATTGACCAATAATAGTGTGGAACCATCATAGGATCTATATGAAGCTTTCCTAAAAAGGAGAACTCAGTATTAAAAGTAATGAAATCTGAAGCTATAGTCAAATAAACCTTACTTACTACTTTATGTTATAGGATAGTACTTATTAACTTAATAGATTAGTTAGGTGCTTTTTTTACATAATTAAATTACCCCCCCCAAAAATTTTACCCCCGGGGTAAATTAGTTTGGGGGGGGTAATTACCCCCCCCCCCCAACAGATTTGGGGGGAGTATTTACCCCCCCCAACAGACTTTAGGGGGGGTAATTACCCCCCCCAAAATTTTTACCCTGGGGGTAAAATTTGATTAGTATCTCATTCTTTAGAACATAAAAATACAATAATTAACTCACTAACCAATGAACCAATATGATTATACTTTAAAGTGAAGCGTCTTATAGGTCCTGGTAAGTTTTATAACTAGTTTTGAGACACCCTGACATCCTCCCAAAAGAAATCGCCTATAGAAATTCTTTTTCATTATTTAATGAAATATTTAATTTAGTTAGGTATCTATTTTATGGAATCTTCAGTGCTTTACAATTACATCATAGATCCCCCACCAAAAAAAAATTTTCAGTAAAATTTTTTTTTTAAGAACATTCAATTTGGGGGGGGTAAATACCCCCCCAAAAATTTTTTTTTAAAGAACATTTATTTTGGGGGGGGGGTAATTACCCCCCCCCAAAATGGTTTGGGGGGGGTAAATACCCCCCCCCCAAAAATCGTTGGGGGTGCCTACGGCACCCCCAAGGTAGGGGTAATTTTTTTTTGGGGGGGGTATTTTTCAAAAAAAATTTTCCTATTTAATTTCCCCGAGTCTAACAAGCGGCTGGTGTGCGGATGCCGAGCCCTATTTTTGACAACTTAAAAAACGCAGTTTTAGAATTAAAGCTTCACACCATGCAAAATGATCTAATACATTCAATGTTCGCAATTTGTCTATGAAAGTTAAAAATTGGTGTTCTTTTTCAATATCTTAATACATCTGAATAAAACTCTTGTATTACCCCCCCCCCCCCACCCATCCCCTTGACATCGGGAAGGTCTCATTAGTTCAAATTGCAGCCCAGACCTTGTCATAATTGAAGACATTAAAATTGTTAATAGTGTTGTTATTGAAATGCCTTCATATAAGTAAATTATTTAATGTAAAATTAAGACTTCAAGACAAGGACGTTCAATTGGGGGGGGGGGGGGAGTTGATTACCAACCCCCAAAATGACACCTCAAAATTTTGAAGTTTGAATATTTCCCCCCCCCCCCAAAAAAAAAGAAATAAAAACATGGACAACATGTTTAAAATGGACGTATGGACTTTCTGGTAACGATTATAGAGTTACTTTGCTTTCTAACTCGTACCTAAATCCCATAGGAATCATCATGCAAGTTTGAAATGGATAGGACAATTCTAACATGCCTAAATTTACGAAAATAGCTACCCGTTACGGATGGACGGACAGACCCTAATTATAGAAAAGCCTCGCTTTTAACAAGACATTGTAATTTTACTGTTTTGACTTTATGCCAGTGTATTGCACGTTGTCTTCAGCATGAACAATAATGTGATTGAAGGAAATAGAGTATTAATCCAGGAATGTAAAAGTCCCCAACAAACAGCCCAATGTCCCCTCCCTTCCTTTCTGGTATTAATCTGTTTTAAACAGGGAGGGAGGGGGACATTGGACTGTAAATTTACTGGTGTGACACCCCCAACCCCCCCAAAAAATGAAAAATACCCCCCCCCAAAAAAAAATTTTTTTACTTTTTCTTTTTAAATCTAAAAAACGAATATATAATGGTCCTCTGATGGTTTTAAGCTATTTTCTTGGGGGGTGGGACACCCCCAACCCCCCCAAAAAATGAAAAATACCCCCCCAAAAAAAAAAAAATTTTTTTTTTACTTTTTCTTTTTAAATCTAAAAAACGAAAATTAGGTTGATCAAACCTCTTGGGGCAAAGCCCCTAGAGGCTAGGGGCGAAGCCGCTAGTATTATATAAAGTAGAATCTTTTTTTGTCTGAAGCTTTCCATAGATTCTATAATACAAAGTAGAATGATGTCTGTCTGTCTGTCCGTCCGTCCGTCTGTCCCTTAAGATCTCGGTAACCACTGAACCGATCGTATTCTACTCTTCAGGGTTTATACCTTTTGGTCCTGTGGTGGTTTTAAGCTATTTTCTTGGGGGGTGGGACAACCCCAACCCCCCCAAAAATAAAAATTTCCCCCCCACCAAAAATAAAAATGGTGCTGACCGTAAATGATGAGCGCAGCACCAGAATTTAAAAAAAAAAATTTTAAAAATTACCTCATGGGGCAAAGCCCCTAGAGGCTAGGGGCGAAGCCGCTATCAATAATATAAAGTAGAATCTTTTTTGTCTGAAGCTTTCCATAGATACTAATCCGATTGAGTTCTCCATTTTAGGAAAGCGTAACAAAGGATTTGGGATGGTTTTGAACTATTTTATTCCATAGTTTTGAGTTTTGGTATAGTTTTATGCTATTTTAATTGCTTTTCTTACAAATACAGAAACCCTGGATGCTTAGGGCGTAACTACCAGATTTAATTACGTAAAATGCACAAAAAAACCTTTTTTTACTTTTTGTTATCGTTTCTAAAAGTCAGTCTATTATAACAGCAGACTACAAAACATCTCCTTGCTAAATTTCTATTGTAATGTTTATTTTCTTAGGAATCGCCTTTCATGATAAAATATGAAAAGTGCATCGATAAGAAAATATCAGTGGTCGAATCTTCAGAAATAAAGGTGAAAATTTATTAGGTCATTTGGCGAAAAAATTAATCCTATTATATAAAGTAGTAAGCGTTTTTTGTCTGTCCCGAAGGATCTCGCTAACCACTGAACCTATATTGTTCTCATTTACAGTGAAGCTTCCTATAGGTCATGGACATGTTTTAAACTATTTTAGGGGGGGTGTTTTCACCCCCCTCCCCACAGAAATTTATTTTTTATTCTTTTTAAAACTCAAATTTGAAATGGGATAATGTCGACTTTTCCCCCTCCAACCTTAAGTGCCCCTAGAGGCTTCTAGGGGGCGAAACCGCTAGTAATCTATAACTCAGTTAATTGTCTTATCCGTAAAGATTCCCATATTTGGGTAACTTCAACCACCTTATGGTCGAACAACTTTACGAAAAGCCTTAAAAAGATAGCGGCTGAAAACGACTGTGGCTGCCAAGCCCCGGCTAAAATTGCTATTCCTCAAACCTGGCGTCTATCTCAAACCTTTTCGTTAACGTTTTGATATACTAATGTAATTAGAATAAAGTTCAACTGTACATTTGTATATTTTTTAAAGCAAAGCTTTCCTATAATAAGGATCTGCCCGTCAAACTTTGCATGGTGATTTCTGTAGTAGTTAGGTACGATTTAGAAAGCGTAGCAACTCTACAATCGTTACCAGAATGTCCGTACGTCCATTTAGACATGTTGATTTTGTTTCTTTTTTAAGAACAATTTTTTTATGTGATCTAATTATTCGATTTATCTGATTTTTGGTGTACTGATTCCTAGGACAACAAAGTACAATAGTATAAGCGAAGCAACCCTATAATCTAGTCCTAAAAATGTAAATATGTCCAAAGAAACATTATCAAGCAGTTTTTCAACAAATATACTTCCAATTTTGCTTCGACTCATATACATTTATATTCTGATTATTCAGTTCTTACACTCTACAATTATTAATGTCCGTTTGTCCTACCGTTTTAGAGCTTCACTTTTATGGATGTTGTCATCCTTGTTTTATTTAAACTAGGACAATTATGTCTATCAGTAGTTTATCATTTAAATTTAACAATAAAGCAAGTATGAAAAAAAATCAAACTATTGTTTTAAAAAATGAAAGATCATAAAATAAGAAAATAAAATCAAAATGATTAATTTAACTAGATAAGAAAATGAATTAAATTGATATTGCCATCTCCATAACATTAGTTTTATTCAAAACTTATCAAGTAAACAACTTTATATTTATAAAAGTAGAAATTTGTGTCCTTTTTGTTTTCTATCCATCCAAATTCTTTTAATTCCATCCTGAAAGGAGACATTAGAGGTCATATTATTTTTTATTGATTCAGGTATCTTAAAGGACAAGACAATGGAGATAAATTGATGTACATCCCCAAATGATAACACACAAAATTACCCTTTCTGATTGTTAAGCCTTTTGGTTGACAAGTTTTTAAACTTAAAACTGAAACAACCCAAAGTGTCCTAAAATGTTGAAACCTCATTAAACAAAATCAAATGGGATCCCAAATTGAAGACGACATTTAATTTCCTCCAATTTCCAAGCTCTTTGTGCTATTACTTGCATAACAGGCAATATTAGGGGTATTATTTTTATTGTCAGAGGGGTGAATACACCTTCCCCTATATAATCAAATAGAAAGTCATAACTTGACACCCCCCCCCCCAGGGCCCACATGGAGGTGTCAAAGGTGTAGGGAAGTATATCCAACCCCCTATACCCCCCCCCCCCACCTTTAATTGATAGATGTCATCTCCCACCCTGCCTTTCCCTTACTGCTTTCAGCGACCGTCTTGATTGTTTCAAACCAATTATGATTACTTGGATGTTGCACCAGATTTACAATTACTCTTATAAAGTGAATCTCAGAGCTGGCTAAAATAATGATACCTCCTATCCACCCCCCTTTCCCCAACCCCTTTCCATCACACTAGATGTACGGTAAGAGATATAAGTTTTCCGGAATTTTAATGTAGGGAGTAGATTTGAAATCTGCATCAAATTTTAAGGATTTTTTATAAAATTCGTTTTTTGTAAAATTCTTTATCTAAAAGCGAAAATACATTTTAAGTTAATTAATTTTGACCAATAGGATAGGTGGATTTTAAACTACCTGCGCTCTAATTGGTTGAATGATGTACGACATCCAATCAGAGCGCAGATTTTTTAAATCCACCAATCACAGATGCCAAAATTAATTAACTTAATTTGTATTTCCGCTTTTAGATAAAGAATTATAGAAAAAACGAATTTTATAAAAAAAATCCTTAAAATTTGATGCAGATTTCAAATCTACTCCCTACATTACAATTCCGGAAAACTTATATATCTTAATGTACGGGTATTATCCTCATAGGAAATTTTTCTCAAAATTTGACAATTTTTATACCCCCCCCCCCATACAGAAAAACGGCCCCCTGGCCTGCCTAGCCGCGGGCGCTCGGCCTTCTAGCCATATAACCTAACCTAGCCTTACCTAACCCAGTCATTTAGTCGGGGGGGGGGGGGGGGGGGAGGGGGGAAATTGAAAAAAATTGAAGAAAAAAAGAGGATAACGCCGATGTACGAACTGTCCAATAAATGATGTCCATATTGGCAGCCTAAACTGACGACAAATTTTTCCCTTTCAACTTAATATATCCACATATTCTATATCCAATCCATTATTGCTCCTTTCAACTGAGAACTATGGTGAAAATAAAGAATATCGGAGAAAATTTGGCAAAAATTTAGTATTTCACGGCGCACTTACGGGTGGGAGGGATGGGGAAACGGAGGTGGAGAGAGGTTAGCAAGCATAAAAATGAAAGATAGGGAAGGCAGAGGTTTGGGGGTTGGGGGGTGGAATGTGTTATTATCGCAAAACAAGATTGTGGCATTTAGTTTTAACTTGACCATTGTCAACAAATAACTAAAAAGTAAAAACTATTTTAATAAATCAATTGTATTTAAATTTTTTTATGTTTTATGAAATAAAGAAATAGATTTCAAATCTTTTATAAAGTGAAGCTAACTGCAACGATTAGGTATAATTCAAAAATGGTTTAGCATCTTTGTCTCTTTTAAAAAGTCCATACTAAGCTAATATCAAAATCTATTTTTAAAAGAAATATACGTCCTTTTATCTTTAATTTTGTGTATATCATAGGTACAAATCAGAAAGGTCTGTAGTGCTTTGTTAATATAATGGATATAAAATACGTGGATATTGTGAGAGATTCTCGCATACCCTGGTAAAATATATATCTCCTAGCTTGCTATTATTACCATACCCCAACCCCTCCACTCACTATATTGACCAATATCTGAGGACTATAATTGAAACCTAAATTGACGACAAGCATCATAACCACCTATTCTATAACCATTGCTAATATGCATGTTTTGAGACTTAATGGGTATATTAATTTGTCTGTTTAGAAAAATAAAAATGTTATAGAATAAATTGAGCATTTATATTATGCTCCCCTTTTACAGCAACCTATTGGACTATGGTTGACAGAAGAAAACATAAATTAAAGTATGTATCTATAATAATATTTCCAGTATGGCTTCGAAACCGATTAATATCCGCTGGATTAGAACCGGTTTTTAGCCTTACTATAAAGTCATTTTTAGCATCGCTTTAAAGACAATTCTTCACGAATATTAAAATAAAAATCATAAAATTAAAACCAGTTTTGTAGCTTAGGCATTTGGTCCCTCAGGGCATTTGGTTTTAATCTTATAATTTTTTATTTTAATTTCCGCGGATAACAGTCTATAATACGATGCGATAAATAACAATTCCTCCATATTTTAAAGTAGTTTGATGTCTCTGTTTGTTAATGGGTTATTAGTAGACTAGTTGTTGCGCCCCTAGCATCTAGAGGAGGAAGGATATGTCAGGAAAATAGCCTAAAACCAGGAAAACATATGTATAAACCTACCCTGCAAAAAATTACCCATTAGGACTAGACATTTCTGAGATCTTTAGCTACAGACAAAAACTACTTTACTACTTTATTATTGGTAGATAAGCTAGTCTGTAACACTGTGTATCTGTCCGTCCATCAGTCCATCTGGGGAAAATAAGATTTTTTTGGAGTTGAGTGCTGAGGTGGAGTCTAAGCGATTAGTGGGGCAAATTTTTAAAAAGAACCCACCTCTGATTTGTTGGTGTAAAGATACCCCCTTACCAAAGAGCCTCCAATATACAACTTACTCGGTCTGTTGGTCTGTCAGTCATACCTCAAAAAAATATAAATATTTATTCATTTATGAATGTTTGGTATTGTATATTTTCTCTTCTCACTTTATATTCTTTTTCTTATTGTCGCTGAACATCTGCTTTAAAACTTAAATTTGTCCGTCCATTATATTTGTGCTTTTCTACTTCATCTTCTTTATTATACTACAAATACGTCCCTAGAGGCCTCTTGATCTGGAGGCAGGGGAAGTTCTCCCCTATTTTCAGTTGTAGTTTTTAAAAGAAAAAGTTAGAAGCTCTTTGGTGGTTATGCCCTTTCCTCAATTAGTTATAAACCGTCCCAGGACCTAAATGAACCTTTTCTGTAAACAAGAACCATATTGGTTTAATAGTTATCGAGATCCTTCGGTACACACAAACAGACACACAAATCCTGTTACTTTATTATAAGGATGTATGTAAGAAACATGTAAAATTATCATCTATGGTAGACAAACATCTTTATATTATATTCATCTAATTAAGTAAGTAACATGTAAGATTATCAACTATGGAAGACAGACATATTTATATTATGTATATCTAATTAAGTAAGTAACATGTAAGATTATCAAATAAAATAATCTGCACAATATAGATGGCTTCATTTCTTAAATCATAAAGTTTAAAAATTTGCTTTTCCTAAAAGTGCATGTCGAGCGCTGAAACTCTCCACCTTATTGCTTAAATAAATTGAAAATAAAACTATGGCGGGAGGGGTGATGGGGTTCTCTATGCATCAAAACCCTGCGGACCTATCAATATCCAATATAACCTAACCTGACCTAAAGCAATAAATAAAACAAAAAACTAACACCCCCCCCCCCCCACCCTTTGTATCTAAAAAATAATAATAAGCGCTCTAAGGGAATTGCCATGACTTCATTTCTTTAATCAAAAATATTCAATTGTTTGGTCATTGCTAAAAAAAATTGCAAAATTTTTTTGCATCTAAATTTTGCATTTAAAAGTTTTGCATTTTGCAAGTATAATTTTTTTTTATTTGCCAGCATTTTCAAATTTGCTAATACGCTACTAGAATGTTGGGGTATAGTCCCTTTTGTGACAACACCTCTTAAGGGGCGTTGTCACAATGACTTATGATAGGTTAGGTGATCGCCCCACAGGGTTATGCAATTTGCCCCGCAGGGTTAGAGCCCCCCACAGGTGCTAGAAATAGAAGAAAATCTAATGTGAAAATACGAAGAAACGCCCCTTAAGAGGCGTTGCCACGAAAGGGACTTTACCCAAAGGTTGTAAATTATTTTTTTTTTAAAGAATAATGATATCCATTGAAGCGAAGCACAGCCTGGCTTAATAAGCAAGATTCTTAAGTATAAAGTTGTAATAATACAAAAAAATGCAAAAACCTATTTTAAGAATAAGTGGATTAATTTTTTAAATATAAAAAAATACTATAGATTTCCTAGAATTCACCCATTGGGAGAGAGGACATTAGAATGTAAATTACACTGGTACCCAAAGTTTTCTCTATAATTGACTTTGGATATATTTGACAAATTTTCGTTGGTTTGTTTAGACCAGTGTCCAAACTTTTCAACAAATAATTAAGATTTTTTGTAGACAAGCAGATATTATTTGGATCAAACAACATACTAATTATGATGAGGACGATATCAGGTAGATAGATAGATAGATAGATAGATAGATAGATAGATAGATAGATAGATAGATAGATAGATAGATAGATAGATAGATATATAGATAGATAGATAGATAGATAGATAGATAGATAGATAGATAGATAGATAGATAGATAGATAGATAGATAGATAGATAGATAGATAGATAGATAGATAGATAGATAGATATATAGATAGATAGATAGATAGATAGATAGATAGATAGATAGATAGATAGATAGATAGATAGGTAGATAAATAGATAGATAGATAGATAGATAGATAGATAGATAGATAGATAGATAGATAGATAGATAGATAGATAGATAGATAGATAGATAGATAGATAGATAGATAGATAGATAGATAGATAGATAGATAGATATATAGATAGATAGATAGATAGATAGATAGATAGATAGATAGATAGATAGATAGATAGATAGATAGATAGATAGATAGATAGATAGATAGATAGATAGATAGATAGATAGATAGATAGATAGATAGATAGATAGATAGATAGATAGATAGATAGATAGATAGATAGATAGATAGATAGATAGATAGATAGATAGATAGATAGATAGATAGATAGATAGATAGATAGATAGATAGATAGATAGATAGATAGATAGATAGATAGATAGATAGATAGATAGATAGATAGATAGATAGATAGATAGATAGATAGATAGATAGATAGATAGATAGATAGATAGATAGATAGATAGATAGATAGATAGATAGATAGATAGATAGATAGATAGATAGATAGATAGATAGATAGATAGATAGATAGATAGATAGATAGATAGATAGATAGATAAATAGATAGATAGATAGATAGATAAATAGATAAATAGATAGATAGATAGATAGATAGATAGATAGATAGATAGATAGATAGATAGATAGATAGATAGATAGATAGATAGATAGATAGATAGATAGATAGATAGATAGATAGATAGATAGATAGATAGATAGATAGATAGATATATAGATAGATAGATAGATAGATAGATAGACAATCAGACAGACAGACAGACAGATAAATAGATAGATAGATAGAAAATCAAAAATCAGCTCAATCATAGCTTGGCTTTTTACTATAAAAACAAACTAATACTTCTACAGAAATTATTTCAAGCAAGACGTCTTAACGTACATGAAATAAATGTATAAGTATATGGTAGAGATTCTTTTTGTCTGCTATCTAATTGCTTTCGTCTTTTGTATGGACTTGGCTGTGTTTTTATTTCCGACGCTATTAGCTTTTTTCAAAGACCCAATATAAAATCAGGAAAGGGTTCCCGCCGTTTGGACAGAGTTATAAATAGCTCATGTCCCCTCTATTCTTTTACTTTAATGAATTAAAATATCTTTCCTTCAGACGTAAAAACTATAGTATATAATATCTATACTAATAAAAATAGCCTAAAACCTGCTAAATTCTAGGGAATGGCATGCCGAATTTATCAAAGAATGTCCGAGTGGAAAGCTTTCAAGAAAAAAGGTAAGTATGATAATAAAAATAACAGGATATTTGTAAGTTTGTCTGTCTGTATGTTTGTATCGAAGGATCTCGCTAACCGCTATTGTTCTCATTTTCATAGGCCCTCGTTTTTTTTAAACCAGAGGCGTTTATGTCATTTTACTATAATAATTAATAAAAAATAATCAGTTCTTTACTTCACAGTGCCTAGCGAGAAAATAAACTAGGGGCGTATCCGCTATAGTATGAATTATATTTTACTACTAGCGGCTACGCCCCTAGAGGCCTCTAGTGGCACTTTAAATGTTTTTTTAATAATACCTATCTATGTTACGTTCAAGTCTCTACGATACTAGCTATGTTGCGTAAATTTTTAAATTTTTTTTTGGTGATTTCTCTTGGGAGGGTGGTGGTACCCTCCCCCAAAATAGTTATAAACCTTCCTGGGACCTATGAAAAGATACCCTGTTAGAGAGAGCCAGATCGGTTCAGCGGTTAGCGAGATCCTTCGGTACAAACATACAAACACACAGACAAACACACCAAGACACAGATAAACAGACGTCCTGTTACTTTATTATGAGGATTATTTGATATATAAAATATAAAAATTTTAGGTCACAGAAATATACAAAGGGCTTGGTATGACAAAGTAAGTAAATATTTCTTTTCAACCATATATAACAAAGATGACAACATCCATAAAAGCGAAGCACCAAAACGGTAGGACAAACGGACATTAACACTTGTATAGAGTCAGAACTGAATAATCAGAATATAAATGAATAAGAGTCAAAGCAAAATTGTGAGTAAATTTGTTGAAAAACTTCTTGATACAGATTAATGTTTATGGACATACTTACAATTTTAGGAGTTGATTATAGAGATGCTTCGCTTATAACATTCTACTTTGTTGTCCTAGGAATCAGCATACCAAAAATCAGATCAATCGGATAGTTAGATCACACATAAATTTGTAGTAAAAAAGTAAAAAAATCAACATGTTTAAAATGGACATACGGACATTCTAGTAACTATTATAGAGTTGCTGCGCTTTCTAAATCGTACCTAACTACTAAAGGAATCACCATGCAAAGTTTGAAATCGATAGGACAATTCTAACATGCCTAAATTAACAAAAAAAAAGCTATCCGTTCCAGACATACGGGCGGACGGACCGACGGACCGACCCAAATTATAGAAAGCTTCGCTTTTAAAAAGACGGATAGACAGTATCCAAATAAAAGAGGCTTGATCAGATGGTCGGACAAACGAGCATTAACAAATGTATAGTAACATCACATCTAATCTTAAACATTGATTGAAATTTGACCAAAATTCTAAATAAATCTAAATAAAATCACAACATTATTTTGTACAGTATGCTTAATATAGAGATGCTTGCGTTTCAAGGCTTGATACTAGATAGGTTTCGCTTACAGCATTTACCAAATCACCCTAGGACTCATTATTCCTGGATAGAAGAGAGAATGATAAATGTGTTATAAAATATTGATTTTAAAATGATAGTTTTATCTTCATGTTATTATTTTTTTTTATGTTTTTAGGTCTATAATTGATCACATGGTAGATCAAATATTTGCAATTTTTGACAGGTAACATTTTTAGTGTTTTCCCTAAAAGTGCTTTATTGATCACATAATCCCCCTTATTTTTTAAATAAATGGATAAATTGAGGTGGAAGGGTAGTTTTCCGTTTGTTAGTTTATTTCTTTAGGTCAGGTTAGGTTAGGTTTTATTGGGTACTACATGGGGCAGCCCCGAAGAAATAACAACCACAGAGTTATGGATACCTTGTTTCACTGTATTTAAACAAGGATGACAACAGCGAAGCTCAAAAATAGTGATTTGATATTAGGAAAAAATTTAATATAGAGCAGTGTCATATTAAACATTTAACTTGATAAATATGGAAATCACGCAACCTTTAAAGTCATGAAAACTTAAAAATCTTGGAATCGATCTAGCACCGCAATTAATAGACAAATCTAATTTGATGGAAAAATGTAGTATATGAGCATATTCAATCCCTAATAGTTTTAGCCGTCAATTCTGAATAGGAATCGAGAAAATAACGAAAATCTAGGAATCGATCTAGCACCCCAATTTATAAACAAATCTTAATAAAACTTAATGAATACATGTAGAATATAAAATTAATTAATCCCTAGAAATTTCATTCTTTTATCTTGAAAAAAACGTAAAAATCTATAAATCGATCTAGCACCCCAAATAACAGGCAGATGGACAAAACAATTTTATATATTAGATTGGCATTTATAATGGGAATCTTCACTTAAAATTTTGCTGTCTATCTTGAATAGGAGCCGAGAAAATCACGTTTCCCCCATAGTGTTACGGACGGACTGACGGACAGACAAAGTGAATTATAGAATAGCTTCGCTACTAAAAATAAGTGGTAGGGGTTTTAGTGATTGTCGGGAATTTTGAAGTAAAGCACTTATATTTATAGTTGCACAGACACTCTATAGCAAGAATTCCTCTGTACACTCCTGAAATAGATTTAATTAGATGTATAGATTTATTGACAATGCATACCGAAATTATTATTGTCTTTTATATGTTGCAAAAGATTTAGGATATGTGTAGTATACAAAGTAAATGTTATTGTTAATTTAGGTTGCTGGTCAGTTTGTTCGAAGACAAAGAAAGTCCCTCGAAAAAATCAGCATGTTACGTCATAAAAACGAGGGATTATTCATCTCTTTTTTATGGGTTTTCTTTCCCACTCCTCCTCTCCTCATTCCTCATTTTTATGAAGTCATTGAGGGACTGTCTTCGTCTTCATTCGTTCCAATATGAGTTGAGGGGATGCAGAGTGGGGGGGGGGGGGGGAATCGTTAATTTTGCAAGCTTCGAGCATCTCTTTATCAGAGTACATAACAATGTGAAATAACATCCATTAATAGTACATCTATTGTTACAGACATGGAAATGGTCGCATGGAGTTTAGAGATTTTGTGGTGGCAGCTTTTATGTCTGTAAGTATTTTTACAGTTTAGCTTCGAAACCGATTATTTTCCGCTGTATTAGAACCGGTTCCCAGCCATACTTAAAAATCATGCATAGCGTAAAGACAATTTTCCACGAATATTAAAATGAAAATCATAAGATTAATACCAGCTTTGTAACCCTGGGACTTCGGCACATCAAGGCTATCAAAACTGGAATTAATATTATAATTTTTCAATTTATTATCCGCGGAAAGCTGTCTATATTACTTTTCAAAAATGGGTAATTATCAGAGATCCTAAAGGATATGGCAATTGACGATATATTAATGTTTACCCTCAAGTTTTATAAACAAAATTACCCCTTCTGTAGAAAGTTTATACACTGTCTGTTTGATCCGATCAATCAAGATTGATTAAAAGTAAACAAAGTGTTAAGCCAACGAACTTTAGATACCAGAGGTGGATTCTTTAAAAACTTTTTGGCTCACTGCCTCACTAAAATTAGTGAGGCTCGCTAAAAAATGTTGTCAAAAATCCTCCAAAATCGCATTAAAAATCTACAAAAATTTAATAGAATCATAAAAGGGTTATTAATATAAGATTTTGTTTAACTGTTTTAGATTTTTAATGCGATTTTGGAGGATTTTTCACAAAATTTTTTAGTGAGCCTCACTAATTTTAGTGAGCCAAAAAGTGTTTTAAGAATCCACCTCAGTTTAATTTAGATCCCTGTTAGATACAAACAAACAAGGATGACAACATCCATAAAAACGAAGCTCTGAAACGAGACTCTAGAACAAACGAATATGTAAAAAGAGATCATTAATTTTAAACAAAATTGTATATAAACTTGTTGATAAATTGCATAAATATAGGATTCTATTTAAGGACATACTTACATTTTAGAACTTTATATTATATTGATGCTTTGCTTAAAATATTGTACTTTGTTGTCCTAGGAATCATTGTTCCAAAAATCAGTGAAATAGGAATTTTTTCAAAAATTGTCGCAGGAATAACTATCCAATGTTTGAAACAAAAAGACATAACCGAGCAGACGGACCTAAGGACCATAATTATAGAAAAGCTTCGCTATTAATAGATGCTAAATCTAAACTATAGGTCATAATTCTCTAAAAAATATATTGATATATTTAAATGTTTCTTTTTTAGTCCAATGGTACCGCAGAAGAAAAATTAAGGAAAAACGTTATGCTGTTTAGAAATTTGTTATACAAAATTAGGATTTATAAAGGGAAAAGTAGGATGCGGGTAAAATCCATAAAGGTGTGTGTTTTAAGGCTTAAAAACAGTAGTAGAACGATAATATTCACTAAATATGTGTATTCCTTATTGAAAAGAACTATAGACAAAAAAAAATTTCAAGTTAACGATACCCGAAAATTGTCAATAAAACCTGAAAAATTCACCGAAAGCTTTGCTAATGTCAAGCTGACAAAAATTAATTTTTAACATATAATACACAGAATTACAATGGACATTCAAATAATGGTTTTAAAAATGGATATCTTTGAAATAATTGGCATTATTTGTAGTTTTGTAAACTCTTTTCAATATTTTTTTTAATAATTGTCAATTTTGTTATTATTGTCAGTTTGACATTGGCCAAGCAATTGATGATTTTTTCGATTTATTTTAAAAAAAAATTTGTCTATAGTTCTTTTCAATAAGGATACACATATTTAGTGAATATTATCGTTCTACTACTGTTTTTAAGCCTTAAAACACACACCTTTACGGATTTTACCCGCATCCTACTTTTACCTTTAATTGACCTCCCCCCTCCCCTCCCACCCACGCTTTCGGATGTTACTCAATAGGTTAACTTGTCTATTATTATTCTCTTTGTTCAATTATTCTCCAGGGGCTACTTTTCAGCCATTTGAAATTGCCGAAAATTGTTTTTGTTATAACTGAAAGGGAAGTGGTTAAGAAGGGGGAAAAAAAAGAGAAGAGGGTTAAGTGGAAATTTTCACTTATAATTGTTTGTCAGAATCACATTCCCTTTTCACTGGTTCTCTTATTTATTTGGGTTGATTTAGAGTCCGAATTTGTTTTGTTTTTTTATTTCCCAATCAAGAATCAATTAAGTTCCCACATTTTTTATGAAATTTTAAGAACTAGTATAATCCTTATACTAAAGTAACAGGATGTCTGTTTGTCTGTCTGTGTGTTTGCGTGTCTGTGTGTTTGTACCGAAGGATCTCGCTAACCGCTGCAAATGATCGGTTCTCCTTAACAGGGTAGATTCTCATAGGTCCCGGGAAGGTTTATAACTATTTTGAGGGAGGGTACCACCACCCTCCCAAGAGAAATCACAAAAAATCGAAATTTTTTTTACGTTTCTCGATTATACAAAGAGATTTCAACGAAACATAAACATCAAGCGCAACATAGACATATTTTAAATATAAAAAAAAATTAAAGTGCTACTAGAGGCCTCTAGGGGCATAGCCGCTAGTATGATTTAAATAAAGTCTAGTGACGCCTCTTTCTTCCCTGGTTATACCAAAGAAATGGATATAGACTACGTGGATATTGTGACAGGGGGATTTTTGTCCATAATCAATGTTGCTTATATAGTCCTCAGATATTGCCCTTCCATGATCAGGGGAGGGGAGGGGGTAGAGTAATAGGGGGGGGGGGGTATCGTTACAATAGCGAGCTTACAGGAACATTTTATCAGGGTATGTGAAAATCTCTCACAATATCCACATATTCTTTATCCATTACTAAAGTTTTATCCAAAAAATTGGTCAGTTAAATTTGAATTGCCGAATGTGTACACAGTTTCCTCATCATTTCTCAATATTTACTACTAGGTAAAAAAGTTTCAAACTTTTTTTAAAGTTTGAAGTTTTTTAGCTAGAAGTAAATATTGTGATAGGATGAGGAAACACCGAGGAGACTGTGTACACATTCGGCAATTCAAATTCAACTGACCAAAAAAACTAGAACTTTACTGTTGAGTCATGATACCATAAAAAATGCATAGAAAAATAAATTAAAAATAAGGAAAAAATGCATTTTTGAAATTAATATCAACACAGCATAAACTTTTTAGATGGCAGTTCAAACTTCTTGACAGGTTAATCAGTTTCTATAAATTTATGTGCATCCCCAATGATGAAACAAAAAAATTCCCCTTCTAGTGATTGAAATTAGTGGTTGAAACGTTTGAACAATAACATCCGACTTTGATTACCAGTATATCAGACTGACGTAACCATTTTGTAATTTAATTAATCACTAAAAAAATCTCCCTAGAACTCGTTCAACACACATTCCCAGATTTTAAATGCCACTATATACAAGAATTAAATTTAGGTTGTCAGATTAGAGTTCTTAGATTGTTTATTACACAAATATCACAATAAAGTTTTTATCTATGAAATGATATTTTTTGGAGAAATTATTTTTTTAAACCAGCCATGTCATAACAAATTCTTCCGTCTGCTATATTCAAAACTAACTTTGCGAGTTAGCGGCATTTGATGCGCTAGTAAATTCTTGCACATTCCCTTTAAGCCAATACCCAAAGTCTGAGACTCCAAAAAAATGAATATTCGATCCATTGTCCCCTCCCTTACTCCCTGGTATTAATTACATAGTAACACTAATTAGAGTATGACCTAGAACTAATTCAAACATTTTACTTCCCAATAATTATTAAATTCTATACTGTAGTTTTCAAGTTTATACCAGGGAGGGAGGGGACATTGCAAAGGTAAATTATACTGGTACCCAAAGATTTTTAAACATGTTTTCTCAATTGTTAGCTTAAAACTTGTAGGACTTTTAAAAAAATCTTAATTAGGTGGTTCAACCAATCTATTCAACCAATATTTTTACTCTACAAATGGAGTTATTTTGTCTACAATCATTAATGCACATTGTAAAATGATGTATAGTCTATTGTCTTATCCCTCAAAACTCCTGAGATTGATGAAAGAAATTCGTAAACGAAGTAGGAGGAAAATTGGTAACAAATTAATTCTTATGAAAATTTACAAAATTAGGTCTTTAGATAGTTGTAGTCGATTTTACGTCTCTCACTCCCCTAGAGACTAGAGGCGTAACCTTAAGGTTATGTATTACAAGCATCTGAGCATTGTCCAGTACACATATGAACATGAAACAATTTCAAATGCAATATAAACGTAACATTTTAACACTTGTGAATTGGTAATTAAATATATTTTGTAGTTTGGTTTTCTAGATAAAAAGTAAGAAATCCTATAATTTGTATGTATGTATGTATATTTCAAATTCAATTATTATACAAATGACAACGTTTATGTAAGTGGATTATAGAAGAAAAAACAATTACAATTAATCATAATGCAAAAAAGAACATAAAGTCAGTCATAAGTAAATAATTGCGACTTGACACCTCATTTATGACCATTAGTCAAGTTTGAGGGTTTACCCAAGCCGCGGTTTGTGTTTTCTGATAAGGGAGTAAACCCCCCTGGAGATATGATTGCAAAATTAAATGTGACTTAACTGGTGGTTATTATGTAGTTATATTGTAATTATAAATGTAGTTATTAATGTAGTTATATTGTAGTTATATATGTAGTTATTATTGTAGTTATAATGAAATTTTGTGAGTAAAAAAATTGTAGAAATAATGAATGTCATTTAGAAGTTATGCTGATTTGTGTGTTTAGAAGAAAATTATGCTGATTGTATCATAAATAAAAAAAATTTTATTGTGATATTTAGAAGGAAGCTACTCTATATTTAGATGTTTAAATTGTTTGCAGCTGTGATTTATTAGAATGGAATGTGGTGGCCTTTTAGGATACGGTAATTTGGTTTGGAGAAGTTTACATTGCTGACATTTTGTTAAATCTATACAATATTGACATTCCTGAAAGTTTAGGTTAATATATGCAGTCATAAATAGATAAATGCCCTTGCCCTCTTAAGCATAATCTAAAGACTAATTTTGGGAGACCTTTATAATAGAAAATGCTAACCCGACAACTTAGCTAGCAAAATTCTGATACTAGGCCATTGTTGTCATGTTTATTACAGAATGAATGATGTAAGTATAATTTTATAACTAATGTCTAGCAGATTAAGAATTGAACATGGTAGCCGAGTAGGATACATTATTTTAGGTTTGAAGTTGATATTGGTGACATTTGCTGTTAAATCTACTTAATAAAAAACGCCTCTGAAATTTTGAATTATTATATGTAGTCAAAATAGATTCATGCCCCACTCCATTAAGCGTAAATCTAAGGACTAATTTTTGGAGACCTACGTAAAACCTAGAAAAATGCTAACCCACACAGAATTCTGATGCTAGGCCAATTTTGTTATGAATATTACAGAAGTGAGTGTTGTAAGTATAATTTTACAACTAATGTCTGGCAGATTAAGTTATATTAGAAGGTTTGATGGAAGATTAATTTTTTGAAGGCTAAGTTGACTATGAAATATTACTTATTTTCTTGGTAATAAGTGGCCGTTTTAGGTAAAATATTTTAAATTTGAAGAATTTTATTTTTATAAATGAAGGCAAAGATGACATAGTAGCGATTTTAATTTATGAGGATTATGAAATTTTGAAGATGAAGTGTTGATATTGTCTTGGAAATGTGGTTGACATTGAATTGGGTTTGTAGAATGTAGATATTATCACTTAGATCCATTTTGAGTTGTAGTTTCTAGAAGTTGTGTCTTGGAATAAATATTTTTTTATATAACTCAAGTTGATATTTACAAGTTACATTTTTTGTGTGAAGTTACTCACTTAAGTCACAAGTGAGTTTACTGCAGCTTTCACATTGTGCATGCGACTGTATGCTCTGAGAGCTTACACTAAACTGATTTAAATTTAAATTTAAAAAAAAACATTCTTGATATTTTCCTTTTCTTTATTGTGGTGAAATGCAACGATTAATCTAAAGCACATTCACTCACAGGACGTTATCAAGCATTAAAACCCCCATCTTATTTTCAAAATTGATTGAAAATAAGGGGTAGTTTTTCATTTAATTGTTGATTCATTTTATGGGAGCTGGATCTTTAAATCGGGTTAGGGCATCACAGGTATAGTGCCCGAAGGAGTTAGGTACAGCAAAAAACTCTCATCTTAGATTTATTTTAAATATATGTTATGGGGGGGGGGGGGGGAGGGGAGAGGTTTCGGTGCTCAACAAGAACTTTGTGGAAAAGTCCCAAATTAATAAATTTTGTTTTATTTAGGGATGGGTCTGGAACTATTGAAGTGAGAGAAATGACTGATATGTTGGTAATTCTATTTTCCAGTAAGGCTCAGAATCCGGTTCATATCCTATGGATAAAAACAGGTTCTTTGGACTGATATCCGCGGAAAGATGTCTATAATACGATGCGAGAAATATACATTAGATTTTTAAAACAAGGATAATTAAATTTATGAAAAGCGGAAATTAAAAAGAAAATAATTTTTAATACACAGTATAATACATGGGAGGGAGAGAACATTGGACTGTTACTTTTTTAAAAAATAAAATTAAAAATGGGAGAAGGCAACCCCTCTCCAAAAAAAAATATTTCTTTTTCTTTAAAATCTAAAATAATAAATTGGGTTATCAAATTCGACTCTCCTCTCCTCGAGTGCCCCTAGAGGCCTCTAGGGGGCGTAGCCGCTAATACCAAATATTTGCGAACAAAGTTTCTCATGTGTTGTTTGATAACATTTCTTTACTTAAATCATAATTCTAGATGAACATCAATTTACCGACATAATGGGCTATAATAAAATCTAAAATACGATACATTATTTTTCGGTATGACTTAGGACTGGTTTTAATCCAAATATACAAATATTTTTTTCTATTTTTTCAGTTAATGATTTATGAAAATTCGGATGCAGAGACGGGTAAGTGACCATTTTATTGTAAAACATTTGTTTTCAAGTTTTTTAATTTAGAGAGATACATACATGGGAGAATATATTTTTCATATTTTATGACAAGTTTCAGTTTTTGGAGTGTATAAAAAATCACCAAATAAATGTTAAAACAGCTTTCCGCGGATAAAAATGATTATTCATAGCATTGTATAATAGTCAGGTTTCCGCGGATAGTTAAATTAGAAATCATTAGATTTATTCCAGTTTTGTTGACCCGAGGGGCTCCAGTCCTAGACCAAACAAAACTGTATGATTTCATTCGTGGAAAATTGTCTACAATATAGGTTTTTCAGTATGGCTTAGAACCGGTTCTAAATCCAGGGGATAAAAAACTGTTTTGAATCTATACTGGAAAAGCTAAAACAAGAATCTTTCTTTTTTGTATCTCTCTAAAATTTCATCAATTTATTGTAAACAAATAATAAAAAGAATTAAAATTAGTACACAACAAGGATGGCAGCATCAATAGGTAGCGAAACAAAAAAAACATTATGGTTGGACATACTGATGCTCAGTGGTTATAAATAGGGTTGGGCCAGATACTTTTTTGGCCGGATACCGGATACTGGACATCCAGCAGATTTCTAATGCCGGATATCCGGTCTAATATATAGCCGACGCTGGATAAACGGCAAATTACCGGATATACAGCTGTATAACTGGATATTTGGCCGGATAAGCGGATAGAAATCAGCCGGATTTCCAGTATCCGGCCGGATATTGAAAATGGCCGGATATCCGGCCCAACCCGAGTTATAAATATTTTATGGAAAATAGATTATCACAAAACCTTTCACATATGTTTCTTTTATATGGTTTAGTACCATTACTGACCGACCAACTTACCTAATCACTTAATTATCTGACTTACGGACATTTCAAATTATAGGTTAGCTCCGCTACTAAAAGTAATGATAAAGAAATTCTTGTTGCATAAATTGTGTTTGTTATTTGTTTACAATTAAATAAATTACACAGTTTCTATATTTGATGCAGGGCTCGGCAGCCTTACTAAGCCTCAAATTCACTTAAACTCGTTTGGATGCTTTTATTTTTTATATAAAAGAAGTATTTACATATTTAGGTCAGGATTAGACTTTCAGCTTATTTTTAAAATTGAAAAAAGGTAAATTTTCCTGAGGCTTACAGGCTGCTGATGCGCGGATGACGAGCCCTGATTTAATGTTCATTGTTCTTTAAACTCACAGTTTCATATTGAAAGCTCCAAATATTTAGAATTCACTGTTCATTAGAACGTTGGTATTTCATTCGTCATGTTCAAAATAAAATAATTTTTCATATTGAGTACTAATAAGTGTTTGTAGAAATTAGCTAAAATAAATTAAAGCTTTTTAAAAATACATCAGGGACGTCCAAGCTTTTTATTAGGAGGGGGTTTAAATAAGCGGTCTGAATGGTTTTAGGGGGGTAATCTAATATATTTTGGACGTCCAATTTGTCTAAAACAGTTTTTTTTAAAATACAAAAACACAACAAAATTTTTAAAAAATTGCTTTGATTTAATTTAGCAAAATTTGAAACAAACACATATACAATGAAACACAGTTAAATTTTGTCTTTTTAATCAATTATTGTTAATATTGTAAATTTAATGGCATAATCTTTATAATTTTGTTCAAAATGCCCCCATCTATTGTTTAGACACAACTTTCTAAATTTGCCGTTGAATTGAACCAATCACACGTCTTCTTTTCAAAATACAACCAATAATACGCTAGAATTTTTATAGGGAGATGTGTGATTGGTTCCTTTCAGCGGCAAATTCAGATACGAACCAATCACGTGTTTCCTTTACAAAATTCTAGCTTATTATTGGATGTATTTTTTTAAAAAGATATGTGATTGGTTAGTTTGACGCTAAAATGAACCAATAAGGTGTATGGGTTTTTTTAAAAACATCCGATAAACCGCTAATATTTTGAAAACAAAACACGTCATTGGTTCATTTTCGCGGCAAATTTTAAATTCGGAAAATTTAATGACAAATTAATCTTTTCTTTACCAAGTGTTATAATATAAGAAGACAGCATTCGGACCTATTATACTGGGGGTAGATTAATTTATCAGCAATTGACTTTAATTGAACAAATTATAAAAGATAATGCCATTTATAATTTTTAAATTTCAGTTGCAGGTAACGAATCTCACGGTAATGTTTTAAAACTTAATTTGCATGAAACAATACATATAATAATAATATTTAATTATTGAAAAATCGTGAATAGCTTTAACCAATCCCGGATTTTGAAGCAACTTATAGTGTCTCCCAAAAAAGTGGACAAATATTCCAACCTTTGGCCAAAGTGTCGATTGATGTCATATTCTCTCACAATATGACGTCAATCGGTGTAGTTTAGACAAGCATTGTAACATTTGTTTGGAGACACTATAAGCTGCTTCAAAAATCCGGGATTGGAGGCAGCCAGAAATCCGCTGTTTCACAGCTGCTTACAACGGATATCGAACGCTAAGGTTTTACTAAGATTTTACAACGTTTTTATGGCATCTGTAAAAAACCGATCTTTTAAGGGTAAAATACTTATTTCAAATGCTTATTTTAGGCTAGGTTGGCTATGCAAAGTAAAGTTCTGCAAGAATCTGCAAGGGTAAAAGCCCCCCTCCCCTTCTAAAGTGCTTTTCCTAAAATAATAAAGAATTACCTAATTAATTTTCACAAATACATTCAATTGAATACTTATTTTTACTAGATTAAAAAAATATTAGTTTAATTAATGTAGTATTGAATGAATTAATTTTGTGACTCAGACTTAAATGATTGTTTTTATCCAAAATAGTTGTAAAAGTCAATATTTCTATATTATTGATTAATCTTCCATTATGAACTAATTTCATTTTTTTTGTCTTTTTTGTTGTCAGGTGCAAAAGTGTTTTGGCAAAATTGAATTACATTACTAGATTTTCATGTACTTTTTGGATAAAGTAATGATAGTAGCTGGCTAAAATAACAATACCCCCCCCCCCCTATCAACCCCTTTTATACCATCCCCTCCCCTAATACTGATTGAACGAATTGACCAATAAATGATGTCCATATCAGATCATACCAACAATTAAATTAATTCGGAAAAAAATCACGAAACATATACGTGTATTTCAGCTGTCGTTGGGGGGCAACACATCGTAAAATTAACGACCTCTCCATTTGCCCACCAAATATTATTTTAGATTTATTTCGCTTGTTAGTTATACCTTATTTCTGTGTTCATATGAACAATGACGACAAAATTTCCCCCTGTCAATATATCCACGTACATCCTAAATCCATTTTTGGCAAACGTTATTATTGGATCTTCATTTCTTCTTATATGCAGCGCAGCTACTCAATAGTTGTGATGTGTCTGCATGTCTGTCCGTCACTAACTATGTTAATCTTGATTTGGTTACACAAAAACAGTGGTGTTTAAACTTTTCCATCAATAATTTTTATCTACATGAAGTGGTAATTTTGTTCACCATAATGAAAGGATTTCTTTTTATTATCCAAGCTGCTCAACAACTCACTTTTCCATCCGTCTATATGTCCATCTGTCTGTACGGCTAAGGAGAAGACAGTGATTTTCTCAGCTTCGATTTAAGTTAAAACAGGATACCAACATCCATAAAAGCGAATAGTATAGTGTCAGAACTGAATAATCAGAATATAAATGTATATAAAATTGTAAGTAAAGTTGAAAAACTGCTTGATACAGGATAATGTTTATGGACATACTTACATTTTTAAGACTTGATTATAGAGTTGCTTCGCTTATAAAATTATACTTTGGTGTCCCAGGAATCAATATACCAAAAATCAGATCAATCGGATGATTAGATCACATAACAATTTGTTATTTAAAAAGTAAAAAAATCAACATGTTTAAAATGGACGTAAGGCTACGTTTTCTAAATTGTGCCTAACTACCAAAGGAATCACCATGCAGAGTTTGAAATCGATAGGTCAATTCTAACATGCCTAAATTAACGAAAAAGGCTATCCGTCACGGACGTACGGACGGACCGACCCTAATTATAGAAAAGCTTCGCTTTTAAAAACTGAAATTTTTTTGCAAAGATTCCTATGAACTAAAGGGATACATTTAGTAATTGTATTTTGTCCATCAATAAGTCGATAATGCTCATAATTTCTTTTTTTACAAGAGAAACGTGATTTTCTTAACTTTTGTCAATGAAGATAGAAAAGCTGATTTTTTTTAGTGAAGATTCCTATGATCTCTGTGCATACTCTCTATATATTGTTGGCAGAGAGATTTATATAATTTTTGTTGGGGAAGTATGATTTACACGCCTACTTTAAAATTTAGATGGTTTTTATGGATCTTGTACAAAGTAGCTTCGGACAAAGTAGCTGACGGACAAAGTAGCTTCGGGACAAAGTAGCCTCCACTGCTAAAAATTGTAAAAACATTATTAAAAATTCTAAAAACAATATTGAAAATTGTAAAAATCTACCAACCACTGTTTGTAAAATCTGCGAAATTCTAAACCACCTATGTATTAACAGTTGAGGATATTTTTCTTAAATAAATGTTCTGAGTCTAACATAGGTTAGGTTATATGCTAGGGTCCGAGCGCCCGCGGCTAGGCAGGCCAGGAAGCCGAGCGCTGCGGCCATGACCTTTATATACAGTGGAGACTACTTTCCATAAGAGGTTACTTTTCTCAAGTAAATGTCCGAAAGCTACTTTGTCCGAAAGCTACTTTGTCCGAAGCTACTTTGTCCGAGGCTACTTTGTCCAAGATCCGTTTTTATATGTATGAACTTCGCTACTTAAGTATGTTGTCATCCTTGTTTAAATGAACATAACCTTTTCCCCTTCACTGTTTACAAATATAAACCTTTAACAATAGACCTAATATATCAAGATGGTTCATCTGATTTTATTTTTTGTCAAACTTAAAAGGGTTTATCAGACGACAAATGCCTTTGTTTATGTTTTGTTATTTGAAGATTTACGGATTTAATGGTTGTGAAAAAAATGTGCACCTTTTTAAAATTCATATTGCGCGGCTCTTGTTTATGGATATATAAGAACCACTCCTGTTGTAAAGTATATAAAGTATAGGAGCTATGTGGTAAAATGTTCCAACTTACTTAAAACTTTTTAACCTTTCCCACATTTTACAATGTAGCTCCTTAACTACAAATAGCACAAAAATAGTACTCATATTTCCAAAAACTAGAGTTTATAACAATTCTAACAGTATGCATAACGTTTGTCTACTATTAATACAAGCTGCTCAATTCCTATTGGCTGATTTAGCAAGTATGTATTAGATTATCTCTATTCCTTTCACCAAATAATCACCAATAATAAATAAATAGAAAATATTGACGGAAGTATTATTGAACAAATAAGTTTATTCTTTGTTTGCTTTCAAATAAAAAAATGGGAAATAAAATTATTTGACATAAACAGGTAAACTTTAATTTTAAAGTTTTTATTTTATTTATTTTTCAATAGATACATTAACAAATTCTTTTTTAAAAAATCTTTTATTAAACAAATAGTGTATTAGATTAGGTCAAGTAAGGTGTTGTATTGTATTAATAGATTTTTGCCTGGTACGCCATTTATTAAGGACTCATTAACTCTAGTTTATGTCGGCTTTATGCCTTTAATGAAAGTGGTTAGAGATGATACAATATAATTTTGACAAACTATTTTATTTTAAATCATTTATGCATTTGGTAACTTTCATTCTACTTTTTAGTAGCGAAGCTACCCTATAATTCACTTTGTCCGTCAGTCCGTCCGTAACGATATGGGGATTTTCTCGGCTCCTATTCAAGATAGACAGCTAAAATTTTTAATGAAGATTCCTATTATAAATGCCCATCAATGTACATACATTGTGCTGTCCTTCTGTCTGTTATTTGGGGTGCTAGATCGATCCTAGATTTTCAAGTTTTTGTGATTTTCTCAATTCTTTTTCAAGATAGAGGGCTAAATTATCAGGGATTGAATATGCTCATATTCTACATATATCCAACAAGTTTAATTAAGATTTGTATATCAATTGCGATGCTAGATCGATTCCTAGACTTTTAAGTTTTCGTGATTTTAAAGGTTGCGTGATTTTAAAGGTTTGCTGTTTTACCAATTTTATTATGTTTAATGTTTATTGTATGATACTGCCCTTCAGTAAATTTTTTCCCAATATCCATTCTTTTTTTTGAGCTTCGCTACTTATGGATGTTGGTTAGTGGTTGAATCGTTTGGACATTCAACTTAATGGCCCAACTAATCAAAATTCAATAAGAGTTCCTAAAGTTGATGAGCCAACAAATAAGAAAACGTTTTAATAAAACATTAGGGACTAGTGTAATAAACAGGCCAATGTCACCTCCCTCCCTGATTTTTACTGACATTGTTTATACAAAAATGTCAGAACATGAAAAATTGTCTGAGAATAAACCTTAAATATAAACAAACAACATAAACTTTAAATAAAACAAGGATGACAACATCCATAAAAGCGAAGCTCTGAAACGGTAGGACAAACGGACATTAACACTTGTATAGAGTCAGAGCTGAAAAATCAGAATATAAATGAATAAGAGTCAAAGCAAAATTGTGAGTAAATTTGTTGAAGAACTTCTTGATACAGAATAATGTTTATGGACATACTTACATTTTTAGGACTTGATTATAGAGTTGCTTTGGTTATAATATTGTATATTGTTTTCCTAGGAATCAGTATACCAAAAATTAGAACAATCGGATAATTAGATCACATAAAAATTAGGTGTTAAGAATGTAAAAAATCAACATATTTAATATGGACGTAACGACATTCTGGTAATGATTATAGAGTTGCTACACTTTCTAAATCGTACTTAACTACTACAGGAATCACCATGCAAAGATTATAATCGATAGGACAATTCAAACATGCCTCAATCAATGAAAATAGCTATCCGTCTCAGACGTACGGACGGACCGACCCTTATTATCGAAATGCTTTGCTTCTAAAAAGAATGAAATAAAACTAGAACTGAACAAGGATAATAACAATCATCATTACTGAAGTGAAAATACAAATTTTATTAAAATAGTAACTTCACCTCTAGCTTCTAGTAACTTCGCCTTGAGCCCACAGGGGCATGTTGCACCTCCTGTCCTCCCTCCTTTAAATAGCATAAACTTTTAAATGAGCCATTGTAAAACTTCTCTGAAAATTGTCTATATATTAAATTATAAAATTTCAAATAGCGTTGAATTGAAAATTACTTAGCATTTAGTACAAGTTTGAATTTAACAAAGTGTTTGATATTTGTTACAAACTCGTTTAGTCGATGACGCTTTCACATTAAGTACCCTGTTGAACATTTATACTCCCCCCCCCCCCATATTTTTCCAGTTAATATTAATGTTTAAAGATTTTTTTTCTATCATCGTTCTCTCACTCTTTTTTAATTTTTTTTTTTTGAAGTAACTAATGACATCTGCCCTGTAACTCACTTAGTCCATTTGTCCATCGGATGCGGTCATTCTTGTTTATATTCTACCAGGGGTAGCTTTTCTAACAATTAATTCAACAAAAAATCACGAAACCTTTTAACGTTGTGGAAGTATATTTTGTTTTCTCATGTAAGTGAAGAGGGATGGGTAAGAAGGGGAGGAAAAAGGAAAAGGGGTTTGTGGGGGAAATTTTCCTTTAGAATTATTTGTCAGAATATCATTCCCTTTTTCCTGATATTCTACGAGTGTATGCTGAGTAAACATAATGCAGCATTTTTAAAATTAATACCAAAGTCAGACGGACTCACTTATGAGGACAGTAATAATCAATTCCAAAAATAAATTTTCAGCATTTGTTTATTTTTTTTTTTTTGGCTTGTCGATTTCGGCTATAAATTGCCATGTTGATTGTTTAAAGATAAAAAAATTGGTGGGCTTTTAAATCTTGTTAAAATGGAGTTTGGCAGATTTCTAACACAAATATGGTTTTTTATTCATAGATTAATGTTTAGTATCCGAGGCTTTGCCCCTAGCTTACATATATGGCCTCTATATTCGAATATGAAGGGATAGTGTAGAAAAATAGCTTAAAGCTATCACAAACCTATATAAACCTTCCAAAAATGAAGAATCAAAGGATTCATTGGTTAGCACGATTTTGACGGATTAACATTTATATCTTAATACTTTATTTTTTGAAATACAGCATAGAGGGGAGATAAAACTACCCCAAATCGTATTTTCAATATATTTCAAAATAAGGTGGGGGGAGGGGGTTGTTATCAATGATCAATCGGACAAAGTTTACTAAAATGTAACTGGATGTTTTTAAAAGCGAAGCTTTTCTATAGGGTCGGTCCGTCCGTCCGTACGTCCGTCACAAACGGATAGCTTTTTTCATTAATTTATGCATGTTAGAATTGTCCTATCGATTTCAAACTTTGCATGATGATTCCTTTAAAAGTTAGGTACGATTTAGAAAGCGTAGCAACTCTATAATCATAACAAGAATGTCCGTACGTCCATTTTAAATATGTTGATTTTTTACTTTTAACAACAAATTTTTATGTGATCTAATTTCCGATTGATCTGATTTTTGGTATGTTGATTCGTGGAACAACAAAGTATAATGTTATAAGCAAAGCAACTCTTTAATCAAGTCCTACAAATGTAAGTATGTCCATAAACATTATCCTGTATCAAGCAGTTTTTCAACAAATTTACTTACAATTTTACTCCGATCCTTATACATTTATATTCTGATTATTTAGTTCTGACACTATACAAGTGTTAATGTCCGTTTGTCCTACCGTTTCAATGCTTCGCTTTTATGGATGTTTTCATCCTTGTTTCTTTTATATCTTTGTCCCCATTCTAGCAAAAGACGCTTAAAAGTTGACCAGACCAATTTACTAGAATTTTACTACCCATTAGCGGATAATACAAAAGCTATATCAAGAATTTATAAACAGGTGGGAAAAATAAATATAAAATATTTTTCAATTTTAAGGACAAAAAAAAGAAGGTAAAAATATTCTAATATTTTTCTTCTCTTTCCTATTATAAAATATTCTTGTTTTTCAGTAGTTTTTAATAAAAAAAAAGCCAATTTTTGTGTCTGTCTGTTTATGATGTTTTTTTTTATTTCTGACTGTAATGTTATAAAGTGCAAATATTTCACTTTCCTTCCATTTCCCTACCCTTTAAATACCCGCGCTTTCCCTCCCTTTGATGCCACTTACTCACAGTTTAAACTACTTTCTCGTATTCATTCGAATCCGGTGGATAGGAACCGGTTCTCATCCATACGAAAAAACTATGTCTAGCATCGTATTATATCCAGCTTTCTACAAATAAAAAAATGTACAATCATAAGATTAAAACCAGTTTTTTTTAGCCCGTGCCTTCGGCACCACGGGGCTAAAAAACTGGTTTTAATCTTATAATTGTACATTCTATATCCGCGGAAAGCCGTTTATAATACGATGAAAGAAATAACTATTCCAGCATGACTTCGAAACCGATTCGCATCCGCTGAATTAGAACTGGTTCTATGTCATACTAAAAAATCATGAATCGTAACAAATTATAGCCATTATTTCACGAATTTACGAATACTAAAATAAAAATCATATTAATAATAACAGTTTTTTTAACCCGGAACTTGGGCCCTTTGGGTCTATCAAAAATGGATTTAATATTATAATTTTTAATTTAATTTCCGCGGAAAGTTGTCTGTAATACGATGCAATTAATAACTATTAAAGTATAATATCTTAAAATATCAGAAAAAAGAACTTCCTGTACTTATAGCTGAGAGTTGATTTAAAAGTTTTATTGTTATAATTGGTTTACTGCAGACAGTTGCGGACTTAAATGACAGCTATATAATAATTTAATCACACATCAATAGCAAGATACCAATTACCATAAATAATAGATATAGGAAGTTTAAATGGAGCCTAGTCCCCACCCCACTCTTTTCATATTGGAAGAGTAGTTTTTTTCCCTATTCAAGGGATTGGGGGACCTAACCATGCATTACCCTAACAATGTATGACTACAAAGTACCAATATAACCTAAACTAACTTGATATAGAATAACAAACAAACTAATAAAAAATACCCCCACCTTCTTTATAATTTTGCTAGCCGTTACGCCCCTTAGAAGCCTCTAGTGGCACTTTAAATGTTTTGTTTTGTTTAAAAATAATATGATACCTATTTATGTTGCAATTCAAGTTTCTACGATACCTAGCTATGTTGGGTAGGAGTCTCTATACATAAATTTTTTTGATTTTTTGTGATCTCTCTTTGGAGGGTTGTGGTACCCTCCCCCAAAATAGTTATAAACCTTCCTGGGACCTATGAGAAGCTAACCTGTTGAGGAGAACCTGATCATTTGGTACAAACAGACAGAAACACAGACAAACACACATCCTGTTACTTTATTATAAGGATTACAAACTAATTTAGTTAAAAATAAGTACATTGTACTTTATTTGACAGTGCTGTTAAAAAAAGGATATTTCAAAGCTATATTTTTTTCCAATTTGATGAACTGAAATTAAAAAAGATTACTTTTTAGTAGTTTTTTTGGCCTAGGGTTAAGGGTGCCCAACATGTAATTTTTTATATTATCTTAAAAATTAAATAATTTTTGGGGGGAGATTGATGGAGTATTTTTTCTGTGCTCTAAATTAAAATTGTATGTTATGTTACAAATAAATCTTTTTAAGTGATAAATCAATAAACTGCATATTACATTGAAAATAAAAATTAATTAATTTAGTAATGCTTTTTACACTTAGGAGGTTAAAACCAAGTTTTAGAAGAAGATATAATTTCTATTTTATGCAAATCAAACCTTCAGAGATAAGACAGTGGTACATCAACAATCATGATAAACAAAAGTAAAATTAATACTTCTGTAGATTAAAGTTTTTGGAAGAAAAAGTTTGTATGCTTCTAGTTTGAACCTTACAATCAGTAATGAGTTTACAAAAATTAGAGATAGTATGATTTATATTCCAATGTCCCTTCCCTCCTGCAAAACTGGCATTACAATCTATTGATGATATCAATATTTACCAGCAAATAAAAAGTACTTGATGATGGTTTTGACATCTTAACGAGAAACTCAAAATTCACAATTGCTAAAATCATATATTTGACATGGAATGGCTCATGTGACGTAAAGCTCTTAACCAAACTTTGCAAAACAAAAATGACAAACCAACTCTAATAGTTTCAAAAATAGTCCCTTTCGGAGCAACGCCCTTTAAGGGGCGATTCGTCATATTACACAGTTGCTTTTTATAGGTTATTTTAGGTTAGGTTAGATGGTTGCCCCGCAGGGTTAGAGCCACCCCCCCCCCTGGGATAGAAATAGGAGAAAAGATAATGTGAAAATATGACGAATCGCCCCTTAAGAGGCATTGCTATGAAAGGGACTATACCCATATATATGTTAGCGTAAAGTTGGAGGGTAAAAAGTTGTACTTCAGACGAGCCATCCCCTGACCATGTAAATTCCTAAGAGAGAGAAAAAAAGGGGCCGAAAGGAGGGGGAAGTAATCGCCCCTTTTGAAATAGTAAGAGTAGAATATTCTGCCACTTTAAAGTTGGTTTCAACCTCCTAACTGTTGAATAATTTAATAATAGATATATATGCATGCATTTATTCAATTTAAATACTTTTTGCCTTAGGTATGAAATAATAGCTATTGCTTCAAATACAAGGACAATTAAGTTTTAGGTTGTTGAAATACTACAAATTGCCTTTTTGGTAGTATAGTGTGTTTCATATTATAGAAACCTTTGCTACTCAGAAAAAGTTAAATAAACTATGTATGTAGTTAATTTAGATAATAGAAATTTGAAATTATCCTACAATTAAAATAAATTTAAAGCAAGAACAACCATGTTCAGTTCAAGAAACGCCAAATTAAAGTGTGTAATGTGTAATAAGGTTTGAGCCGGCAAGAGTGTATGGAAAAAGCGAGACAGCTGTTCAAAACTTTGGATATTGATGGCAATGGAGAGGTTTCTGAGGTGAGGATAGATAGATAGATAGATAGATAGATAGATAGATAGATAGATAGATAGATAGATAGATAGATAGATAGATAGATAGATAGATAGATAGATAGATAGATAGATAGATAGATAGATAGATAGATAGATAGATAGATAGATAGATAGATAGATAGATAGATAGATAGATAGATAGATAGATAGATAGATAGATAGATAGATAGATAGATAGACAGACAGACAGACAGACAGACAGACAGACAGACAGACAGACAGACAGACAGACAGACAGACAGACAGACAGACAGACAGACAGACAGACAGACAGACAGACAGACAGACAGACAGACAGACAGATAGACAGACAGACAAATAGATAGATAGACAGATAAACAGATAGATTAATTGATTGATTGATTGATTGACAAATAGATATATTGATAGATAAATAGAAATATATTTAGATACATAGATGGATAAAGTTAGATAGAGAAATGAAAGATAATCATATGCACAACATATAAATAAGCTTTTTCTGTCTGATACATAAAAATGATATTTATGGATTAGATAGACTATACTACATAGATAAATTTTTCATTGATTGATTGATAAATAGATAGATAGAAATATGTATTTATATTGTAGGATGAGTTTATAACTGGGTGTCTAGCAGATCAGGGACTTATGGAACGGGTTTTAAGGTGAATAGTTTTTTATGAACACGCAATTGGAAATTTTAGAATTTATCCTATTACTATATCCTTAGCTACTAGCGGCTTAGCCCCTAACCTCTAGAGGTTTTGCCCCAAGAGGTTTGATCAACCTAATTTTGTGTTATTTAGATTTTAAAAGAAAAAGTGAAGAAAAAAAAATTTGGGGGGGGTTATTTTTTTAGTAGGGGGGGTTAAAAAGGTTAGTCGATCCCCTTTTTAAATTTTATTTTCATTTAAGGGGAGGTTGAGGGTGTCCCACCCCCCAAGAAAATAGCTTAACACCATTACAGAACCAGTAGTAATATACCCTGAAGAAAAGAGTCCAATAGGTTCAACGGTTACCGAGATCTTAATGGGCGGACGGACAAACATCATTCTACTTTGTATTATAGATGAAAGTAACGGGATCTCTGTCTGTGTTTCTGTTTGTACCAAAGGATATTACTAACTATTAAACAGATATGGTTCTGCTTTACAATGTACCTGCTCACACTAAAAAAAATTCCCACCAATTTTTTAAAATTCAACTCTTTACAGGTCTCTAGACGATTTCAGGCTGTAATATTTCTACATTCGAGTCTCTTTTTAGCCTTATTTTCTGTTCTTAATTACCATTTCCCATTCCGATTTCTACTGTGTTGCTTCTAGATGTCGTTTTCCTTGATTTTTCAATGTTATTTGTTGAAATAGATATAGAATAAGTGGAAATTGTGAGAGATTCTCGCATACCCACAGAGACAAAATGTTTCACAGAGCTGGCTTTGACTTTACCCCCATCCCCTCCCCTGACTAAGTAGGAACATATTGACCAATATCTGAGGACTATGATAGCAACCTAAAAATACGACAAAAAAGCCCCTGTCACTATTTCTACGTATTCCATGTATAATATTCCAATTGAATATTCAATATCCACATTTTTAGAAATTCTGATGCGGCTGTAGAAGAACCAATTGAGCCAGTGGTCGTAACAACCGCAGGTGCGACATTTTTATAATTTTAGCAGGGCTTGGCAGCCGCCTCTAACCCTCAGGGACATCAACCTTTTGGAATTTAAATAAAAAAACTAGAAATATGAACCTTACCCAAATATGGCAATCTCTTTTTTTTCAAAATAAAAATTCAAAACATCCAAACGGGTTAAACGCTTAGTCGCGGCTGGTACGCGGATGCCGAGCCCTTATTTTTAGTAGCATGCGCTCTGTCTGTACTGCTATGGAATACATTTTCCACTAAGGCTTCGAAACAGATTAATATCCACAGGATTAGAACCAGTTCTCAGCCATACAGAAAAATCATGTATAGCATCGTATTACAGACAATTTACCACGAAAACTATGATAAAATCATAAATCGGGGCTAAAAATCTGGTTTTAAACTTATAATTTTTTTAATATACGTGGTAAACTGTATTTAATACGATGCGATACTCAAATAACGTGAATTTTTTTCAAGAATTTATATTTTTCTCAGCTGTTATCTAATATAGACTGCTGAATATATTTTGTACTAGGAGCTTCACTGTTGATAATGTCATCTTAGTTTAAGTTTAAATAGAATTGTACAAGATTGGATATAATAATTAGAAGATTGCACTTAAAATTTTCTATGCGATAGAGGCTAGAGCCCAGCTTTAAGGGAGGTGATACAGATATCAATATGGGGTGCTATTGTATTGTTAGTCCCCTACATAATTAACATACTAAAAAGTTAAAAAAAAAAGCATCCCTTGATTAGTAAACTATTTTTTAAAAATCTGTTAACAGTCTCCGTAAATGTTAAAGGGTGGGAGGTGTGTTAGCCTTGTCAAAGGAGGTGGACACCTAGGGGGTGTATTCACCCCTTTATTTTGCCAGGGGGCTCGATACATCCTCTCTTAAGCACGCTTCTGCTTATAATTTTATTCTAGGAATTTTATGTGAATTATTTTTCTATCCATGTGTATGTAATTTTTTATTCATCTATGATTCTATTCTAGCTATTTAACATGTTATAAAAGTAAGTTTTTACTGTGTACAGTGTTTCTTCTTAATATACAATGACATAGTTTCACCTTTGATGTTTAATTAGTCACTTACAACTTTAAATTTTCGATTTTGTGAATTTCCCGCCAAAATGAACCAATTACATGTCTCTTAATACGACATACCGGCATTTGATTGGTTGACTGGTGACAAAGGAGACGCGTGATTGGTTTATTTTAGCGCGAAATTGAAAATTTATCCGTTCTGTACACAATTCTGTTTATTTTCATGTCAGAGACAACGTTAATTTTCTTGAAATTCCTAATCAAAGTTTAATGGTAAGTATTTCATATATCATTGTTCATTGTGCGTGTTGAATTGGTCTATTTTGAGTAGCAAAGCTATTCCATAATTTACTTTGTCATCCATCAGTCAGTCAATAACGCTATAGAAAAAATGTTATTTCTTGGCTGCTATACAATATAGATGGCTGATTTTTTTTGTAAAGATTACCTATAACAATGTGCATCCAGTATGTAGTTTACTTGGTCCTTTTGGTCTGTCAGTCATGATAAAACAATAAAATTAAAGTTGAGACACATATAAAAATGAGTAACCCAAACCAGAGGTGAATTCTTAAAAAAACTTTTTTTGCTCACTGCCTCACTAAAATAGTGAGGGAAAATTATCCCCTCTAAATTTTTAGCGAGTCTCACTAATTTTAGTGCGACAAAGAATGTTTAGTGAGGCAAAAGTTTTTTTAAGAACCCACCTCAGGGATCCTAAGGGATAAGAAATGGGATTTACACTCCACAATTGCAACAAAACACACTGTAGTTTATTACCTGAAAAAGATAAAAATGGACCATTTTACCACACCCTTGGACATCTTAATAGTTTCATATATATGTATATTATACATGTAAATAAATTAAAATAAAATAGGTTATATCTTAAGAAAAAATTGGGATAATGAAAAATTACTGTACAAGAATTTATATTTCTAGTTTGATTTTATGTTAGTCGGCGTTTTCTCAGTTTTGATCATTTAAGTAAACAAATCTTTTTAAAAATATTGCCGTTTTCCCTAATAGACATTGTTAAGCACAAAACTCCACCTCCTTATTTTTATATTATATTATGAAAATAAGTGCATGAGGTGGGGTATGGCACTGCAGGAACAGTGCCCTTAGGTTCACCATTAAAATAAAATCCCCCCCTTTATTATTTTTTTTTTTAAAAGAGGGTAGTTGAATGCTTAACCGTTGGACCGGAGAAAATATGTTGATTTTACAAGCTGGCTAATATCATGATACCCCGCTCCCCTCCTTAAGACTTTACCACATTTTCTCTCCTGACCATTCAGAAACGCATTAACCGATTGAACTATATTAGCAACCTAAACTAACGAAAAAAATTACCTTGCCACAATATTTACGTATTCTATATCCATAATGATGACATGTTTTCAGATGATCTAGAGTTGGACTCTGACATAGAGGAAGAGGACTTCAGCTGAAGATGACCTGTAGCAAGCATCAAATCTTTGTACACATTTTTAGCCAGATTGGGGTGAGCCGAATTTCAGCCAATCACAGCGCGGCATTTCATAAAATGCTGTGCTCTCATTGGTGGAAAGTTGGCTCACCCCGATCTGGCTCACCACTAAAATGATTTAAAGATCCAGCTCTGAGGTATTTCCAAAAATTGTTGTGGTAAACATACCTTTATTCCCGACCCCGAACGTTCTTGCATTGGATCTAGGTTTTAGGGGTTCATATGTCTGTATATTCATGTTGGTGGGTGGAGCTTATTTGACTCTTTATATGTAAAATCTTTTTTCTATTTGAACATTAGAGTAAAACGCTAGAGGAGGAAGGGGTTAAATAACTGTATGTCTTCTAACCAAGGACCCTGTGCCGAATTTCAATAGGGTCTTTGAAAATCAAAGAATAGCGTCGGGAATATTAACACAGCCAAGTCGCTACAAAAGAGCATAAAGCAATATGCTAGCAAACGAAAAAGGTCCTTGACAGGTGGGTCCTGGTAGTTGTCTTGGTTTAATACATCTATACTATTCTTTATTCTTAGAACACTTCTTTACTTAAATATTTTTCCAAAGAAGGTGTCCTAACTTTTTTGATTTTTATTTAAAGTAGATAGTCGGTGTTTTTAGTAAGTAGTAGATGTAAAATGGTCCATAGAATTTAAATATTTACAAATAACCCTCCCATCTTATTTTGATCTATTTGAAAATAAATGCAGAGTTTTTTGGTTTATCCAAATTAAAGCCCCTACATGAACCTCTAACCCTACGGCGCCCTAACCAAATCTTTTCCTTGACCATTTTACATCTACTACTTACTAAAACACCGACTATCTATTTTAAATAAAAATCTAAAAAGTTAGGACACCTTCTTTTAGAAAAATTTTGATATTTTCTAGATAAATCTGGTTTTAAGATCATTAACCCAGGCCTTTAAAATTAAATTAATCCTTTTATCCCTGGTATAATAGACCCAATAGGCAAGAACAAACCATTAGTTTTAGTCCCTAATTATATATTGGTTACGAATCCGATCCATTTCCACTGGATTAAAGCCAGTTATGGACCTATACTGAAAATTCAATATCGTATCGTATTATAGATAATTTTCCAAAAGAAAAAATCATAAAACAACCCTTCTTTTGTTAGCTCAACTGAGCCAGAAAAACTGGAATTAAAAATTAGCAGTTTTTTCCGCGGAAAATTGTCTATAACTTTGAATCACCTATTTAAACAATTAAATCAAAATGTCATTATATCATCAAACTCTATCTATATACTTAACTTACCTAAATATAATACAAATTATGAAATATACAAATTTTAAATCTAATTTTTGTGAATTTTAACCAAATATAAAAACAATTTGATTCTGTTCTTTAAAGTTCCTCTTTAAAGTTCCTTTAAATGATAAAGAATATAATTTTTTGTTTAATATTTGGACTATTATTGAAATACATTATTTCGAATTTTGATTTTGTATTTTGTGTATATCATCAAAGTGCGTTATTTTTTTTGCAATAATTCGTAAAATTGGGCGCAAGCTTCCAGTCAAATGCGCTTGTTCGGTCAAACTGCACTTAATTTTGATGAAACGCATCTGTATAATTAAGAACAATTTGACCTAATAGGCGCATTTGACTGGAAGCTTGCACTGTATTTTACGGAATATTGCAAAAAAATGACCCTCTTTAAATATAATCAAACTCTAAATAAATTTATTTATGTAATATTAATATCTAAAATATATCATTTAAACCTAAAGTAATGTTTTCTTATTTGTATGTAAACAAGGATGACAACATCCATAAGTAGAGAAAGACAAAAAAAATCAAGGAATCTGGATGACCCTGCCTGTTTTGCTGGCATCCGAAACCTTTCTATTATTGGAACCAGCCCCTCTTTACGTCTGTATGTCCATTTGTATGTCTGTACATCTGTATGTTACAGACAGCTCTTATTGTTAATTAAGGCATGTTAAAATTGTCCTATAAAATTCAATCTTTGCCTGATGATTGATGTAAAAGTCGGGTTCGATAAATTATGTGCTGCACCTTATTATCTCAGCTCATATTGGGGTTAGAGGGCTAAAAGATGTTTGATCAGTGAAGATACTCTATAATTCTATATGTCTGTCTGTTCGTCCTTCAGTCAGTCCGTAATGATAAGGGGGAAATGTGATTTTATCAGCTACTATTTAAGATAGAAGGATGAAACTTCTTGTCAACATTCCCATCATGAACCCCTAACAAGTTGGGCCCCTTGCCGCACCTTAATTAGTCGTGGATGTATATATCGGGGATACATTTCCTTTTTCTTTTTATTTTCATATTCTTCCAAAATGTAGGGAGTTTGTGGTAATTCCACATGATTAGGGATGGCAATCGGCTTTTTTGTTTCGACACATTAATACTGACCACATATTTCTTTCAATTCATTGATTTTATCTTTAACTTTTCAGTTTTCTTGAGAGTTTGAAGGGCCAAGAAAATAAATAGCTTTATTGACTAATTTGCATTTTCTCTCAATTTTTACTGAATCATTGATATCCTGTATTGACACTTCATAATACCCAAGGTTCAGTTTGCAAGTGCAACCTACCAATTCTATCATTTTATCAATAAAATAAACAGATATGTTTCTCCATTTTAACCCTTTCCTCATATAATAAGAGCATCATAAAAATTCATAATAGGGGAAGATAAAAGGAATAATAGTTAGAAGAGGGAAAGAAAAACTGGGCAAAAGAAAAAAGTAGGAGAGAAGAGACAATGAGAAATAGATGAATGAAATATTGTAAGATTAGGGATATAAGGATGTTATCTATCAAGTTTACTTAAATTAAACTAGGGCAATCTCTAATAAATGTATAATACAGAAATAAGTAGGAAGAAATGGAAAACTATTTAGCCTTTAGTTAGCCCAGACTGTGTTTAGTCTAAAATTGATCATAGAAGGTACAAATTTAGAATGCTTCAAAAAATACAAAATTTTTATTCGGTTGGGAAAAAGATTTTATTAGAATTGTTAATTACAGGAATATTAGTAAAGTTTCTGTCTTACTCTACTAATACTTTAATAGAAATATTTAAAAGAACCAACCCTAATAATCTTGTTTTGAATTTTAACTTTTTGTCTGTTTGTGTTTGTGTTGATGATTTTCACTAAGCCTTGTCTGCTTTTAAAATGATTCTAGCAACATTCTATGTGCTAGGGCCCAAAGTCTTATCCAATTATCCAAAATAAGAACTGTTACTTTAGTTCTAGTACCCAAAGACAGCAAAAAATGAATTTTATATTCATTGTCCTATCCCTATATCCCTGAATAACCGAGTTGTTGTTTTACCTGATGTATATAATGTTCCAATTGATACAAAAGATAATTTTGATATTTTTGAAGGAACACAGTAATAGTGTCTGACTGATTATGACGTAACAAAAAAAATTAGCCAATGAGAGGCCACTATAAATTTTACCATTTGTCAATAACGGCCTCTCATTGGCTAATTTTTTTTTGTTACGTCATAATCATTCAGACACTATTACTGTGTTCTTCTTAGCCAAATTAATATTAGAAAGAATAAAAAGAAAAAAAGAAAAGAAGGGTCTAGCTGTAAATGTTAAGAAATGAATAAACATGCTCTACAATTATGGCAATCTACACTAGAAAATAAAAACTTAATATTTTTATTTTTTGAGTGTGGCATAAAACCAATTTTGATCCAGTGTAAATCAATTGGGGTATACACTATACATAAAGTAAATTAAAGTTAAAATGTAATATATATTATTAATTTTGATTAACATTGTGGTCAAAGTTTGGTGGTTATTTAGACATTCACAGTTATAGAATAGCTCTAACAATTAATCAATTTTCAAAAAAAGTCACTTTATCTTTCTTAGGAATATTTATTATGTTTATCCAGTTTACTTTAATACTTAAAATGAAAATTTTTTATTTTAACTTTACTTTTTACTTGTATTGACATTGACTAATCACTAGAGATAAGAATTAAAAATCAAGTTTTACATTCAGGGAAGAATAATTATAAAAAAACCTATGTTTAGAATATAATTTTTAAATTCCAGAAACGTATGGAAGTAGTACATATTTTATAAAATTTCAATCTGCTTGATTCTGTTAATAATATCATTCCCAATAAATAAAAAATTAAACTTTTTCAATGTTTTTAATTTCATTTTAGTTTTTTCTTTTCTGTATAAAATTCATAAAGATTATATAAAGAAGGTAAAGAACAAATTTTAGGTCAGCCAAATAAATAGCCACAATTCAAGGATGACTCAGGCTACCAATCTTTAGATTATGTCAGCCAATCCTTATACTAAAGTAACAGGATGTTTGTGTATCTGTGTGTCTGTCTGTGTGTCTGTACTGAAGGATCTTGCTAACCGCTGAACCGATCAGGTTCTCCTTAAAGGGCGAAAATAGGTTTGATATAATATGAGCTTATTTCAAAGGTGCCATTATATAGATTATAAATAACTTAAAGACATTGACATATTTAACTGTATAAGTCTGTTTCTAGCCAAAAACCGATCCAATTCGTCAAAAGAATTACGTCATTTTGCGTAACCAATGTAGTTCCCTAAGAAATCCAAACATCACTGCATCACACAAGGCTGTGTCTGAGGGTTGAATTATAAAGCTTCTGTTCAATCATAGTCATAATGAAGAGGAAAGGATTTGACAGACATTGGATGCTGCAACTTTTACTTTTGATCAAATAAATTTATCATAAAATAATTTTGTAAAAGTACATTGAAAAAGTAAGGGCTGAACCACTAATTTTTAAAAAATATTTCAAAATTAAAATATTATTTTTTTTGCTAAAAGTTGCATCATGTTTGTGTGTGTGTGTTTGTGTTCCGTATCGTAATTAGGGTAAATATTTCATAAGGGATTAATCACAGATCCTCATAGAGAAAATAAATTTTAAAACGTATTATTTGCCCTTGACGCTATAATTAAAAATGAATAAAATAATATATAATTAAAACAAATAAACATTTAAATTATCATATAAGATACATGCCAATATAATAAATTTAAGAAAAATAGTGAAAAAAAGGTCTTATAATGATTAAAAAAAACGATTTTGTTGACTATCTGATTTATCATGTGTTGAAGTGAATGCAAAAATTGTAAAATCTACTTAAGAATTTTTTTGAATTTTTAAATTTAGCATAGTTATTTTAAAAGTATGTAATGGCACCTTTCATATAAGCTCATATCATATTGAACCTATATTCGCCCTTTAACAGGGTAGCTTTTCATAGGTCCCGGGAAGGTTTATAACTATTTTCTTGGGGGGTGGGACACCCCCAACCCCTCCAAAAATGAAAAATCCCCCCCCCAAAAAATTTTTTTATATTTTAACTAAAATTAAAAATGATTCCTTCTGATTCCCCCCCCCCACAAAAAAAAAATTTTCAACCCCAAAATATTTTTTTACTTTTTCTTTTAAAATCTAAAATAAGAAATGGGGTTATCAAATTCGACTCCCCCCTCCTCAAGTGCCCCTAGAGGCCTCTAGGGGCGTAGCCGCTGGTAATGCATAATGTATTTACCTCATACGGGCGGGATTGACGTCCAGGATTTTTTTGACTTGATGTACTGTCTAGGTCCTAGAATCCAGAATGACTAAGGGTGACTGATACGCACCCTTCTATGTCAAACACCCAAGGGTATTAGGTGAAGTAACATCCATCAGACAACCAACTCTCTGTGATGCACGACCTATGTCTGAGAAGTCCTAACTGTGCATAGTAATGAGTTGCACCTGTTTTGGGTCAAGGCATCTGACATAGTAGCAGTGGGAACCATTTTTAACATCTTTAAATATGACACGGTGTTGGACCAAGATTCAAACCTATCACTTTCCCAATGATGAGTGGGTGGGCTACAATGCATAATGTAACAAACATTTACTTAAGATGATAATCATAGACTGTTCTCAAGATATAGACTTGCAAAGCCTTAGTACACTTTAAAAGTTCTTTGAATAGATTACATCTTATTTTATCACCTATAATATGTATTTTTTTAATTTTAAAAATTAATCTCATATTTTATGCTAATAATTTTGAACATTTCTTAATTTTAAGATCCTTATTGATATTTTGTAAACTAAACTGTTTTAAGGTAATTGGTGATATTAAATAGGTTTTTCTGTTCTATTGCTTCCACATAATCTTTTATAAAGATAAAATTAAATATTCATTCTTTAATTCTTTTTTATTTAAAAATACACAAAAAACATTTATTCATAATTTTACTAGATAACTTTTAAAGGGCGAATATAGGTTTGATATGATATGAGCTTATTTCAAAGGTGCCATTATATAGATTATAAATAACTTAAAGACATTGACATATTTAACTGTAAAAGTCTGTTTCTAGCCAAAAACTGATCCAATTCGTTGAAAGAATTACGTCATTTTGCGTAACCAATGTAGTTCCCTAAGAAATCCAAACATCACTGCATCACACAAGGCTGTGTCTGAGGGTTGAATTATAAAGCTTCTGTTCAATCATAGTCATAATGAAGAAGAAAGGATTTGACAGATTTGACATTTGCTGCAACTTTTACTTTTGATCAAAAAAATTTATCATAAAATAATTCTGTAAAAGTATATTGAAAAAGTAAGGGCTAAACCACTAATTTAAAAAAAATATTTCAAAATTAAAATATTATTTTTTTGCTAAAAGTTGCATCATGTTTGTGTGTGTGTGTTCGTGTTACATATCGTAATTAGGGTAAATATTTCATAAGGGATAAATCACAGATCCTCATAGAGAAAATAAATTTTAAAACGTATTATTTACCCTTGACGCTATATTTGAGGCACTCTTGCGTAAAATATTTTGACGGAAATTAAAAAATTAATAAAATAATATATAATTAAAACAAATAAACATTTAAATTATCATATGAGATACATGCCAATATAACAATCAAATTAATTTAAGAAAAATAGTGAAAAAAAGGTCTTATAATGGTTAAAAAAAACGATTTTGTTGACTACCTGATTTATCATATGTTGAAGTGAATGCAAAAATTGTAAAATCTAAAAAATTTAGCATAGTTATTTTAAAAGTATGTAATGGCACCTTTCATATAAGCTCATATCATATTGAACCTATATTCGCCCTTTAATTCTTCTTATCATATAATTAGTGATTTCATTGGAATTCAAAACCCATGCAATTGGTGAAATATGAATACCAAGAGCATTGATAATAGTAACTAAACTATTAAGTCCAGAATTTTTACTATTGATGACAATTAGTACAATTATTGCAGCTACAACAGCTAAGGTGATTCCGCCAGTTATCTTTGCATTGTCAACAATTGAAACTTGTGAAGGAGATTTACTTAGATTGCTTTGTTCAATCCATTGGGATTTAATATTACTTTGTGGTAAACCAGTCTCTGAATTAGTAGATAATGATTTGTCATCAGGTTTATTTGCAGCTAGATTTTCATTGACTGAATCATCTAAGTGGATAACCTCTATTGTGTCAATTGATTCAATAACATTCACAGTTTCATCTTGATTAATAATACAATTTTGTTTGCCATTTTCTCTTAATTTAGAATTGAGCTCTGATCTTTCATTGGTTTCTGAAGTTTCCCTGTATATAGGAGTTTGTTGGTTGGATTCTCCATTACAGCTAACTATCTTAGTGTTGAGATCAGTTATTGTTCTCTCTGCTTCACTGACAGCAATAAAGGCAACTGAAGGTATTGGAAGATTTTGTGATATGGAATAGATCTTTGAGTTTTGCTTTTGATACTTTGTTTCATGCTTTCTACAACAAATGATTTGTTTAAACTTTTGAATTGCATTACAGGTTTTCTGTTTGTAACATTTACTAATTTTTAGTCCAATTGTAGCAATTACAAGAAATATAACATGAACTGGGAACACCATAAAGGCTGTGTTGAAATGGTCTCTTTGCAATTGAACACCTTTAACAAAGATCAACTGTTGGACTTTAGCTTTAACACAAATAGTGCCATATTTTAGTGTTAGAAAAAGGTGCTCTATAACATAATGAGAAATGGCATAGCAAAGTCCAATTTTGAATATCCTTTCATGGTCCATACTTAGGTAGGATGTTGAATCTAGAGTAAGAAATATCTTATAACAAACAATCATGGTCATGCAGAGAGCAATAATAGGCATTAAATTACCACCTCTCAGCCAACTACATGTCAAGTTTGGATAGGATTCAAGAGCTGGTTGTACAAAGAGTGGAAACTCCAGTATTATTTCAGAGACATTATGCCATAAAAGAGTAATCATTGCTAGAACATTTAGAAACTGCATCTGATATGTAAGAACTGTAATGGGTAGAAACTATCAAACCTTTAAATAAATTATTGTATTTGAATAAGCTGAAATCAAACAATAGCCATGCTTAAAGCTGAAAATTAAAATACAACTTTCTATAATTCAAGAATCACTACTCTGGGGATTTATTTTACATCGGATTTTTTTTAGGGGGTTATAAACTAACATCTTATTTAATTTCGAAATTATCCCAAAGAATTTGTCCTAACTATTGAGATTTTTTTTAAATAGCTAGTCTGTATTTTTTGTAAGTAGTAGATGTAAAATGATCCATAGAATTTAGATATGCAATCGGTTGTTTTAGTAGACCTCTTATTTTTGAAGTAATTTAAGTTTTTTTTAAAAAATATTAAGTTGGTTTTAAGTTAACAAAAAAAAAGAAAATTGCCATTATGAACAAAAATAGTAAGATCTTTGTTTTGATACCTTACTTTTTTAATTCTGTTGAGTAATTATAGAAGAATATATTTTGTTAAACCCCGTTCAATCAAAACTTTGAACTTTGGAAGCTCGTCACGAATGGGTTAAGAAAAATTACAAAAGTTAGGACATGTTCTTTACCTAACAATTATGTTGAAGTTGTGATTAGGTGATTAGATGGAAGCTGAAAGAAGGGTCAAATTATAGTTTTTTTAATATGTGTGGAAGTTAATTACAATCTTAACTGGGTTTAGAAATCAATTTTATGTTTGACAGATTCTTTCCTGTTTTTCTGCCATCCGGAAGATTATGATAGAAAGAATAGCTTGTCATAACAAACAGGAAACCAACAATGCATATAAAAACTTGTAGAAATATCTTGATAACAGTTGGTAAACTAATTAACTCCATAAAAATTATTGTCAAAATCATGGTTATTAGTATAACATTTTTCTTTGCTTCCAAACTGAAGTAGACCATTATTAAAACTGAATTATTTTAAGAATTTTGTGTACAAAAGTATTTTTAATTGAGAACACTTGGCTTAATAAACAAAATAACAAAACACTTTATTTAACACAAGATGCAATGAGGATTTCTATCAATTACTTGAAAGTGAAGCAACAAGTATACCCCCTCCACTAGATTTAAAATAGCTTCAAAGTATAAAATGACAGACAAATCCAATCATTTTATGTAAGGACTACTGGCTACAACCCTAGAGGTCTCTAGAGATACTGGAGGACAGGGGTGGGTGTGTAATAAAATATAAAAGATGGAAAAAATTTTAATGTTAGAGGTATATATAAATTTGCATCAAATTTTAAGGATTTTTATAAAATTCGTTTTTGTAAAATTCTTTATCTAAAAGCGCAAATACAATTTAAGTTAATTAATTTTGACATATGTGATTGGTGGATTGAAAACTACCTGTGCTCTGATTGGAGAAGCTTAAGTGTCATACATCATTCAACCAATTAGAGCACAGCTAGTTTTTAATCCACCTATCCCGGATGTCAAAATTAATTTACTTAAATTGTATTTGCGCTTTTAAATAAAGAATTATACAAAAACTTATTTTATAAAAAATCCTTTAAATTTGATACAGATTTCAAATCTACCTCTAACATTAAAATTCTTTCATCTTATATATCTTAGTGTGTAAGTCATCCCTAAAATTTCAATTATATTTTTAAAAAAGAATAAAATATTTTTGTGGAGGGTTATTTTTTTCTAGGGCTAACTTCTCTTGGAATGATGGAGGTAAAAAAAAAATAAGGGATTCTACCATTGCTGATCTAATAAAAATGCTTTAATAAAAATAGTTATGATGTAAATAAATTTAAGTGGATACTCTTCATACAAAACCCCATCAACTTGTAAAGATTTCTTTATCAGGAAGTTATTATTCGCCTCTCTAAAAAGGTGATAGGTTCGAATCTAGGCCAAACACCAACTCATAACTAAAGACATTGAAAGTGTTCCTACTGCTGCTATGTCAGGTGCGTGACATAAATAGAGTTGGAAATTAAAAACAGTTGCAATTCATAACCATACACAGTTAGGACTTCCAGACAAAGGTTGTGTAATCTAAGAGTTGGTTGTCAGAAGGATGTTTGACCACATAATTAAAATGATTAAATTGTTGGATTGGTTCATGTTGACTAATTCTAAAATAAGATTAAAGATTTTAAGAGTTTTTATTGACCTTATTATTAGTTTTAAAAGATTTTTAAGTGTTGTTATTTTTAATTTTTAATCCTTATTACGTAGTTATAATCATTTGTAGTGCAACCACTCACATAACTATTTATAGTATGTTCGTCAGTATCTTCCATTTCGAAGGTTATCAACCCAGGGATCTAAAGGGATAAGACAATGGCCGATAAATTTATGTAAACCCCATTGATGACACACAAAATTACCCCTTCTGTAGAATTATGTACACTCAACATAATGAATTAACCAATCAAAATTCACTAAAGTTCCCAAAGTTGTTAAGTCAACAAATTAAGAAACGTTTTTAAAAAACTTTGGGGACTAGTATAATAAACAGTCCATTGTACCCTCTCTCTCTCTGTTCTCAACCTCCTACACAAGAAAGCAACTCAATAATCATCCTTAAACAAAGATGACAACATCCATAAAAGTGAGTCTTTGAAATAAAATGGTTGGTAGAACAAACGAACATGAACAAAATTTTATATATTAACTTGCTGCAAATTGAATAATTACAGGTTTCTGTTTAAGGAGATTCTTACATTTTTAGGACTTGATTATTAGACTATAAAAGTTTTAAAGATTTTTAATCAATATAATAGATTTGAAATCTGCATAAAATTTTAAGGATTTTTTTTTATAAAATTCGTTTTTTTTATATAATTCTTTATTTAAAGGCGCAAATACGATTTAAGTTAATAAATTTTGACCAATAGGATAGCTGGATTGGAAACTACATACGCTCTAATTGGTTGAATGATGTACGTCACTTAAGCTTCTCCAATCAGAGCACAGATAGTTTTCAATCCACCAATCACAGATCTCAAAATTATTTAACTTAATTTGTATTTGCGCCTTTAAATAAAGAATTATATAAAAAACTAATTTTATAAAAAATCCTTAAAATTTTATGCAGATTTCAAATCTATTATATTGATTAAAAATCTTTCCAACTTTTATAGTCTATTGATTATAGAGATGCTTCGCTTATAACATTGTACCTTGTTGTAATAGGAATCAGTATAAAAAATCAGATGAATCGGATAATTTTAACATAAAAAAATTTGTTTCAAAAAAGTAAAAAATCAGCATATTTTAAATGGACGTACGGACTTCTTGGTGACAATTATAGAGTTGCTGCGCTTTCTAAATCGTACCTAACTGTTAAAGGAATCCTCATGCAAAGTTTGAAATTGATAGGAAACACGTGAAATGATTAAAGAGTTGCTACCCTTTCAGATTGCACCCAATTGTTAAAGAAATTATCATGTTTTGTTTGATATCCATTTTTATTTCCGCGGAAAGCTGTTTATAATACGATTCGATAAATAACTGTTACTTTTTCTTTAACAAGGATGACAACATCCATAAAAGCGAAGCTCTGAAACGGTAAGACAAACGGACATTAACACTTGTATAATGTCAGAACTGAATAATCACAATATAAATGTATAAGAGTCAAAGCAAAATTTTAAGTAAATTTGTTGAAAAATTGCTTGATTCAAGAAAATGTTTATGGACATACTTACATTTATAGGACCAGATTATAGAGTTGCTTCGCTTATTACATTACACTTTGTTGTCCCAGGACTCAATATACCAAAAATCAGACCAATCGGATAATTAGGTCACATACAAATTCGTTGTTAAAAATGTAAAAAAATCTACATGTTTAAAATGGACGTACGAACATTCTGGTAACAATTATAGAGTTGCTACGCTTTCTAAATCGTACCTAACTACTACAGAAACCATCATGCAAAGTTTGAAATCGATAGAACAATTCTAACATGCCTAAAATAACGAAAAAAGCTATCCGTTACGGACGGACCGACCCTAATTATAGAAAAGCTTCGCTTTTAAAAATTATAATGAAAAGTCTAGTGTCGATTTTCCCTTCTCCCCTCTTTCCTCAAATGCATCTAGAGGTCTCTAGGGGGGTAACCACTAGTCCTCATATAAAAGTAACAGTTGCTCAATATCTCACAAACCTCTTGACCGATTCAGATCTCCTTTGCAGTAAAGGTTCTTGTAGGTCCAGGGTAAATTTATATGTAATTATTGGGATGATACCTCAACCCTCCTGTTAGAATCCCCCCAACTCAATGAATTCAATTGTTCCTAGAGACCTCTGTGTCGTAGCTGCTGTTTCTGTTCTAAGGATCTTGCAATTTTTTAATTCATGACATTAAAAATAAGATTTAGTGGGCGGGGAGTAAGTTTACCGCTTGTTTGTTTTACTTCAAAACACCCAGGAATGAAGGGGACATTGGACTGAAAATTATACTTACCCAAAGTTTAAAACATATTATCTTATTCAAGGCTTCGCTCCCATGAAATTCGCTCATAAAAAAGAATGCCCCCCCCCCCCCAAAAAAAAAAAAATCACTGAAAAAAGGAGGAGGGTTGACTTCTCTCCCCCCCCCCCACCATAGGGATTTAGCAGCTTGTGAAAGATAAACTTATGTACATTACCAATGAATATAAACAAAATCACCTCATCTGTGGATCAAAATAATTGGTTGAAAAATACCCAAAGTTTTAGAGCTAACAAATAAGATAACAGAGTTAAAAAACTTTGGGTACCAGAGTAATTTATAGTCAAAACTCAAATGTCCTTCCCTCCCTGAACTTTATCAAAAGCAGCACATTCATCTTAAAAATCAGAAGAATTATACCTTGACCAATAATGAACTTGTAAAAATCAAAAACGGCAATGACTTCTGGGCAAAGGTTGTACAGTCAAGGGGAGTTGTTTGTACTTTTTTCATAGGTACAGCATGCCAACATCAGTCTCCATTTGAGGCAGGGACGTGCAGCATAGGGGTTTATTTAAACACCATTCCATTTTTAAACTATATAAATTAGCTTTATGTTGGGATATTTAACCTCTAGTTTTGACACACCTCCCTCACTAAAGCTACTTAGATAGTAGGGTTGGCATCATCCTGACAACTTACCTGAGAGGATGTATCACCCCACCCCCCTTTTATTCAAATATAACCCTATGTTGACAACTGCCAAAATAGACCTATCTTGGGACAACAAAATGACTTTTTAAGCAGAATAACCTTAATTTTGCCATTGCAGAGTTCCCAAGGGAAGATCAGCTGGAAGGACAAGAATCTTGCTGGTTACCTGTCCCTAAATCCCTGGATTTAGAAAATCTTCCACTGTGGCACCATGGAAAATTCCAGAGATAAATCCACAGGAGGCCAAAATCTGGGTGAAAATAAAAAATAACAAAAAGGCGTGCGCTCAAAATTGGCGGGCACTCGCAAGAGTTCTTTGTACGATATGCGGGCCCTCGAATCGGCCATGCGGGCCCTCTTTCTGCCGAGTTCAGGAAACGAGTGCTCGTTTCATGATTTGCGGACCCTCGCTACAAAGTTGATGGGCGGATTTTATACTAATTTTTAAAAGAAAATTATTTCTATTTTTGTCATGAAAACAGCATATAGATTAGATTTTGAATGGAGTTTGAATATTTTGCATTTTTTATAAAAAAAAATATTCTAATGATGGGCAGATATTTGAATATTTCTTCTGCTAATTGAAAATTATAAGTAATATCCCCTTTGTTATATAATAGGTCCTTATCAAGAAAGAAAAAAATATATATATGATTTCTTATTATGACCCCTAATTTTTTTCAGATATCTTTGGAGGGGTAATGGACCCCCCCCCCAAATTTTTGTATCCCTAACTTGATGAAAAAGAATTGTAATTGAGTTAATACAATCAAACCTGTTTTTTTTATTGGGGAGGGATACCTCAACCCCCCCCCCCCCAAAAAAAAAATTAAATATTTTTTAAAATTAGCTAAACCCATTCCATAAGTAAAAGTATAAACAATTGAAATACATTTATTTTATTACTTAGTGAGTTGGAATTGATTGGAACAGTAGTTTGCTTGTAAATAAAGTAAAATCAAGTTAGAATTCCGCCCGTCCGGGCCCTCCAGAATACAGCTATAGTATTATTGCGGACCCTCGTTCAAAATACTGTACATAGTACACATACACATAGCGAGTGCTCGTGACGTCATCGCGGACCCTCGCAACTTCCCCACAGCCGGGGATTGACCAATGACAGAGCCGTATTACCGGGAGATTTATGTCGAGTGTTAACAGAGAAAATGTAATCTCTCCTACTATTGGCGCAATTAAAGCAGTATTATGTACAAAAGGGAGGACTATGGTATTCTAGCAATGAGGAATAGGGAAGAGTATTTCAAAAGTATTTTTGGGGGGTGTTATCTACAAAATAGAGAGTGGGAGAGATAATAAAAGAGAGAGGGTAAATTATAGAGAAGGGACGTATGTGGGATTAACATGGAGGAGGAGGAGGAGGGGGGGGGGGAGATAAGTGGTGGTGGGTAAAAAAGGGAGGTTATTAGTTATTTAATAGAAGGATTTTGTTTAATCGGCCAGAGTTGCATTTAGACTGTCTGTCTGACTACCAGTTATCTCACACATCCGTCAAATTTAGCCAAATAATACAGGTATGTAGTTTAAAATTTTTTTTGTTATTATTTTAAGTTCTCGGTAAAATTTGCATTTATGAATAAATATTGTTTGAAGTAATTTTTAAATGAAAGATTATCTCCCTTAAACCAATTTTTTTTGTGGGGAATGAGTTCCTACCCCATTCTTTTTATTTAGTCCTTTTTTTATATACTATACTGTATATGACTATAAATTAGCTTTTTAATGGAGTTCTTTTATACATAGTTAATTTGGGATGAAAATACACAATAAATTGTCATATCTCTGTAATAGGTCTCCAATACTCGGATCTCTACTACGTGAAAATACTCTTGTTAAATCTTTTAATAATGTATTGACATATAATTAAATTATTTTAGAATGGGAGACGACAACAATGAATACATCAAGCTGAAGGTTGTTGGCCAGGACTCGAACGAGATCCACTTCAGAGTCAAACAAACCACCCAGATGGGAAAATTAAAGAAGTCATACAGGTGACAATAAACTTTTAATGGAACTGATTAATATCCGCTGGATTAGAACCGGTTCTCAGTCATACTGAAATATGCAAAGCATCGAAAACAACTTTCCTTTAATATTAAAATTCCAAATTTACATTCATTGAGGTTAACAACTAATTTTAATCTTATAATTTTTATTTTAATATTTGCGGAATGCTGTCTTATTACAATACGATGCAATTCGCTTAAATATAATTCTGAATTCATTGTATTGGCGGGTATCTATAGAGACGAGACAGTGGCTGATGAATTGATATCCATCCCCAATTATAATGCGTAAAATTAATCCTTGTAGATTAATAGTTGAATCAACGAATAAGAAAGCATTACGATAAAACTTAAAGAATAAACAGCACATAATTTCCTCCCTCCCTCATTAAGGGTCATAGTAATTCAAGTGTCCTTTTTCTACCCCCAACCTAATTTATGTTGTCCTATTTCAGTGAAAGAGTTGGTGTGCCCGTATCCTCTCTCCGTTTCCTCTTCGACGGACGTCGTATCAACGACGATGAAACCCCCAAGGCCCTCGAGATGGAACAGGACGATGTAATTGAAGTGTACCAGGAGCAGACGGGCGGGCTGTAGCCTGACAGAAGGACAGACCAACAAACCAAACTTTGTAGCAGATTTTCCAGAATTCCTAAAAGTTTTCATAGTGCTAGAATTTAAAACCTAGACACATCGCCTATTTTTGCAGAAGGGTGCATGTTTGCATCCTCTCCCCCTGTTTAAAAAAATCCTGTAAATTAAAACCAATGATGCCCCTTGACCTTTCAAATCACAAACAAATGACCTTCATATTTATTTGTTAAAGACTGTGGTATTAAAACATGTCTTAGATATTTATTTGGATATCTAATTTGATGCCTTGGTATCTAATTAAATAGCCAAATTGATGTCTAGGTAGATATTGATCTATATTTGCACTGATAAAAAAATAACATACTGTAAAAAAAATATAAAACTGATCTCTGAAAAAGATAAATAAATTTGTATAACAGAATAACTTTGTTTTACGATCCTGCGAAGCGTATGGAATAGTTGATTGTTAATTGTAAAATTATTGATATGGTTAAATAATCCTTTTAAGAATAGAAACCTCGTGCGTGTTAAGGCGCAAAATAATATCCAGATAAACCCGCAGTTTGAAAAGTCCTAAGCTGGATCTTTAAATCATTTTAGTGGAGTGTCAGATCGGGGTAATCAACTTTCCACTAATGACAGCACAGCATTTTGTGAAAAATTCGGCTCACTCTGATCTGGTACACCACTAAAATGATTTAAAGATCCAGCTCAACTTTTTATAGCATAAATTGTAGGATTTTTTCACCTTTACTCACATTTTCTGTTAATTTAAGTAAATCTTATTTACTTCCTAACCACAAGATTTTATCTTAAAAGTTCCTAATATTTTTTTTCTGGAGGATACACATATCAATTCGAATTATAACGCAAATTATCATGAGAAGATATTCATTAAGCTGAAGGATGTATAGATTGATTGCTATTCGACCAACTCTGGATAAAAACAGCAGCCAAAAAATCACATTTTCTATACGCTAAATATAAACTATACATAAAACGACTGAATTTCAAATTTATTTGACAAAAGAGCTAATTTTTAATAACTGAATCACAGACAATATAAGATTCTAACAACGATAAAGGGGAAAAGTCAATGAAAGAAAATTGAAAACTTTGTGAAGACACGTTCTTTTAATAATTAGCTCAAATATTTAGGATACTCTTAGTATATAATGGTTGGTTCAACCAATATTTTATCTCTATAAAGGGGGGGGGGGGTGATTAAGTTTTCACAGAAGTGTACATACACCTATCCTTAAAAATCCTTAACTAGGCAGGCAAAAACTACAAATATTTTAGGATCTTGAGGGATAAGATATTGGCAGAAAAATTGACGATAAACAAAATTACCCATTAAATTGTAGATACAAATTATTGGATGGATGAAAACACTGGAAGTCTGGAACCAATCAAGAACATTTTCTACAACTACCCATTGTTTATGGGAAAGTAGTTTTAAAACTTACAGGTCAATGTGCCCCCCCCCCCCCCCCCTGCCTGATTTTTAAACGGTCTCAATTATCTTGTATTGACTTATCCCATCTGAATTTTAATGTTTAACTACTTTCTTCTTGAGTTTCAGCTTCTTCTTTTCTTTGCTGTCTAAGTTTATTTAGATCAAAACCTCCCAACAGCGAGTAGTATTCAGTTTGGTTCGACCTAAGATATATAAATATTTCAATTATAATAAACTAGTGGCTGCGCTCCTAGCATCTAGACGCTCAATATTTAAAGGAGTAAGGAGAGTAGGAAACCAAAATTAATTAGCCTAAAACCATCCAAACTCAAATCTTAAACCAATAACATTAAATCAATATGAATTTTGTGTTAATAATTTCAACTGATTTTCATGAGATCATCTAGAGAACCCCAGAAGTTAAGAACATCAATGGGATATGATTCTCTATAAGATATTTGGTTTAACAACATCCAAAATACAATCAATGATTGCTCGACCTTTGTCCGGAAGCCCTAACCGTACAGAATAATGAGTAGCACCTGGGCGAAAGCATACCCCCTACTTTCATAGATAGTTTCACATGCCAGACATAATAGCAATAGGTACCATTATTACCGTCTCCTATATAACGCGTCGTGGTCCAGACTGGAACCTGATACCTCCCCCGCCAACATACACAAATGATATGTGGGTATTATGATAAGATGGCCCCGAGGCATATAGCGCATCCGATCTTCTTCGGGGAGGTGATAGGCTCGAATCTCGGCTTAACACTGCGCCATAATTAAAGACTTTAAAAATAATTCCTACTATTGCTTTGTCAGGTGCGAGACATAAATAGCTTGAATAAGGGGAATGCCCTGGCCCCAAACAGGCACAACTCATTACCATGTACCGTTAGGACTTCCAGGCAAAGGTCACCCAATCAAAGAGTTGATATATACATACTCCGCTTGTGATTGCGTCAATTCGCCCATCAGACAACCAACCCTTTGATTGCACGACCTTTGTCTGAGAAGTCCTATCTGCATGGTAGTGAGTTTGCGCCTGTTTTTGGCCAAGACATTCCCTCTACTCTAACTATTTATGTCACGCACCTGATATAGCAGCATTAGAGACCATTTGTAACGTCTTTAGTTATGACGCGGTGTTGAGCTGAGATTCGAACCGATTCCATTCCCGACAACGAGCGGATGCGCTACGTGTTACGCCACAGTCGCGGGTAATAGTTTAATACTTACAAAGACTGTTTATAGACAATACAGTTGCCAATTTCAATATCTTGTCTCTTCTTTTCATTGCTCTTGTGCAAATCCTAAGCAAAAAAAATAAGTTGGAAAACATTTTAAATAAAACTTTGAAATATTGAGAAGTTTTTATCGCAACGTATTTTAGACAGCTTTCCGCGGCCAGTAAATTAAAATTATAAGATTAATTCCAGTTATTTGTATTCTACTATTACAGGTTTACTGGCCCAAGCACCTCCTACAATTCCTCCAATGAAGAGTTCATCTTATTTTATTAAATGTATATGTTATCATTTATCATATTTGTGCTATTATGATCTCAATAAAATAAGATCACACTTTGATTATGTTTATCATTGCAGAATCTTGTGAGGTTTTAAATATGTTTTTATAACTGATTTCAGTATATCAATAATGCCTAGAAAATGACAGGGTTGTGCAGCGCAGATGTTCTGTGTTCATAAAGGTGCGCTAATTACCAAATACCGGCTTATCCTTATTTTAACAATAGTAGCAGCGCTACAGTTAGAAAAAAAAAGGCACAATTTTTTTCAAAAAGATCTACGGAATTCCACAATGCACAACTCTGTTCATTAGGCCCAATTAACAAATGATTAAACCCGTAGAGGTTGGTGATATTTTTTTTTCAAAAGAGAAGATTGCTGAAATCAATTAAAAATGTTAAGCCCGTTGGAGGCTGGTGTGTAATATATATGTAAAACATATATTGTTAGGCTCGTAGAAGCCGGTGTAGAACAAATTGATAGGCTCGTAGCAGCCGGTGTATTTACAAAATTGTAAGATTATTTTTCAAATAAATTAGGCTCGGAGCAGCCGGTGTAAAACTGTCATATAAAGTATATTATCAAAATATATTATATGTAATTTTTTTCCAAATAAATATAAAGAAGAATTATTTTCTCAAATATAGTATCTAAAAATAAAGAAAATTTATAAATTGTGTGTTAATTTATTCGTAAAAACAGAGGATAAATAACTAATCTATAAGTAGCGTAATCCAAGGATGTAAATTTCCAAAAGTAGCGCAATTTCCAAGCTTTCATTTTCCAAATAGGAAAGAGAATTAAGCCACCTTATTAATGGGTAGGACAAACCCGCGTCATATTAAAGAGAAGCATAATTTACAAAGCAAAACTTTTAGATTCAACTATAAAGCACAAAAAAGTACAAGTGCTAAAGACATATATAATTTCCATAAAGCCAATAATTTTCAAAATCACGAAACCTCACCGGATTCAATAAAAATGGCAGAAGTGAGGGTAACAACGGAAGCGCCAAAGCTCTCCGATTACTCGCTTTACTCAGATTACAAAGACAATGTGGCATTATGGAATATGATCACAGACATTCCCAAAGCAAAAAGGGGGGCCATTCTTTTAGCGGGGATCAAAAATGATCATCCCCACTTTGGGGATAATATCCAAAGACAATTACTGCAAAAATATAGGCCCGAAGAAATAGGTTCTGCAGAAAATTCTGTGGATAAAATCCTAGAATTTCTTGACGGACATATTGGGAAACCTTCCAAGCATTTAAAATTCCAATGTCTAAGAGAAATAGTTGAATATAAGAGAGCTACAGGTCAAGAATTTTCAGAGTATGCAAAACATTTTGAATACTTAGTTTCCAAAGCTGAAAATGCAGGGTTGACAACATTATCAAGCGACATAAAAGCAGGGTTCCTTATGAACAATGCTAACCTCTCTGCACAACAAATAGAGCTACTAAATTCCGTGGTAGATCTATCCGACGATAAAAAGCTCTATGAAAATGTCAAAATAAAAATGTTTGACATGCTAACCAACGTTTTTGGGTTAAAGAATGAGACTAGCTCAGATAAACTGTCGGACGCTTTCATGGCGCAACATGAAGACGCATTTGTTGCGTGGGCAAAGAAGAAAAATTTCCAAAATAATAAAAACTATAAAAATTCCCGTCACAACAATAGTAATCGCACGCATGCCCCAAGCAACAGTAACAGTTTCCAAAATAACCATTCCCAAAATAACCTAGCACAAGGGGATAAAACCAACCCTAAAGACGCGAGGGGGCGTATTTTACAATGTAGGAGCTGTCTGTCAATTAAACATTTACAAAGAGAATGTCCCTATAACAAAATGCAAGACGGACAAAGACAGGACAGATACAGACAAGCATTTGTCATAGAAGGACAGACCTCAGACACGGAAGACGACATTCCGGAGCATATTCTCAAAGAAATTGAAGAGGCAGAGAATAAAGAGAATGATAATAACCAAAAGCACATTTTCTTTACTACAGACAAAAATGAATTATCAAAATTCACCGCTGAAACGCTAAACGCAGCAGCACTTGATACCTGTTGTTCTAGCAGTGTCACAGGCATGAAATGGCTAAAAATATACATGCAGGCTATTCCCAAACATCTAAAACATTTACTATCAGGACCACACCATAGTAAAACCTCGTTCACTTTTGGCAACCAGCAATCACTATGCTCACTAGGAATTTACAAAATACCTATAATTATTGCCAATGAAATACATGAACTAAGTCTAGATGTCATAGACTCAGACATCCCACTACTCATGTCCAAACAACACATGAAACAACTAGGAATAGCTATCAACCTAGTCAATGACACAGCCACAGCTAATGGAAACCCCATTAAACTCCATACCACAAGTGCAGGCCATTATATTATCAATCTGTTAGGCCAAGATGACCAAGAAGACTCAATGGTCATGCAACACGTAATGCTCATAGACTTAGAACAAGCATCCATAAGACAACAATACCAAATGTTAGAGAAGCTCCATAAGCAATTTGGCCATGGCAGCAAAACTAAATTTGTTGATCTTTTAAAAGGAGCAGAAAAGTGGAGAGATCACTTTGATGAAATGATTGACAAAATTATAGATGGGTGTGAGGGATGCATTTTCAAAAAGCGATTACCAGATAGACCCTCGGTAGCCCTACCATTGGCAAATGATTTCAATAACTGTGTAGCCATGGATTTAAAGATATGGAAGGGAATACCCATACTGTACATGATTGACTGTTTTACAAGATTCACAGTAGGCACAGTATTAAAATCAAAGACCCCAGAAGCAGTTGTCAAAGCTTTCATGACTCACTGGGTAAGATATTTCCAAAAACCAAGAGAGATCATCACAGATCAAGGTTTAGAGTTTACAGGCTCCATTATGATGGAGGCAATGAGCAAACTGGACATAATCATTCACACTACAGCAGCTTATAGTCCATGGAGCAATGGATTATGTGAGAGAAATCATGCACTAGTAGACAGCATTCTCACCAGAGTACTGGTGGACTTCCCAGACATGGATCTGGAGACAGCCCTGGCATGGGCATGTGTAGCCAAGAACTCCTTGTCTACAGTTTATGGATTCTCACCTTTTCAACTAGTGTATGGGAGACAACCAAACCTACCAAACATAATTGAAGAACCACCAAATGCCATAGAGATTAAGACTCACAGCAAAGCTCTAGAAGAACAACTCAAATCCATGCATGAATGCAGAGCAGCATTCATGAAATCTCAAAACTGTGAAAAGCTTAAACAAGCTCTCAGAACTAAGATCAGAACAGCTCAACATGTCTACAATCATGGAGACTACGTCTATTACAGGAGAGAGAAAGATGACAAGTGGTTAGGTCCAGGAAAGGTAGTGTACCAGGATGGAAAAGTGATTTGTGTGAGACATGGGAGATACTTCGGACAAGTACACGCAAACAGACTGTATCCAGTAAAACCAGAACTAGCTGATAAGATAAAAACTGAAGAAAACAAGGCTGAAAATGCCCAGGCTGAAAATGCCAACGCCAACAAGGCTGAAAGTGCCAAAAATGAAAAGGACAAGAATACAAAAGATACAAACACTCAGAAAGAAGCTGAAAATACAGTCACAACCACTAGCATCCAGACAGAGACAATCACTCCTGTGAACAATGACACCACCGAAGAGATCACAGAAGAAGACACAGAAGAGATTGAAACAGAAACACAGAATGAACAAAACAATGAGACATCTCAACACAAAAAGAAACCAGGTAGACCAACAAAAAAGAACAACACCAAACAAGTGGCCATCCTAAAAAGAGCTGAAAAAGTGCAAATCAGAATAGAAGGAGTATGGAAAAACGCCACAGTAATTAGCAGCGGCAAAAGAACAGGAAAATATCCTAACTGGTACAATTTTGTTCTTGATGATGGTCAAATAATTAGTGATGATGTTGAAAACATAGAACTCAGGAAAACTGAGGAGCCAAGAGTTGAAAGAAAAGATAATGAGGACAACTCGGACAGAAACCTTCATGAAGAGATCCTAGCAGTATTAGTGGACAAGGATGAAACCAACACTCCAGAAGCACTAGATGCTAAACAAAAAGAACTGGACAAACTGGAGGAGTTTGACACCTATGAAGTAATAGAGGATGAAGGACAAGAATACATCACAACTCTTTGGGTCATAACCAAAAAAGGTGATGAATTGAGAGCAAGGCTCACAGCCAAAGGATTCCAGGAACTACAGGATGTTCCAAAGGAATCACCTACCATGCACAAACACACACTCAGGATCATTCTAGCAATCGCTGCAGCAAACAAATGGCAAATAAGTGCAAGTGATGTGAAATCAGCCTTCCTTCAAGGCAATGAATTAGACAGAATAGTTCTTGTGAAACCTCCAAAGGAAGCAAAACTGCTAAAGAAGCTTTGGAGACTGAAGAAGTGCTTGTATGGGTTAAGAGATGCAAGCAAGAAATGGTACGAAAAAGTGAAAAACAACCTGGAAAAGTTAGGTTTCAAGAAATCTACTTATGATTCAGGCCTATTCTACCTACTGAATGACAAAGGAGAATTAGAAGGGCTGATTGGAATTCACGTTGATGACTTCATTCACTGTGGTACAGAATTTTTCAATGACACAATCCTAAACAAAGTACTCAGTGCTTTCAAGATTGGCAAATCTGAGACCAACTCATTTATGTACACAGGATTCATGTTGAAACAAGATGACAATGGCATCAATTTGGATCAAGAGAAGTATGTAGAAGGTGTCACAATTCCAAAAATTGAAGCCAAAAGACTAAGCCAAACAACAGAGAAGATGACTCCTGAAGAACTAACACTGATCAGACAGATGACAGGAGCAATAAACTGGACGGTAAGAGCTACAAGACCAGATCTTGCATTTGAGTTGATAGAAGCTTCCACAAAGATGCAAGGTGGAACCATAGCAGATCTGAAAGCAGCCAAGAAAACTCTCACAAAAATGAAAGATATCTCCAGAGTGAGAATTGCAGATCTGAAAGATCTGAAGAAAGCTGAAATCTGGGTGTTCACAGACGCCAGCTTTGGCAACCTGAACGAAGGAGTAGACAGTGCTCAAGGATACATCATGTTCTTAGTCAATGCAGACACTGGAGACTGTGCTCCAATAGAATGGAAAGCCAACAAAATCCAAAGAGTCACGAACTCCACACTAGCGGCTGAAACCATGAGTCTGACAACAGGTATTGACGCAGCCATAGCAACAAGATGGTTTCTAAAAGAAGTTTTGGGAGACAAGTTTGACTTCCCAATCACAGCCATCATTGACAACAGAGACGCCTATGTAAGCATACATAGTGCAACAGATGTGGGAGAGAGGAGATTAAGGAGAGAAATAGGCATGGTGAAGCAATGGCTGGAGGGCAAGGAAATCCAGAAACTGGTCTGGGTACCTGGAGATCTACAAGCAGCAGACGTCCTTACCAAAAGGGGAGTAAACCCTAGGAAAATAATGGTCATTCTACAAGCAGGAAGGATCAGCTCAGAGTATATCAGAGCTATCAAAAACTAAGACAAAAATCGATTTTCAAAACCAAAACGGGAAACCACACTTTTAGAGGTTCCCAAACCCGCACAAAAGATTTTTCCAATTTTTGCAATATTTTTTTTTTTACCATTTTTCAAACTTTAAAAACACAGAAATATTCGTTTTTAAAACCCAAGTTTACAAAAAGCCTAAAAAATCAAAAGAAAATAAAGTTTTCAAACATTAATAAAAGTTCCATTATTCCTTATAGACAAACAAAAGTTCAAAAATAAAAGACGACCTTATCAAATTCTTTTCCAAAAGTAGTGTCGCGTAGTACAGCAGAATTTACCGGAAGTTAGTTATATATTTTACAAAATAAAATTCCTACTACGCAACGCCAATTGACAAATAAACGCGGCATCGCGCTTTTAAAGTTTCATATATACAGAAAAGCGGAAATAATTCTTCCAGTCGTGTAAAGATTTCATTGGCGAACCATCCTATACCGAGTTGATAAGTTATGTGTATTTTTAGACAAAATTCATCTGTTTACCAACATTTTAACTGCTTACGTCCACCGGAGCTTTTTGTTCAGCATAAGAGGTAGTTTTTATCTTCAAAAATTATATATTTTTTTCCAAAAATTAATCTATCAACGATTCTTTTTCCAAAAATTAATCTATCGACATTTCTTTTTCCAAAACTAGGTGAAACAAACAAACGAAAGTTAAAAATACGGCGCTTATTCAAATTCGCTAAAAATGCTGTAAATTTATCAAAATAGCAACCATGTAATTTCGATATTTTACAAAAATATTTTTTTTATAATATCAAACATTTGTGCATAAAAGTGTTTTTTATCAAATATTGTACAGTAATTATATAAAGTTCATTATTCTCAAATTATAATATGTGTTTTATCCAAATTTGTATTAGTTCACAATTTTTTTTCCAAATTCCAATCATTGGTGCTCTATTTATTGACCTTTTCAAGACAGACATACGCACGTAATTCGCCGTTGACAAACAGTAAAAAATTAATTGTTTTACAAAACACTAAAATGATTTCCAAATTTCAGAATGGCGAAAACTGCTGATGACTGGGCCGCAGATGCCGTAGAGACTGCCCGAGTCGAGTCCATGGAACAGGAGGAGGAGCAACCCCTGCGAGTCCACATCTCGGATTTCGAAATTGTCGAAACCAGGGCCACCAACTACCCCATTGTCTACAAGACGGTAGGCGACGTGTCGATGAGCACCTTCACCCAGGAGACGCTGGATTGGATGAGAGACGAGCAACGCCCCATGCACATCTCGGCGGACATCGTCCATTGCTTCTTCATGGAGGAGCAAAATGAAGACCTGATGGCAACAATCCGTTGCTTGACGGAAGCTGCGATAGAGGGAGGCAAGCATCGCATATCATTCTCCACGGCGCGATACAATCCGGATGGAGAAAGGCACTGGTTTAGCCTCTCAGAGCTCAACAACGAGATCCGCAGCTACACCCAGCTCATTGGTGAGCAGAGTTTGAGCTTGCATAAAGCCTTTCTCTCACCAGAAAACGGGGTGTTGGCGTGTTTTGCCCAGTGCTACGAAGAATTCTACCGCAAAACATCGTTAGGCAAGACGCCGTCGGACCTAGGCGTACAGATTGTCATTGGATGGATCACTCAGCACCATCAGCACGCCTATGTGCACCAGAGACGCCCCAAGAAGAGGATCCTAGCACCGTTGCCCATGCCCTTGCCAATATCGATGACCAAGGCCTGGTATGAGGACGAGTACATGGTCCGGCTGTTGAAGTCGAGAGGGCTGTTCCGGGGGAGGAGAACAAGAAGTACCTCAAGGCATGCCCCGCCAAGAAGGACGTCGCACAGGACAGTCAGCCGCGAACGCTCGGATTCCCAAGTATCCGGAGCCAGGCCAAATGGCGGCCGCAGTCCTATGTCCAACGGCTGTTTGGAGCGCTTGCTCCACCAGGTAACAAAGGGTGGAAGGACCAGAGACCCGTACACGAGAGAGAGAGAGGCGAGCCGTGTAGCAGGGAGGATATCTTCACTCTACCAGGACAAGTGTGCAGAGGTGGTCAGCTTGAGGGTGGAGGTCGAGACGTTGAAGCTCCAAATGGACCTCATGAAGGATAAGAGGGAAGGAGACAAGGAATTAGAGCTCAATGAATTGCGTTTAGAGCTGAGAAGGCTCAAGGATAATGAGAAGTGGCAAGACGCATCCTACGACCGCCTAGCCAAGGTCAAGGAGACATTGCTGTATGAAAACCAGCAGTTGGAAGAGCAGCTCGAAGATCTGAAGATCTCAAAGAAAGAGCGCCGCCAAAAGAAAAAGGAGAAGAAGCAGAGAAAGTAATAGTAATATTTGTATTCTACTATTACAGGTTTACTGGCCCAAGCACCTCCTACAATTCCTCCAATGAAGAGTTCATCTTATTTTATTAAATGTATATGTTATCATTTATCATATTTGTGCTATTATGATCTCAATAAAATAAGATCACACTTTGATTATGTTTATCATTGCAGAATCTTGTGAGGTTTTAAATATGTTTTTATAACTGATTTCAGTATATCAATAATGCCTAGAAAATGACAGGGTTGTGCAGCGCAGATGTTCTGTGTTCATAAAGGTGCGCTAATTACCAAATACCGGCTTATCCTTATTTTAACACCAGTTTTTTTTTATTGATATTTTTCGCAGAAAATTGTATAGGTACATATTATACATTTTCAGGATGGTTTAGAACGGGATCTAATTCGGAGGATATAAATCGGATTCGAAGCCATACTGGAGTAGTTATTTATCGCATCGAATAATTATGAACAGCTTTTCGCGGATATAAAAATGTACAATAAAAATACAGTGTTTTAGCCCCTGCCTTCGGCATCTCGTAGAAAACTGGAAATAATGCGAAGCTATATATATTAATTTTCAGTATGGTTGAGAACCTGTTATAATCCAGCGAATATTAATCGGTTTTAAAGCCATACTGAAATATTTATTTCTCGTAACGTATTATAAACAGCTTTCCGCGAATATAGAATGTATTGTACAATTATAAGATTAAAACCAGTTTTTTTAGCCCCGAGGTGCCGAAGGCACGGGCTGATATTTTCTCGTATGGATGAGAACCGGTTCCTATCCACCGGATTCGAATGAATACGAGAATAGTTATTTCTCGTATCGTATTATAAACGGCTTACCGCGGATATCTATAATACAAAGTAGCTTGATGTCTGTCCGTCTGACCGTCTGTCCGTCTGTCTGTCCGTCTGTCTGTCTGTCCCTTAAGATCTCGGTAACCACTGAACCAATCGGATTCTACTCTTCAGAGAATATACCTACTGGTCCTGTGGTGGTTTTAGGCTATTTTCTTGGGGGGTGGGACAGCCCCAACCCCCCCAAAAATAAAAAAAATCCCACCCCCAAAATTTTTTTTTTACATTTTTTGTAAAATCTCAGTAACTGCTGATCAAATTGGGCTCTACCCTTCTGGGAATATACCTACTGGTCCTCTGGTGGTTTTAAGCTATTTTCTTGGGAGGTGGGACACTCCAACCCCCCCAACAATAAAAAAACCCCACTTCCAAAATTTTTTTTTTTTTTAATTTTTTAAACAAAAACCAGTAATTGGGGTGGGGGAACCCCACTGCAACATGGGGCAAAGCCCCCCCCCAAAAAAAAACAAAATATATTTTTTTTAATTTTAATTTTTGTGTATGCGAACAACCTAGGTCTAATTTTTACGAATTGAAATTTTTTTTGTATACGGCAAACAACCTGGGTTTAATTTGTACAAATTAAAATTTTTGTGCATAAAGCGCACAACCTGGGTTTAATTTTATCACAGAGTAATTAAACAAAGAATATTTTTTTGAATATTTCTATTAAGGAGGGTTGACTTCCCAAAACTATATAGGGCGAAGCCCCTAGAGGCTAGGGGCGAAACCGCTAGTATTATACATAGTATTATATTTTTTAGAAAATGTTTACACTCATAAGTTGGTTTTTAAATTACTATAAAATTGCTTTCTAATATGCTGAAATTATAGCTTATTACAAAGACTATTTCTTGTTCATTAAAAACGTTGTATAATTTTATTGTAATGAACTTAAATAAGCTGTATAAGAAAAAAAAATTTTAAGAAAGTATATTTTTAATTTATTAGAATTAAAAAAAAAAATATAAGGATAAGATTTTGAAAATACTATTAATTGACTTTTGTTAGCTGAGCTTTATTAAGTAATTCAGAGGTTTATGTCTTGTTGCTATAACTTTAGGAAAAAAACTGTTTTCAATAATCAAAAGTTACCTAAAATGCTGTACAAGATTTCTTTTGTTTCATAAAGATATGTATTTTAAATAAAATATAAAACCTAAAAATAACAAACATGGCATTTGCTGCAGAGTATAAAAAATACAATTTAATCTTGTATATATAAATGGAAATTTTCGCATTTTAAGGTGAACATATTACATCTAAGAAGTGCTATATTCAAAAAACTTTATATCTTTGAAATCTTTAATATTTGGTTAATGCAATTATATTTGATGTTATATAAATAATGCATTTTAAAAATATATGTATAAAGTTTTCATACATTCCATAATACATAATACTCAATTTTAACATAAATAATTATTTTGAAAATGAAATATCTTAAATATAACAATACAAGTATAAGACAATATTATCTGAAGATTAGTTATGTTTTTTTATAATGTTTTTATAATGTTTATAATCCATAAATAATTAGGTGAATTTAATGTTTTCAATATTTTTAAATCACAAATAGTTTTTTAATATTATATTTAATCCATTGCAACCAATTAATTGGGCAACTACATTTGTGAACATAGAATTTTAATAATAGCATCAACATCAAACAATTAGAAGTAAGTATGTTACACATGATTTTATAATTTCTAATGTGCAAAAATATAGGTTTTGCTAAAGCATTTTAATTGTAATTTATTCTAAATCAATTATTTAAAAGTATCTTGTAATTTCTGCCTTTTAATTTAATTTTTTCTTTTTAGTGACTTATGGTTTGATTTGAATTTCTTAGATTCTGATTATCATATTTGAAAGTGTATATGGTCATGCGTAGATTTTGCATACGTGTAGATTTTCTGAATAGTAGTATTTCTGAAAAGGTCTATTCATAATCTATTCATAACAGTTCTAATTATATGTAATGCAAACAGATCATTATTTTAAAGAAATTTATTGTATTAAATATAACTTTTTTCTCATTTAAAAAGTAAACGTATTTTTAAAGGTAAATAGAAATATTTTAAAAATAATTTAAGATTTTTTAAATTAAATTTTTTCAAATATTTTTTTTTTATATTTAAGAAAAACGTGATTGTATCTTGGGAGTACTGTAAACAATTATAGGTCAATAAATGATAACATAATCAATCTTTACTTTACAAGAAATCTTAGTTTGTAAAGACTTAAATTATTTTAGTGGAAACAATTTATTTTTAATTTACTTATTCCTGTATCCCTGAGAAAGGGTAAAATTACAAGAAACAGCTGCTGTGCAGTTTTCAATAATTTGTACCATCAGGTTAAAAATTAAAGTCATACCTTTCATGCAAACTCAGCACTTTTAATTAGAGTCCTTTTTTTGGAATCAGTTTTTTTAGTAGAGTGTTTTTTAAATAGGTTTAAAAAAAGATTTAAAAAAGAAAAACAATTTTGGATATTTTCACTTATATGGACCATCATTTTGTGTTACTCTCCCTCATTACAATAATAATAATTTCTAATAAAAAAAACATGTTTCTAGTACTTTCAATCGGGTATTTACCTTGCAGGACCCTGTGTGTTATTTTGTGTTAACATTTATTGTTAATTAACTTTTTAAACTTGTTTGTTAGTTATCCTTGACAGAAAAATTTTGGACAATTAAACAACTTCCTGTGTGAAAATTAGAGTTGGGGAGTTAATGTAATAAGGATAAGCAGTTGAATTTTAAACAAACATAAATATTATCATAATTTCACAGCATAAACAAGCTAAAGATAATTTTCTTCTTATACCTTTTAAAAAAATTATTATTTTATGAAAATTAAATCGAATTATACTTCAATTCAAGTTTTAGATAAGATTTTCTAAATCTACGGATTGACTTTGAACACAGTAATAGTGTCTGACTGATTATGACGTAACAAAAAGAATTAGCCAATGAGAGGCCACTATAAATTTTACCATTGGTCAATAACGGCCTCTCATTGGCTAATTTTTTTTGTTACGTCATAATCAGTCAGACACTATTACTGTGTTCATTGACTTTCTATTATAATATCTAAAAAAAAGCAGTGGCATGCTGCACAGTGTACACCAGGAGTTGGTGCAACCGTTAGCGGTTGAAAAAAAGTGGAAGACAAGCGATCCCAATTTTAGTTTTAAGGGGGGTGTTGACACCCTTCTATACACTCCTATCATATGCCACTGATATCGCGTGTTTTCCACATTTTTACGACAAATTAAAATAAAATTTATGTTCAGATCCTTAACTTTACGAGGGGGAGGAGTAATGTAATTAATAAGGAGGAGAATACCAATACAAGAAATTATGTTAAGTTGGCAGCGCAGCTACTTTATAAAGATGATCTTCAAACAACATAACATTTAAAAGTAAAATAGGATAAAATTGTTTTAAACTTTTACAACCAAAACAAAAATTCATGCCTCTTGGGCCATATTTAGTATATGGATTATCTTGAAAATTGTGTATTATTTATGTGATTGAACATATCATCACACAAATTATTATCGACGTTCATGAATGTCCTTGTTAATTTGTCTCATTTTACTCAGCACGTTTATTGACAAAATTTTTAAAAGCTAGGCTTTTCTATAATTAGGGTCGGTCCGTCCGTCTGTCTACACGTACGTAACGGATAGCTTTTTTCGTTAATTTAAACATGTTTAAATTTTTTTAAAAGATATCAAACTTTGTATGATTATTTCTATATTATTTCTATTGAATAATTTAGGAAACGTAGCATCTCTGTAATCGTTACCAGAATGTTTTAACATGTTAATTTTTTTAAAAAAATTTGACAGCAAATTTTACTATATGATATAATTATCCTGATCATCTTATTTTTACCTATTACAACAAGATACTATGATATAAGCAATGTATATTTATAATCAAGTCCTAAGAATTGTAAACATGTCCTTACACATTGTCCTGTATTTAGGCATTTTATTTAGACTTATACATTTATATTCTATTTATTTAGTTTTGATACTCTACAGTCTACAATTGTTAATGTTCGTTTGTTTCAGAGCTTCGCTTTTACGGATGTTGTCATCCTTGTTAGAATATAAACTTGAGATAATTTATAGTACAGTAACATTATGATGAGAGTTTCTAATTAAACAAGGATAACAACATTCATAAAAGCATAGCTCAATAAATAAAATGAATATACACATATAAACACATGTAGTGTTATAGGACATTAAATGTCAATAATATAGGTATAGAAGTTCGGACAAAAATTAATTAATTAAAGGGTACTTATTATGGATATACCAATTTTTTAAGGTAAATATGCTTCGCTTAGAACATTAAAAAAACGACGACAGGAGTGGATGGTGTGCTGTTTTTAAACTAGTCTCCAATATAATTATGTTTTATTCAGTTTTGGAGAATTCTTTTGAATTAAATGTCCGAATGTTTTAACCACTAATTGTAATCTACAGAAGTTTTGCAGTTTTATAAAAATTTATCGTTCATTGTCTTATCCCTTTAGATCCCTGACAAAAAAAGGAGGAGTTACATAAATAAAAGGAGGGACAATACAACCCATACAGATTATATTTTTAGGAGCGAAGCTACTTAAAAAATAAGATTTTAAATTACAGTAATCAATGATATGTATTAAAACTTTTTAGTAAATAAATGTTATCCTATGCAAATATGGACGATAGATTGACGTACATTCCAAATAATGATAAAACAAGGATGACAACATCCATTAAAGCGAAGGATAGGAGCCGAGAAAATCACGTTTCCCCCATAGCATTACTGACGGACGGATGGATGGACAGACAAAGTGAATTATAGAGTAGCTTCGCTACTAAAAACTTGGATTATCATGTAATACAAAAAGTTAAAAAGAACAGCATGCTGTAAGGTGACGCAGAGACTATACAAGCTATCCGTTATTGACTGGTAGTCAGAAGGAACGACTTACTCATATTATAGAAATCTTTGTTAAAATTCATTCAAAACAAAATGACAACATCCATGAAAGCAAAGCTCTAAAATCATAATGAAGGACAAACGAACAACAACTCTTGCAGAGTGTCAAAACATAATAAGTAGAACTTTAGTTTGTAAATCTCAACAAATATTATATAAATTGTTGCAAAATTGCCACATTGCTTAAATACAGGATGCAGTAATAGAACATACTTCCATTTTTAAAATTTGATTATGAAGATGAGATCGCTTACTATAATGTACCTTGTTGGCCTAGGAATCATTATTACAAAAAAATCAGATAAATAGGACAAATTTATCATACAAAATTTGTGGTAAAAAAGTTTTAAAAGGCATGTTTTAAATAAACTTTCTGGTAACAATTAAAGAATTGCTACGCCTCTGAAATAGTTTTGACATTTGTTGTGAATACATAACAACAATGAAAAAAACGGTTATCAAAGTTTAGAGTAGACTGGTTTTGCCCAAATAAAGTACATTCATACTATATATCCATCCTATTATATAAAGTAGTTAGGGCTTTTTGTCTGTCCCGAAGGATCTCGCTAACCGCTGAACTGATATTGTTCTCCTTTTCAGTAAAGCTTCTTATAGGTCCTGGGAAGGTTTTAAACTATTTTTGGGAAGGGTGTCTTGACCCCCCTCCATCCCAAAAAATATTTTTTTTACAATTTTGAAAATCAAATTTAAAATGGGAGGGAGTCGAATTTTCCCCCTCCTACCTTAAGTGCCCCTAGAGGCTTCTAGGGGGCGTAGCCGCTAGTGTATTTAAATAAGATATGAAATATTGCAAATAACAATATTGCTTCCAGCTTTTAGTATTTTAGTTTCTAAAATATATTGAGGAACCCGAAAGATTGTTGTCTCAAGTATTAGAAGAATTTTTATAACAGGATAATTGAGTATCTATCGTGATACAATTAAGCCTCTTTTTCAAAATCTTCTATTTATAATCATTTTCCTATTTCATTTTTTTGTGTAAATGTATAAACACAATGTATTCTTTATTGTTGCACCTGTTAGGTCAACTGATATCCTAACATAGCAGGGATAAAGAGAATGATCACTACTTTGGTATAAATTTAGGAGTGGTATAACTGCAATGATGCAACCATATTTAACCGATAACTAAAAACATAAAAAAAAAATATTTTAAGGTGCAAGTTTTAAGAATTACATCCCTAAGATACTAAGAAAATGGTACAGTCAATAACCAATGCCAAAAACCAAAAATTCCAAAACTTAAGAGGGGCCCTGAGGAATAGTTAATTTTGACAAATTTAATCCACTTATTCCAAAGTTACTGCTATTGTTTTAGAATTTAGTTTGTTATTAAATGCTCTAATCAAATAGCCCGACTTTTTTAGGATTTTGAATATTCCCCTGTCCCCACGCAGTCTATTCGTTTTTTCTACATTTATGTCCATTCAGAAAATCTATTTCAGAAAATCTATAGTCAATCGTGTATATCTATAATACAAAGTAGAACGATGTCTGTCTGTGTGTTTGTCTGTTTGTTTGTAGCGAAGGATCTCGCTAACCGCTGAACCGATTGGGTTCTCCTTTACAGGGTAGCTTCTCATAGTTCCCGGGAAGGTTTATAACTATTTTCTTGGGGGGTGGGACACCCCTAACCCCCCCAAAAATGAAAAATACCCCCCCCCCAAAAAAAAAAATCCCCCCCCCCAAAAAAATTTTTTCTTTTCTTTTTTATTTTAAATCTAAAATACGAAAAATTGGTTTGATCAAACCTCTTGGGGCAAAGCCCCTAGAGGCTAGGGTCGAAGCCGCTAGTAATATATATATAAGATTAAAACTAGTTTTTTTAGCCCCGAGATGCCGGAGGCACCGGCTAAAAAAACTGGTATCTTATGATTGTACATTTCTATATTCGTAGAAAGCTGGATATAATTCGATGATAGACATGGTTTTTTCGTATGGATGAGAACCGGTTCCTATCCACCGGATTCGAATGAATACGAGAAAAACAATTAAATTTTTTGTATTTTAAAATATTTGCCTTACCTTGATTTCATCAGAGCCTTCGATTAAATCAACTCTCTAAAAAATATAAAAATATTGATTTTTTAAAAAGCTTTTATATAACTAAGTGGGTTGGTACGTAAAGAATAGATCTTAAAGTCAATTTATCCACGTGAGAATTGTCATATCGAGTTCACACTTTGTATGATATTGGTCAAGGTGATTTCTGAAACCAGAGGCTGCTATTCAGCCAATTAATTTCATTGGAAATTGACGAAAATTAAATATTTGGGAATAGTCCTTTTCGTAACATCGTATTTTTAAAATGGCTTTTTATAGGTTATTTTAGGTTAGGTTATATTGGGTTAGGTGATTGCCCCACAGGGTTAGAGCCCCCCGCAGGGGCTAGAAATAGGAGAAAAGTTACTGTGAAAAATACGAAGAATCGCGCCATAAGGTGCGATGTTACGAAAGGGACTATACCCAAATATTTTGTTAAAGTAAAACTTGTTTTTTTTTGTGTAACTGAAAGGGAAGTGGGTAAGAAAGGGGGGAGGGAAGGGGATTGAAGGAAAATGTTCAATTAGAATTGTTTGTCAGAATCACATTCCCTGCCTGAACCAACTAATAAGATTTTAATAAAAGTACCCAAAGTTTTAGAGACAAAGAATAAAATAATGCGGTTATAAAACTGTAATTATCAGTATAATTTACAGTCCATTGCCCCCCCCCCCCTCCCCCATTCCTGTAAAATAGCTTTGATAATAAACTTCAAAAAAGAGACTTACATAAGAAAAGGCAGTTAGAATAGAAACTATCGTAAAAACCATTATCATCCTGAAATAAAAATTGGTGTTTAAGTCAAGCAGAAACTAGCCCCCCCCCCCCCCTCCCTCCAATTTGTAATATTTTTTTTAGTGATGGCAATCCGTTGAATTTTTGGGCCGGATTCGGATTCGAATTCGGATTCCGGATTCTAGCAAGGATTTTTAATTTATTTTTAAATTAAGTGCTACCTACATATGTCCTAAAAATTAATGTCCTAAAAATTAATGTTCTTGGTGTTCTCTATAATTCACTTCCGAGAATCGAACCAGATTTTAAATGATATTATATATAATGATGAAAATCTTTGCCTTCAAAGAGGAGGAGTTGAAAGAAAAAACTCAAGACGTCAATTTTAGCCTACCAATTAAGAATCCGGAATTAGCTATTAAAAAACGGATTCCAAAATTGGCCAAAAATTTGGCGGATTCCGGAAACGGATTGCCATCCCTAATGTTTTATTCGTTCAGCCAAACCCCTCCTACACTGCTGTGCAATGCAGCGCCTATGCATGAGGAGCCTTAATCCTGAATTTTTGAATTCTAAAGATTTGCAATTGCGGTACATTATATATTCCTACATAAAAGTAAGAGGATGTCTGTCTGTACCTCTATCCGCTAAACCGATATGAAAAAAAAGAGAAATCTGCCAAGGAAAAATAGCCTTGAGAATTCCGAGGATAGATGCTAATGTTACCAACCCTTTCCTGAAAGTCATAACTGTGCATGAGTTGTGCCTGTTTGTTTGATGCCAAAGCATATCCCCTACTTTAACAATTGTCGCGCATCTGACATAGCGGCATTAGGTACAATTCGACGTGGTTTGGTCTGAGAATCGAACTCATCACCTCCCCAATTTGCAAAAATTACCTCATGACTAAAATTGGTGTGGGCGGTGTTTCATAATCCTTCACAATTTCTGATTCCTAAAAGAAGGAGATATTATTATTATTGTAACAATTTTATTCATCAGTTGACTTCTTAAAAAATCAGGCGGGGGGGGGGGTGTTCAATGGTCGATTTCTCTTGTAAGGGAAGAGGTATTATTAGATATAAACAATAAACATTACCTTTCTAAATTAATATAGGTATTTGTAATTTTTTTTTGGAGGGGGGGAACTTCCCCAGCCCCCCTTTTGACGTCCTTGGTTAATTTACTACTTTTAGACATACTAGCGGAAACGCCTTTACTATGGAAGAAAGGGGGGGGGGGGGGGGAGACTCGACCATTTTCAATTTTAGTTTTAAAAGAAAAATATTTTTTTTTTTTTTTGGGGGGGGGGGTTAGGGATTTTTTTTCTATTTGTGATTTCTCTTGGGAGGGTGTTGGTACCCTTCCAAAAATAGTTCAAAACTTTCAGAAGCTACTTATAATGAAGAACCATATCGGTTTAGCAGTTCATAAACAGACGTTAATTTTATATAAGGATTGTCTAATTTGATAAATTACCTCTTTTCTCTTATTTTCCTCTTCAATTAAAACTTTGTATCTTTCAGAAGGAGCCAAATCTCTCCAGTTTACCTACACAAAACAAGGATGGCAACATCCATAAAAGCGAAGCTCTAAGACATTAGGAAAAACGAAAATTAAGTACCTCTTTTGGATTGTGATAACTTAATTAGCAGAATATAAAAATTGACTGTAAATTGCTCACAAAAATGTTCTTCACTTTTTGGGACTTTATTGTAGAGATACTTTGTTATTCATTGGAATAATTATTTTGAAAAACAATTTTATTAACCTATCACAATTTTTTTTAAATATCTACTGGAAAAAAAGTTACCTCACGTAAACGTTCGCTTGACATTAAGTCTCTGATTTTCTGTTCATCCCACCTAAAAAATAAATAAAATCAAAAAATATAAATAATTCTTTAATTTAAACTTTTTGATTTGGAGTGTGGCTTACTTTGTATTATAGATGTTTAGCTGGTATTATTTAGTATGGGGTGGGGGTTGGGGGCATAACCCCCATCCAATTTTGGGGCGAAGAACTTAGGGGCCAATCCACTGGTATCTATAATACAACGTAGAACAATGTTTGTTTGTCTGTCTGTTTGTTTGTAGCGAAGGATCTCGCTAACCGCTGAACCGATCGGGTTCTCCTTTACAGGGTAGCTTCTCATAGGTTCTCGGAAGGTTTATAAATATTTTGGGGGAGGGTACCACCATACTCCCAAGAGAAATCACAAAAAGATCGAGAAAAAAAAGTTTTACGTAGAGACTTGAACGCAACATAGAAATTATTAGGAAATTATAGACAACGTTTAAAGTGCCACTAGGGGCCTCTAGGGAATTCTTACAACATGTTTAGAAAAACAAACATAACATATTTTTTTTAATAAAGCATGTATTAAGTAAATACCTCCAATATTCTCTTGCTCTCATTTTATTCATTTCTCCCTCAAACGACCCTTCATGATGATAATCTTAAAAAAAACAAGAATGAAAACATCTATAAAAGCCAAGTTCAACAGGAACTGACAAAACAACGCATAAAAATACAGGTTATTTATTATCTAACTATCTATTTCTTTCAAACTGCCTGCCAGCTGCCTGTATTTATCTCTTTATTTGTCTGTCTGTCTGTCTGTCTGTCTGTCTGTCTGTCTGTCTGTCTGTCTGTCTGTCTGTCTGCCTGCCTGCCTGTCTGTCTGTGTCTGTACCTGGGGGTGGGTCATGATGATGGAACCCAATTTGATCATTATACTTCATTCTTTCATCATATCATCTGTCTATCTATCTGTCTATCTACCTGTCTGTCTGTTTGTCTGTCAATCTGTCTGTCTGTATCTGTACCTGGAGGTGGGTCATGATGATGGAACCCAATTTGATCATTATACTTCATTCTTTCATCATATTATCTATCTATCTGTCTATATGTATGTATCTCCACCTAGAGGTGGTTTATTTTAATGGAACCCATCTATCTGTCTATCTATCTGTCTATCTATCTGTCTGTCTGTCAGTATGTCTGTATCTGCACCTGGGGGTGGGTCATGATGATGGAACCCAATTTGATCATTATACTTCATTCTTTCATCATATCATCTGTCTATCTATCTGTCTATCTACCTGTCTGTCTGTTTGTCTGTCAATCTGTCTGTCTGTATCTGTACCTGGGGGTGGGTCATGATGATGGAACCCAATTTGATCATTATACTTCATTCTAGACTCCTCATTATTCAATATTTTATACGCGTCCTAAAACAAGAATGACAACATCAATAAGTAGCGAAGCACAGAAGAAATCGGATGGACAAACGGACAAAGCAAGTTAAGGATCAGATGATCAGTCAAAAAACTAAAAGAAATAAATTTCATTAAAAAAGAGTATCTCTATCTTTTGAAGCTTGACCTAAATACTGACGGACAATGTAAACAATATACTGAATGCTTAGTGGTACAGGGAATCAACAAAACTTTAGCTGTCTATTTTTCATATCATACGAGAAAACTTTAGATTCGGCCAGTTGGTACCTACCAGTCAATCATAATATATTTTAAAAGTCATCATTATTTTTTTTACTCAACAAATGGGAGAATGAGAAATGCATTGAACATAATGTGTTTAAAAAAAGCTTACCTTAATTTTTAAGAACTTTTCTTTTGCTTCCTCTGTTAGGAACATTTATTAAAATCATATTAAGTAAATAGCTCTAGGACCTTTAGGTAAAGTTGACAATAAAAGATAGATGAAATCGAGTAAGAAAAAAAGAACTTTAAAGGCTTCTAGCGAGCAAACAGCTGAACTTACATATAATGTTATTACTCTGGTAAGCCGAGCGTTCTCGGCCCACGGGGTAACGAGTTCGGATTCAACGAGCCCTAGCCTTTAATTATTCTACCAAACAAACAAGCAGGATTCAATCATACAGAAATTATATATTTAAACTGAATAATATTTACAAGCAATGTTTACTATATATATACAACAGATTATAACAATGGTTAGGTTTGAAGGGGGTGTGGGACGCTAGGGCTTAGCTCCCGGCGGTAGACAGGCTGTGGGGGCAGCAGTGGTAAAAGGGGAGGCAGCGCCTCCCGGTTATATAAGCGCGTGAGGGACGCGTGATAGTTGCATGTTTGAGTCCCCTCCCCACATTTAGGCAGGCCAGTTTGACCGCTGGGTTGCGGGGTCAATAGCGGTCATGAGATAGATGGTGATATAATAAGATTAGTGCAGGGGGTTTGTTATCATAAGTCACAGCGAAGCAACTCTGTAAACTGCCTGTCCGTCTGGGTGTCGTATTACCACAACCTCCCCTTCAAGGGTTGCGTGGCTCCTGAGCCACCAGGCCTTGAACCTGGGGATACGACAGCCTATGCCTGCGCAGGACAGGCAGTTCTTGGGGCACAGCTCGATGGAGGACAGCTCAGGCTACACAGGCTCCCTGGGACACTCGTTGCTCGGTCTGACTGTGGTTGGATATCAGCATTGTCAGCTCCTGGTTGGCTTCTAGGCGTGGGTTGGCGACGGCCAAGCCCCGCCGCTGGAAATTTTGCCTCGTCTGCAGGATTAGCTCTGCCTCAGCTGGTAACTGGACACGGAGGCCTAGGCGGACTCTGGTGGTTCCTAAGGGGGGAATGACGATGGCAAAGGGCGCATAGAACTCCATGGGGGCGCCTGCTTGATTCAGGTTGCTTGGTCTCCTAGCTCCTACCGGGATGGGGATGGCTGTCATCAACAGGGGGCACATGGCTTCAGCTTCGTCTTCTGCGGCGGCCTCTTCCATCGCAGTGGCTGGTTCTTCTCCTACAGGCTCGCTGCTGGCTGGCAGGTTCTCCATGTCCGCGTCAGGATTCCAGATGGCATCTCTGGGTGGCTCTGGAGCGGGCGGCAGCGGCGGTGGTTCGTTGGGCTGCTCCTGCAGGTTCTCCTCTACTGGGTCACGATCCTGGCCGCTAGGCTGTGGGGCGGCTGCGGCTGGCTGGTGCACTGGGAGCTGTCCTGGGTCGCTAGCTGCGGGCGCCGCCGCTCCAACTGGCAGCTCGGTGGCATCCTCGTCGCCGTCCATATCAACTTGGATGTCTGCTGGGATCTGGTGGGCAGTCACATCTCCAGTGTATTTGCGCAGTCGGCCTACATGCGCGGTAACTTCTGAGATCCTGGCTACTGGAGAGGCAGGTTTGATGACATAATGGACTTCTGTAGCTTGCCTCACTACTTTCCAGGGGCCAGTCCATCTCTTGGTAATCTTGGCTGCCTTCCCTGGCACCAGGCGGGGGGCCAGGTACCAGACCAAGTCTCCAACCTCATACTTGGCCGTGCCTTCGTAAGCTGCCGCGCTCCTCCGGATGGCTCCCTCCTCCTTCTGCTGGATGGCATCATACACTGCATAGTAGCGCTGCAAGAGAGCTTGGACGTTGGCTGGAACTGAAGCATATTCGGTCTCTGGCAGCCGTAGTACCATGTCCACCGGAAGTTTGGCCTCTCTCCCAAAGAAGGCCAGGAACGGGGTCACGCCAGTGGATCTGCAGGCCTTGGTGTTGTATGCGAAGGCGATGGCAGGCAGGTGGGGCTCCCAGTTGTTATCGTCTCTGTCTAGGAACAGGCGCATGCCTGTGTTGAGCGTCCTATGAAACCTCTCCACTCGGTTGGACTGCGGGTTGTAGGGTGGTGGATGTGTCAGGCCAATCTCAAGCCTGGAGGCCAGTTCCTGGAATACTTGGCCGGTAAATTCCATTCCATTGTCGGAATGGATCTTCAGGGGGCATCCGAACGTGGCCAGGTGGCGGTGCAACAGGGTCTCAGCCACCGTGAGAGTGCGCTTGTTGGGGATGGCGTAGAGGCTGACAAACCGGCTGAACCCATCTTGGCAGGTGAGGATATAGCGGTTCCCAGCTGGGGTCTCTGGCAGTGGCCCCACCAGGTCGATAAATAGGACTTGCTGTGGATACCCCTGGCGGGAGGGCACGTGGATCCCTTGCTTCAGTCTCTCCTTGGTAACCTTCTGGACACACTCAGGGCAAGTCTGTACCATCAGACGGATGTCACGGGCCAGGTTGGGCCACCAGAAGTGCATGGCAACGCGGGCGATAGTCGCGTCCATCCCAAAGTGCCCAGCCATGGGGGTCCCATGGGCTAGAAAGAACGCGTCCTGCTGGAGGGCCGAAGGCAGCAGGTATCTTGTCCTCTCCCCTGTCAGGGTCTGGTCAGTGGTGGTGAGGCAGCCATGCTCGTCAAGCCCCAGGGCTGGGAAGCGGCTGGCGTACTGCTGCTCGTCTCGTTCCTTGCCACGCAGCTCAGCCTTAGTTGGGGCTTTGCCATCAGCCACCCATTGGCGGTCACGGAGCAGAAGGGGGTCCTGTGTCTGGGCCTCCAATACTGTAGCTGGATCCAGTCGGGCGGCAGGGGGCCGGCTAGCTGCGGACTCCCCTAGCTGGCAAAGGTTGTGGATATACTCAGCCTGCTCTGCTAATTCTTCGGCGCTAGCCGTTGGCATGTTGGCATCTTCCCGGCGGCTGAGGGCGTCGGCGTTGGTATTCTGGGTGCCAGGCCGGTGGCAGACGGTAAAGTCTAAGGCCGCTAGCTCCTCCTGCCAGCGGGCCACCAACCCTGTGGATGTGTTCAGTGATTTCATCTGTAGCAAGGCTGAGGAATCAGTGTTGATCTGGAAGCTGCGGTAGGACAAGATGCCGTGGAATTTTCGGATCCCATACATAATGGCGGCCATCTCTCCCTTCCAGGACGGGTAGCGCGTCTCAGGGTCGGTTGTCTTGCGCCCCACGGCGGCAATCAGCCTCTCCTTGCCATCCTGACATTGACTCAGTATGGCAGAGATGGCGCGGCTGCTGAAGTCTGTGGTGAGCTGGAACACCGCTGGCAAATCAAACCTGGGCGGCGCTCGGATGGGGGCCTTGCGGAACTTGTCCTTGAGTTGCAGCAGCTGGGCTTCCATCTCAGGCGTCCAGGTTAGGGTCTTGGCCGTCTTCTGCCGATTCATCTCGTAGGTGAGGTCTGCATACTCTGGGATGAACAGGCGGTAGTATCCAAAGAACCCCAGCAGCGCCAGCAAATCCTTGGGGGTGCTGGGGGCTGGCCAGTCCAGGATACGGTCAATATAGTCCTCCTGCATGGCTATCCCCTCACGGCTGAGGGTGTGGCCCAGATAATCCACCTTGGATCGGAACAGCTTGGTCTTGGCTGGCTTGAGGCGGATTCCTCCCCTGCGGTGGGCTTCCAAGACCTCTCGGAGCCTGGCCAGGTGGGCCCAGGTATCCTGGTGGAAGGTCAGGACGTCGTCAAGGTATGACTGGAGGTTGGCTGTGCCTAGTGGGTTTAGGACCCCTGCAATAAACCTGGAATAGACAGACGGTGCCGTAGCCAGGCCAAAGGGCATCCTTTTCCATTGATACAAGCCCCTGGGGGTGGTGAAGGCGGTGAAGGGCCGGCTGTCCTCGGACACACGGATGGTGTAGTATGCGGCCACCGCGTCTAAAGCACTGTAGACACGGTGCCCTCCAGCCCGTTCTACCAACTGCTGGATCCTAGGCAGGGGGTAGCTGTCCAGTTCCAGGCACTTGTTGAGGGCTCTGTAGTCGACGGCCCAGCGGGTGCTCCCGTCCTTCTTCTTGATGGGCACCAGGGGGCTGCTCCAGGCGGAGTCTGACGGCTCTATAACTCCCTCCTGTAGCCAGGTGTCCAGTTGTTTCTCCAGTTCAGCCTCTTGCCGCGGGTTCAGATCCCTAAATCTCTGGCGGATCGGCTGGGTCCCTGGCTTGAGGCGCAGCTGCAACTCAACCACATCTGTGCAGCCGGGGGTAGAATTGGAGAAGACGTCTCTGTATTCTGACAACATAGTCCAGACCTCCTTCTTGAGCAAGGGGTCCTTGCGTAGGAACTCATTGTCTTCCATCTCCAGGGCCTCCCACAACTCCTGCATTTCTGGAGGCTCAGCAGGCTCTTGGAACGAGTGGAGACGCGGGGGAGGCGTATCAGAGACCTCTAGAATGTCAGGTTTGACCAGCTCCCCAGCCACTGGGAGGCCAGCATCCAGCAAGAGGGGCATCTCCCCTTCATTTACCACCAGTACTCTAAACACAGTGGCGGAGCCAGGCCTGTGGGCATACAGGCCCTCTGGGATAACAAGATCCTCCCCAAACCTCTGTTCTGGGGCAGCTAGTTGGATGGCATCCTTGGTGCGATGGCCTACTAGCTCAACAGGGACCGCCATGACCCCGCGGCCAGGCAGGACCACCCGCTTGGCTGTGCGGAGCTGGGGTGGCTGGCCATCAGTTGGAGTGACAGCGCTTAGCCTATACGTGGCTGGTGCGGGGTCAGCTTTGGCTCCGGGATCCACCGGCCGCGACTTGACGGGCTCGGCTTCTGGAGGGGCTGACGTGTCGGAGCCAGGTGTGGCTCCGAGGGCGTCCGGCCACGATTTGACGGGCTCGGCGCTGGGAGAGGCCAAAGTGCTGGGTCCAGCCTTGGCTCCGTGGGCGTCCGGCCGCGACTTGACGGGCTCGGCGCTCGGAGAGGCTGAGGTAGCGGAGCCATGCATGGTTCCGGAGGCAGCCGGCCACGACTTGACGGGCACGGCGCCGGGAGAGGCTGAGGCCTGAGAGTTGAGTGTGGCTCCGGGTACATCAGACCGCGACTTGACGGGTCTGGACTCGGGCTTGGCTGGTGGACTGGCTGGAGGTCCCAGGTAGAGGGGGCCAGGTGGACACGGCTGGCCATTGATAAAGGTGTCGGCGGAGAAGATTGGTTCTGGAGGGCTGGCAATCTCAGGGAACGTTGTTGGCAGGCTCTCCCTCGGCACCTTGGGCACTGGGGGCAACCCCATGGCTAGCAGGTTAGCTCCCTTGTGTGCGTTGAGCTCAGCGTCCACCCAGTGTGTGCCTTTCTCAACCACACGCGGCTGCTCGGGCAGGGGGCCTGGCAGAGGCCCCTCATAACTTAGCTCTCTCTCGGCTGTCTCCCGGTCAATGGGGACGCCACGGAGTGGGATAAACTCCCCACGCACCCACAAGCAAGGTGGTTGCATGTCGAAACATAGCCTAGTTCCGAACTCCTTGAGAAAATACCCTCCTAGGTTCAGAGGGTGTGAGAGGTTCCGGACCACAGTCACGTGGTATAGATGGAGTATAAGGGTGTGTGAGACTGCCATATATAACTCTTTTAATTTTCCTATTACCTGGAGGGGCTGGCCTTCCTCGTTAGCAGTCAGGATTTGGGTGTTGTCCGGAATCAACATGCGTTGCACGCCCATCGCGTGCATGAGGTGCTCAGAAATTACAGCAGACCCTGGTACACGGTTGCCAGAATCGATCATGGCATCAACCTGTACATGCTGGGCAGGGTCAGGAGTAGGAAACCTCACCCTGACATGGCAGGGGAAGTGGAGGTCCTGCCCTTGAGACAAGGGGGCCTCTCGTTCGGCTGGGGTTGGCAGAAACTTCGGTGGTGGCCGAACCGCAGCTATGGTGGTATCGCTTACCATGGTGGCTTAGACTGTAGTTTCGAATCACTAGAGCTTATTAATTATCACTGGGTCAACAATTTTATATTTATTTTTATCACTTGGTTGACATTTATACACACTTATGTGTTGTTATCACTAGGAGCTCTAGGTGTGATTCTGGAAGCACTGGCAGCAGGGAATGTCCGTCCTGCAAGGTTCAGAGGGGTGACGGCGGTAGGGAATGACCCGTCCTACAGCGCCGCTGGTTCGAATCCCGAAAATGGCGGCAGGGAATGGCCCGTCCTGCAGCGCCTCGGGTTCGAATCCTGGGAGGCAGCGGCAGGGAATGTCCCGTCCTGCCGTGCCTGTGGCTCAAAATCTGCTATCCGTCGCAGTGGTAGGGCTTACTTGTGTGCTGAAGCTTCGCAGCCACACATTGCCTTCTTAAGGAGACCAGCACCCAGCTGTCTGTCTCGTAGGTTTGGCCTGGGTGTCCTGGGGCTTGTCCCAGCTACACTTGCCAATTTAGACTCAGTTCTGTAGCCGTCTGAGCTAAATTATCCGATTGCCGTGGCTGCGCACCTAGCGCTACTCCTACACGGCACGGAAAAAGCGTCTTAACTGGCGCTTTTAGCAGGCTAAATCTGCTTGCCGTAGGCCAGAGGCCCACATATTGCGTTCAAAATGATGGAAATTCGACCTAAAAAGGCCGTCTCACGGGTCAGTTGGCTTCTCAGTTGGCGGCTGATTGTCCCCTTACTTGCCAAAGGGTCCAATCAGAGGTAGAATAGGCTAGTTTCTGTAAGGCTCGATTGAAACACGCTGACACCAAGTTCTGGTAAGCCGAGCGTTCTCGGCCCACGGGGTAACGAGTTCGGATTCAACGAGCCCTAGCCTTTAATTATTCTACCAAACAAACAAGCAGGATTCAATCATACAGAAATTATATATTTAAACTGAATAATATTTACAAGCAATGTTTACTATATATATACAACAGATTATAACAATGGTTAGGTTTGAAGGGGGTGTGGGACGCTAGGGCTTAGCTCCCGGCGGTAGACAGGCTGTGGGGGCAGCGGTGGTAAAAGGGGAGGCAGCGCCTCCCGGTTATATAAGCGCGTGAGGGACGCGTGATAGTTGCATGTTTGAGTCCCCTCCCCACATTTAGGCAGGCCAGTTTGACCGCTGGGTTGCGGGGTCAACAGCGGTCATGAGATAGATGGTGATATAATAAGATTAGTGCAGGGGGTTTGTTATCATAAGTCACAGCGAAGCAACTCTGTAAACTGCCTGTCCGTCTGGGTGTCGTATTACCACATTACATCATAGTAAGCGATTAAGAAAGGCCTAAATTAAAACATCTTAGTAAAGTATTTTTCCTGCTAAATTCACTAAGGAATTTTTGAACAATCTATTGAACAATGTATTGACAATCTATTGAACAATCTATTGAACAATTTACTGAACAATCTACTGAACAATCTACTGAACAATCTATTGAACAATCTATTGAACAATCTATTGAACAATTTATTAAACAATTTATTAAACAATCTATTAAACAATCTATTAAACAATCTATTAAACAATCTATTGAACAATCTAATGGACAATCTATTAAACAATCTATTGAACAGTCTATTAAACAATCTATTGAACAATCTATTGAACAATCTATTGAACAATCTATTGAACAATCTATTGAACAATCTATTGAACAATCTATTGAACAATCTATTGAACAATCTATTGAACAATCTATTTAACAATCTAATGAACAATCTATTGAACAATCTATTGAACAATCTATTGAAAAATCTATGGAAAAATCTAATGAACAATCTAATGAACAATCTATTGAACAATCTATTGGACAATCTATTGGACAATCTATTGAACAATCTATTAAACAATCTATTAAACAATCTACTGTAAAACCTTTTCTATGTAACTAATTGTAACTTTTAGGTGTTTACATTTAACATCCAGCTATACTACAAGACTGAAGTGAAGAGTGTGCCATGTTCACCAAAATATATTTCAATAAATAACTAAGAAGTATTAAAGACTTTTCACTCAGTGAATTTAACATATTAATAAATGGTTTCCTGAGTCTTTATTTAAATCAGGATGATATTTCATAGAAAGTTTGAGCCACGCCTCTCGGATCTCAGTCTGAAACAAGGATATCAACATCAAGAAAAGCAAAGGTCTTATTGAAGTCGGTAGGACAAACGAACATGAACACTTGTGCTTGAGTTCAGAGAATATTAATTTTAAAATATTAGTAAAAAAGACATCCTTTCATTTTTGTCGTTTTAAAAAATACACTTATTTTTAACTTCACCCACCAATTCAGAAAATTATATCCTTTAAAAATATATGTAGTATCTAATCGCAATAAGTTTAGATCTCGAATTAGAGTAAAACAGTAGAGAGAGAAAGGGTTAAATAACTGTATCTCCCCATCGCAACCACCTTGTGCAACCTTTCTATTGGGTCATTGAAAATCAACCAATGGTGTCGCTTATATTAATACAAGTAGCAACAAATAATTTAAAAGCAGACGAAAAAGGTCATTGAAAAAGGAAGGGAGGTAATTGTCTGTATATACATCTATACAATAGATCTGTTGATCTCGATACCTTCTCATTAATTGAACCAATACAATATTCAATGAAATATTCGGCCATATTATTGGTAATAACGTGTACACATTTTCGCTTCTTTCGAGAAATTTTATCCAGCATAAACAAATTTTGGATCATGGAAAGAAAACGAAGAAGTGGGTTTCCTCGTATTTTCACAGTTGCTTTTGATAGGTTAGGTAAAGTAAATGTTCATAATTGCTCCGCAGGGTTAGAGTCCCCTGCAGGGGCTAGAAATAGGAGAAAAGCTACTGTGAAAATACGACGAAATCCTCTACTTCGTTTTCTTATCATAACCCTAACCTTACCTTAGTACAACTAGGATCCACTTCTAATAAATCATACAAGGATTCATACTCCTTCATAGACGTTGCAAAATGTCGTCGTACAAAAAATCTGGGAACCCGCTGTTGCAATAAAAATCTTAGACTCATTTTTTTCGCGCCTTTTTAAAGGCTTTTCTGTCTGAAAATAGAAAAATAAAAGATAAAATTATTTTGACAAAACAGTTTTGATTACCTACCTAATAAATTATTTTAAAATATGATGTTTAAATTTTCGAAAAGAAAATCTTATCATCTATGTTATATGCTTCTTGTATATAAGTCTGCTATTATTTTAAGGCAGTAAAACATGAAAATTTTTGAATTTGTGTATTTTAGACTAAAGAATCACATTGGACGATTATTATTGTCAATCAAGTTTTAAACCCCATCCAAATTGATTTTCTTATTCTTTTAAAAACAATCATTCAATGAGGGAGGGGTGGGGTGGATGGAACCTCCCAACACCCAAATTAGCCGAAATTTTTCTTCCCCTGCTGCAATTTTTTTTATTTTTTCCCCTCCTTTTTTTAAGCAAGGAAAGGGGAAACTAGAAAAAAAATGCAGGACTCTTTATCTTATTTATATTATCTCCCTGAAAATTTAATAGCTTGGATTGGATATCCTCTCGTTAAAAATGTATCCTTCATATGAGAAAATTTTTTTTTTTTTTAAAGTTTCTATGAATTAATGAGAGCTTCTATTTCTTGTCTTGATTTTGGACAACCATTCGTTAACACCTCACAGCCTAAAATACAAATTGATTTTCAAAATATGATTCAAAATGTCTATCTCAAAATATGTTTTCGATGACAAGTTTAATACTTTTTTTTTAAATCAGACAAATATACAAGTCAAAGAATCGTAGTTCAAATAGAATAAGAACAGTTCTTAGTAAGAGAAGATGATTTTAATTGTCCAGATACATTTTATGCAGGTATTGTAAATAAATCACATAATACGACATATCCTATAAGCAGATAGATGAATAATCTAAAAGTCTTTTTATAAAATAATATAAATCCATCCTGACATTTTCAGGAATAAAGTGTATGTATATGGGTGTACAGGAGAACCATATCGGTTCAGCGGTTAGCGAGATCCTTCGGTACACACAAACAGATTTTCTGTTATTTTTTAATAAGGATTACCTGAGTCAGTAATCAAAATATCGTCTTCTATTCTCAATCCTTGTCCGCGAAATTCTATTGGGGCCCTTAAATAAATAAGCAAATTATCAATTTTGTATTCAAGAGTACCTACCCAAAAGTTTAGGCCCTCAAATGGGAGATTAGGACTGACAGGCGGACAAAATGTATAGACCAAATGTACATATGCTTTAGGAATCTTTACAGAAAATTCCAGCTGTCTATATTCAATAGTTCGAGAAAATCACATTTCCTTCATAGCGTTACAGACTGAAGGACAGACTAAAAAATGTACGGATGTCTAATATATACCTGTCAAATGTTTTCCTTATGTAGAGTCCAGGTTCTATGGTTATGATATTGCCAGGAAGCAGGGCCTTGGTCTTACTCAGCTCTGCACAATCGTGCACATCCATACCCTTAATCAATCAATCAATTAACAAGGATGACATCATGAATAGTGTACACTAACTTAAATTGGTTTCATTGAATTTTATAGTATTGAAATGCACGTGCATTGCATTACGGACCATTTATGTTTTTTTTGAGTAGAAGGTCTTTGTTCATAGGAATATTCACGAGAAAAATCAAATATCTTCCCAAATTTCAACAATGTGAGAGTCAAAAAAAATCTGCCGTCTATCTATGAAAACAACCTGAAAATCAAATTTTCTTACTCTTGCAATGAAATTACATTATTAAAAATAATTCATTGTGTAAAATATTGTGTCTATGGTCATTTATTTCCAATACACAAATAGATTTAGTCCATGGAGTCGTCTGCTATCTACATAATCAGCTGACGTTTGGTTTGCCGGCAAAGTTACGTCAAAACTTGTTCATTTCAAACTTTGTCGTGTATATGTTAACATGTATAATTAAAAGCAAAGCTATAACGGATAGCTCTTTTCGTTTGTTAAAGCAAGTTTGAATTGTCCTATCGATTTAAAACTTTGCATGATGTTTCATATATGAGTTAGGTACGAAATAGAAAGCGAAGCAACTCTATAATCGTTACTAGAAAGTCCATTCGTCTATTTGAAAATGTTGCCTTTTAACTTTCCTAACATTAAATTTTTATGGGATAACATTATCTGATTGGTCTGATTTTTGGAATACTGTTTCCTAGGACAACAAATTACATTGTTAAAAGCAAAGCATCTCTATAATCAAGTCCTATAAATGTAAATATGTCCTTTAAAAATATCCTGTATTTAAGCAGCTTTTTAGAAGATTTACTTACAATTTTGTTTCGTTCGACTTTTATACATTTATATTATGATTATTCAGTTCTGGCACTCTACAAGTGTTAATGTTCGTTTGTCCTACTGTTTCAGAGCTTCGCTTTTATGGATGTTGTCATCCTTGTTATATTCTACATTTTATTACAGTACAAAATGTACAAAACTAAGTACTCACCAAATGATGACCAACATTATGGGGACAGTACAAGTGAACAAATCTTAGTGCTGATGATTGTTCCTGCTCATCTATGATTCCAGCTGTCTGTAAACTCTGAAAAAAACAAGGATGACAACATCCATAAAAGCGAAGCACAGAAACGGTAAGACAAACGAACATTAACACAAAATTGAATAATCAGAATATAAATATATAAGAGTCGAAGCAAACTTGTAAGTAAATTTGTGGAAAAACTGCTTGATACAGACTAAAATTTATGGACATACATACATTTTTAGGACTTGATTAAAGAGTTGCTTCGCTTATATTGTACTTTGTTGTCCTAGGAATCAGTATACCAAAAATCAGATCAATCGGATAATTAGATCACATAAAAATTTGTTGTTAAAAAAGTAAAAAAATCAACATGTTTAAAATGGACGTATGGACATTCTGGTAATGATTATAGAGTTGCTACGCTTTCTAAACCGTACCTAACTACTACAGGAATCACCATGCAAAGTTTAAAATCAATAGAACAATTATAACATGCCTAAATTAACGAAAAAAGCTATCCGTTACGGACGGACGGTCCGACACTAATTATCTAGGATATCTCCGTCTGTCCGTAACGGTTAGCTCTTTTTAGAATTGTCCTACAATTTTAGACTTTGCATGGTAATTCCCTTGACAACTAGGTACGATTTAGAAAGCGTAGAAACTCTATAATTATTACCATAAAGTCCATACTTCCATTTAAAACTGGCTGGACTATTTTGGCAAGAATTTTTTGTCCTACTCTTCTGATAATGATTCCTAAGACAACAAAGCATAGACGTCCATGGGGGGGGGGGTAATGGGGTGATTTGGGGGTGCCGTAGGCACCCCCAAAATTTTGGATTTTCAATTATTAACCCCCCCCCAAAATAAAAAAAATGTCTCTATGAAATAAAGATTACCCCCCCAAAATTTTTATTTTCAAAATTTTACCCCCACCCCCCCAAATAAAAAAGCTTGGACGCCTACAATATTATAAGCGTGGCATCTCTAGAAATGAAAGTATGTCCTTTTACAGTATCCTTTTTACACAATTTTGAAACAAATTTATGTACAACTTTATTTAGACTTATAAATTAACGTTCGTTTGTCCTTTGGTCTGATTTTGGAGCTTCGCTTTTATGGTTGTTATCATCCGAGTTAAAGTTTACGCTATAGCTTACCTTACATAGTTCCACCAGCATAAGTCGATACAGTTGGTCAATACATGTTTCATAAGGTCTTATGGATTTTATCAAAGTTTCTTGGCATTCTAACACAATGTCATACAGAACTTTTTGCACTTCAGTAAATTCACCTAAAAATATTCATAGTCAAACCAGGCAGAGAGAGAGAGGACAATGGGTTGTATATCACACTAGTCCCCAAAATTTTTGAATAACGTTTTCTTATTCGTTGACTCATCAATTTTGGGAACTTTCATGGATTTTGATTGGTTGCTTCATTAAGTTGGGTGTCTCAGCGTTTCAACCAAAAGTAGTTATCTACAGAATGGGTAATTTGTGTACCATCATAGGGGATGTACATCAATTTATCGGTCATTGTCTTATCCCTTTAATTCTTGCAAACTAAGGCAAATATGTTAATAAGCATATCAAAAACAAGATAGGTATACAGTTAATGAAACTGGGTACCAGTGTAATTTACGTTTTTATGTCCCTCACCTGAGACAGGCCAAGTTCTGGTGATATCACTTGAATACCCGTGATATTCACACCCAGCGTCCATCAACATCAAATCACCAGAACTAAAATAATAAAAATGCCAATATTCAAGGCTTAACACAATATAATTCACTTAGTCTGTCTGTCCGTCGGTCAGTCAGTCAGTCTGTGACGCTACTGGAAAAATGTAATTTTCTCGGCTGCTACTAAAGATAGAAATCTGGAATTTTTTAGAGAAGATTCCTCATCTAGTCTGTACATTATTTAGTTTGTCTATCTGGCGGTCACAACTCAAAAGAGATCATTTTCTTTGATTTTTTTTTTGTATATTCTCTCTCTCTCTCTCTTTTCTTTGTTATGACAAATAAACATCTGTTCTAAAACTCTCTTTGCGGTACTTATGGACAAAACTGTTGTTTTTATTTTATACAAAGTATTCAATATACTAGTTAAGATATATAAGTTGGAAAGAATTTTAATGTTAGAGGGAGATTTGAAATCTGCATCTTTTAAGGATTTTTTTTTATAAAATTCGTTTTTTGTATAATTCTTTATCTAAAAGCGAAAATACAATTTAAGTTGATTAATTTTGTCATCTGTGATTGGTGGATTGAAAATTATCTGCGCTCTGATTGGAGAAGCTTAAGTGTCGCACAACATTCAACCAATTAGAGCGCAGGTAGTTTCCAATCCACTTTATGAACTTAAATTGTATTTCCGCTCTTAGATAAAGAATTATACAAAAAACGAATTTTATTAAAAATCCTTAAAATTTAATACAGATTTCAAATCTTCTTCTAAAATTAAAATTCCTTCCAACTTATATTTCCTAATACTAGTACTTGATAAAATACTAGCGGCTGCGCCCCTAGTATCTAGGTACTTTATAGTGCAAGGAGTTAGAAAAATAGTCAAACCATTTTTGGGCTTGCATCTAAAATAAAATAGAATAAAACCATCCCAGGACCTATGTGAAGCTTCCCTAAAAAGGAGAATTAAATCAGTTCAGTAGTTTTTAAAATCTTAAGCTTCAGACAAAAAATTACTACTTTGTGTAATAAGATATGCTTGCATATAATATTTACAACTTACAACATAATATAAGTTTACCTGACTTTATCACTGGCGGCAATATAGTGAATTGTGTTTGCATTGTCACCTTAAATATAATCATGTACATATATATAATATCAGTAATCTTAAGGGTAAGGCAATGAACGAAATATTGTTGTACATTTACAACACCAATGATACTTAAAACCAACCAAGTATTAAATGTTTTTCAGCAAAGGAATGAGAGTATTAGGGTTATCTGACCATTTTTAATATATGGCCGCCTGGCCGGATATCCGACAATATAATCTCTTTTATATTATACTACAAAAATCCCTACTTTTAAAGGGGGTTTTCTCCGGAACCACTTGATGAACCGTGCAAATTTTTTGGACTTAAGCTTTTAGGGGTATAAACATCTTATGGTTTCAAAGTCAACCCCCTACCCCCACCCCCTAGCCCCCCGGGGCTCAAAACCCCCCTAAAAATGAACCTAACCTTAATTTTCTCAGAAACCATTTGACCAATAGGGATGATTTCTTAAACTTAAGCTTTTATGGTTATAAACTAACTTCTAGATTAGAAGTCACCCCCTGCCGCCAACCCCTAGCCCTCCGGGGCTCCAAAAAACCCTAAAAATGAACCTAACTTTAATTTTCTCAAACCATTTGACCAATAGGAATGATTTCTTAAACTTAAGCTTTTATGGTTATAAACTAACTTCTAGATTAGAAGTCACCCCCCTACCGCCAACCCCTAGCCCTCCGGGGCTCAAAAAAATTCTAAAAATGAACCTAACCTTAATTTTCTCAGAAACTATTTGACCAATAGGGATGATTTCTTAAACTTAAGCTTTTATGGTTATAAACTAACTTCTAGATTAGAAGTCACCCCCCTGCCGCCAACCCCTAGCCCTCCAGGGCTCCAAAAAACCTAAAAATGAACCTAACTTTAATTTTCTCAGAAACCATTTGACCAATAGGGATGATTTCTTAAACTTAAGCTTTTATGGTTATAAACTAACTTCTAGATTAGAAGTCACCCCCCTGCCGCCAACCCCTAGCCCTCCAGGGCTCCAAAAAACCCTAAAAATGAACCTAACTGTAATTTTCTCAGAAACCATTTGACCAATAGGGATGATTTCTTAAACTTAAGCTTTTATGGTTATAAACTAACTTCTAGATTAGAAGTCACCCCCCTGCCGCCAACCCCTAGCCCCCCCGGGGCTCCAAAAAACCCTAAAAATGAACCTAACTTTAATTTTTTCAGAAACCATTTGACCAATAGGGATGATTTCTTAAACTTAAGCTTTTATGGTTATAAACAAACTTCTAGATTATAAGTCACCCCCCTGCCGCCAACCCCTAGCCCTCTGGGGCTCAAAAAAATTCTAAAAATGAACCTAACCTTAATTTTCTCAGAAACCATTTGACCAATAGGGATGATTTCTTAAACTTAAGCTTTAATGGTTATAAACTAACTCCTAGATTATAAGTCACCCCCTGCCGCCAACCGCTAGCCCTCCGGGGATCAAAAAACCCTAAAAATGAACCTAACTTTAATTTTCTCAGAAACCATTTGACCAATAGGGATGATTTAATAATGCGGTTCCTGAGAAAACTGAGATTAGGTTATTTCTCTAAAAGCATGTTAAAATTACTGGAAATTTAAGCTAAAGTATATTTTTTAGGGGGTATTTGAGCCCAGGGGGGCTATGGGGTGGGTGACTTCTAAAATAAAATTTAGTTTATAACCATATATCTGCCAAACAAAAAAGTAGTTTATACACATAAAAAAACATCTTTATTGATCAAATGGTTTCTGAGAAAATTAGTTAGGTTCATTTTTAGGGTTTTTTTAAGCCCAGGAGGGCTAGGGGATGGCGGCAGGAGTGGGAAGACTTCTAAACTAAAAGTTGATTTATAAGCATAAAAGCTTAAGTTTAAGCAATCATCTCTATTGATCAAATGGTTTCTGAGAAAATTAAGGTTAGGTTCATTTTTAAGGTTTTTGAGCCCCGGAGGGCTAGGAATTGGCGGCAGGGGGTTGACTTCTAAACTAGAAGTTAGTTTATTAGCATTATAGCTTAAGTTTAAGCAATCATCTCTATTGATCAAATGGTTTCTGAGATAATTAAGGTTAGGTTCATTTTTTTTTTTTTTGGAGTCCTGGAGGGCCAGGGGTGGGCGGCAGGGGGGTGACTTCTAAACTACAAGTTAGTTTATAAGCATAAAAGCTTAAGTTTAAGAAATCATCTCTATTAGTCAAATGGTTCCTGAGAAAATAAAGGTTAGGTTCATTTTTATGTTTTTTTTTAACCCCGGAGGGCTAGTGGTTAGCGGCAGGGGGGTGACTTCTATACCAAAAGCTAGTTTATAACCATACAGGCTTAAGTTTAAGAAATCATCTCTATTGGTTGAATGGTTTCTGAGGTTAGGTTCATTTTTATGTTTTTTTTATACCCGGAGGGCTAGTGGTTAGCGGCAGGGGGGTGACTTCTATACCAAAAGCTAGTTTATAACCATAAAGGCTTAAGTTTAAGAAATCATCTCTATTGGTCGAATGGTTTCTGAGAAAATTAAGGTTAGGTTCATTTTTAGGGTTTTTGAAGCCCTGGAGGGCTATTGGTTAGCGGCAGGGGGGTGACTTCTAAACAATAAAAGTCCTAGAAATCTGACGTATTGATCATATGGTTTCTGAGAAAATTAAGGTTAGGTTCATTTCTAGAGTTTTTTTGAGCCCCGGAGGGCTATGGGTTTGCGGCAGGGGGTTGACTTCTAAACTAAAGTTAGTTTATAAGCATAAAAGTTTAAATTTAAGAAATCATCTCTATTGGTCAAATGGTTTCTGAGAAAATTAAGGTTAGGTACATTTTTAGGGTTTTTTGAGCCCCGGAGGGCTAGGGGTTGGCGGCAGGGGGGTGACTTATAATCTAAAAGTTAGTTTATAACCATAAAGCTTAAGTTTAAGAAATCATCTCTATTGGTCAAATGGTTTCTGAGAAAATTAAGTTAGGTTCATTTTTAGGGTTTTTTTGAGCCCCGGAGGGCTAGGGGTTGGAGGCAGAGGTGTGACTTATAATCTAGGAGTTAGTTTATAATCATAAAAGCTTAAGTTTAAGAAATCATCCCTATTGTTCAATGGTTTCTGAGAAAATTAAGGTTAGGTTCATTTTTAGGATTTTTTTGAGCCCCGGAGGGCTAGGGGTTTGGGACAGGGGGGTGACTTATAATCTAGAAGTTAGTTTATAACCATAAAAGCTTAAGTTTAAGAAATCATCCCTATTGTTCAATGGTTTCTGAGAAAATTAAGGTTAGGTTCATTTTTAGGATTTTTTTGAGCCCCGGAGGGCTAGGGGTTTGGGACAGGGGGGTGACTTATAATTTAGAAGTTAGTTTATAACCATAAAAGCTTAAGTTTAAGAAATCATCTCTATTGGTCAAATGGTTTCTGAGAAAATTAAAGTTAGGTCTATTTTTTTGTTTTTTTGGAGCCCCGGAGGGCTAGGGGTTGGCGGCAGGGGGGTGACTTCTAATCTAGGAGTTAGTTTATAATCATAAAAGCTCAAGTTTAAGAAATCATCCCTATTGGTCAAATGGTTTCTGAGAAAATTAAGGTTAGGTTCATTTTTAGGATTTTTTTGAGCCCCAGAGGGCTAGGGGTTGGCGGCAGGGGGGTGACTTATAATCTAAAAGTTAGTTTATAACCATAAAAGCTTAAGTTTAAGAAATCATCCCTATTGGTCAAATGGTTTCTGAGAAAATTAAAGTTAGGTTCATTTTTAGGGTTTTTTGGAGCCCCGGAGGGCTAGGGGTTGGCAGCAGGGGGGTGACTTCTAATCTAGAAGTTAGTTTATAACCATAAAAGCTTATGTTTAAGAAATCATCCCTATTGGTCAAATGGTATCTGAGAAAATTAAGGTTAGGTTCATTTTTAGGGGGGTTTTGAGCCCCGGGGGGCTAGGGGGTGAGGGTAGGGGGTGGACTTTAAAACCATAAGATGTTCATACCCCTAAAAGCTTAAGTCCAAAAAATTTGCACGGTTCATCAAGTGGTTCCGGAGAAAACCCCCCCCCCCAGCATCAAAAAAGCTTCAGTTACGTCCCCCTTTTAAATAGCTGTAATTTTCTTATTTGGATGGGGGAAAACGTTAATTTAGCCCGCTATGAGTTTCACTTTATTAGAGAACCTGAAACACTGGTTGTAACATCCAAGTGATAATATATCCATTATAAAACACTACCTGTGGCAACAACGGGAGGGTAGGCTAGAAAATTTGCCCCTCCCATCTTGGAATAATAATCAATGGTGGCCAAATAATCTAGTTCTGTTGATAATGATTTTGTGGAAGCTAAGGTTTTCTTTAATCCTATAAAAAAATTTAAGAAATATAATATGAACAAGGATGACAACATCCATATATGTAGCGAAGCTAAAAAATTATGGATGGATATCCATATTAAAGTATTCAATCCCTAATAATTTCAGCCGTCTATCTTGAATAGGAGTTGAGAAAATCACGAAAACTTAAAAATGTAGGAATCGATCTAGCACCCCAATTAATTGACGAATTGTGTAGTTATAGAAGTTATGTAGTTATAGAAAAATTATAAGTATTATTCTCTTATTCATTCGAATCCGGTTGATAAGAACAGTTCTAATACACACGAAAAAACTATGTCTAGCATCGCATTTTTATATCCGCGGAAAGCTGTTTATAATACGATGCGAGAAATAACTATTACATACCTAGTGCCCCGATTTCGCAAGTTTTCCGCATAAGTTTTATTTCAGCAGAGGATTTTATGCTTCTAACTTCGTGTAAAACTTCTCTAAATAAAAGATACTAATGTAGGAATACTTTTTGCAATATTATTTAAGAAAACACATTTAGGAAAAGCTTTAGATAGGTCCCGAATTGGTTTTATGTTATTTTATCTTGGGAAGATGGTTTTAGTCTTTTTTTTTCTAAACCCTCACAAACGCTTCGAATAGATAGTCCCTAGCTGCTGGTTCTTATAATAGCAACAGTATGTGTGTCTGTCTGCACCGCAGGATCTCCCCAACCGCCTAATCGATATTGTTCTCCTCGTAGATCCTGGTAATGTTTAAAACTATTATGGGGGAGGGTACTACCACCACTCCAAGAGAAATCGCCCCTAGAAAAACAAATATTTTCCTTATTTTACCTTAAAGGATGGATGTTATTCAGATTTTGGTGGTGTCCCAGTGTTTTTATGAATTCTAGAATATTTGCGTGGATTTCCTCGTCACGTGGGCTCATTACATCATACCTGGAAAAAATACGAGTATATCCAACAGTAACGAAGCTAATAAACCATCAAAAGTAACTTAAAAACGAGAGCAAAAAAAGACAGTCAGAAAAAATGAGTTAAAGACATAGTCATTTTTCTCACCATTTTCTTGACAAAATTATTAGCTGTACAATGATATACCGACGAAAGTAAGTTATAGAGAAGATGCCCATGGTACAAAAAGACTTGTAAAAGCAACATTAACGGATATGCTCCTAGAGGCCTCTAGGGGGAACTTAAGATTAACTTTAAATTTTTGTAAAAAGATAATATATATACATTTTTTTAGGGGTTGATATTTTCCCCATGGGCTATTTCACTAGAGCTGGCGGAGGTAACCTTTACAAAATAGTTATAAACTTTCCGAGGACCAACAAGAAGTTTCACTGTAAAAAGAGAACCATATCGGTTCAGCGCTTAGCGAGATCCTTCAGTTCATATTGACAGAAGACAGACACAAACACATTCAAACACCATTTTACTTTTTGAACGGATTATTAAATATAGTACTTACCACATATTAAGTTTCATTCTGTCTTTGCTAAACCTGATATTCATTGAAGATTTAAATGTAACAAGTAAATTTCACGCAGGTATTGTCTATAAATCTCAGATAGCGATACTTACAAAATAGGTACTATATATATTTAAAACAATTTCCAAGGGAAAGCGCAAAAAAACGACAAATTCATTTGAAATTCTGCCGTTAGAAGCTATTAATTTCTTCGGCCCCTCGTGGGGGCCAACAAAACTGGTTTTATTCCAATATCCGCGGAAAGCTGTCTATAATACGATGCGATAAATAACAATAATCAAATTTATATCTTCCTTGACAGAAAATCTGGGAACGAGTTCATTGAAACAACTTCATCTACTCCGAAAAAGTCTGTGGCTTCCCTGAAAAGAGTAAATTCATTTTATTTCCAGTATGGCTTCGAAACCGATTAATATCCGGTGGATTAGAACCGGTTCTCATTCATGCTGAAATTCATGTATAGCATTAAATTACCGACAATTTTCCACAAATATTAACATACAAATCATAAAATTAATACCAGTTTTGTTAGCCCGGGCATTCAGACTCTCGGGGCTAACAGAACTAGCTTTAATCTGATTACTTTACATTTTAATATCCATGGAAATCTGTCTGTATATGACAAATAACTATAACTTCAAGTTCCCCTAATGGCCTCTTATTATACAAATTCATAATAATAGACTTTATTTCTGACAGGCAGAAAAGTTAAAGGCAAATTATTTAAAATGTTGACTTACTGGAAGCCGAATCTTGGTCCTTCCCATTTCTCTTCATAAGCAGTATTCTCCTAAATTAAGCATTAAGATATACAAGTTGGAAAGAATTTTAATGTTAGAGGGAGATTTGAAATCTGCATCAAATTTTAAGGATTTTTTTTTTATAAAATTCGTTTTTTGTATAATTCTTTATTAAGCATATTTCATATTTTAGTGTGTGCTAGGGATCTTAAGGGATAAGACAAAAATGTATTTCCCTTATAATGGTTAACAAAATTACCCTATCTATAGATTAAGTTGCATGTTCAAAAGTATGAAAATTGCTGGATTGAACAACACAATAAAGCCAGTTTTTAAATAAACGAATGGGAAGACGTCTTTTTAAAAATTTTGGTAACATTTTCATCTAAAGTCCAAAAATTTACTTCAAACACTTCTAAAATAAATTAATTTACTTACCCTCAGTAAAAGGTATGATTTCATGTAGGATTCAGTAAACTCAATCACTGAAAGAAATATATATATTTACAGGGGTGTATATTCTGCAAGGGATCACCAGCTAAAGGGGGGAAGGGAGAGGGGGGGCGGATAAAAAGTTTTTTTACCCTCCTTAGAGAAAAAACTAGAAAAATATGTTGGAGGGGTAACCCTTATTTGTAATTTAGTTTAAATATAAGGGGGGGGGGGGGGGGGAGAGGGTTATCATTAGTCAACTGGAACTTTGTATGATAGCAACGAATTTTTAGTTCTTTAGATTGTAGAATTTAGCAGGGCATTAGATACACCATTTTTTATTTTTGTGAATAAAAAGTATATAAAAATACGAACCTAGGGCTGATTGGGGTTGAAGGCATCCGGTAAGGTATCTACACTTTTAGTTCACAACATTTACTTTTAAATCTTGATTGTTTGGTTCCAACTATTTTAATCTAGTTATGGGTAAGATATTTAAAAAGCACCAGTAAAAGGATAGACTTTAAAAAGTCGCGTAAATGCCTAATAATTTTAATGTAGTGAATATTCCTAAAGTCAGTATCTTGTCTGAAAAAGTATGGAATGTGGTCCACCATGTACTTTTTCCTAAAATAAAAATTACATAGGTAGGTAGGATATCTATTTTTGGTACGATGCAGGGAAGGAGGGGACATTAGATTGTTTATTAGACTAGTCCCCAAAGTTTTATAATAACGTTTTCTTATTTGTTGGCTTAACAACTTTTAGGAATTTTATTGAATTTTGATTGGTTCGTTCATTAAGTTGAGTAACGAGTGTCGAAACGTAACAACCACCAATTTTAATCTACAAAAAAGGTAATTTTGTATAAAATCAGTGGGGATGTACCTCAAATCATCGGCAAATCATTTAGCAAACGAATACGATGACGTGGTTATAAAACTGGTTAGGTATCAGTGTAATTTTCGGCCCAATGTCTCATCCCTCCCCGTAAAAATAAGTGACTTACCTAGCTGATGGCAGTATTATTAAACCTCTTCCTGTTACATTGTTACTTGATAGAATTGTTTCAACTACAATATTAATGATTCAATTCCGTAATCATTACTAGAATATGTCCGTACGTCTGTCTGGCCGTCCGTCACTACGTAATATGAAATTCATTGGCCGAATCAAAGTTTTTATAGACCAAATTGATTGGGTAAATCCAGATAACCAGATGTTTTGTTAAATACTATGATTCTGAATAATATAATAAAGAAACAGGATGTCTTTGTTACTGCCTGTCTAATACTCTGTACCGAAGGATATTGCTAACCGCTGAACCGATATGGTTTTCTTTTACAATGTAGCTTCTCTTAGGTCCTGGGAGGTTTATAACTATCTTGTGGGAGGGTAACAAACCACCCAAAAGAAATCACCCTTAGATAAAAAAAGGTCCTTTAACTCCAAAACTTTTTTAAAATTTTTCATTTTTAAACTAAAATTATGAGTGGGATAGGGGTAATCTTAACCTTCCTCTCCCCCCAACCTCAATTGCCCCTAGAGGCCCCTAAAGGGTTGTAGCCGCTAGTATAATTAAAGAATGAAATCATTCCTAACTTTTTTCTTCTATCAACAAATTCATTTTGTGTAATTCCAACATTAACTTCGTTTTCCTAAACAAGCAGAATATGTAAGAATCTTCCTATTCATTAAAACCTTTGAACGTTTTCTTTTGATTGGAAGGTACAAACGTTCATTCAGAAAAGTGAGTTATAAATGTTATGCATTTATCTTTATCAGCGGCCTAGTAAATTTAGAGGGATAGTTGGATAAAGTGCATTTAATGAATTAAGGTACTTAGAGTGAATATATTTGTGTATAAAATTATATCTTTGGGTTAACAATCAAGATATTTATTTGAAAGAAAAATTAACATTTACCAGATTGTAATTCATAATGGAGTAAATAAAAATTTTACCATAGATGACGGAAAGACAAATTAGATTAGAGAGTAGCAACGCTACTAAAATGAGTTAGGAACATGGACAGAAAACGAAGTAGTGGGTTTCACCGTATTTAACAGTAGCTTTTTATAGGTTATTTTAGTATAGGTAATAATAAAGATTACAACGCAGAGTTAGGAAATAGGCCCAACACTGAACAGGGTCTAGAATTACCTAGGAGAAAAGCTACTGTGAAAATACGAAAAAAACCGCTACTTCGTTTTCTTTACAAGATCCAAGAGTTATGCTCCATACCTACCTTCAACAGATGTAGATGAGTAGATGGAGTTGGTTGACCGTACTTCTTCTGTACTGTATGTACACTTCTGCGTACTTTTCGTACATCGTTCATCCATTACAAATTGAAATATTAGGCATTTCGTTTTTGAACTTTGTGTTACTAAAAGAAGCTGAACCGATCGGATTCTACTCTTCAGGGAATATACCTATTGGTTCTGTGGTGGTTTTAGACTATTTTCTTGGGGGGGGGGGGGGCATCCCCAACCTCCCAAAAAACCTCTTACGAATTTCGCCTTAATTTTTTTTTTTGATCACCTCTTGGGTCAAAGCTCCTAGAGACTAGAGGCGAAGAAGCCGCTAGTATATTATATAATGGGTAGGTATGTAATGGATGATAAAAAAACCTGTAAAGAAATTTCTTGAACATGTTTCATAATATTTATTTCTTAGTGTGCAAATATTAGTGGAATACTCCTGCTTTTAATTCTAAGTTTAGAAAATCTTAAATTATGCTTTTCCTCAAAGTCACTGACCATTTTTATTTTTTGAATTATTATAAAATAAGGGGTTTTGAGAATTCCCCTTTACCTAGCTTCTGCCGGAGGCCCTAACCATGCCGTGCTCAAAACCTGCGGAGTACCCAGTTAAATTAAGTGTAGATCATTGAGAAAAAAAATACAAATTCATTCTACGAATATAAACCCTTCAATAAAGCTAGAATTCCTTTGAGCTGTATACTAAACTGCTTGAAAGCCTATAAATATAAAGAGGAAATCAAGAAACTAACAAAAAAGCTAGAACAACTTACTGATAAGTATAATATAAGCAAAAGCATTTCATTTTTACTTACATAAATTATATGGAAAAAATAAAAAAAAAAGTTTGATTTTTGATGAATTTTTACATGGCGTTTCCTATAATTTTGAATTGAATAAAGAATACGTGGATATTGTGACTAGGGAATTTATGTCGTCAATTAGGGTTGGGCAATTTGTTCCTCCGCATTCAGGCAGGGGTGTATATTTTCAAATTTGACCCTGCTGAAGGGGGGGGGGGGGAGGGGGAAATAAAAAATATGTGGTTGGGGGAAAAAAATTGTATAAAATAAGAGAACTGAAAGCATTTTTTCTATTTTTCTCACCTTTTTGGGGAAAAAAACTAAAAGAATATGTAGGACCCCATAATATGAATAAAATAAAGAGTTTTAAAAATATTTTTCAATTCTATCCCCTTTCTTGCTCGAAAAAACGAGGGGAAAAAAATTAATCTTGTGCAGAATATACACCCCTGTATTCAGGAGGGAATAAGCTAGTCATAAGTGCGTGTGGATGCTGGGTGAAATATTTTAATAGGGTATGCAAGATTATTTCACAATATCCACGTATTCTATATCCATTTTTGTGCCAATATTGTACTTAAATAACGCTTTAATTAAATCACACTATAACCTACCTCGTTGAAAGCCTAGTACTTTTAAGCAACATTTTTAATAAATATCTGAAATACATTAAGGTTCAAATAATGATAAAAGATTATAGAAAAACAAAAAAATGATATCAAATTTTGTATTATTACTAGTAATAACAATAATAAAAAGATAATAATAATGTCTATTAAAATAAAATCATGATTACATAAAATAAAAATATAAAATTGTTAGCTATACCGAATCTAATACAAATCTGTTGCAAGATTAAAATTTTTGGTTAGTAAATATTGTTTAAGTTTTTATGAAAGGGTCAGTTTCATTAAACATATTTAATGAGTTTTGCTATTTAAGAAATAAATAACAATAGCATATCAAAAAAAAAATGTCATTTTTAAATCATTATATTATGAGAAATAAGTTAATAAATAGGTAATTAAGTTTTGATACCAATAACATTTTGCAAAAAAGTCTATTATAAAACTTCCCCTTTCTAAAACAGTCTAATAATGAATCAATTGAATGGAATGACAAAAATTTAGTTGATATTTTGTACGCTAGGGATGGCTTTTTTCTTCGGCTTGCCTAAAAATAACAAAAAAAAACTTAATAGAAAAATAAATAAAAATGTATACACAAAAAGCTCTAAAATAAATAACATAATACAGGGTGTTCAAAAATTATAATTTTTTGCTTTCGTAATTATGGTCAGATAATTTTTCTATTCTAAAACATCTGAAAGCTTTGTCTAAAAATTGAATTTCATATGAATATAAAATTTTAATACACCCTGTAACTAAAAAAAACATAAAAAAGAGATTTAAGTACTATGATATGTAAATTTATACGGCACTACTAGAGAAAAAAAAACTATTCAAATAATACTTTTCTTTGACAATTCTAAATCATTTCTAATATTCATTTGTTTAAAGATGGGTTTAGATTATGATTTAAGGAGTATAACAAATGAAAAAAAAAACAATATTAGTAAAAATACGACACAAATTTACAACAAAAAAATCAGTCTAAAAATTGTTAATGTTCTTTATACATAAGTTAATGAGATTCAAATGTTAATAATAAGTATTTACAATTTATAATGACACATTGTTAATTTTTATGGGGGGGAGAGGTAAAGCAATTTCACAAAACTAAGAAAAGGGGAGGGGGGGAAGGGGGGTTTTCCAAATAGCAAACCAAAAATAACATTTAAAGGAGATGCAAAACCATGCCTCAATAAAAAGAATATAGACTTAGTTTTACTTTAATACTAATAGTTCTTGAAAATATATTTGGCATGGTCGATGAGAAATTCCCCCCACCTCCACTCCTCTTTTCCTATCGCAAACGGGCTGAGGTTTTCTACGGGGTGAAAGAAAAAATAGGCATTTTGACACTTTTAATTGAAAAACAAGATTGACAATAGCAATAAGTAGCACAGCATTTCTACAAATTTTAAAAAATCTTTAAAATACGTCATAATAGTGATTACAGATCATATTATATAATAGCTGCGCTACGTAATAACATTTTAATTAAGCAACAATCATTATTTGTGCGTTTTTAATTTTCTTGGTTATAACGCATACGGTGTTTTTTTCTTTGGTTTCTTCAACAACAAAAAGTTCTAATTTTCAAAGAAAATAAGTACATGATAAGGATAATATTAGTGTATAAATATTTTATTCTTTTTTCATGATCAATTTTATGATCATTGTAATACTGTTTTTTTTTAAACATTTATACACAAATAAGATCTGCAATGACTAGTTTAAACTTTAAAAAGTTGAACTTTTCAAGTTTCAATGTTAATATAAAATGTAAAATTAATACACAAACAAAAATTTTACAAGTTGCCTCAAAAATATTGAAAAATTGCACTTTTTGAAATATCTGTTTGTTAAAAAATTAAAATATTAACAAAAATGATTCTTAACATTGAAACAAACTGTTTAAGAAGTTAGTAAGATAATACAAAAAACAATTAATAATTCTTCAGATACAAAATTGGTGTATTTTATTAAGATACAGGGTGTCTTACCTAAATTACCCAAGTCAATTTATTCAAACCAGTCAAATATGTAAAGTTTTATACAAGGGATTAAAGGGAAAAGGACAATGGCCGATAAATTGATGCTAAACAAAATTACCCCTTCTGTTTATTACAATTAGTGGTTGAAACGTTTGGAACCTTAACTTCATGAACCAATCACTCATAATCTCATGAAAGTCCCCAAAGTTGTTAAGCCAAAGAATAAGAAAATAATATTATAAAACTTTTGGTACTAATCTTTCATCTACTCTACCTAATCCTTTAAAAATTGTATAACATCATAATGGATATTATAAGCATTACGATTTGGACAATTTCTGCATGACACCCTGTATAATAATGTTGTAAAAATTGTAAATGTCTATTATGTCAAAGTTTTAAAAATTTGAGCAAAATGCTATTTAATTATATTTTACTTTATTCTATAACAAAATTGAATTGGTAAGGTTTACTTTATTTGAGATCATTATTTTAACATTTATATAATTTAGTAAAGGCATTTAAAAAACAGAATGAAATCATCTTAATTTGTTTTACTATGTTATGATATGTTTATAATATTATTTTTATAAAATATTTTTTAGTGTCTTAATTATGCTTTAAAAGTATTCTATTTTTTTTTCACTTATTTCGACACTGACTAGATCTATAAGAATTAATATTCAAGTGTGGCTTCGAAAACGATTCATATACGCTGGATTAGAACCGGTTCTCGTCCATTATGAAACAACATTTATAGCATCGTATTACAGAAAATTTTACACGATTTTAAAAAAAAAAATCTTAAAATTAATATCTGTTTTGTCAGGGCGTGCCTTCAGACCCTTAGGGCTAAAAAAAACTAGATTTAATCTTATTATTTTACATTTTAATATCCGCGGAAAGCTGTCTAAAATACGATGCGATAAATAACTATTCTACTATTTAAATTTTTATTGATTATTTTCAAATGATTGTTAGTAAAGTACACTAAAAATTTAAAAACAAACAGCTAAAAATTAACAATTCAAAAGAAACTATTTCTTGTTAAATGATATCTTTTCCCAAAATCAATTATATCGTATCGTATTATAGACAGATTTCCGCGGATATTAGAATAAAAAATATGATAAAACTAGTTCTAATAGCCCCGAGTGGCACAAGAATACTGGTTTTAATTTTAATATTCGTAGAAAACTTGCCATAAAACGATACGATAAATAATTTCAGCATGGCTTGGAGCCAATTCTAATCCTGCGGATCATGATCCATTAATATTTAAACATTTTTAAGGAAATTGTCAACTTTTAACTGTATAATAAATCTAATTAAAATATAGCTTGTTATTTTTAATCCAACAAGGTTATACATATAGCTTGATGTTTTTCTTGCCCGTTTTTTTCATGATTTCTGTCCCATTTTATCCCTATACAGGGGTTAAAAGGGCAATTGAGAAATTGTGTATATATACACCCCTGCTAAGATTAGTAATACGAATCCTATGGGTTAAAATAGTGCTGTTGTAAGTGGTGGGGCGGCTTTCTGTACAGTGACCCGCCCCCGGTGCCCGCTAAGCCGCCGGGAATAAGGCTACCTCCCGCCCCGGGAGGGGGCCGATGGTGCCTACTGCTGCCCGAGCGCGCCAAACTGTTCTGGTCACAAAACTCGAGGCTGACCGGCGGCGGCCTGATAACATTTTAATATCAGGGCTGTACATTCTGCATGGGATCCCCTGCTAAAAGGGGGAGGGGGGAAATAAAAAGACCTGAAAACATTTTTCCATTTATTTCCCTTCTTGGGGGGGAGGGGGGGGGGGATGAAAAAAAGAAAATTATGTGGGAGGGGAAAAATGAATTTAATAAAGAGTACTGTAATTTTCCCCGCCTCCTTGGGAGAAAACTAGGGGGAAGGAATTAAATATCTTGTGCAGAATATACACCCCTGCATTTTATTTTTGGTTAGTAAGGTAAAAGACGAGTATACTTAAAACACAAATATTGGAAAAAAGTGGAAAATTTGCCTTGTTCTAATGGATATAGAATATGTGGATATTGTGAGAGATTTTCGCATACCCTGATAAAATGTTTCTCCCAGCTGGCTGTCATAATGAAACCCCCTATTCGACCACCTTGTGACTTTATCCTTTTCCCTAACCTGACCATGGAGGAACGTATTATCCAATATCTGAGGAATATATAAGCAACCTAAATTGACGACAAAAATTCCATTCCCAATATCCACGTATTCTATATCCATTCCAGTTCCAAATATGTCTGTGTCTTAGGATTCATGTTAATTGGAGGTTTTTTTACAGTGTAGGGTCAACAATGTGTTTGTTCTGGTGGATTTTTCAAATACAAGGAATGAAGATAATTTTAAAATTTCAAGTAATGCAGAGTAATACATTAAGTATGAAATTATAAAAATCCTCATTTCTTAGAGATAACATATGTTACTTCCGATTATTTACAGTTTTGTGCATAATATGTTAGTCTTCAAGGGGGAAGGGATAATGGAGTGTGAAAAAAACTCTACAGGGGTTATAGGGGGTATTTTCAGCTTTTTTTGTATTTGTAAAGTAGACTCTAGTTGTAGCCACTAGTCTTTTAATTAGTATTAATATTTCAGAACACTCTCGGTAAATTCAAAGATCAAAATATCATATAATCATCAAAAATCAACCAACATGTAAAGAAAACGCTATAACGCGGCATTATTGCAAAATCAATCAATCAAACTGCTTACCTTGAATAGTGCATCATGTTGCGCGGCATTGTAGAAGATCCATTAACTAGAGATTCACTTTCTATAACAAAAATATTTAAAAGGATTATACTTTGCAGGAAGGATGTCTTTCTGGGAAAAATAGCCTAAATCCACCAGAAGCTACTTGTAATTCTTTATTTGAAGCACGAGCTAGACAGACTAGCTAACGGACTTAATTTTCATATGATATAGAATAAAATAAGAATGCATATTTGATGATTTTTAATGATTAATTATAAATAAATCTATATTATTGTAACTTAAATAATCAGAAACGTATTCTCTTATTCGTTCGCCTAAAAACTTTCGCACTATTATTAAATATTTATTATAGTTCAAACTTAACAATTCATAATTTTCATTTACTGTAGGCGTAATTGAATGAGGATATAAATATTAGGGTTGGCAATCCGGATCCGGAATTTGCCCAATTTTTGGGACAATTTTGGAATCCGGATCTTTAATTGCTATGCTAAAATTAGCGTCTTAGGTTTTTTCTTACAACTTTCGCTTTTTGAAGGCAAAGATTATCATCATTGTATAAAAAAATCTTTTAAAATCTGGTTCGATTCTCGGAAGTGAATTATAGAGAACACCAAGAACATTAATTTTTAGGACATAAGTAGCACTTAATTTTTTTAAAAAGCCTTTTAAAATACTGCTAGAATCCGGAATCCGAATCCGGAATCCGCAAGGAATCCGCCACTTTTTTTGACGGATTCTTTTAAGAATCCGGAATGCGAATCCGGCCCAAAAATTCGACGGAATGCCATCACTAATAAATATTGTCCTATCCTTCAATAGCTTGAATAGTCATACCTAACCAATAATAACACTAGTCAAAATAAAACAACACCTTACCAGAGAAATCTTCTTCCAGCCTGTTTCCTCTGCTGCCATAATAATTTGGAGGCTTGGCAAAACTGCTTTGTTGATAACCACCTCCCATCATTCCACCTACAAACATTTTTGGTTATCATCCTCAGAAGTAACAAGATCAGTTTCTATCTGTGGGATATACAAAGGTTATCGTAAACCGCAATATGGTTTTCTATACAATGTAGCTTCTAATAGTTTCTTAGATTGCTATGACTATTTTGGGGAAGAGTAAAACCTAACTCCAAAGATAAATGCCCCCCAAAAAAGTCTTTTTTCCTTTTCATCTTAAGTGATCCTTATGCAATCTAGTGTTAAATTATCCATTAAATAACAAAACATATTATTTAGTTGTATCGCATTCAAATGCATGTCAACACACTCAACACAACGACTCTATTACCTTGCATACTACCCATAGTAGCCATACTTCCACCCATGGCAGGACCAATGTTGCCGTTATCTTCCCTCAAAATGATTGGTTGCTTGCAACTGTTGAAATTGTCATCATTCAACTCATCCTGTTCAAAAAAAAATATGGATGAATCTTAAAATCTCACAAACCGCTGAACCAATGTGGTTTATCTTTACAGTGAGGATTTTTTTCTGTCACAAGAAACCTTTTTAGGCTGGCTCAACTAGGTTATCCTATTCAGGATATGTTCAAGTTCATATTTCTTAGGGTGTTATTACTATTTTTCTCCCCTTCAGAAGCAAAGTCACTCGACTTACAAATACAGAGACCATAGAAAATCTTATATCCATTGGAAAATGTCATAACAACGTCGTATTCTACCAGGCAAAATTGATTGAATATTCTAATCTGTACCTGGAGGATAACTGGAATCCTGGGGGGTAGAGCTTCTGGCTTGAACATGTCCATCTTTCCAGCCCGCTTTTTCCTAAAAAAAACAACCATATTAGAATATATATGAGCCAATTACAATTCCATATCAGTTTTGCTGAATAAAAACCGGTTCTGAACCAGCTATTTCCCTAAATTCACTACTGTACTGAAATAGAAGAATCACAATTCTAATAAGCGGAGGCATTTAAAAGTCAACCTTTCTATTCATCTATCTATCCATCAATATATCTGTCCAACTATCTATCTATCTTTCTGTTCATCTATCTATCTTTTTACTGTCTTACAATCTATCTGTTTACCTATGAAGAAGGCAGGCAATAAGAATAGCCAATAGAAGCATGGCAATGATGATAAGGGCAGGCACAAGGAAGGTCAGAATGTATTCTTCATGGCTAGAGGGGAAGAAAGGCAGGTCGCCATCCTCTTGTGGGTCTGAAAAAGAATAAAAAATTAAAAGTAGCGCAGCAATAAAAATATTCGTGTTAAATACAATTCTAAAGCATAATTCGGCAGGTAATGTCATAAAACGCTGACTGGCCATATTTGTTATAAGCGCTTAGTCAAGGTTAAGTTTTAAAAGATGCATGAAGCTATACTTGGAAATAAAAAAATCAGCCCCCCTCCCCTAGAAAGGACCCCCTAAATCATTGGATGAATATGTGTAATCATCCCCCCTCCTTCTACCTTTCTTAAGTGTAATAATTTTTTTATATTTTTTTTATTTCTTATACAATGTTTAATCAGTAGGTGTTGATACCAAATTCCAATACCAAAATCGACCTTTCCTAAGCTACTGTTGATCCTCTTTTTTAACTATCATTCAATCCGCTTATCTTAGTTAGATAACTATCTATAAATCTATCCATATGTCTATCTCACAGTTAACCTGTTTCAGCCTTTCTATCAATACATGCTCCAAGCTCCACAGGTTTAACATCAGTTAGATGTTTCAATCTGTCTATCTATCCGACTATCCATATGTCTATCTATAAAGCTATGAACCTGTTTCAGCCTCTCTATCAATACAAGCTCCACAAGTTTAACATCAGTTAGATGTTTCAATCTGTCTATCCATATGTCTTTCTATTTAGCAATTAACCTGTTTCAGCCTCTCTATCAATACAAGCTCCAAGCTCCACAAGTTTAACCATCAGTTAGATGTTTCAATCTGTCTATCTATATGTCTATCTATCAAGCTATGAACCTGTTTCAGCCTCTCTATCAATACAAGCTCCAAGCTTCACAAGTTTAACATCAGTTAGATGTTTCAATCTGTCTTTCTATTTGACTATCTATATGTCTTTCTATTTAGCAATTAACCTCTTTCAGCGTAATATTCCATTGTTTAGGTGGTGCTGAAACAATTGGAATATCAACATTTCTTCAATGAAAACCAAAGTTTAATTCCACAGAACAAAGTTGCAATAGAATCAAGCAATATAGTCAATCATAGAATAATTTAGAAGATTAATCTACAACCAAAGTGTTCCTACAATGAAACCTATATTAATATTCTTTAACATAGAGGCTCAATTTATTTAAACACATTTTGAATTTTTATTGGTTTTTTATCAAAGACTTTTTAGCATTTTATTTACTTAAAGGCATTTCAAGTTTTAATCATTTTATCATATGTATTTTATCTCGAATTTTAAAACATTTTTATTCAGCATTTTCTACAGTGAAATAGACACTTATACATTTAGAATTAAGAAAATATTTTTAATCTAATAAACATTTTATTTTGTGAGAGAGCCTCTGTTACAATGTACCATTGTCCTAATGTGATTATATCCATCTATTGTCCAATTAGATGTTTATCTTCTCAGTGGCTGTGTACAGATTGTGACAGGGTCTTCTCTTACTTCAGATCAATGTTCGCTTGAGCGTTTTGGTGCAATCACATTCTTACTGTTTACCCTGAGACCCGAGTTGGAGCCGCCATAGAAGGAAGCCTACAGATCCTTCACCGGACGGCCCACTAGTGGGTCATACCAGCACAACTGTACACAAAGGTGTGTTTCATTTCTATTTACGCAGCCTCTCTATCAATACATGCTCCAAGCTCCACAAGTTTAACATCAGTTAGATGTTTCAACCTGTCTTTCTATCTGACTATCCATAAATATGTCTATCTTTCTCACAGTTAACCTGTTTTAGCCTTTCTATCAATACAAGTTCCAAGCTCCATAAGTTTAACATCAGTTAGATGTTTCAATCTGTCTTTCTATCCGACTATCCATATGTCTATCTATCAATCTATGAACCTGTTTCAGCCTCTCTATCAATACATGCTCCAAGCTCCACAAGTTTAACATCAGTTAGATGGAAGTCTGGAGCAAAGGACTGGGACACATGCTGACGGGGAATGTTGTCCTAGAAAATAAACAAGATTAGTGTTCTTGTAAACTTAGGCATTTAAATTGAGAAAATAAACCTCTAAAATATCCGCAGGATTAATACCGGTTCTCAGCCATACTGAAAAATTATGCATAGCATTGTATTTTAGACAACTTTTTATGAATAATAAAATAAAAATCATAAAAATCAATTCCATATTTGTTAACCTGTTTTTTCGGCCCCTCGGGGCTTGCAAAACTGTAAAAAATCTTATAACTTTTACTATCCGTGGAAAGCTGTCTATAATACGATGCGATAAATATCTATTTTATACATTTAAGTCAAGGAAAAATTTAAAATCCTATCAACATTCAACAACGGCAAAGAGACTCACAAAAATAAATTACCTTGTCTAATAAGAAGTTCTTGGTCTGTCTTAACCATTTTCTTGGGCAGTTTTGGTCTTCTATAGTCTTGTTGAACCAAACAACCTTAATGTAAAGATTCTTTAGTTCAGTTTAGGTAAAAAATACTTGTCGTAGGTTTGATTTTATATCAAAAGCACTGTGATGTACACTAATGTATCGCATGTACCAGGGATGGCAATCCGTCTAATTTTTGGACCGGATTCTCACAAGAATCCGTCCAAAAATAAAACGGATTCTCCGCGGATTCCGGATCCGGATTCTAGCAATATTTTAAAAGGCTTTTTAAAAAAATAGATTTTCAATTTTTTCAGACCGCTCAATTACAATGTCTGTCGGCTCAATAGAGAACTAGGCTGGCCACATCAAAATAGCAGGTAAGCAGCCGTTCTCTATATATTAGGGATGGCAATCCGTAAATTTTTTGGACCGGATTTAGATTCTTAAAAGAATTCGTCCAAAAAATGGCGGATTCCCGCGGATTCCTGATTCTTATTTTTGGCGGATTCCGGTTTCTATTTTAAAAGGCTTTTATTTAAGTGCTACATATGTCCTAAAAATTAATGTTCTTGGTGGTCTCTATAATCCACTTCCGATAATCGAACCAGATTTTAAAAGATATAATATAAAATGATGATAATCTTTGCCTTCAAAAAGGGGGAGTTGAAAGAAAAAACTCAAGACGCTAATTTTAGCCTACCAATTAAGAATCCGAATCCGCTATTAAAAAACGGATTCCGGATTTGGATTCGGATTGCCAACCCTACTATACAGCATGACCCTCGAAAAAGTTTTTTTTAAGCATCTGCAGCCCATTATTTCAATGAATTATCAAAAAATGTATATGTCCTTGTTCTCTGTAGATTTCCACATAAGTAGATATAAAAATATTTTTTTTACATAAATTAACAGCTGAGATTTTTAGAGCCAAAGTTTTGAAAAAGTGGCTGAGGAAAAAGTAACTTTTCAAGAAAAATGTTTTTTTAAAGTGAAATGACGTGTTTTCCTCATAATTTCAATACTTTTTATAAAACTTATATAAAGATGTTTCCAAGAAATTTATTTCATGCTGAAAGCACTTTTTTCACTTGCTCTAAAAGGCATTTTTAGATTAGTGTAAATTGCAAAAACACCCTTACAGAAAGAAATCCTATAAAAAATAGTAGCAAATTGAAAGTTTACATAAACAGAAATCAAACACTTTTTATTTTATCAAAATAAGTTAAAAAACAATTATGAATTATATTGTATGGGTATAAGGAAAAAAATGCATTTAATGAAATTTTGAAAAGTAAGTTTTTTTGTATGTAAAACTAACATTTTTTAATGCAATAAAAAAGGTATCAATTGTAAACTTGCTCTTCTTTCTTATTTGTTTTTTAACTGGTTCATAAAAAGTAATATACTAATAAAAAACTAAGAAATATTTAGCAATATCCAGTTTCTCAAGCACTTTTTCCAAACTTTGGCTTTAAAAATCTCGGCTGTTAATTGATGTAAAAAAAATATTTTGATATCCTTTGATGTAGAAAATGATAGAGAACAAGTACATATGAATCTTTTTATTGAGAAATATAGGCTGCAGCAGATGCTTAAAAAAACTTTTTCGAGGGTCATGCTGTATATATTGTACGCTTTGTAATGTATCAATACTATACACATATAATATTGGGGGGTTGACTAGGGCCTAAATTAAGATGGGTTCAGTTTAGATTTCAGTGACTCCATTAGAATCTAATCTGATCATTTTAAGGTATCCTAATCAATTTCTTCCACTACAGAACTCTACCCTTTACAGATATATGTCGTTTAGGTATAAACGCTATTTATACCTATAAATGCTCATTTTAAAAATATCTGAACGGTTTTTCGAGTGGTTCCAGAGAACCACCCTCCCTCCCCCCTGTTGAGATCATGTACACTTACGCCCTTTTTTACTTGTATACTGTGTACCATAATGTCTTAAAATGTACACTATGTACCTAAAAATAATAAAAACTACCTGTAAAGTATAAGGGTCAACATGTTTGAGTACAACGTGTCTGGTATCAGGATCACTGAAGATTCTGGCTATTGTCTTTATCAGAGCAACTCTAAAAATTATAATTAACATGAAAACAAGCTTAATTTACATGGAAAAACACATATTTTCAGGGTTTCGGATCCGCATTGATTTTTTGCGGATCCGGATCCTCCAAATTTGGTCAGTGCGGATCCGGATCCGGATCCGGTTCCGGATCCTTGGCAATAAAAATAAAATCACCAAACTTTTCAAAAAATATTTATTCTTTAATTCGAAGTAAAAAATACTTTTAATTTTCAAGTCTGACCCTAAACCTTAAAGATTGGCTCTCATCAAGAGAATGTCTGAGATTTTATATAAATTTAGGTAGATTTTTCCATTTTTTCCGCATTTTTTTGAGTCCAAGGATCCGGATCCGGATCCTTGGACTCGAAAATATGCGGATCCTTGCGGATCCGGATCCGGATCCGAAACCCTGTTTTGACATACAAGACTTACTCTAAAAACGGACGCAAAACAATTTATAAAAGCTTGTTTAAAAGAAATTATAAACAGATGAAGATAAGCCAAATATATCATAGTCTGACAAACAGCAACCGTACTTATTTTTAGAAAGACTGAAGTTTCTACCAAACCCCTTTGAAAATAGGTAGAGAGCGGCTAATAAAAAGTGAAAAAAATGATTACTACTAAACTATTAGTGACTTATCGTTGCGTTGTTCATCAAACTAACTAAATCAGTAAGGAGAAAAAATGACAGGGGTGTATATTCTAAATGGGATCCCCTGCTCAGGGGGGGGGGGGAATAAAAAATAAGTAGTTGGAGGGGAAAAAATGTAAAAAGGTAAACTGAAAACATTTTTCCATCCCCCCCCCCTCCCTCCTTGATGAAAAAAAACTAAAAAAATGTGTGGTAGGAGGGATAAAATAAATAAAATATGGAGTTCTTTAAATATTTTTCCATTTTTCTCCTACTTGGTGGGAAAAAACTAGGTGGGGGGGGATACAAAATTTGGAGACGGGGAAAAAAAATATTGTGCAGAATATACACCCCTGAAAAATGACATAAATAAGATAAATTGGCCAGGGTGAAAAAATAGTTATTTCTTTCATCTTATTATAAACGGCTTTCCGCGGATATAGAATGTACAATTGTAGAAAAATGGATATAATACGATGCTAGACATAGTTTTTTCGTATGGATGAGAACCGGTTCCTATCCATTCGAAAAAACTATGTCTAGCATCGTATTATAAACCGCTTTCTACGAATATAAAAATGTACAATCATAAGATTTAAACCAGTTTTTTTTTAGCCCGTGCCTTCGGCACCTCGGGGCTAAAAAACTGGTTTTAATTTTATAATTGTACATTCTATATCCGCGGAAAGCGGTTTATTATACGATGAAAGAATTAACTATTTTACTAACCTATTATTAACTAATCGTTGTCCATCATCTAAAGTTTCGTTGAATACAAAAACAAACTCCAAATTAAACCTGAAAATTAATAGTTTTAGAGTAGCTGTATCATAGAGTTGTACACTACAAATGTATATCTTTTCAAAATTTATTTGATTATCTTTTTCTCCTGTTAAATCTATTTATCTCTATATCAAACTATTTCAACATACTTAAATCCAGCCATCAGTTTATCTTACGTCCATCTAAAATATCTTACCAAATTACGTCTTAAAACGTGTACTAAAATGCCATAGCCTGACTATCAATCTATAATTCTTGTAATTCTTTACTTTTAATTAAAATTCCCAACTATGAGATACCTCTATCTAAAGCCACAATCTCAACCTAATTATTGATCTATATATCTATCTATCTACTTATCAATCTATCTTTGATACCTTTCATCAAGTGTGGCAAAAACATAACCTTCAATGCCAACAATGGCCTTAAAGGAACCCTGCAAGAAATATACCGCTTTAACTGCTGAAAGACTGCCACGAGTAGACCCAATACCCAAAACTTGAAGCCTCCAGCTTTAATAACAAAAAAAAATTTCAGACATTTCAATATTAAATTACGTCGTCTGGAAGCAAAATTAAAAGGTTATCTTTGTCAGAAACTTAGACTGCCAGTAACTGATAACATTTTAACAATAAAAACACACCTTTTCATAGTCAAAATGTCTTTTAAAAATTTGGTTTAAATTGAGTTTGAAAGCGTAAAATCATAAGAGGGAAAAAATTAAACTAATGTAAGTAATACATATGTTCAGCGGACTTAGCGCGGAATCAGAATTCTGATTGGCTGGAAATCCTAAAGGCTGGCATTCTCATGCTACAGTACTTTCAATACAACGCAAATTAAACTGATTTTTTTTACGATTTTGACTATAAAGAGTGTTTTTTTTGTAAAAATCAGTTACTGGCATATTAAGTTTCTGCCAAAAATAAGCTAATAATTTTCATTCTAAGCGACGTACCTATTTAATAATGAAAATTCTATTATTAGCAATGAAAAACTTTCAAAATTTTCATTGTACCAAATATATGATTATGAAATGGTTATAACTTTTTTGTTTTTGAAGCTGGATGCTTCAAATTTTAGGAATTGGGTCTACTCGTGGCAGTCTTTCAGCAGTTAAAGCGGTATATTTCTTGCATGGTTCCTTTAAGCTATCAATCTATAAATCTTTCTATCTATCCATCTACATTCTACATGTATCTTTCTTCTATCATTCTTTTAATACCTTTCATCAAAAGGACGGCCAACGACATGAACTTCAATACCATCAATAGCCATAAGCCCCTGGCTATCCGCACAAACAAGCTGATACGCCTCACGGCCAACATCACCCTCTAGGGGAACTCCGTAAAACTCCTAAATTTTAAACGTAAACAATAATCAAGGGACAAGGGACTACCAGTACCCATCTAATCATGTTAATTGAAACTTTTAGAGACTAGATGAAAATCTTGTTTACATTTTAAAATATTACACTGTATTTGTTTTTAAAGCTGATATTTTTAAGCGAAGCTTTTCTAAAATTGAGGGACCCATTTCAAAATTGGCATGATGATTCCTGTTACATTTTAATTAGGTACATTTTCAGAAGCGTAGAAACTCTCTAATTTATTACCTGAACGTCCGTGAGTCCATTTACAAATTGTTGTATTTTCTCATGATTTTACCTGATTTTTCTTATCGAATTGTAGCCAGTTGTCCTGTGTGACCTCCAGCCTGTGCTTGGTTAGTAGGCTTAGGTCCAGGTAACGGGTCTTTCCGTTCTCTGGGTCAGAACATAAGTCCTCAGGAACCTAAAATTTATTCGTTCATGGAAAGAAAATGAAGTAGAGGGTTTCGTATTTTCACAGTAGCTTTTGATAAGTTATTTTAAGTTAGGATAGGTTAAGTAAATGTTAATGATTGCCCAACAGGGTTAGAGCCCCCCTTCGAAACAAACTACTTCGTTTTCTTTCAATGATCCAATTTGTTTATTGATTTTTTTTTCTTCTATCACCCATGGGTATTGGGTAGACTGTACACTGTACAGTAATACTTGACATACAACTAAACCTTTGATTACATGGCTCATGTCTAGAAGCCCTAACTGCATGGAAATTAAATTTCGCCAAATTAAGTGCCAAGGAATTGACCCTATTGTAAGTGTTATTAATAGCCATAACAGCAGTAGGCAGGGTTTCGGATCCGGATCCGGATCCGCAAGGATCCGCATATTTTCGAGTCCAAGGATCCGGATCCGGATCCTTGGACTCAAAAAAAATGCGGGAAAAAATGGAAAAATCCACCTAAAGTTATATAAAATCTCAGACATTCTCTTGATGAGAGTCAATCTTTAAGGTTTAGGGTCAGACTTGAAAATTAAAAGTATTTTTGACTTCGAATTAAAGAAAAAATATTTTGAAAAGTTTGGTGATTTTATTTTTATTGTCAAGGATCCGGAACCGGATCCGGATCCGCACTGACCAAATTTTGAGGATCCGGATCCGGATCCGCAAAAAATCAATGCGGATCCGAAACCCTGGCAGTAGGTACCATTTTTAACGTCTCTAGTATTAGTGGTTTATTGACATTTTCCTTTATCTATCTATCCATTCTATAAGTATATCGCCTTCAATAGCCTCCTCTATATTTTTTTTTAAAAGCGCCTGCGCCCCTATTATCTAGGGCTGCTCTGTATTTGAAGGGCATAAAAATCGCTAGACATCATTCCAGTCTAGCGCAGATCTATATTCTTCCTACTTATAGACTAAGAAGAAGATCTTAATGGACAAGATGATGACCCTAATAATGTATCTACTGAAGACAATAAGCTGTAAGAGCTTAGATTTATCAAGAATAAAGCCAGCTGCAAATATAAGAAGAATCAGCAGCTGCCAAGATTAATATGTCGTTAATGCAATGTTGTCAGATTTATGTTTATTGATGATGCATGACTGGATCTAATTAGATGATTGTTTCAGAGTGAACAAGCCTGTTATCCCGCTAAGGTGACCCACTTCTTTATGTAGAAGTAAAACCATCCCAATACCATGTGAATTGAAGCTTCCCTAAATTGGAGAACTAACTTTCTACAAATCTCCCTCTTTACAACCTAAGGGGATCTCGGAGAAGGTTGCGTGATCATATTTGACAAATTGCGACAGCATTTGTCAACCAATTGCAAAGTCTATGTGGGGACTTGAACTCGGTTTCTCTCAATCACAGCGTAGTGCGCTAACCACGGTCCACTACGCTATGGAACACCCTAACTCAATAGGTTTAGTAGTTATTGAAATCTTAAGCTACAGACAAAATCACCTTACTACTTTATATAATAGAATATTAATCTACCCATCTTTTATTATCCATCGATTAATCTATCTATCTGTCCATCTAACCTGATATTGAAGCAGCTCGCCAGCCATGACATTTAATTTATCAACAGGATTAATAATCTGAGGCATGGAGTTATCAAAACCAGATGGAGGTAGCTTAGCTGAAGTTCCTTCTAAAATAAAGAAATCATGTGATCATTCTTTTTCACCATTCAAAAACTAACCGCTGAAATAATATAGTGAGCATGCTAGTTAACAAAATACCATTTTTAAATGGCACCAAAGTTAATTCTAATGTTTTTTTTCATATGGCTTCGAAACTGATTAATATCCGCTGGATTAGAACTGGTTCTCAGTCATACTGAAAAATCGCGAATAGCATCGTATTAGAGACATTTTTCCATGAATATCAAAACTAAAAATCATGAGATTAATACCAGTTTTACCTTCGGCCCGTTGGGGCTACAAAACTGATTTTAATCTTATATTTAATTTTAATATCCACGGAAATCTGTCTATTAAACGATGCTAGAAATAACTATTATTTATTATTTTTGTTACCTTGTCCCTCCTTGTTAGTGACCGGTCTATCTTTACATAGCCCCTTGAAAGCCAGCTCCACGTCATTTACTCGGAAATCATTCTGAAAAGTTAATTTGGAAATAATAAAATTTTTTTTAAAGTAACAGGATCTGTATCAGTTCGTGTTTACCGAAGTATCTCGCAACCCGTTATGGTTCTCCTTTACAGTGTAACTTTTTAGAAATAAGAATGACCCCCCCACCCATGCCACCTTCTATCAAGTGCTCCTAGAGACCCATTTTGTCTGCTTGTCCGTTAATATCTCGCTAACCACTGAACTGATAAAAGTTTTACTTCACCTCTCTGGATGCTTTTAGGCAATTCTATTAGGGGAAATGATATAATGAGGGAGTACTAATGGAAAAAGAATTAAAATTAAAAATCGTGAACCTACATTACAAAAGAATAAACAAACAAAAAAAACACTTCCTGAAATATTGACTTTAGATTCTTTATAGAAATATTCACGCTTAAAAATAAGATCAAATTCGTCTACCAATCTATCCATCTTAAATCCATCTATTTAGAAATCTTGCTATTTACCTGGAAAGCCCTGACTAGTTCCGGGGCCACAGTATTGCCTCCTTGGTTCTTCATAGAGTTGTACATGTTCAAGATATCCTGCTTTGGACACACTCGCACAGGTACACTCTCATTCGTCCAGCGGAACATAATATCATCCTGATAATAAAATAAAAGTTATTGAAAACTAATCTTGTACCTATAAATCAAAATGGATATAGATTACAAACAACCGCGACCATCTCGGCTTAACATTGCGTAATAATTAAAGACGTTTAAAATGGTTCCTACTGCTGCTATGTCAGGCAAAGGTGATGCAAAAGAGTTGGTTATCTGATGGGTGTTACTTAACTATATACCCCGGGTATTTGAACAGCAAAGGAGAGATTTGGCTCCCCTCAGTTGTCCTGGATTATTGGACCTGACGTTAGTGTTATGGCCAGCAGTCTCGCCTTAATGAGATAATTCATAGTTGAGACCAACATAAAAAGATCATGCAATCAAAGTATATTCCAGTTGTATTCTACCTGATTCATGTCAATCTGCAGGACACTGATCTTGCTCGGGTCCTTGTCTCCAAAATATGAAAATATTTTCTCCAGAATCTCAATCTTCCATTCCATTTTATGACTAAAACAAAGCATTTGATAAATAAAGTATCATCCTTATATAAAAAGTAACAGAAGGGCTATCTGTGTGTGCTGAAAGATCTTCTAACAGCAGAGCCGATATTGTTCTCCTTTGCAATGTAGCTTCTCATAGGTCCAGGGAAGGTTTTTAACTATATTTGGGGATGGTCTACTCCCCCAAATAATGACCCCCCCCCCCAAAAAAAAATGGATTTACTTTAATTTTTTGAACTGAAATTGATAATGAGGGTGTTGAATTAACCCCCCTTCAATCCTTAAAGGACCCTAAAACTTACCTCCATAATTTAAGGGGGGTAAGATTGAGTAGGAAGCTATGATGGAAACTAATTGGGTAAATAAACTTACCTCCATAATTTAAGGGGGGTAAAATTGAGTAGGAGGCTATGATAGAAACTAACTTACTTATGGGGTAAATAAACTTACCTCCATAATTTAAGGGGGGTAAGATTGAGTAGGAAGCTATGATGGAAACTAATTGGGTAAATAAACTTACCTCCATAATTTAAGGTGGGTAAAATTGAGTAGGAGGCTATGATAGAAACTAACTTACTAATGGGGTAAATAAACTTACCTCCATAATTTAAGGGGGGTAAGATTGAGTAGGAAGCTATGATGGAAAACTCTAGAGCTGGAGTGTTGTCTGACAACAAATATTTGTTCGTCTTCAACTGATTCACCACCTATAAGAATACATAATTTTATAAAGATTATTCTTTAAACAAGGATGACAACATCCATAAGTAGCAAAGCACAAAAAATCGTCAATGGGAATACGTACAGGTAGATTTAAAAGGTTTTTACTAAAATCAAGAATAGATTTATTGGATAAAATACACATGAAACCTTGTTTTATTTTGCATGATGACGATGGTCAAAGTAAATTATATTAAAGATGCTCATAACAATGGGAAAAATTATTTTGATACTGATATCCCATAAAAGTTTGAAAATTGCATCAAAATAAACAAAGATATGGGGAAATATGTAAAACATATAAAAATAGCCAAAAACCTGATAAAAGGCAGTCTGGCCGTCATGGTTGTTTTATTAAAACAACAAAAAATTGAATTTTTAAATCCTTAACTTAAAAAATTTGGAAAATCGGACCATATACACTGAAGATATGGAAAAAAGTGTTCAATATAAAAAAATAGCCTAAAACCTGCAAAAAAGGCAGTCTGGCCGTCATGGTTATTTTGTTTAAAAGACGGGAAATTTAATTTTGATATCTATAACTGAAAAATTTTGAAAATCGGACTATAAACACTGAAGATATGGAGAAAAATGTTAAATATATAAAAACAGCCTAAAACCTGCTAAAAAGGCAGTCTGGCCGTCATGGTTGTTTTCTTTAAAAGACGGGAAATTTAATTTTGATATCTATAACTGAAAAAATTTTGAAAATCGGACCATAATCACTGAAGATATGGAGAAAAATGTAAAAAATATAAAAATAGCCTAAAACCTGCTAAAAAGGCAGTCTGGCCTTCATGGTTGTTCCGTTAAACGACGGGAAATTTAATTTTGATATCTGTAACTGAAAAAATTTTGAAAATCGGACCATAAACACTGAAGATATGGAGAAAAATGTGAAAAATATAAAAATATAAAATCGGTCCGAACGCCAATGATGTTTTATAGTCAATTGTGCTCCTTAATGATGGGAATAATTTCAGCATTCTATCTTTTATAGGAGCTGAGTAAATCCCATTTCCCCCATAGCGTTACGGACTGACTGACGGACTGACGGACGGACAAAGTGAATTATAGAGTAGCTTCGCTACTAAAAAAAACTTGTAGGGTGTCTATCTGTTTGTGCTTGTCTTTAAAAATAAAATTATTAGTCAAAATCTCAAAAAGAATTGAAGAAAAATGTTATGGAGACCACAATTTTAAAGGTCTTTAATCCAGACCATACATCTTTACTACTTTAGATATAATAAGTTGATGAGGAAAAACCATTAATATTAGTTTTCAAGTATTCTAAAACTATTATCATTGTAACTTATCATACAAAGTTACATATGATATAAGCAATCTATTATACAAAGTAGAATAAATTCTGTCTTTCCGTATGTCACAATTTTCGGATTCACTTTTATTCAAGTTACACAAAACTATCTGCCAATTTACCTATCCCTGTGCTTACCTGAGTCTGTAGCAATAACTCTGAACCTCCAGGTTCCAACTTCAGATTCCAATGGAAGCGCAATGTACTCCTAAAGTCAAAGGATCCAGTAAATAATCCAGGAATCGATTATTTTTAAAAAATATCTGACTGAACGCACATGTTGTGCTTGAATATCGCTAAAAGCGATATAAGGTCTACAAATAATCTAAAATAGTAAGATTCAATGATTGACAAGGAAGCTTCACTGAAGAGAATGCGCCAAGTAAGTTTTTAACGCGCATTTACGTGTGATTCGAGATAATGATAAATCTATCATTCTCACCTGAGTATCTGGCAGGTATTGGATCCAATCCAGGCTGTCAATGTTGTTGCCAGTTCGAGCCTCGACAATCTCTAGCTTCAAATCTCGAGTATCACCGTCCTCCAAATCCTAAATTACAATTAGTCGTCAGAATGGAGAAGGGTTATATATGAATTTCAGCAACTTAGTCTTCTCATTCCAGCAGGGGTGTATAATTATATTATGCACAAGATTTATTTTTTTCCCCGGCTACAAAATTTTTTATTTTTTCCCCCCTGGTTTTTTCTCACCAAGTCGGGGGGAAAATGGAAAAATATTTAAAGAACTCTATGTTTTATTTATTTTATCCCTCCTACCACACATTTAAAAAAAAAATTTTCACCAAGGAGGGGGGGGGGGGGGGGGGAAATGGAAGAAATGTTTTCAGTTTTCTTAATTTTTACATTTTTTCCCCCTCCAACCACTTATTTTTTATTTCCCCCCACCCCCCCCCCCCCCTGAGCATGGTCAATTTTAAAAATATACATCCCTGCATTTCAGAAATGATACTAGAACAATTAAAACAGGGTTATAATGTAAAGATATAATAGTAAGATACTATTTAAGAGACAAGAACATATTTCTATTAACTAATTCCTTGGAAATATTTAGGTATGATTTATGAATAGTCAAAAGTGTAAGTCTTTCTTTCTGACTGTCTTAATACCTTTATCTATACCATACACACATCTATATTTGTCCTTCTATATGTTTGTTCAACTAAATAAGTAATATTTTATATTATTCTATCTCGTCTGTCTTTTCTTTCCAATGTTTGATATTACTATAACTATGCCTTGAATCTACCTAGAAAACAAATCAATTCATCTATTTGATTTCTTAATATATCTTCTATGTATTATCTATCTATAATCTATATCATACCTGGAATGTATTAGCAGGAACAAAAATCCTGGATGATTTTCCGGCAATCAGTGAGATCTTATTGAGCCTGTTGGATATGAAAGGCTGATGATTGGCAGGTGGGAAATCCTGTAACAAAAACGCATTATAAGGGGGGGGGGGGGGTTTAATGCAACCATCTCGTAATCAATGTATAAATGGCACTTAGAATTCGAATTTCGATCTGAAATTTTGCATGAGTAATCCTTGGTAGGTCTATTTTCCCTAAATCGAACAAAAAGTTGAAAAAGTAACAGCTAACGGCCCTTTATAACATAAGAGGATTATTTAGCAACTTTGATAATTTTAGTGTTATTAATTAGGAATAGAATTTCCACAGCATTATAATGTAGCAACATAAAGATACAAAAATGTATAAACATCTATTTGGACGTTTATAATCCTAGGAATCGCCATCCCAGCAACAAATCGAATAAATGGTTCTATCAGCTTTCTTTTTACCATTATAATTAGAGAACACTTTGAACACAACTAACTTAAAATAGATCGGATGATTCTAATAGATCGGATGATTCTTTAATGGACGAAAGACTATTTAGAACAAAATATTTCATACGTGCTTTGACATGTATATTTTCAACATAAAATAAATGCATACATACAAGATTAGTTTTCATAAACACTAAGGCCTTTCTTAGTAAAAAAAAAGAGACAACTGCTGTTATGGAAGGCTCAAAGGATAAACAAATGACCAGACAGCATATTTTTTGTGGTGAAAGTAGTAAAAATTAAACGCCTTTTTATACAAAAAGCTGCACTGGTAAAAATCTTACCGGCGGCGAAGGCGGTACACTGGAGAAGAGCGGCTGTTCCGGCCTTGTTGGTGAAATCAGATCTGTTTCATCAAAGAATTCATTGTTGTTGGCGCCAGGACTAGTTTTAGTCACTATTGCAGGATCTAGTGGGCCCACTCCGCTACCCTCGTAGTTATTTGATACGCCTTAAAAAACAAATCTGTAACTCGATTAAAAGCAAAATATAGGCAGAAGATCAAGCATTTAAAACTATATATTAAGTGATTTTACAAACTATAATAGTCTCTAAAAAAAGTAAAAGGATGTCTAGTTATCAGTTTTTATGTCGGTAATTAATGGATTGATCGTTCAATTCTCATTGAAGTATTTCAGAAGTTCAGAGACTAAGAGGGCTGAACAACGAATTCAGAAAGCAGAGTCAACGATATGAAGTTAGGAAGACCTACAATATACCTAATACAAAGCAGTTTAAAGAGTTCATCGACATAATTGACTAATAAGAAAACCTTATACCTGGATAGAAAGAATTCAGCCTGTCAGGCCTGGCGGGACCCAACTTGGCCGTTGTCAGGATGGAGGCAGATCCCTCCAGGCCCAGATCACTAGGATTGCCAGCGGCCCCTACGGATGCCATCCGCCGCACTGTCTGGCTGGCTCCAGGTAGACTAGGAAATTATTTGATTGTAAGCGAAAATTAATTACATTTAGGGCCTGTCCGTACGTTCAAAACGGATAGCTAGCTCTCAATGTAATGTTAGTTAGGAATGAACCTAATACCTTCACATCCATATTAATGAGAACCATCCTTTTAAATGAGAACATAAAAGTCACAACAGATAGATAGATAATATCGGTATCCTTGAATAAAAGTAACATAAACCACAGGACCGATATGGTTCTTCTTTGCAAAGATGCTTGGGAAGGTTTTTAGCTATTATAGGGAAGGGTAACATCACCCTCCCAAGAAAAATTATCCCTGGCTATTAATACATCCCCCCCCCCCCAACCAAAACAAATTGAAAGAGGAGAATCGACTAAAATCATTCCACTTCTCTCAAGTGCCACTAGGGGCCTCTAAGGGTGTTGTCGCAGTCGCTAATACCTGAAAACAGGACTAGTTGGTTCCGGCAGTGTGATCCTGCTGGGTAGGATTGCATCTCCCGCATTTTCATTCCAATAATCCCCATCCTCATCATCGTCCCAGTCATAACCTAAACAATTGCAAGTTGGCCCAAAATTTATGCAAGTTGGTATTTCTCAATTATGCAAGTTGGTTGGTGAGTGGTTGGATACTTTTGTGCAAGTTAGTTTGTGGTTGGTTTAATCATGCTAATAAGTTTAAATAAATAACAGGGCTCAGCAGCCGCGCCTCAGCCACGCATTAGCCTCAAACCGGCAAGTGTGATAAAACAAGGTTTTTGAAAATATGGATTGTCTGTTTATGAACAGATTATTACATCCAGCTGAATTCTAAAGTTATATATGACGATTTCAATAAGGCTTACACGCTGCCGAGCCCTGATTAATAAGTGAACATGGCTTATTATATACAAGAAAATATAATAATCAAAAAAAATCTTGGCTATGATTTGAAAATAGACAGTTCCATAGAAAAAATATTTTAAAAATTGAGAGAAAATATACAAAAAACTGAAAAATAACTTTTAAGATATATGTTTTGTAGTATTGTTATAGAAACTATAAATAGTTAAACAGCAGTTAAATAACAAAACACAAATAGAACAACGAAAATCCATTGACGTAAACTCTGTTTATTGACTGAGTATACGTATTTAAGAATACTATGATAACCAGGGTTCCGGAGCCGGAGCCGTAGCAGCAACATTTTTGGTGGAGCCGGAGCCGTATTTTTCGTTAAAAACGGCTCCGGCTCCGGACTAGCTAAAAATGATTTTTATAGTAATATTATAATTTGGCAACGGTCTATTTCCATATAATAAACTGAAAAACTATTGTTACTTAACAAATAGACACACATCCTTCTACTTTTATATAGCTTTAATCAAATAAAAGCAAAATATTTTATATTATTTATTTTATTTTATCAAATTTAATAATGAAAAAAAATTGATATATTATTTTAAGGTAGGAGCCGGAGCTGGAGCCGTATTTCAAAATACGGCTCCGCGGAGCCGGAGCAGCATCAAAATCATACGGCTCCGACACCCTGATGATAACATTATACGTCAATAACAAAACCCAATTTAAAAAAAAAACACATGATTCCCTTAACCCTAGCTTTACCTAACCTTAAATAAATACCGTTTATATTCTGATAAGTTTGCTTATGGTAATCGATATAATTATATTATTACTTAGATGTTACACCATGTTTTCAAGTACCATAAAAAAGTGATACCCGCAGCTGGCTGGCTAAAATAACAATACCCCACATCCATCTACCCCCTTCAAACCATCCACTTACCTCCTTCATATTAGCAACCTATTTGACGAAAAGGGCATTCTCCTCTTAGAAATGTTTTTTTTCAATTTTGAAGATATTTATAACTCTACCCCCCCCCCCCCCCCCAAGAATAACTATTTTAGGTTAGGTTAAGTTTTTATTCTAGGGAGCCGAGCGCTGCGGCTAGGCAGGAAAGAGTGCCGAGCGCCGCGGCCAGAGTTCATAGTTCTGTCGAGGGGGGTGGGGGGGAAGGGTTAAAAAAATTTTCAAAATTGAAAAAAATATTTCTAAGAGGATATAACCACGATATTTACAATGTCAATAAATCCACGTATTCTATATCCACTCGTGTGGTCCACATAAAGTTAGAGGGTAATTACCTGATCCTTCTACGTCCCTAGTTTCCCTAGATTGTTCAGCAGAATCCCTAGTTCAACACAAAGCCATTAAAAACAATTTAAAAGATTCTAAAGAGTTTTAGCAACTCCAGAGAATATCTAATTCTAATATAAAAATAACAGGATGTTTATTGGTTTGTATGCCTGTCTGTTTTTACCGAAGGATCTCGTAAATAGCTGAACCGATATGGTTTTCTTTCCAGTGTAGCTGTTCATAGGTCATAGGACACAAGGTAAAGTAATCAACAATTTTTTTCTCCACAAAGTGCAATTAAAATATAAAATGCTAGAATATAAAAAGTTGCAGAAATCAAAGAAATTCTGACTGGCCAAAAATCTGGTGGCAAAGCTGCTCCACAATTAATGGCTGTTATGTTCCTGTCAGTATCCCTATGAAGACGGGTATCATAAGCTGCAAATTCTAATTGTTCCTCCTAAACAACAAAAACAAAATTATCATCAATGAGATAGAACAAAATCTCGCTTACCTTCAAAAAGATTTAAGCAGGGGTGTAAATTCTGCGAAATTGACCCTGTTAAAGGGAGGGAGGGGCGGGGGGACTAATTTTAATTTTATGATTGTACATTTTTATATTCGTAGAAAGCTGGATATAATACGATGCTAGACATAGTTTTTTCGTATGGATGATAACCGGTTCCTATCCACCGGATTCGAATGAATACGAGAAAATATTTTATAGCATTAGCAGGGGAAAAAAATAAATCTTATGCAGAAAATACACCACTGGATTTAAGTTTGGCTTCGAATTAGATTAATATCCGTTGAATTAGAAACAGTTCTTTCTCAGTAATACTCAAATTCATATATAACAGAGTACGGCACAATAGTCTGTCTCTGATACGATGTGATAAATCCGATCAGGTTTTTAACAACTTAAAGCAGAAAGGTTTTAAGAGAAATTTGAAATACCTTGGGTATTCTTTAAAATAAATCTTCAAAGCAAAAATATTTTAAACGTCAGTGTAAATTTTTCTACTATGATTCTAAAACATGGAGACCAAAGTATTTATTTACCTGAGTATATTGGTCCAACACATTTAATCCACTCACCCAACTTATTACAACTGAAAAAAATGATTCCGTTTAAAAATCCGATTTATAGCGTAGCTACTCTGAAGTTTGATCATGTCCGTATGTCCTGGAGCCAAAAAAAAATCCTTGATTTGACAATCTCTTCCATAAAAATTACTAAAAAACAGGGATCTAAAGGGATCAGACAATGGCCAATAAATTTATATACATCCACAATGATTATCACACAAAATTACCCCCTTTTGTATAAATATTACAATTAGTGGTTGAAACGTTTGGACACTCAACTCAATGAACCAACCAATCAAATTAAATCAATGTCCCAAAAGTTTTAAGCCAACGAATAAGAAAACATTATAAAACTTTGGAGACTAGTGCAATAAACAGCCCAATGTCCCCTCTCTCCCTTATTAAAAGCGCAGGTTATAGGAATATTGATGAAAACTATAGCTGTCAATCTAAAATAGTATCCGAGAAAATAGTTATTCCCCCATAGTGTTACGCACAGACAAAGTGAATTATAGAATAGTTTCACTGCCAAAAAAATCTTACCTATAAATATCGGCGCCCCCTTCATAGTTATCTACTTCTTTGTCCCGCGCCTTGTACAGTTAAAAGTGTAAATTTTTCCCGCCAAATGCTGACCAATCCTAGCAACTCATGTCATCTTTGGTCATCTGAAAATATCCCTACAACTTAAGAAAAAATTAAGAACAAAGAACGAGAGATAATAAAGGAGAGATAGAAAGAGAGCAATTAAAATTAAGAAAAAAAACTGCACAGTATTATAATAATAACATTATCATAATAATTCATTATTGTGGATTAGTTTGATGTGGTAAAAAATGTTATTTTTGTTTATGTACAAAGACAGAAGAAACAGGTTTGTTGTTGAGCCGAATATAAAAATGGTAGTTGCACAAATAATAAAAACATAAAGACGACCTTCACTTATCAGCAAATATAAAAACGCCAAAGTTTTGGCGCCAAAATGTGCCGCGAAAATTAGCATGGTGCACTATTTTGGGAGTAGTGAGGTACATCTTTTTACATTTTAATGATATAATCAGTTCTTTAACAATTTTCAACTATTGTATAATGTTTTGTATCAAATTATAATGGAAAATGTTTCAATGTTGCACATTATGTTAAGCACATGGGATAATTGTAATGGCAACATTATATTTTTACATGTTTTATGAATAAAATATAAAAAAAGATAGGTAGGTAGGTACACAACTACTACAAATAAAATAATAATGTCCCCTAAAAAATGGGGAAGGCCCTTTTAAAATTCACAGAACTGTATAAAATCCAGAATTAAGTCTTTTTATTCATGAGAAAACAATAAAAAAAAACAAAGCAAAACCAAAATTAAAAATGGGATATAATGATTTTTCAAGAATCTATAATCTACAAATTTAGTAATATTCAACTTCAAGGATAAAATGGTTAGAAAAGAATAAGGTACTTGACAAGAACAAAATAAAAAACCGTTCAACCCCCGACAGAAAACTGGCCAAATATAAATTAATGCACAATATCATGTTTAGTTTATATATCAAGTTATAAGATGTCAATTTTCAAAAAATGAAAAAATGTTTATATAAAAATGTTAGAGGAATTCATAATCATGGACTTGTAGACATTTATAATGATGATGAAAATTTGTTTTAATATTCTTTACAGATGTGGCAATAAATATGCATAATAGCAGCAATTTTAATACAAAAACATACATATGATAATTATAATAATAAATTGCACAACAGTTTAATTAGAAAATCCCCCAAGTATCCACTTGGAAGTGTGATAAATATTTATATGTAAATATAACAAGAAAAGAAAGAATTTAGAGCCACATCATATGTAATCACCATGGAAATACAAACAGTATTAATTCAATTGATATATATCATTTATATAGAATTATAATTATACATTGTAAAAACCAGTTTCGACAAGTCTAAATAAAAATGAGAATCATTGATTTATAAAGATATTGTTAGTGTGCTGCATGTTTATCATAAAATGCACATATATCATATTTAATGTTAAAATTGTATGAAAACAGTGTTATAACAATGACTATGTAATATGTTCCAGGGATTCAAAGGGATAAGACAATGGACAATAAATAAATGTACATCTCCAATAACGAAAAAAAAACTCCTTTTGTGTTTGGAACGTTTGGACAGTAATAAGCTAAAGATTAAGAATACGTTATTATAAAACTTTGAGGACTAATGTAATAAACAGCCCAATGTCTCCCCCCTCCCTGACTTTGTTCTTTATTAACCTTACAAATATTGAGGGATCTAGATTAATGTTACCCCCCAAATATAGCCAAGCAAGCAAATCAACATATTTCAATAAATAGTAGTCAAATTATCATGTTTATCTAAAGACAGCCTAAATCTGAACATATACCTAGCAAATATGATTACACATAATATCCCTAGCAATAATAAATATTAAGCGTGATGCGGAATATTCAAATTTTCTACATAAAAGTTAATAAATCATAGTTAATCATATCAAATCATATATAATCATACAAATTCATTTATGATTATATCAAATCATATTCAAACAAACAGTAATTTAATTTTAAATATAGATAATAAGATTATATATGTGCGAAAAAAGCATAATAATATCAGCAAACATACATTTATAAATTTCAGGTAACATTTTTTTATTTGCCTGGTTGTTATGTATCTTTCCTAATCTGGGAATTTATAAATATGAAAAATCATTCATTTATGATTTTAATTTATTGATAATTGATTTTATTGAATCATATCATTATGATAGAAATTTGGTCTATTTAGATCACTGTTTAATTTATTGTTCATGATATATTAAATGTGTAGGTCATATTATAATTAAAATAATTAAGACAGCGCATTTAAGAAATTAAAAGTGGTAAGCCCAAAATAGAAGACTCAATCGCAAAAAAAATAAGTATGATTACTATAAATGGTTTTTAAAAATCATCATTCAATCCCTATCTAGAAATTTTAATTTTGATAAATATTCTTACCTTCAATAGTTTAAAAATGAGATTTCCATGTCATTTATTCAGTTAATTAAAAAAAATTTATTGACTTTTAGTACCTGTTTTAATTTGGTCCATCTATTGATGTTATCATGGGGTAGGGGGGTAATTTTCAGGAGAAAAAAAACATTATCACTATAAGGCCATATTTTAAAGGTGCTATTTTTTCTTTGGAGGATTATTTTAAAGACAACATTTATATCTTGATTTTTTGTGTAAAAAAGTTTGAATTTGTCTCTTAAGCCAGAAGTTTTGTTGAAGTCTGTAGAAGTGATTCCTCAAATCATCTAAAAAGTTAAATGTTATTTTGTGGTCTATTTTTACTGAAAGATCTTGCTAAATGCTGGACCCATATGGTTTTTTTTATCTTTTTTTTGTAGGGTACAACCACCACCCCAAGATTATTCATACTTGAAAAAAGACTCTCAACCAATTTTTTAAAAATTTCTTTTAAAAATAAAATTGAAAGTGGGGGAAATAGAGAGTACAAATATAAGATTAACACCCGTCTTATAGCCCTAAGATGTCAAGGCATTGGCTAATAAAACTGGTTTTAATCTGATAATTGTACATTTCTACACGGTGTATCAAAAAAACTGCATTTTCCGGTTTTGGGAAATAACCAGGAGTATGAAAAAAATAATCATATAACCATATTCTCTGTACAAATTTACATTACATTTACTTAAGGTGTTTTTTGATATCTCTAAAAATGTGGCTGTACTAATAAGTACATGTAGGATAAAAATGCCTCATACTAAAACTGTGGTAACTATTAGATTCAATTAACTTATTTATTTTAAAACATTTTGGTTTATAAGTACAATATTAAAGTAGTAAAAGGGTATATCAATGTCCCCATTTGAGATTTTTATTTACATATTTTCCTTTTTTTGGCCTCATGCAAAATTTACATTACATTTACTTAAGGTGTTTTTTGATATCTCTAAAAATGTGGCTGTACTAATAAGTACATGTAGGGTAAAAATGCCTCATACTAAAACTGTGGTAACTATTAGATTCAATTAACTTATTTATTTTAAAACATTTTGGTTTATAAGTACAATATTAAAGTAGTAAAAGGGTATATCAATGTCCCCATTTGAGATTTTTATTTACATATTTTCCTTTTTTTGGCCTCATGCAAAGAGCTTTTAAGATTATTCAGAATTTTGTTTTTTTCTATAATTTCTCTATGGCAGTCATTTTTCATAAAAGATCTCTTTTAATACTGTGCATATTAATAAATAAAACAAGTCACTTTTTATTTCATTTCAATATCTTAATTAATAAGCAAGTTATGTTGGTTTAAATTGTTGCTAAAAATGCGTTTTCTTAGATTTAAGTTTTATGAGTTAATCTGTTATGACCTGTCAATAAAAATTAGAATTTATAGGGGGAGGGATGATGAACGAACATGAACATTTTTAATTCTAAGAATCAAAATTCAAGCAATAAGAAAATTGATTTTTGATTTCATAAAATGTATTTTAAAATAAATTTTAAATGTAATTATTAGAATATTTTGTTGTGCATGCTATGATGTTGTTTTCAAGTAAAAACAAGATTTTAATTCAACACTATATCATAAAATTCTATGTGAATACAGTAACACACACACTTTTTTAATTCTTTGGGCTCTAAAAAGTGGCGTTGTTTTAAGAGATATTAAAAAATGCATATTTTTATAGAGAATATGGACATCTAATTATTTTTTTCATACTCCTACTGGCTGTTTTCCAAAACCGGAAAACGCAGTTTTATTTGAAACACCCTGTATATTCATGGAAAACTGGATATAATTTGATGCTAGACATATTTTTTTTGTATGGCTGAGAACCAGTTATAATCCTCCAGATATTCATCAGTTTCAAATAAATACAAGAAAAAAGGTTCTACAAGAAACTAACCTACAACTACCTGTGCATCTGATCCATGATGTTTGGTGTTTCAGTATCCAGCATAGTAGGCACTGGCAGCTGGATATTGTCCCTGAGGAGCTGCTGCAGCAAATCCTGGGGCAGCTGCACCTCCCATTTTGGCCCTCAACTGGGCCTCAATAGCTTCTGCCTCTTTCACCTTACCAATTGACCTGCAAAATATTGTCTGGAAATTATACCTCCACAAAAGTAAAAAATCATGGTGTATAACAAATCATCTGTAATCATATCAAATCATTTATGACCAATTGACCTGCAAAATATTTCCATGTAATAATACATAGGTACTTAGAAGTAAATAAATCATTGTTTATCCTATCAAGTCATATAATATTACAAATTCATTTATGATTTTATTATGAACTATACTAAGATAAAGAATTGAACAAGAAAATTAACTATTTTGGGGGAGGGGCAAATATAAAACGGCGCTTCTTAGTTCTCTTTTTTAAAACTGACGTTGAAAATGGGCAGAAGCTCAATTCTCCCCTCCCCCCGCCTCAAGTTCCTTTATACTAAACTCAGGGATGTATATTCTGCACAAGATTTATTTTTTTCCCCTGCTACAAATTTTTTTATTTTTCTTCCCCCCCTAATTTTTTCTCACCAAGTAGGGGGAAAATGGAAAAAATATTTAATGAACTCTATATTTTATTTATTTTATCCCTCCTACCACACATTTTTAAGTTTTTTTTCACCAAGGAGGGGGGGGGAAATGGAAAAAATGTTATCAGTTTTCTTAATTTTTACATTTTTTTTCGCTCCAACCACTTATTCCCCTCCCCCCCCCCCCCCCCTGAGCAGAAGATCCCATGTAGAATATATTATACACCCCTGACTAAACTTGTGTAAAATCTTTCAAACCGGAATAATTGTGTAAAACTATCCTAACTGCATGTTAAGAACAATGCAAAACTTTTCCACCAAACTTGACAGAGGAAATATTGAAAGAATTTCCAGTGTGACTTCGAAACCGATTAATATCCGCTGGAGTAGAACCGGTTCTGAGTCAGACTAAAAGATAATGTATAGCATTGAATTAAAATATTCCACAAATTTTAAATAAAAATGATAGAATTAATTCCAGTTTTGTTACCCCATTCTTTCAGCATCTCTGGTATAACAAAACTAGTTATAATCTTATAATTGTACATTTTTATATCCACGGAAAGCTGTTTATAATATGATGCTATACATAACCAGGTATTCTTGAGAGGGAACCAAAAAATAATTTGATATATATATATATATTATTTCAAATTACTTTTTAATTCAAAGCATAAGATATTTTTCATATTTATGGACAAAAATTTTGCATTAGCAAAAGAAGTTTCATTTAAAATTCAATTCCCTTCTTTTGCAAAGTTACTCTAATCCCACAGAAACTAACTACTACATTCATTTTTATAAAGAATGTAGGTGCGTGGATATGTATTTTTTCATCAAAATTGCAATTAATCTTATAGAAGAGTAACACGAGTTACACGATGTCTGTCTTAACATAGAGATCTCGACAACTGCTGAACCAGTATACAGGTCCTACCCCAAACGTAAGAGTCCCAAACGTCAGAGTGGACAAACGCAAGAGTCCCAAACGCAAGAGTCCCAAACGTCAGAGTGGACAAACGTCAGAGTGGGACAAACGTCGGAGTGGACAAACGTCAGAGTGGACATTGCTTAAGTAAAACATCAGAGTCTATGCTATTTTAATTATATGACAAAAAATCTTCTAATTTTTTGCAGCGCTCGGCCCCCTAGCCTGCCTAGCCGCGGGCGCTCGGCCCCCTAGCCTATAACCTAACCTAACCTAATCATAAAGAAAATGACTCTGGCTGCAGCACTCAGCACCCTGGCCTACCTAGCCGCAGCGCTCGGCCCCCTAGCCTGCCTAGCCGCGGGCGCTCGGCCCCCTAGCCTATAACCTAACCTAACCTAATCATAAAGAAAATGACTCTGGCTGCAGCACTCAGCACCCTGGCCTACCTAGCCGCAGCGCTCGGCCCCCTAGCCTGCCTAGCCGCGGGCGCTCGGCCCCCTAGCCTATAACCTAACCTAACCTAATTATAAAGAAAATATTGTGCTTGTCCAGAGTCATTGTTATGTTTGGGGGGGGGGGGGGCAAAACAATGTTAGGCATAACCAATAAGATAGTTTTAAATTTACATTTAATTTTTTTTCTCAAATTTATATTTATTTAGATTCGTGATACTGTTGTAGAGAAGAAGATTAAATATAAATGTTTTTTTTTATATGGTAATGATTATAAAATCGAGACTCATACGTTTTACTTATAAAATGTCCACTCTGACGTTTGTCCCAAAAATCCTGCGTTTGTCCACTCTGACGTTTGTCCCACTCTGACGTTTGTCCCACTCTGACGTTTGGGACTCTTGCGTTTGTCCACTCTGATGTTTTTCCACTCTGACGTTTGGGACTCTTACGTTTGTCGTGGAACCAGTATACACTGTAATTTCTCATAGGTCAAGGGAAGGTGTCTGACTGTCTTAGGAGAGGGTACCGGTACCCTCGAATTGGCTCTTAAATAATGATCCCCCCCAATTTTTCACTTTTCTTTTCAAAACTAAAATGGTTAATGGGTAGTTGTCCACTTGCCCCCCCCCCCCCTTCCCCAATCTCAAAAGCCGTAATATTCTATGCAAGTTACAAACGGGCTAATTTCAAAACACAAAAATTAAATTAATATTTTGGAACATTTACAAATTCCTTGATTATTGGTGGATGAATGCAATATCTGGAATAAAAGGCCCCGGAAGGATATTCAAGGTTAAAATATTTCCATCTCAATTCTCCATCTCACCAAAATAAAGCTATAAGATTAGAGACTTGGGTCATACGTTCTTTCACTTAAACCTATTTTAGGACGACTCAAAACTCTCCTACCCCTTGATTTTTATTACTAGCGGCTACGCCCCCTAGAAGCCTCTAGAGGCACTTAAGGTAGGAGGGGGAAAAGTCGACCTCATTCCATTTTAAATTTAAAGGGGGGAGGCGGATGTGCCAATTTTTGAAACCAAAAGTAAAACGCGCATGATCTCAGCCCATAAAAGAGTTACAGGTCTAAAATTCGGCACAGCAGTTGCCTTTGTGAAGAACAGTATGGAACTGTGAAGAAACAACGGTGGAACCGCCGCTTTCGCCGAAAATCGCCGTTTCACGGTTTCCTGCCAAAATTTTTTGCCTTTTTTTCTCCAAATTAGACAGTTCTCAATCATCTGAAATAAACTTTTTTTCTCATAATAATTTCCCTTATATTTTCACGTGACACTCGTAATATTTCAAACATGTCGATATAAAAAAAAAGTGTAAAATCTTACAAGTGTCAAGTGAAAATATAAGGGATTTTTTTTTATAAAAAAGTTTATCTCAGAAGATTGAAAATTGTCTATTATGGCGAGAAAAGGCAAAAAAAAAATTCGGCGGGAAACGGCGGTTTTCGGCGGGAGCAGCGGTTCCGCCGCCGTTTTTTCACGGTTCCATATTGTTCTCCACAAAAGCAATTGCTATGCTGAATCTTATAGCTGTAACTCTTTTATTGGCTGAGATCATGCACGTTTTACTTATCGTTTCAAAAAGTGGCACATCCGCCACCCCCCTTTCAAAAGAGTAAAAAAATATTTTTCTGGGGGGAGTGGGGTGAAGACACCCTCCCCCAAAAGAGTTAAAACCTTCCCAGGACCTATAAGAAGCTTTACTGTAAAGGAGAACAATATCGGTTCAGCTGTTAGCGAGATCCTTCGGGACAGACAAAAAACAGACAGCGAGGGGACTTAAACCAGCTTGGTCCTTTCACTCAGGGGTGCTATTCTGACCTTTACGTAACCTAAACTTTATTAAAAATACTCTAATTTTACAAGTTCGTTTGTTAGCTATATGCAATACTTCATTGCCTTCCAGTATATAACTTACTTAGTCCGTCAGTCTGTCTTCTGTGTTGACATCCTTGTTGTTGTAATGATTTAGTTATTATTTGACATTCACTAGCCCTCTATCTATGAAAACCTATTATTTCCATCCCACCAAACTCATCTCTCATGCACTCTAACTCTCTCTCTCTCTTTCCTATTTTAGAAAACTTTAATTTCCTTCCTATTGCATTTTTATACAACTACTGGTTCAATAGTTCGCATTATGTAACATTTTTATTAGGTTATGATGGCGAATAGATTATTTTTAAATTTTAGTAATCCAACACTTTCATATGATCAACTACCCAGCGCCCCTACCATGTAGTGTAGATTATATGTAATGGGCAGGGGGAGGGGGCCGGAGAGACTAAACAATCCCAAGAATTAAATATAAATAGCCTAAAATCCTCCCGGGACCTATGTAAAGCTCCCAAACAATGAATCTTAGGCTTCAGATGAAAAACCTTACTTTTTTATATAAAAAAAAAATATTATGCACTTACCTGTAATATTCAGCCCACTGTGCTGAGTAGTCAGGTTGGCCGGCAGCAGCGGCCGCCTGTTGCTGACTGGCAGCTGCTTGGGCTGCGGCAGCCTGATTGGCAGCTGCCTGTGCCGCCTGCTGGCGCTCAATGTCCTCTGCCTCCTTGAACATACCCTGAGACCTTAATTAAATTAAACATATTAATATGAGGAAACAAATATCAAAGGAGAAGTTTCATCTACAACATAAAAAACTATTTCGCCTCAAACTGAACAAATTTAAGTTTATTTTGAATTATTCCCTAACTTCTGACAATAGAAGAAAAAGGGCATTGATACATAAAAAAATATACATTTTTATTCATCATGTAAATCAAGTAAACAATAAAAAGTGTAACACTTGGTAGAGCCTAATCATAACAACAAAATCAAGAGAAATACCTCTACCAAACGTAAAATATCGAATTATAGAATAGCTTCGCAACTAAAAACAATAAATTTACCTATAGTACTCAATCCACTGTGCGGAGTAGTCGGCCTGGCCTCCAGGAGCAGGTGCAGGGGCTCCTCCGGCTGGAGCACCGCCGTATCCGCCATGTCCACCGCCGTTAGCCTGAAAGTCACAAGTTTTGGTCAAAATTGATGACAATTGGCATTTTATTATGGGTAATAAAATCATAACTTGCTTTCGTTTAATTAGACCCGATCCTCTAGTGGGCAAGCAGCACAAAGTTGCACATTTCATCATAATTAAATCTTGTTTTGTCTGTCCCTTAGAATCTCAATACCCACTGAACAGATCGAAGTCTACATTTTGAGAAAGCTTACCATAAGTTGGTTTTTAATCTATTTATTTTCAAAACTGGAAATTCCGAATAACTATCCTGATTGCAATACTGGCCCACATAATGTTCAACACTCTGTCTGCCTCCTCGCTCCTCTTTCAAATACCATCATATGCTAGTGCCGTAGCTGCTAGTCTTTTATAATAAGTGATTACCTGTCCAGTGGCAGGATTGAATGTTTGTCCTGGGAAAGCTCCATATCCACTGCCAGGGGCGGCACCGATCTTCTCCAGCACCATCTGCTTGGCACGCTCAACATTCTCCTTAAATATTGATTTGTGATTTATATTTTAATAAATGAAATCAGCGGAAACCAACGAATATTTGAAATATTGTTCAGTTATTTTAGCGGATTAAACCAGCTCAAATCAAGAAACATTTTTTCAAAATAATTCTGTTGTATAGGTTTACCAATATCTCCTCTTACATTTTCATGGTTTAATAGTTATTTCTCGCATCGTATTATAAACAGCTTTCCGCGGATATAGAATGTACAATTATGAGATTAAAACCAGTTTTTTTAGACCCGATGTGCCGAAGGCACGGGCTAAAAAACTGGTTTTTATCTTATGAGTGTACATTTTTATATTCGTAGAAAGCTGGATATAATACGATGATAGACATAGTTTTTTTCGTATGGATGAGAACCGGTTCCTATCCACCGTATTCGAATGAATACGAGAAATATCCTTCTATTACCACTGTCATAACAAAAGGCATTGATTTTATTTTACAATTTTTGGTTGGTATATCATTACATTGTCCTAGTATATAACTTTGACTAAACTTATCGGATGGTTTACGTTTAGATAATTTCTCATTCTACAGAACTATTTAGGTATGTTTTAAAGCAAAAAGCTTAATGTCAATCACTCAATTTATTAATTTTATATATGTAAAAAAAAATTATAAAGTAACCCACCTTTGATCCTTTAATGATGAAATTCTTTTCATGTGCGTCCTGGGGAGCTTTCTTGTCTATCTCAACAAAGGCTCCGCTAGCCTAAACAAGGATAATTATGTTAAGTACATCAGCAATAACAACCTGACAAAGGGGTAGTTGCACGAAGTGCATTTAAACTTGCATTTAGAGAACTGCATATTATTTTCTGTTCAATAGCTTAAACTACATTTATAGGACATATATTTGAAAGAATTTAAATTTTCTACCAGGTAGTTTTAAAAATATTAAGTCTTGAAAATCATATTTTTGATATATGTATATGCAACATAAATGGCTATCCTATTTTAACAAAAAACAGCATGATGACTATTTTAGTGGTGCCTAATTGATTGCTATATAATATATTGTAATACAAAGTTATATATGTAAGAAAGTATTCTTGTAACTTTTTAAATGCACTTCATAACTATCCCTTTAGTTTTTATTTCAAACGAAAGAAAACAGCCTAAATCCTGCACAAGATCAAGGTTTATCTTTTTTTATCTACCTTTTTATCCATCTATCTATCCATCCATCCATCTGTATATCATTCAATCTATCTATCTACCTTTAAATCAATACAGTATCCATCTATCGATCTATCTATATTTACCTGATTAATAGACTTGATGGTATCGCCACCCTTGCCAATAACAAGACCAATCTTGTCCTGAGAAACGGCGATATAGTCGACACAATCTCCGCCGTTCATACCGCCTGCTGGCCATCCTGCCATTGTCAATATATTTGGAAAATTTGTTTTCATTATATTGAGTATCAAATATTTTTTGTGGGGGGGAATTTATTAAAAGGAATAAATATATGGCTGTAAAAACCGATTAAACTCGTCTGGATGAGAACCAATTCTGTGCAATACTGAAAAACCATGTATTGCATCGTATTATGACAATTTTAATAACTAATCAAATCAAAATAAAAAAAATAGTATCTATTATGCAAAATGAACATTAGCAAAAAGGTAGAAACGGCTAAAAAACACCCATAAACCAGCACTTTTAGGACTTTTAAACAAAGGTGATGTAAAAAAGGAAATGCCTAAATCAATATAAATGTCACCCCGCCAATTATAACTATCCCCAAATATAATGTGCCTGTCGGCCTACCACCGCCACGGCCCATGCCGCCTCCACCCATAGGACGTCCACGGCCTGCTCCGCCGTTCATACAGCCCTCAAGCTGCTGCAAAAGTTCCATAACTTTGGCCTAAAAATACAGACAATTTGATGTGCATGTGCTTACAGGAATTTGTCTATGTGGAGTGGGTAGATTTCCTTCTCTGCAAAGAAGCATTAGTATGATTAAAGTTTGTCCATCAAAATTCAGCTTAAAATGCAGCTACTCTATAAGAAGAGCACGTGGGTCATCTAAAAAAATATACCTATCTCAAAAAACGCTTTTCTTATAAAATGTACCTTCAAGTTGTGTTAAATAACTGCAACTTAGTAATGTATTAGGGGAATTCGAATCGTTGATTGCAGACTCTGGGTCCAAAAATTAGGTAAAATTGGGCGGATGGCAGGTTTCGAATTCGGATTGCTATCCCTATTATGTGTGTGTGTTAAACATATTATATACATTACCTACGGAAATTTCAAATTCAGTCTACTACTATCAAATCTTTCTTTAAAAACTAAATTCTAAAATGAAAATCGTATCAACTTTGTGCCACTGATAAATATGTTCAGTTATTTGTTCATGTCATGTCATGTTACATGTAACATGTTACGTTAAACGTCACGTTGCAATATTACCTTAGCCACTTCGACGGTCTGAGGCGAGCCAGAAATACGCAGGGGCTTCTCATTGGCTGGACTGTTATTCTCCTACATAGAGAGATAGATAAATGGATGAAATATGGGTTGTTCCTCAAGTGACAATTAGTTAAAAAGGAACGTAAAGAATACACTAATTGTGAATAGAAACGCTTTTAAATTCGTCAAGCATTAAAAGGCATTTTAGACAATGAAATTTCATCAATAATAGAAAATCAACTAAGTACACTTTCTAACAAATTATGTGTTGAGATTGATTCTTCATTGTTTTCCTAAAAGATTAATAATCTAGATTTTCTATATTCATTAACAGATAAATATTTGAAGAAAAAAAATAGATCACCTGAATGATGACAATCTTTGCTCCAGTCTGCATTTGTAGATTTTTAATTGTCTCTCCTCCCTTACCGATCACCAGACCAACCTAAATGAGATACAATTTACAGAGAAGGATCAGGGTTTTTTAGTAGATTCAATTTTTAATTAATTTTACTTTTAGTTTTCATGATTCTCTTTAGAAGCGTAGCCGATTTCATATTCTGGTCTTGCCTTAAGTCTTCCACGGATAATAAGTTTAAGTCATCATTTTACAAAGTATAAATAAACAAACATAATATTTTACAACTGGACGAACGGACTTTCTGTTAACGATTACAGTTTTACTACGCTTTATAAATTGTACTTAACTGTTATAGGAATCATTATGCTAAGTTTAAAATCAATAATTCTAACATGTCTAAATTAACGAAAAGAGCTAACTGTTACGGACGGACGGAACGACAATAATCATAGAAAATCATCGTTTTAAATTATCTGACTGAACTTACCTTGTTTCCAGGGACCATAATCTCGACGGTGGAGTTACCACCGCCCCCTCCACCCATCTGGGGTCCACCACCACCACCCTGGGCCAGTGGACAAATAAGTTTCCGAAGAAAACAAAATTCATTTCGAGAAAAGTACTTTTATCCAAGTGTTGCGAAGCAATAACAAGCTCAAAATTTTTTTTAGACACAGTAAAACTTTAAAAAATACATTAAAATATTAATAGCAGTGGTAACTTCATTATGGAAGAAATTTTTTTGTCTGTAGCTTAAGATTTCAACAATGATTGAACCGATTGAGTTCTCTATTTGAAGTGATTTAAAGAAGAATTAAAAGGCAATAAAACATTTTGTTTGGATTATGCTAAAGAACAATTAACAAGACACAAGAGTAGAGCAGCTGTGCTATAAAAGTTTAATATGTTTGGTCAGTCAGGAAACTATTTGTTACCCATTCCTGGTTTCCACCACCCTGAGGCCCGCCAGGACTATTGGCGATCACGCCATCAATCAGTATCTTGGCCTACAATAGATAGAAAAATAAAGGATAATATTGAAAAGAAAAAATTGATTTAATGAATGCATTCAGGACACTCCTACTTCATTTGTTTTTTAATATTCTTCTTGGAGAAAAAAATTGTGGGAGGGGGGTTGGCGAAATCAAATGAAATATTTTTTTTTGTAGCCGAGGAAAAAAATTAGTCCACTGTGCAAATATTACCCCCTGAACTACAAATACAGAAAAACAAGTAATAAAAAAGTTAAGATAAATAGATATATAGAATATAGATAGATAGGTATACCTGAGATATAGCCTGGGGGCTTCCAGTCAGGGTGCACATTCTAACAGGCTGTCCGCCAGAGTCGGGGGCCATCTGAATCTTACATCCTGACAAAAAAAAGATTTACTTCGAGGGTAGTTATTAATCAATTATCGCAAGTGATAAAATATTGCAGTTAAAATACGACTCTTGACACGGGAATATGTTAAGAGGTATATTTTCGACCAATAGAAAAATCAGAAATGATTGACAAAGTTTTTGTTAGCTAACAACGTTACCTGATTCTTGTTGTAACCTTGTAATCTGTTCTCCGCCCTTACCGATAATCATACCGACCATTTTGTCGGGAACAGCCACCTTAATCATAGGTTAAAATTACGCAATTGAATGTCTGTACGTCCAAAGCAAAAAATCTCAAGATTTTTTTTTAAGCAAGCTTCCTGAATCCTAAAGGACCTCAATTAAATTTAAAGTAGAAATCCTTATTGGGCATAATGCAAAAAGACAAATTATTATTTCATGTAAAATAAGACAAAAAAAATGCTAACAATTTTCATTATGTTTACTTACCTATCTAAATTCTCAGAGTAAAAAAGTGATAAAAAATTTCATTGTGATATTTTTAAAAGGACAGATTCAAGCCAGTTATCAGAAAGATACAAATGCAGAGAGTTAAACTTTTTACATGCATTAAGATAGTTAGAAATATATTTATCCTGGTCCTGGATAGGCTTCATACCTGTTCAGTCAAAGTTCCGTTAGCCTCCATGACTTTCTTGTGGGCTGGCTCTTCTAATTCAAGTGCTGAACTACTTGGTCTCTTAATTCCTAAATATTACATTTAATTGACATAAATCAAATCAAAATATTTCAATATATCAAATCAATGAAAAAAGGTGCTTTTCAATCCCCAAAATTAAATCTGCACGCCACTGTTAATGATTAAGAAAATATAAAAATGGCTAAGTGAGAGAATGAATTGTATTGAGAGACGTTATAAAAAGGTCAAAGATTAAAAGCTATTTTCCTAGAATTTCTTAAATTCGAGTTAAGGATATATTTGGCATTTTTTATGAGGAATGAAACGAAGAAAGTTGAGATGGAAAACTATTTAAAGTGTATAGCTGGTTCGAACTTAACCATTTTAACCTAGAGAATGTATTATGTATTATTTTGGTATATCAAGATAGGGAATTCATGTCAATTTATCAATCATTGTCTTATCCTTAATGATAAAGTCTTGACATTAATGATATTACCTGTATTTGGGATTGAAGCTTGTTCTGGAGTTTTCAATTTTGCCGCAAGTTCCTACTCAGTTTTTCTTGTTTATGTCAACTCGCATTTATTAAGTTAATAATTGCCAAATTTTAGAGGTAAAACCGCCATTAGAATGAGGAAATGATAAGAAATTGTTGTGTTTATGGAGTTCCATATATATTTTTTTAAAGTTTACAATAAATATACTAAACTTCAAGAAATATGTAATGCTTTAAAACTTAGTAGGGACATCTGCTATATTGAAATTAATGAAATTGAAGGGTTTAAATTAAATTAAACGTAGAAATGTTGTACTCGTGAGTTAATAATGAATGGAAAAACTTTAAAAGAATGACATCAATGCAATTTGAATAGGTGTACTAGATCAATATCCTTCACAAAATGTTCTCGACTGAATCTTTGCTAACATAAAGTTGCGTAACGTATTCAATTCAATGAACTTCGTAAACTAACCCTACATTGGTGATGAAGAAAATAAGATAATTGTTTGTAGAAGTCAGATTATTGAACACATGCGTTTTCACAAACAAGAACAAACTTATTCCTGTGCTCTAGCTAAAGCAGTTTCATAAGCACCTGGTTGACCATTGCTCATGTCGCATTGCAAACAAAAACACTAATGTCAAAATAAGTGGTGTTTTATTCGAAAATGTTGTTTTAAGATTTAGGGGTAACTAATTATAATCACATCAAAATGTTTTTCGCTGTTTGTACTCCTTGTAAGCGCAATTTGTAGAATTTTTACTTTAGAATATTGTGAATTTGGACACTAAATAAGGTATATAAAAATCTTGATGAATTAAACAGATAATAAAACAATCATAATCAAATTTAAATATAAAAATAAAACACCACTTTCCTTATTTACGGTTACAAAAGGTTTCAACAAACAATCTTATTTCCAGATCAGATATCAAAATTGATTGTTTTAAGAGGTTACAAAGTTAGAAACAAGATACAGTTTAATATATTATTAATATACAAGATAGAAATAGGGATATTTTCACAAATTAAGATAAGTCTGAAAAAATAAGGTTATTAATATTAATAAATAAATATAGTAATAAATTACGAGATGATCTTTTAAGAAGTATCATATTTTATTTTCCATTTATAGGTAATTTCATTGCGGATTTAAAAATAAATAAATCTATCATACTTCTCCTTATGGGTCTAAAGTAATTTATTGTATTGTCATAAAATCATAAAAACGAACACAAAAAATATATCAATTTAAGATAGAAATTCGTTAGGATTCAATTAATAAAACTGACGATAAAATAACAATTTAAGAATATATTTATATAAGATCGAATTATATAAAGAAAAGCAATATTTAGAATAATTAAAAAACAAAAAAATTACAAAACATTGCAAATATGGTAAACATAACAAATCTACCGCTGACTTTAAATTCACATAAAAAAAACCAAAAGCGGTGAAAATAACAAAAAACAGACATACAAGCAAAAACTCATTTAAATTAATCAATAATCACTTTAACACTTGAAAAATTATCGCTAGCGGGTGTAAATGCGGCAAAAAGTGGTTTCCCGTGTCTAAACTCTCCCCGCCTAGCAAGCACTAACCCCCGCAGGTTGAGGTACGCGCAAATAAATCAATTATGCCGCGCTAAATTATGAACTCACAACAGAGTTTACAACTTTTCTCTTCCCACATTTTTAAATAAAATATTAAAAGATTTTTTTCACATATCGGATAACCCACAAAATTGTAGAACGAAGAAAAAAATTCTTTTAAAATATTAAAAATAAAATGAAAATAAATATATGAAAAGTTGTCTGTTGCTTTTTGCAATCCAAATGTCGTCTGTTTTCTGAAATTAATAAAAAAATGTATATATTCTTGGAAATGAGTTTTTCTTGTTGAAAACCATTAAACAAAATATTAATAAGATTAATTTATTATGATATTAAAAGAAAATTGCTAGTTTCGACCCCTGAACTCGACCTTAAAACGCCTATTTAATATATGCTAATTTGTGTATAAAGATATCATGTTACCTATTTTATGATAACAATTCCACAAAATTGATCTTAAAACTTATATTATACGTGGTAAATAAATTAATAGGTAGATGATTATATTTTTGTTCATAAAATTATATTCTTATAAGATATTGTATATACAATCTTTTAATCATTACCTATAGTAATTCTTCAAATAATATAATGGGACTAGATTCATTAAAACGAGGACTTTATCCATAAAAGCGAAGCTCTGGAATCAAACGGAAGAAAAAAGAACATAAACACTCGTAGAGTGTCAAAACTTCATAAGCAGAATATTATTTCAAGGGTATCAGCATTATATGTATACATAAAATACACGATTCTGTTTAATGACATACCTATTTTTTAACATTTATAGAGTTGCTACGCTTTCTAGATTCTACCTAAATGTAACATGATCATTATCTAAAGTATGAAATCGATATAAGACAATTCCCTGACATACAAGTAATAGGGAAAACAGCTAACAGTGACGTATAGACAGAATTTATTCATAAATAACCATATCCTGATAAAGTTTAAGCAAATAAACGAATTAATTGGTGACTGCAATATTTTGATTATTTTCCGTCCTTGTTGGAAAACGGTATAGTTGGTATTATTTACATAAAGACTGAAGGTGAGACATAACATTGGTACGCGTCCTTTTTATGAATAGTCAGAAAGACGGGTGGACGGACAGATAGAAAAGCCTCGCTTAATTTATACATAACCTATAATAGAAAAATGCTAGTTTGGCAGGGACACAGGGTCCAACTGGACGGATAATGACATATCAAGATTCAAGACAACCTTTAGCAATAATTGACGGTCATGTATCATAAATATGTGCTTCATGATCATATGGGACCCCAACTCCAACTTTTATCATGCCTACAATAACTCTATGAACGACTTTAAGTGTAGAAAAGCTTAGCGTTAAAAAAATCTTCTTAAGGAAAAAGTAAACAAAAAGTACAAATCAAAGTTGTTATATGATCTAAATCGACATAATTTAGCTGGAAAAAAACGGTGCTCAAATTATGGGAGAAATCTTGACATCTCAGCAATTTCCTTTTCTAGAATTTTTGACTCCCCTTATTTAGCGTCCTTATAAGTTTCCTGCATATGGCTTCGAAATCTGTTAATATACGATCTGGAATAGAAACGGTTCTCAGCAATACTGAAAAATCGTATTTCTGACAATTTTCCACGAATATTAAAATTAATGACAGTTTTGGTAGCCCGAGCTTTCGGCCCCTGGGGGCTGACTACTATTTTAAATTATTATTTTTCATTTTTATGTCCATAATACGGGTCTAACAAAACTGGTCTTATTATTTTTAATCTTTATATCCGCGGAAATCTGCTATAATACAATGGGAGTAATAACTAATATTGATATTTTTTCTATAAAATATTATAGACAGTGGCGTGCGAACCGAAGGGGGCATTTGGGGCAATCGCCCCCCCCTAGCGACCAAAACGCCTCCCCCTGCCCCCCCCTAGCCACCGCCCCCCCTGCCCCCCCCCTAAATGTTGAAAAATGCCCCATTTTGCCCCCCCCTGGTCATTAAAAATGCCCCTTTTTGCCCCCTACCCTACAAAAAGCAAAACTATCCCAGTTTCAAAAAAAAAGATCAAGAAATACTCAAAAAAAAAATTTTTGGCGCTTCGCGCCAAACAGACAGTTACTATTCATTTAACCTTACCAAATTTTTTAATTAGTGTAGAAATTAGGTTATAATCTTTTTTCACTGAACATAACAAACCAGGTAATAGGAAGTATTTTATTTTGTATAATATAAACTTTTTACCAAAGAAATTTTGTACATCCCCAATGATGATACACAAAATCACAAACCCTTATTTAGATTACAATTAGTGGATGAAATGTATGGAAACGCGACTTAAATAAGCAACCAATCAAAATTCCATTAAAGTCCCCAAAGTTGTTGAGCCAACGAATAAGAAAATTTTATATGAAATATTGGGGACTAGTGTAATAAATAGCCCAAAAACCCCTCCCTCCCTGCATATTTGAAGAAAAAAATTTGCGCTTCGCGCCCTTCCAAACGGTTTCTGCTTTTTATCACATTGCATTGTATATTGTGTTTTTATTTCTTTAAAAACATGTGTAGACAACAAATATTTAATCAAAAAGTTATTTTATATAAAAAAGAAACAGCGTTGATATTTATCTAAGCCTTTTTCTCAACACTGTATGTCTGTCTAAATGAATAACTATATGATGTCATTTTATTTTCAGGATAAGTTTATCATTTTTTTTTGTGTACATACCCTTACAAAAAGACATGTTTTTTTTATGGCAATTTTCATTAAAAACCATTAAAACTAAATACACTCTATATTCCTAACCTGATCAAATACGCCACTCTTGTTGTCTTTAATTGATTTTAGTTCAAAGGGGGAGTAAATATTTTAGGTGCGCTTCACGCACCGCCCTTATAAATCCTTGGAAACACCACTTAATAAAAAATTAACAGAGTTTTAAAGTGCCATTTAAAGAGGGTAGGATATGTTGATATAACTTTTTAGCTTCTCTATAATTCACTATGGCTGTCAGTACGTAATGCTAAGGGGGAAATGTGATTTTTTCAACTGCAATTAAAGATAGAAGGCTAAAACTTAATGTTAACATTCCCATCATTATGGAGTATAATTAACTATTAAAAATTCATGGAGGTTGGACTGCTTTTCAGGACGTTTTTGGCTATTTTTGTATCTTTTAAATTTCGGGTATAGTCCCTTTTGTGACATTGCCTCTTAAGGTGCATTTCGTCGTATTTTCACAGTAGCTTTTCACCTATTTATAGCTCCTGCGGGGCCAATTGCCTAACCCTGCAGGGAAATCACCTGACCTAACTTAACCTAGAATAACCTTTTAAAAGCTACTATGAAAATACGACGAAATGCCCCTTAAGAGGCGTTGCCACAAAAGAGACTATACCCTATATTTCTAAGAGATTTTTATATCTGTAGATGAAAGGACAAGTAATTTTTTTGTGGATTATAATATTTAAAAAAATAAAATTTCTCGCTGATTCGAGCATCCAGTATGTAATTTACTTTGACTGTCATCACACAACATACAGGAAAAAGGATTTGTGACTTTTTCTACCTAAAATATATATTTATTTCAACAGATGCTCTTTAAATTTACTTGTCTGTATTCTTATTCATGATTTTTTGTGCTTTGCTACTTAAAGATGTTGTCATACAATAAATAAATATTTAAAATCAGTTTTACATATTAGGTTAATTTTTGGTAAATTATTTCCAAAATGAGTGTTTTAATCTCCCCCCCCAAAAATTCTTTTTTAATGAGGTTATTCATCCTTCCTGCTGAGATTTTATAACATCCCCTTCCACCCATAAAAAATGTTTTGTGGTGGGGGGGGGGGGGAGGTTAAATTATCTTCTGTACTTTTTTTTCGAAGATGTTTTCTAGCTCCCTTCCCTTCGGTCATTGCAGGATGGGGAGAAGGGATGGGGGAGAAGGGATGGGGGGGGGGAAAGATGTGGGATATAAATGGGAAAAAGGGATGGGGGAAGGGATGGGGAAGAAGGGATAAGAACTAGAAGGCCCATAATCAAATAATCCCTCCCCTTAAAACTCCCTTATTTAAAATTAGTATATATAATCAAAATGCCCCCCCCTAAAGCAAAGTGCCCCCCCGGGGCACTTTGATTTAGGGGGGGGCAAAATTTTACAAAATCTTCAAAATGCCCCCCCCTAGACAAAGTGCTTCGCACGCCACTGATTATAGACTAAAGACAAAGATTCGAATCAATATAGAGGACAATTTCTGAATTAGATTTTATAAAGAAGGTGTATCAACTTTTTTTTTTATAGCTAGCCGGTTCTTTTAGTAAGTAGTAGATGTAAAATTTTTCATAGAATTCAGATATGCAATCGGTTTTTTTGTAGACCTCTTATTTTTTAAGTAATTTAAGTTTTTTTTTTTTAAAAATTAGGTCGATTTTAAGGTACTAAAATGCAACAAAAAAAAGAAAGAAAATGGCCATTATTAACAAAAATAGTACGATCTTTAATTAGGCACCCTACTTTTTCAATTCTGTCAGGTAATTATTGAAAAAATCGATTTTTTTAAACCCATGAGAATAAAAACTTTGACATTAATTTTATTATTTCACAGGTAAAAAAATATGGGTTCATATATACCTTTAGAATCAGAAAAATATTACAAATTCATTGTAAGCAAAATTGAAAAAAAAAGTTTACAATATAGTATATAAACTACAATAAAAGGAATTATATGAAAATATCATATTATATTGTACAGGCAACGTCTTAAATCTTGAATTGAGTATAAAAATGGGAAGGGGGTAAAGAGGGGGTAAAAAAGGGAAGACGATAGTGTTGCCGGAAAAAAATACAATTGGCCATTTGTTTAATTTTTAATTTTTTTACTTTTTTTCAATTTTGCTTACAATGGATTTGTAATATTTTTCTGATTCTAAAGGTATATATGAACCCATGTTTTTTATGTCTGTTTGAGAAAATATTTAGGTCTAAAGTTTTTATTAAACCAAGGTTAAAAAAATAGATTTTTTCAATAATTACTCAACAGAATTTTAAAAGTAAGGTGTCAAATTAAAGATCTTACTATTTTTGTTCTTACTGGCCATTTTCTTTTTTTATTTTGTTGCGTTTTAGTACCTTAAAACCGACTTAATTATTTTTTTTTAAAAACTTAAATTACTTAAAAAATAAGAGGTCTGCAAAAAACCGATTGCATATCTGAATTCTATGAAAAATTTTACATCTACTACTTACTAAAAGAACCGGCTAGCTATATAAAAAAAAGTTGATACACCTTCTTTCAAATATATAAAACTTTGGGAACTTTTATTAAACTATCTGTAGTTTTTAAACAATGATTTTCTCGTATTCATTCGAATCCGGTGGATATGAACCGGTTCTCATCCATACGAAAAAACTATGTTTATCATCGAATTATATCCAGCTCTCTACGAATATAAAAATGTACCTCGGGGCTAAAAAAACAGGTTTTAATCTTATAATTGTACATTCTATATCCGCGGAAAGCTGTTTATAATACGATGCGAGAAATAACTATTACTCTACAGAAGATTTTTTGTTTATCATTATTAGGGATGGACATCAATTTACCGTACAAATTGTCTTATCCCTCAAGATCCCTGAGAACAAATATTTGGGAAAATTTAAATAAATGGGAAAATGTAAAGATTTGAGCGGTTTTTTGGTTTATTCATGTATCATGCAATAAACGTGTTAAAAATATATGTAATATATTTAGATCCCCAATCAGTAAATTGGACTAATAAGAATGCAGTGTAGGAATTATCCAGTCAATGTATTGGTTGGAAGGTGTACACATTTTGGTACGAAAGAGCAGTTATTTTTTCTCATCTATAATACAAAGTAGAACGATGTTTGTCTGTCTGTTTGTTTGTTTGTCTGTTTGTAGCAAAGGATCTCGCTAACCGCTGAACCGATCGGGTTCTCCTTTACAGGTTAGCTTCTCATAGGTCCCGGGAAGGTTTATAACTATTTTCTTTGGGGGTGGGACACCCCCAACCCCCCCAAAAAATGAAAAATCCCCCCCCCCAAAAAAAAAAAAAATTTCTTTAAATTTTTCTTTTAAATCTAAAATACGAAAAATTGGTTTAATTAAACCTCTTGGGGAAAAGCCCCTAGAGGCTAGGGGCGAAGCCGCTAGTGTTTTATAAGTCAGCTATGATCAATTGAATTCAATCCATAAAGCTATACAGAGAGGGAGAGGCCATTGGGCTGTTTATTACGCTAATCCCCAAAGTTTTAGAATAAAATTTTCTTATTCGTTTGGGGACGCTTGATTAGTTGGTTCATTAAGTTACATGATTAAACGTTTCAATGCCTAATTTTAATCCACATAACGGGGGTTATATTGTGTATAATAATTGGGGATGTAAATCAATTTATTGGCCATTATCTTATTCCTTTAGATCCACGATAGCTATCTCATATTATTGGAATGAATCATATGTGACTTATGATAGAAAGCAAGTTACAAGGACGTCCAAGGGGGGGGGGGGGGGGGGTAAATTGGTGATTACCCCCCTCCCCCCCCCCCAATCCCAAAATAAAAAAGCTTGGACGTTCTTGGCTAGTTAGGCTTATTATTGTGTCTGACAGCACATCTAGGGTAATAAATCTACTGTGTTTAGTAAGGACAAATTATTAGATATTCGAATGTTTCAATTTTAGGCAATATGCCCCAAATATATGTTTGATATTAAATTTTTATTTCGACTGCGCCCCTGTACTTTAGAGTGGTAATAACTGACATAAAATTAGCATTTAAATTTCATCTTTAGCTGTGTGTGTCTGTCTGCAACGAAAGATCTCGCTAACTGCAGAACCAATATAGTTCTCCTTTATAATGTAGCTTCTCATAAAATAAAAAAATATTACCCCCCCCCCCAAAAAAAAAATGTATTTCTTTTTAAAACTTAAATTAAAAATCCCACAACATTTTTTCCATAAGTAAAGTTAGACATTAAATTAATATTTAGATATTAAACAAGGATGACAACATCCATAAGTAGCGAAGCTCAAAAATTATGAATGGATATCGGAAAAAAATGCTATAAAGCAGTTTCATACAATAAACATTAATGTTGATAAAATTGGGAAATAAGGAAACCTTAAAAATCACGCAACCTTAAAAACAACGAAAATTTTAAAATCTAGGAATCGATCTAGCATCGCAACTAATAATTAAAATCGTAATAAAACTTAAAGAAAATATGTAGAATGTAAATTTAAACAATCAATGAAAATTTCAGCCCATTATCTTAAAAAGGAGTTGAGAAAATTACAAAAACATGAAAATCTAGGAATCGATCTAGCACCCCAAACAACAGACAGATGGACAAAATAATGTATAGATTAGATGGGCATATGTTATAAGAATCTTCACTAAAAATTTCAGCTGTCTATCTTTTCTAGGAGCCGAGAAAATCACGTTTCCCCCACTTTGTCTCAGACGGACAGACGGATAGACGGACGGACATTTCGAATTATAGAGTAGCTTCGCTACTAATAATGAGCTATTGCGGGTCATTTAATACCTTGGGATGTAAATATTTATTTATGCTAAAGTTTGTTTTAATGAATAACTTATTTACAAAGAAAGTTATAGTTTAATTTAACAAGGATGACAACATCCATAAAAGCGAAGCTCTGAAACTGTAGGGCAAACGGACATTATCACTTGTATATAGTGTTAGAACTGAATAATCAGAATATAAATGTATAAGAGTCGAAGCAAAATTGTAAGTAAATTTGTTGAAAAACTGCCTGATACAGTATAATGTTTATGGACATACTTACATTTTTAGGACTTGATTATAGATTTGCTTTGCTTATAACATTATACTTTGTTGTCCCAGGAATCAGTACACCAATAATCAGATCCTCTAATAAATAGATCACATAAAAATTTGTTGTTAAAAAATAAAAATAAAAACATGTTTAAAATGAACGTACTTACATTCTGGTAATGATTATAGAGTTGCTACGCTTTCTAAATCTTTAATAACGACAGGTACAGGAATCACCATGGAAAGTTTGAAATCGAAAGGACAATTTTAACATGCCTAAATTAACGACGGATGGACCGACCCTAATTATAGAAAACCTTCGCTTTTAAAAAGCTTTCTTTGACCAAATGCATGGTTTCTATGGAAAATGTTTTGGTGTTGTTTATAAAATTAATATTTTCTTATAAATTTTTAATAACATTTTTAGTATAGAACAAGTTTTTGTTTGTAAAACTAAGAATTTTCAATATAACATTTAAAAAATCAAAATATTAAAACAATGAAATTAAAACTGTTTTTTCTTCTGTTTTGCTTTGTAAATGCTGAGATAACTCCAGGTGAAAGATAAAACTAAATTTAAATTCAATTGTTATTTAACTTTTTTGTTACAAAGCTTAAAGTTTCTGTTGCAATTTTCAAAAGCAAAACTTTTCAATAATTGGGGTCGGTCCGTCCGACCGTAGCGGTTTGCTATTTTTGTTAATTTTGAAATGTTAGATTTTCCTACCGATTTCAAACTTTGCACGATGATTCCTTTAACAGTTAGGTACGATTTAGAAAGCGTAGCAAATCGTTACCAGAAAGTATGTGCGTTCATTTAAAACATGATGATTTTTAGCTTTTTTAGACCACTACTTTTTTATCATATAATTATCCTATCATTTGATATTTGGAATACTTACATATTCCTAGAACAACATAAGTACAAAGTTATAAGCGAAACTTCTCTATAATCAAGTACTAAAAATGTTAGTATGACCTCAAACAATATCCTGTCTTTAAACAGTTTTGTAACAAATTTGTTTAGACTTTCTACTTTTATATTCAGTTCTGATACTACACATTTGTTAATGTTCGTTTGTCCTACCATTCAAAAGCATCGCTTTTATTGATGTTACAATCTTTGTTAAACTTTTTTTTTGTTAAAATATTTTTTTTTTATAAAAAGGAGTTATGACAAGTTTTAAATCCTGGCCTGGCGTAGTTAACATTGGAAAATTAAAGGTATTTTCTATGTTTTTTTTTATATTTTTATTAGCGAAGCTACTCTTTAATTCACTTCGTATGTCCGTCAGTCCGTTACGCTAAGGAGGAAACGTGATTTTCTCGGCTCCTATTCAAGATAGACAGCTGAAATTTTTAGTGAAGATTCCTATGAAATATGCCCATCTATTCTATAAATTGGTTTGTTGATTTGTCTGTTATTTGGGGTGCTAGATCGATTCCTAGATTTTCAAGTTTTCGTGATTTTCTCAATTATTATCCAAGATAGAAGGCTGAAACTGTCAGGGATTGAATATGCTTATGTTCTACATATTTTCATCAAGTTTCATTAAGATTATTATTATTATTTGATTCTTTATTTGCCTTTATCATTTACATACAAAGATTACATTAAAAGTACAACAATATTAATTTAAAACTCATTTAAAATATTCAAGTTGGGTAAAAATTGTTTATGTACACATATATAAAAGAATATCATTTCAAAATTACATTGGTTAAATAAAAAAGATTTTTTTACAATCTGTGACATTCCCTTCGTTCAGTCATATTTTAATTCCTCAGATTATAATGGATCACATTTAAGGTGTGATTGGCAGACTGAATAAAGAAAGGAGGGGCAGGGACAGTTTTATTAAGAGCAGAATGCTCTAAAACTGTTAAGTACAAGGGTCGCCAGAGGATGAATTAAGGATAATTTTCGACTGGTCCCTTACCTTATTATTGCCCCTATAACTCAAGTCACAGATCCTGGGCAGGGACAGTTTTATTAAGAGCAGAATGCTCTAACATTGTTAGGTACAAGGGTCGCCAGAGGATAATTTTCGACTGGTCCCTTACCTTGGTATTGCCCCTATAACTCAAGTCACAGATCCTGTGGTATTCCCCTAGCCCAGTCATCAATAAAGCCTCCAAAAAAAAAAATAGTGTATCACATATAAGATGTGTTTAGCAGACTGAATTAAGATGAGAGGGGCAGGGACAGGTATTCTGATAATAGACAGCTCTGACCCTGTTAGGTTTAAGAGTCGCCAGAGGATCATTATCGACTGGTCCCTTACCTAGGTATTTACCCTGTATAGCATACTTGAGCTGACTAACCGACAGAGTAGAAATAAATTTTATCCAGGGTCAAATTGTATTGTTGTTAATTTTTCATATCCTAGCTTATAACTTTTATTTTTAAGCAAAAATTTCCTTTGAAAGGAAATGAATTCAAGTAGATTTGAATTTAATGGAAGCTTTTTTTTCAGTCTTGACTGAAAGATGAAAAATAACACAAGAATAATTTCGATATTCAATACAGTTATGAGGTTACTGGTGAGCGTTTTTGGAACTCCTACTAACAGCCAGCTTGACTCAAAATTATGTTCAATATTTTGTAGAAGGTTTGTGAAGTAGTTGGCAGTAATACTAGTGGTGACAGGACAGTCCAGATAAAAGTGCTGGGCAGTTTCTTTGGGTGCGGGTAGATTCCTGTCCAGTCTACAAAGTGTACATTCTGGAGACTCTGGCCTAAAATTAGCGATATTGGCATTAAAATAGTGAAAATTGTTTATTGATTTAAATGAGAAATCTCTTATGTTTATAGGAATAAAGGACAAATTCCAAACTTTTTGCCATTTACGCTCTCTCTCTATGTCAAATTCTCTGATTTTCGCCCAGTTATACCTATTTAAATAAGTCTTACACTTTTCTATCCTCTGTTCATCATTTGATAAGAAGTAACGAAAATGTTTTGACTTTACTTTTGGCTTTAAAAACAGGGAACTAATTTTAGTTTGGGGTTTTGAAAGTTTACACCTATATATAGCAATATTGTGCTGAACAAATCCCCTAAGTCTCAGATATTCCATGTAATTAAAATTGACCTTTGATTTGATGTTAAAGTTTCTATAATCTAGACATACATTATCAGTATTTAAAAGGTCTCCAAAGCAAATTAACTTAATATCATTTTCATAACGTAACCATGTTGTTTCTGTAAAAATAGCCCTGCTTACCATTTGTTTATCACTATTACAAAAATAATCATTTTTAAAAATTCTCATGTCTTTTATATTGTCATGTTTTAGCCAAAATGAATTTGAAAATATTGTATATGATTCAATAATTCTTGATAAAATGGGATTAATATTCTTATCTAATTTTTCATAAAAATAAAATGGATCATTTGCTTGGCATCTTGTATTTTTTAATTCTGAAGACCAAGTATCAACTATGGATAAAGATTTTTTATACATTAAAATATCTAGAGATCGTAAAAAATCTGTTACTTTTGGTATTCCTAAACCTCCATTTTCGGCACTTGAAAAGATTTTGGATTTAGCTATTGGTCTACTTTGACATAAGAAAGAAATAATAAGATTTTCAATTTGAGAAATTATTTCTTCAGATGGATAGACAACTGCCCCTACATAATTCAGTAAAGGTAACATGAATCCCTTTATAATAGCAATTTTACCAGGTGTAGTAAGGTAGAAAAGTGCCCAAAAATTTCTAATTTTTGACATTTTAGTAACAATTTTGTTCCAATTATATTGCATATTTAAAAGTTTTGAATCAAAATGTAAACCTAAAATATCAAATTCATCAACCACGTCAATTCTAATTACATCCAACTCCCGAAAAAAATCATTTGATGGCTTCCTACCTATTATACAAATTTTAGTTTTGTTAACATTTGTTCTTAAATTAGAAACTTGAGCAAAGAAAGTAAGAATTTGAAAAATAGTTTTCAAAGCAATGGCAGTTGGATTAAATGCAACATTGCAATCATCAGCAAATGCTGATTCAGGGTCAGGCTGTTTGTCAGTGTCAGTCAATTTAAAAGGTATAGCTCTTGGTATTACAATTTCATTGTTAATTGATAACATAAGTAATAATGGGGTTAAGGCAATTTTAAAAATGTTAGGACTTGGCCTATCACCTTGCATATAACCAACTTTCATGGGAAAGTTAGGTGTTATTCCAGTGTCAGTAAGAATGTGGGCAAATCTATCATTCATGCATGTTAAAATCATGTTTATCATATTAGGGCCAAAATTCATAAATTCTAATACATCTTTTAAATATTCATGTCCAATACAGTCAAAGGCTGAGTGAAAGTCAATTAAAGCAATTGCTAGAGACGAGTTAGAAGCTAAAGTTTTAGAAATTAGTTCATAAATTTGAATCAAATTTTCCTGAATAGTGTATTTAGAAGAATAGGCTTTTTGAGATCTGATATTTATTTTGTCAATTACTTTTTTTAACCTATTGTCAATAACCCCAGAGAAAATTTTGTACACAGTAGACAAACAAAAAATTGTCCTCCAAGATTTAATTTTTGAAAGGTCAGAATTTTTTTTGGCTATAAGTCTAATTTTACCACATCTTAGCATGCCTTTTAACTGTTTTTTATTAATCATTTCTTTAAAGCCTCGTAGTAAAGGTAAGCTTAAAATGTCCCAAAACTTAACCAACATTCTATAAGGAATACCATCTGGTCCTACACTAGAATTTAAATTGGCTGACTTAAGTGACTCTTTTATTTCATTAATAGAAATGTCTGCCTCTAATTTTTCTCTATCTGTGTTATTTAATTTATGTTCTAATATTTTTGGGTGATTTACATTATTGCCTAAAAAATCAACGAGAGAAGAGTTGGAAATAAAGGTTGTACCAAATTTATTTTTAAAGTGATTTGTTAAAAACTCATTTCTTTCTTTCTCGCATGTAAAAGATTCACCTAAGTCATTCTTAATTTGTGAGATAGAGTCAGCTTTTTTTGAGTTTTTTAGCAAACTACTAAATGCTTTTGAAGCCTTTTCTGCATATAAAATGTGGAAATACCCAGAAGTCTCTAACCTACGATAATTTTCTTCATCCTCCATTTTACATAGACTGTTTTCAATATCAATGATTTTCTTAAGTACAGTTTCATCTTTGACATTTCCACACTTCAACGCATTTAATGACTTAGACAAATCTTTTTGTATTTTTCTACTGCTCTTAAGAAAGTTTGATTGAAAGCTTATTATAGAATTTTTAATGCAATTTAACAATACTTCAAGGAAAGCATCATGACTAATATTTAAAGGCATTTCATACAAGTCATTTAAAGGGGGAAGTAAATCAAAGAGATAATTTATAGCCCTATCTTTTTGTTCAATCCAGAACAATACTAGTCTATCATTTTTAAAGTCTGTCAATTTTAGGTCATTCTTTAATCTAAATGCTAAACTTATCTGAGAAATGATGTCTCGTAGATGAAACTTGTTAGGAACTTCACAGTGTTGTAGAGCTATCTCGTAGACTTTGATTCTGACGTACTCACTCAATCCATCAATATCTAATAAAGAAGAATTTATTGTACATACACGTTTAGAAATATTTTCATATGTGTTGAAAAAAACTTGCTTGTGGTCAAAGATATACGCTTTAAATGGCTCATAATTGCATGAGTTAAAAATTGTTGAAAGCTGTGGACTGATAAGAACATGATCAATTCTACTTCTGTTTGTTTTAGTATTTGAAAAAGGAACATAACTAAATTCTAATTTAGTCGGATGAAGCAATCTAAATAAGTCCACACAAAAATTTTCTTCTATCCACAAAGAAAGTTCTTTACAATGTTCAAAATTTGGCAATGAATTTGTATTTATCAAGTCTAAGTGTTCGAGACCTTGTTCTGGTTGAATAGTTGTAGGTATTGCATTTAAATCCCCTGCAATTATGTAAAATGTATTTCCAATGCTCATTATTTTCTCCCTTAATTGTTTAAAGAAATTTTTGTTGTTATTTTGAATTGGCCCATAGCACGATATCAATGAAATTCTACATTCATTAATTTTTAAATCTAGAATCAAAATATTTTCATCAGTGGAACAAAAGCTTTTAATTATTTCATATTTTAGTGTTTGTTTGATTAAAATCGCTACACCCCTATCTGCCTTTGAACTATTGCAATAAGATATATAACTGCCAGCCATATTAAAACGTGCTTCTTTACTAAAAATACTTTCTTTATTATTTAATCTAATATCCTGAATGAACAGTATATCAGGTTTAGTTTTAATCATTGCGTTAATCTTAAGTTTAAACTTGTTTAATGATGCTTTACCTACATTGTAAGTGCTTATGTTGATTGAATTGCAATTAAGAGAACTAAAATTAATATCCTTAAGTAAAGAAACATCTTGTGTTGAATTAACATTTTGAATATAAATCTTTTCAACGAAACTTAAATTATTCATTAAACATAAATTTATAAATCTTAATAAAAGATGAGCAAGTAACTAAATAAAAATTAACTGAATTTAATCTGTTGTAGATAAGACTAAACCTTGTATAATTGTTAGAAGATGTTTCAAAATAGAGGTTTGAATACATATTAATTAGTAGGGGGGTAGAGAAAAAGAGGGGATAAATTGTTTGAAAAACAGTAATCTTTATTTTATTAGAACTTCTGTTCAATCTAACTAGAACTATGCAAACCATAGCAAAAACAAAAACATTCAATTGAAATAAAGGTATTTTTAAAGCTTGAAGTATTCAGAATAGCATGGCTGTTGCTTAAATTGTGAAACAAGTTTAGAATCTGCTGGTACTTTAATCATTAAGATTTGTATATTGATTGCGGTCTTAGATCGATTCCTAGATTTTTCGGATTTAAAGATTGCGTGATTTTAAAGGGTTCGTGATTTCCCTATCAATTAAGTTTAAAGATTATTGTATGACACTGCTCTATAGTATATTTTTTTCCCGATATCCATTATTAATTTTTGAGCTTCGCTACTTATTGATGTTGTTGCTATATTTTTTAACAATTTGTTTTGAATAATTTTTTTTTAATGCAACCAAAAGTTGTGTTATTTTTGAAAATAAAAATATTCTTTTTTCTATAAATATTTCTAACTTTCTGCCTTAAATAAGCTTATGTTTTTGCTCCTAGCTGGTGTAATTCAATATTGAAATTTTTTATATGAGGACTGTAAAAATTTCAACTTCATAAAATGTCATTTTAAGATGCATATAACTTTTTTTTGTTATTGAAGCTGGAAGTTTCAAATTTGGATATTTAAAAAGGTTTTAGATTTTCCATTAAATTTTCTTTATGATATATTTTTTTCTAAATACTTTTAGTAGGGAGGCTACTCTATAATTCCAGATGTCTGTCTATCCGTAAGACACAAAGTGGGGGAAACGTGATATCTAGGCTCCTATGTAAGATAGAAGGCTGAAACTTATTGTCATAATTCCCATTATAAATGTGAATAATTAACTACAAAGCATCCATGGTTGTAGGACTGCTTTTAAGCAGGTTTTTTGCTATTTTGCTATTTTTTTCACTAGCGGCTGCGCCCCTAGCATCTAGGGGTTCTGTATTTGAAGGGCAGAAAAATAGCCTAAAACCATACCCAGGCTTACTTATAAAAAATAGAATACCGTAAAACCACCTATGGACCAATAAGAAGTTTCACTGTAAAGGAGAACCATATCGGTTCAGCGGTTAGCAAGATCTTTCGCTACAGACAAAAATGCTTACTACTTTATATAATAGGATTGAAAATTTTTGTTATTTTTTTCACCAATTAATGTATTGTTAACTTTAACCAATAAGATATATAAGTTGGAAAGAATTTAAACGTTAGAGGGAGATTTAAAATCTGCATCAAATTTTAAAGATTTTTTTTATAAAATTCGTTTTTTTGTATAATTCTTTATCTAAAAGCGGAAATACGTTTGTGATTGGTGGATGGAAAACTATCTGCGCTCTGATTTGAGAAGCTTAAGTGTCGTACATCATTCAACCAATTAGAGCACAGGTAGTTTCCAATCTACCTATCCTATTGGTCAAAATTAATTAACTTAAATTGTATTTCCGGTTTTAGATAAAGAATTATACAAAAAACGAATTTTATAAAAAATCCCTTAAATTTGATGCAGATTTTAAATCTTCCTCTAACATTAAAATTCCTTCCAACTTATATATCTTATTAACCAATGCTCTTTAAACCTATTTTTCCGTATTTTTTTGCACATCGCTACTTATGGATAAAGTCATCCTTGTTCTTTTTAAGACTTATATCAACATTGGATTAACAGGACCTGATGGTAACAGTGTCTGTGGAAATATTTGTGCTGCAGGTGCAGGAGAAAGCCTAAAATGTCACGTGTGACGTCATAAAAATACGTCTAAAAAGGAAGGATGAGAGGAGAAGTAGGAAGGGAAACCCCCAAAAAAGAGATGGATTTTTATGGCGTCACACGTGACATTTTAGGCTTTCTCCAGGTTTATCATTAGAGGGTAAAACAATAGAGAGGGAAGGGGTTAAATAACTGTATGTCCCCACTCCGTCGACTCTGTGCCGAATTTCAATTGTGTCTTTGAAAAATTTCCAATAGCATCGTAAATATTGACACAGCCAAGTCGCTTCAAAAGAGTTGAAAGCAATTTGCTAGCAGACAAAAATGCAGGGGAAGAAATCACTCAAAAATCATCCACGCGACGTTAAAAAAATGAGAGAGAAGAGAGGGAGAAATGGGAAAGAAATCCCCCAAAAAGAGATGGATAATTCCTCGTTTTTATGACGTCATGTAACTGATTTTTGAGTGACTTTCTCCCTTTACACAAAAAAGGTCCCTAAAACAGAGGCCAGGTAGCGGTCTGGGTTATACATCTATACTTAATACATTTATTGGTTTATCTAAATCTAAATTATTTATTATTAAAAATTTAGTTGATATTTTTATAGTTAAACACACTGTTTTGATACTATTAAGATGATTTATTTAGATGTTATTTGTGGAGGTTATTATATGGATTCTACCGTTTGTACTAAAATACACAGGTAATTTTATAGAAATATTTTGAACTGTGAATTTTTAAAAAAATTATATGGATTAAAGGAAGCCTACAGGAAATACACCGCTCTAGCTGCTACAAGACTGCCACAGTTAGACCAAATACCCAGCTTATACCAATAACGAAATTAATTCGGAAAAAAATTACGAAACCAATACGTCTTTTTCAGCTGTTTCTGGTGGGCAACACATCGTAAAATTAAAGACCTCTCTATTTGCCCTCTAAATAATATTTTAGATTTATTTCGCTTGTTGGTTATACCTTACTCCTACCAAATATCCCAAATTTGAAGCCTTCAGCTTCAATAACAAAAATGACATTTTAGAACCCAGTATTAGTGTCGGACTGATTATGACGTAACAAAAAAAATTAGCCAATGAGAGGCTACTATGAATTTTACCATTGGTCAATAATGTCCTCTCATTGGCTATTTTTTTTTGTTACGTCATAATCAGTCCGACACTAATACTGGGTTCGACATTTTATGGAGTTCTAAAAAAAGTGAAATCGTCCCTAGAAAATAATTGCACCCCCTCCCCCGCCCTAAAAAAGAATTTTTAACTTAAATCATAATAGGGGAGGAAGTTTAACAGCTGCCCCCCCCCCACCCTTCCAACAATGCCTTAAGTGCCCCTGGAGGCTTCTATTGCTTGTATAAAACAGTATCCAGTTATCTGTTATAGAGATGACAAGAACACAGTTGTTGAAGATGAGTATGGCGTTGGCATCACATATTTTATCAAACACAGGTACATGGGTAAAAGTTGTTTATTGCATCGTATTATAGACAGCTTTCCGCGGATATTAAAATAATAAATTATATGATTAAAACCAGTTTAGTTAGCTTTAGGTGGCCAAAGGCCTGGGTTAACAAGAGTGGCATTAATTTTATGATTTCTATTTTATTATTCGTAACAAATTGTTTGTAATATTTTTTTAATACAAAAAGTCCTTGCCACTTATTTTTTAAATTTTATTTTTTAGATTATTGACATAAAAAATAACAGCTTTTCTGATAAATATCCGGTGGATTAGAACCGGTTATCATCCATACGAAAAAACTATGTCTAGCATCGTTTTATATCCAGTTTTCTACGAATATAGTACAATCAAAGCTGTTTATAATACGATGCGAGAAATAACTATTGTTATATTTTTAGTTTTAACCAACCAATCCCTGTGGTAGGCAGCAACATTGAGGCTACAACAACTTCAGCAAGTAACAATACTGAAGCATTTGAACCTGAAGTATCTGAAAATACATCAGAATCTACACCAGGAATGCAAAGATAAAAAAAATAAAACTAGCAAATCAAAAAAAACAAGGATGATAACATCCATTTATGCGAAGCTCTAAAATCAGAAGGATGGACAAACGAACATTAACTGTAAAGTGTCAGAACCTAAAATGCAGAAAATCAATTTAACAAAATTGCACAAAAACTTGTGGAAAATTACAGGAAACAGCGAAAAGATATATTTCATTTTTTAGGATTAATTATAGAGATGCTTGGCTTATAATATTGTACTTTTTTGTCCTTGGAATCATTATTACAAACATCAGATGGGCAGGTTAATTATATCATACAAAAAACATGTTTTAAATGGACAATTCTAACATGTTTGATCAACGAAAAGAGGTAACCGGTACGGACGGACAGACCGACCCTAATTATAAAAGCTTTGGTTTTAAAAATCTTTTGTCATAATGATATAAATTCTTTAATGCTAAAAATTGAGATGAATATGATATATTTACTTAATTTTATTTTAATAAAAAAAACTATTTAATAATAACTAGACAAATTTTGAGAATCGGACCATAAAATTGCAAAAATATGTAAAAAAAAAATAGAAAGCTAAATGTCCTTTCATCTATAGACACAAAAATCTCGTGGAATAACGGGAAATCAGAGAGAGACAGACAGATGGACGGATGGACGGATTTTTGGTTCTATAGAGTAGCTTTGCTTCTAAAAAATACTTTTTTTATCTTTACACCCTATTTAGCTGAAAGTGATACCAATACCAATGGCAACACCGGTGACAATACCGGTACCAATGCTAATGGTTAAATATGGCTTTGAAACCGATTAATATCCGCTGGACTCAGCCATACAAAAATCATGTCTAGCATCGTATTACAGATTATTTTCAACTAATACAAAAATAGAAATCATAAAATTAATAACTGTTTTGTTAGCCCTAGCCTTCGGCCCCTCGGGTCTAACAAAACTGACTGTAATCTTATATCTATAATTTAATGCGATTCGATAAATACATTTAAAATCTAAATACATTTTTCTTTTAAAAAAATATTAATTTTTGTATTTAATAGCAAAGCAACTCTATAATTCAAAATGTTTGTCCGTCTGTTCGTCAGTAAGTGAGACAAATTTTGGATGAAACGTAATATTCTCGTAATAGCCAATCGGACGACGTAAACCTGAGGTGGATTCTTGAAAAAAAATTAGGGTCTTTGCTCGCTTTTTAGGCAAAATTATTTTTGTGAAAAATCCTCCAAAATCGCATAAAAAATCTACAAAAATTAAATAAAATTATAAAAGGGATATTAACATAAGATTTTTTTTCATTTTTGTAGATTTTTTTGTGATTTTGGAGGATTTTTTTGCCTTAATTTTTAAAAAAAGAATCCACCTCTCTGGCTGATACTTCCACTTTCCTTGACATGGATTCTGAATCCAGACAGTAGAATCTCTCTTTACCGAGGAGTAGAGTGGACTCCTGGAGTTTGAATTTGATAGGACGGGGCTCTAGACGGCAAGAATATAGTCTACAAGAAATGTATGCAATAAAAGATCTTATTTTGCTGCATCTCTGAACCAAATCTTGATGAAATGATTTGCCTGATGTATATGCATAGCCAAACAAACCTACCTTTGATTGCACAGCTTTGTTTGGTAGTCTTAACTGCACATGGTAATGGGCCAAAACATTCCCCCTACTCTAACTATTTATGTCGCATACCTGACATAACAGCAGTAGGAACCTTGGGCCGAGATTCGAACCTTTCACCTTCCTGACAACAAGCAGATACGCTACGTGTTACGCAACATTCACAGGGACTCGATGGGACTGCCATTAACCCTAATCGTAGCTGTGTTGAGTGCCCTAGGAAAATGGGGATAGTTGTCACAGCTTTTGGCCTACCTATTGTATTGACGTCATAGTAGAGGGAAAGAGAAAGGGCAGGGAAAAAGAAACCCCCGAGAAAAGAGATGCGGTATAGGGTATATCCTGACGTCAATAGAATAGGTAGGCCAAAACCAGTGCATTTATCCCCATTTTGCTAGAGCACTTTAGACAGCGAAACCCTAATCTGTTCATTCCCCTTCTTAACTTATATTCTTTTCCTTTTTTCTTTTCTATTTCTTTTCCTCTTTCTGAACTAAAGATGTTGTGGGTCGACCTAGATATTACCAATCTTCCCATCTTAAGTAACATTAAAAGCCTCTAGTCAAAATTGTAACCTGTTCTAAAATGTCATATTATTTATTTATTTTTCTACTTTACACGTCCAAGGGTGTTTACCATCTTAAAACTTGAAAAGAAAATGGGGTTTATATTACCCCCCTCAAACCCTTGAAACCCATCATTCAACCCCCTCAAAATAAAAAGCTTGGACGTCCCTATTTCTATTTTCACAGACTATATTTATCAATCTCCCATTGTCCCCTCCCTAAATTCAACAACCCCCACGCAAAATGAAGGCAAAGGAAAAACAATCAAAAACTAAAAAAAGTCTTTTGCAAAAGTAACAGGACGTCTGTCTGTCTGAATTATGACTAACTGTTACAGAACTCATCATACAAAGCTTAAAATTGATAAGACGAGTTAACATGACTTAAAAAACGATTATAGCTAAAACCCAACCTGTATCAATGCTAAACCTACCTGACGGATGGATGGTCTTTAATGCTGGCTAGACAATTAATTACATGGAATTTTACTGGTCCTCAAAGTTTTACAAAGACGCATTATACTTTGTTGTCCCAAAAACTTTGGATAATTTTATAAAATTGATTGGTAAAAACTAAACAAACATTTTATATCTATGATTTAATATAAAGGGGTAGTCATGTTTATCATAATTGATGATGCATATTATTTTATTGTTCATTGTCCCTCTCCCTGAGTAAAGGTTCAGAGGGCATCAGAAAATTTGCCAAATTTATTTCCTTTTTTTCAACATGTTTACATTCTTACCATGGAGTAAGAATTGTAAGAGAGGTTGAAAGGTGTTCCCTTATCCAACATGTTTTTATTTGTGACATGGAGAAAAAACAAAGTATTTCCTTTTCAACATGTTTATGTAATTGCCATGGAGTTAGAATAGTAAGAGAAGTAAACATCTTGTATTAATTTTTCTCATTGAGTAAAAATTGTAAGAGTAGTTGAAAGGCATTCCCTTGTCTAGAATGTTTGTTTATATTTGTGCAATGGAATAAGTTTTTATGAGGAATATATGGAGTTTTCCTTTTCCAAAATGTTTACATTTCTACCATAGAACAAGAAATGTAAGAGGAGTTGAAAGGCCTTCCCTTGTTTATATTTGTGACATGGAGAAAGTATTTAGAGGAATGAAGTGTTTCCTTTTTCTCCACAATTCTACCATAGAGTAAGAATTATAAGAGTAATTAAAGTTGCACCTTGTGTATAATGTCATATTTGCGCCATAGAGTAAATATTTAAAGAGGAATAATATATTTCTTAAAAAAAACATTATAATATTTCTGCAATGGAGTGGAATTGTAAGAGGAGTAAATAAATTTAGAGAAGAATTAAACAAATTAAACATTTCTGCATTGAGTAGGCAATATAAGTTGGGTAACATTTTTTTAAAAATAGTTAACTTAAACTACAATATCACCTTCAATTGATACATAAGTTAAGAAAATTTTTGTCTATTATTTAAAGATATTAAAAATTTTTAGCCTCTTAATAATTTTCTCCATGCCAGTTATGTAAAAAGCAATGAACCACAATGACACTAGAAATTTGTTTAAGTATTCTGACAAACAAAATTACGCTATCTGCAAATAAAAAGTTAAGAAAAGATTGGACACTGATAGTTTGTTCAATCCAATTAAGATTTGATAAAAGTCCTCAAAGTTTTCAACAAATAAAAGTTTGTGATTATAACATTGTTTACTAGTTTCATTTACAGCCCATTGTCCTCTCCCTCTGTGTGTCTGAATTTCCTAAAAATGTACAAAAACCCGATGCTAATCTTGGTCATAATAATGTAGGTGTGTCTGAATTTATAAAATTTATACATAAAGTCTCGATCATCGATGGACAATCTCTTTATAGACCTAATAGTAACAAAGTATACGAACATTCAGACTACATTATTGGTAGAAAAGTGTACATATTATGGTGAAATGCTTCCTTATAATTAGGGTAGGTCCATTCCTCCGTAACGGTTAGCTATTTTCGTTATTAAGACATGTTAGAATTATCCTGTCGAATTAAACCTTTGCATTATGATTTCTATAACAGTTAGGTACAATTAAGAAAGCGTAGCAACTCTATAATCGTTACTAGAAAGTTCGTAAGTTCATTTAAAAACTTATTTTGACAACAATTTTTTATGATATAATTGTTAAAATTAATATTCTGCTAATTTTAGAGCTTACATGTTTTTTTAAAATCTAAACAAATTAATACGACAGCTATAAACAGTAAATTTCTTAGGATAAAGAAATTTCTTTTTAAATTGGACAGATTATTTTGTCTAAATTACCATCTAGGGAAATAAATCTATTAAATTTCATAACTTTAAATTATGTGAAATTAGCAATAGGAACATATTACCATATAAGCATATTTCATTATTTCATCCATCTATCTATCTATCTATCTATCTATCTATCTATCTATCTATCTATCTATCTATCTATCTATCTATCTATCTATCTATCTATCTATCTATCTATCTATCTATCTATCTATCTATCTATCTATCTATCTATCTATCTATCTATCTATCTATCTATCTATCTATCTATCTATCTATCTATCTATCTATCTATCTATCTATCTATCTATCTATCTATCTATCTATCTATCTATCTATCTATCTATCTATCTATCTATCTATCTATCTATCTATCTATCTATCTATCTATCTATCTATCTATCTATCTATCTATCTATCTATCTATCTATCTATCTATCTATCTATCTATCTATCTATCTATCTATCTATCTATCTATCTATCTATCTATCTATCTATCTATCTATCTATCTATCTATCTATCTATCTATCTATCTATCTATCTATCTATCTATCTATCTATCTATCTATCTATCTATCTATCTATCTATCTATCTATCTATCTATCTATCTACCCTATTATATAAAGAAGTAAGGTATTTTTTGTCTGAACCTTACACAGGTCCCATGATGGTTTTAGACTATTTTTCTGCCTATCTATGTCGTCATCTATTGATCTCAGGGAGGAAGGGGATATTGGGCTGTAAATTACATTGGTATCCAAACTTTATAACAACCCTATCTTATTCGTTGACTCAAAAACTTTCGGTTCTTTTACCGAACTTGTAATTGGTTATTTCAAAACTAGTAATATCCAAACCAATAATTTTATTCTACAGAGAAGTTTATCTGGTTTATCATAAATGGTTATGTATATCAATTTATCCACCATTGTCTTATCCCTTAAGTTCCCTGATTGATTTAGATTTAATTATGTGAAACAATAAGCTGATATAAATTATATACTTTGACTAGCGGCTACACTCCTAGTGGCCTCTAGGGACATTTTAGTTGAGGAGGGGAAAGTCTATCCCACCCCATCCCAAAAATTTTGTTCGTGAGAAAAATTTAAAATTTTTTAAGGGAGTCATTTTTTAGGGTGATTTCTCTTGGTATAGAGGTAGTATCCTCCCCCAAAATACTTATAAACCTTCCCAGTACCTGAGATGAGGTGCCTCACTGTAAAGGAGAACCATATCGGTTAGCATTTAGCGAGACCCTTACAAACAGACATACATCATTTACTTTTATATGAGCATTGTTTTTTGTTTTGTTTTGAGCCATCCAAATTGTGTAACTACACTTATTATTTTTTATCTTTTTTAGCCAACAGATCTATAGTATAGATGTATATACAGACAACTACCTCCCTTCATTTTTCAAAGACCTCTTTCGTCTGCTTCTAAATTATTTTCTGCTACTTGGCTGTGTTAATATAAGCGACACCATTGGTTGATTTTCAATGACCCAATAGAAAGGTTGCGCAAGGTGGTTGCGATGGGGATATACAGTTTTTTAACCATTTCTCCCTCTAGTGTTTTACTCTAATTATTATGTGATAGTGGTACATCTCCATAAAGACCAAGTTAAGACTTTTCAAGTCAAATGTTCTCTCTGTTTTGCTGTATGGGGCCGAAACTTGGTTCCTAAACACAGCAGTGGTCTCCAAGCTACAGACATATGTCAACAAATCTTAGGAGAATCCACAAGATCTTTTGGCCAAACAAGATCACAAATGCTGAGCTTTTAGAGCGCAGTGATATGTCAGACATCAAACTGACAATCAAACAGAGAAAATGGAGATGGTTGGGGCATACTCTAAGGAAAGGGCATGATGATTTAACCAATCAAGCCTTGACTTGGAACCCCTTCACGGGAAAGAGGAAACCAGGTATACCAAAAACAACCTGAAGGAGGGAATTCCTGGATGAACTGAGATATGAGAATCTATCATCTTTCAATGATGCCTCTACTGAGGCCCAATTCAAAGATAAATGGAGAACCATTGTGCGTGGCCTATGCTCCTGAAGAAGAGATAAATGGCGATGATGATGATGAATGTAATAGTGGTAACCAAAGTTTTATTAAGAGGTTCTTCAATGCATATTTTGGATCAAAAGCCTTTGAAAAACGTTGGGTACTTTTATCAAATAAAGACCCCCATCTTTTCAACCAATAGTTTTAATCCATATTATTGGGAATGTACAGTACAGTACAGTACATAATTCCTCGTCCACTGACTTATCCATTAGGGTTCCTGACAAATTTCTACAATGAAAAAACTTGAAATAAAATAATTTATTTTGTCTGTCCAGTCTGTAATGCTATGAAGGAAAATGTTGTTTACCTTTACACAGCTGCTATTTGAGGTAAAGGGCTGAATTTGTTTGTGATGATTCCCTTTAGAGATTATAATCAAGCTTTTTATAAGACCTTTAAAAATGACGTCATACTGGTCTACCATTGGTCAATTAAAATGTATACTGGCCTGTATATTGGTAATTTAGCCTGTGAATTGGCCTATCATTGTGTGACGTAATTTTTCTAAAGACACTCGTAAGAGCTTCAATTATATTTCATTAAAGCATAATTAGTCAGTCGATCTTTCGCTTATGCTATGAAAGGCATGAAATGTAGTTTTCTTGGATGGTATTAGAAATATGGACAACTTATTTTTGTGCTTATTCATGCGCTGTGCTACTTATGAATGTTTAAATCCTTGTTTTATTTTTGTTTTTAAGATTTTCTTAAATACTGTTTTGACCATAAAATTTTTTTTAATTGTCATATTTCTATATCATTTAAAAGAAATTATAATTGTAAAGTTTATTTATGAAAAATACATTGCATTAGAAACATTTAAAGCACAATTTTAATATAAAAAATTATAAATCACAAAAGTTTTCAATATAAGGAAGACAAAATTATTACAGTTTGTATGTATTTGGTAGAATACAAAGTATGAATATCAACTTAAAATTATTGCAAAAAAATCCGCAAGTTTTCTTTTTTATAAATCCGCCATTTTATAGGAATTTACAGCATTTTTTATTTAAATGGCACGATTTGACAATTTAGAATCATTTTTGTTGCAAAAATGCAATTAAAAAGTTTTAAAAGTTCGGCTGAAATATGCATGTTTAAAATGCCTTAATTTTAGCCAGGCATATTCCAGAAAGATCATAAAGTAAGGCAGGAAGGAGCGAAGCCACTCTGTTTAAGCCTCAGGAACGTCCTCATCCTCGGCGGGGATACCGCCATAGCGTCCAAACTCCTCGATGCCGTTGTCAACACAGTTCAACTTGACTCCCTAGATAATAATAATAATGGATATATGATACGTGGATATTGTGACAGGGGAATTTGGTCAGATTTTGGTAAATGCATTCCTACTTAAGGAACGTGATTTGGTAAAAGGGAGTGGAAGGAGGGTATCGTTATTTCAGTCAGCTGGGATCACTTTCTTAGAGCACATAAAGATCTGGTGCAACATCCAAGTAATTGATTGATGGGCCATCTAATGTTCTAAATTTATTAATATCTACCTTGAATAGAAGCCATGCTCCCATGGGATCCTCAGGGTTGCACCAGGCAGGAATTTCCTCTTCCTCTCCTTCGCCTCCAGCACCACCAGCGCCTCCAGCTCCTGCGGGAGGTGCAGCGGCCGCAGTTCCTAAATATTTAGTTTAAAAGTGATATTTTAGAACATTTTGCCTTTGATAAGTGGCACATTTTTAGTAAAATTTATTCATTTAATTTATATAAATTTCATCCATCCAAACTTTATAAACTAGTTCTGCCATTGGTTAGCTTAAAACTCACACCATGAAAATTAATAGAACATAACATTCGAATGACGTCCATGGGTAGGGGTAAATGGGTGTTTACCTCCCTCAAACGTTGGAACCCCTATTTTGTCCCTCTAGAAATTTTATGAATTACATTAGATTACCGCTCTTAAACTTTTGAAACCACTTATTTTACTACCCCTCCTCGGGAGAGGTCTTCCTGTGGCACGTCTAGCTTTTTATGTCTATCTTTCTATCTGTCCTACCCCTCCTGGGGAGAGCTCTTCTACAGGCACGTCCAGCCCTGTCTGTCTATCTACCTGTCTTTAATCTGTCTGGGTGTCTGTCTGCCTGTCCTACCTGTTCTACCCCTCCTGGGGAGGGCTCTTCCTCTAGCACGTCCTGCTCTGGCAGCTCTGAATCCTGGAAAGCAAAATTTTATATTAAATTTAATCCTTTTATAAAGATAACAGGATGTCTCTGTGTCTGTCTGTACCAAAGGATCTTTCTAATCGCTGAAACGATTTGGTTCATCTTTGAAGCTGCTCAAATGTACTTGGAAATTTTATAACTATTTTGTTGGAGGGTAACACCACCCTTCTAAGAGAAATCACCCCTAAAAAATGACCTTCCCTCTAAAAACCCCTCTTCTTTAAAAACTAAAATTGAAAATAGGATGTAGTCGACTTCCCCCCCCCCCCTTCTACCTCAAGTGCCCATTTTAATAAAAATCTTTTTCTGTTTTAAATTTAATCCTTCTTTTTTTCTAGTTTTACTTACAAAAAGTATTTTTTCTTAAAATATCATCAACAACAAAAAAAAATGATGGAGTTGAATCTGAACTAGCCTGTTATCTCATTTTCTAGCTCTAGTTCTTTCTCAATCTCAATCCTTTAGAGTAAAAAATGTTCAAAATCAATTAAAAAAATAAAATTTTGTCAAAAATTGCTGAATTAATGTAATATGTTTGTCTAAAATAAGAAAGGTAAAGAAATCTTTAACATATTCGGGCTTCATGCTACTTAGGGCAATCAATATTTTTGATTGTAAGACCTTCGTCAGAAGTTCTTATATGTAAAGAGTTACATTTTATTAGTTAGAAAACTTCTAAATGTGTGAAATGTTTGAGATCTTAAGGTACAGACAATGTATATTAAAAGAGTGTACAACCCCAATTATGGCAAACAAAATAAATCCTTCCATAGATTAAATTATTTAGAAAGGTATTGGTGCTTCTAGTTTGTACGCACCAATCAAGTTTTAATAGAAGTACCCAAAGTTTTTAAATTATCTTATGAGATACATTTTTTTATATTATTTTGGGGAACATAAAAATATACACTACAATCCAATCACCACCAGACTATAACTAAATCATTGGTAGAAAAATGTAGCCTAAAACCATTCTACTTTAGACTTACTTGAAGCTTCTCAGAAGTGGAAAATTTAATCGGTTTTATGGTTCTTAACGGGCAAAAACAAGTACTTTATATAATAAGATTAATTTACAGGGAACAAAAGGGATAAGACATTGGACGATAAATAGATGTATATCATCAATGAAGAAACAAAAAATTGTTCCTTCTTTAGATTAAAATTAGTGGTTTGAACAATCAACTTAATGAACCAATCAATTAAAATTCAATACACGCCCCAAAAGTTGTTAAGCTAACTAATAAGAAAACGTTATTATAAAACTTTGGGGACTAGTGTAATTAACAGCCGAATGTCCCCTTCCTCCCTGTGTGTATACCTGGCTGACGGCCACGTCTGGCAGGTGAAGCTTCACTGGTTGGCAGCAGGACGGCAAGGATGACCAGCATAGCCAGGCTCAATACAATGGTGACCTTCATCTACAAAAAGAGTATTTTTGATCAGGGATCTTAAAGGTAAAAGACAATGGCCGATAAATTGATGTACATCATCAATGATCATAAACAATATTGTCCCTTTTGTAGATTACAATTAGTGGTAGTAAAGTTTAAGTACTCATTTTAATGAATCAATCAATCAAAATTTACTAAAGCCCCAAAGGTTATTAAGCAAATTAATAATAAAAACACCATTATAAGACTTTGGGGACTAGTGTAATAACAGCCCAATGTCCTCTCCCTGACTAATAGCAAGCGAATTAATAATAGTAGATTAAAATTATCTAAGGGAATGATCAAATAATTTTTATATAACAATTTAGGCCCATCAATTGCAGAACGAGTTTGGGTGAAGAATCATCAATAGCCTACAGGTTATGAGAATAAGAGCAAAGCAGTCGTTTACAAATTGTTAAAGTCTCTAATATGACGAGGTAAAAGATAGATCTGTTAATTTTCAACCACGATAAAAGGACACAATATCTAAACTTTATTATAATTAAACCAGAGCGGCTTCTTCCCTAGCCGCTGAAGCTGTGATTTAAAAGGGATCAGCCATTTTTAATTCAATATGCAACAGAACAAAATTTAGTATTTCATGTTATAACAGTGAAAAATAGTTTTAAGTCCAAAATAAAAACAAATATGTTAAAATTTTCAAGCGAGACACACAAGACATAAATAAAATCCTACTTTTGATGTGTTTTGGTGGTTTTGGTTGTGAGTGAGGAGTAGACAAGTGAACTGGAGAAACTATTCCGCCAGACTGTGAAGCTATCTTAGAAACCACGGATATTTATACCCGGGAAGAGAAAGCTCAACAAACCCTTTCACGCGCATTTTTCTCCCCTTTACTTCCTACTTTTCTCCTTGGGGCCGCTCCTTCCCTTGCCCACACACACTTTCTTTCGTCTCCAGGATGAGCAAAGCGGAGAAACCATAGGTCACGTGACCTCTGTGTGTGTGTGGCGTGTGTGTAGGCGGAAGAAATGCGCGGAAAATTTTGGCTTTGCAGACAGACGATGTTTTCTTGCATAGCCGTTAAAGTCTCTAAAATCTTTGGGCGCGACTTTTTCATAACAGTACGAACCCTCCCCCCCCCCCATCCCGATTAACTTTTCTCTATTACTTTTTTCTCTCTTGCAGATTTGTACTTTGGTTCTTAAAAGTGTTGAATTTTGCATTTTAGGACTTTAACATGAAATTTGCATTAAAGCATTAAAATTAAATACAAATGATGAAAATAAAATAGATATATGTAGTATAAATAATCAAAGAAAAAGGGATAAAAATAGATAGAAAAAGTGAAAGAATAGAAAAAATGTCTAATATGGTAATTTTGCCGTTAGAGTTAGTGCCGCCATTTAAAAAATTTTACTTCCCTTTTCTGTTCAAACCTCCTTTTTTGCTTTATTTTATCTTTTTTTAAGATAGACCAAATTTATATTAATCATATTCCTTATATAAAAGTAACAGGATCTATGTCTGTCTGTACCGAAGGATCTCACTAACTGCTGGACTGGTATGGTTCTTCTTTACAGTTACAACCCCAAGTGCCCCTAAAGGACTATAGGGTCATAGCCGTCAGTATCAAATAAACAGATAAAATATTTGGTAAAGATTACAAAGTTGCTAAATTGTTAATTGCCAAATTGTTTCATTATTCATCATGTAAAGTTTGAATTCAAAAGGGCGATTCTAACTAAGTTATGGACTGACTCTAAATATAGAAAAGACTTGCTTTAAAAAGTGTTGCTTTTTTGCTTCATGAATTTTTTACCCAAATATGCTTTCACCAAATGTGTCAAATTATTATAAAGATGTTCAGCATTTTTGGCACCAATTTTAGTTTACACCTTTTTAAAATGCGAAGCTTTTCAACTACTAGGGTAGGTCCGTCCGTCAGTCATGGATAGCTCTTATTTTTGGCATGTTAGAATTTAAATTTGACCTGATGATTTCCTGTAACAAATAAGTTGGATTTAGTAGGCGTAGGAACTCTATAATCATTACAAGAAAGTAAGTATGTCCACTATTAATACATTTCTTTAGGCCTTTCAGTGTGTTTGACTACAATTGAAATAAACATTTGAAAAGTTTGAAAGTCTAAACAAAATTGAAAAGTTAGTTGCAAAATTACTTAAATACGGAATACTGTAAAAGGACACCTGTTATAGGAATCATCATGCAAAGTTTGAAATCGATAGGACAATTCTAACATGTCTTAATTAATAAAAGAGTTATCAGTTATGGACGTACGGACCGACCCTAATTATAGAAAAGCTTTAAAAAATACTTTTAAATTCATAGCTATGCAACTATGGACGTATATGTTATTGTAAATGGATAGATCTATATATATGAATAGCATATTATTAAGCTATTATATTCAATAAACTCACATACATAGCCAAAATATGAATGAAAAAAAGGTATTCAGCCTTCAGAAAATTTCTTTAAAATTTCTTTAAAATTTTATTTTACTGTAATCTTTACTGATTCTTATAACAGTTAGGTACAATTCAGAATGCGAAGAATCCCTATAATCATTACCAAAAAAGTTTAAAACAAGTTGATTTAAAACTTTTTTGACAACAATCTTCTATATGATCTAATTTAATTTTTGGTGTTTTAGATTAATGATTTCTAGAGTGATAAGGAATTAGAGTGTTATAAGCCTATATATTACACTAATAATCTTTCTAATGGATTGATTTTCTAATATTCCTCTGTCTATTATTTTTTGTTTTTATTTTGATAAACGTGACGTCATAGAAATGAGGGAGATGAGAGGAGAAGTGGGAAAGAAAACCCCCCCAAAAGAGATGGATAATCCCTCAATTTATGACGTCACACGGATTATTTTTTGAGACGCTTTTAAGGGAATCATCAAAAAGGTCTCAGGATGGTTTAAGAAATTTTATGTTCAATCTGTGATTAGAGGATTGTTTTGTTCTATTTTACAGCCCTTCCCCCTCTAGATTAGCTTAAATTATGCAAATAAAGAGTCTATTAAAGCGGTAACCTATTCAAAACCCTAATCCTTATACTAAAGTAACAGGATGTTTGTCTGTCTGTTTGTCTGTGTGTCTGAACCGATTTTATTTTACGTTTCTTGATTTTAGAAAGAGAGTTCAACGCAAACATAAACGTCAAACGCAACATAGACATATTTTAGATATAAAAAAAACATTTAAAGTGCCACTAGAGGCCTCTAGGGGCGTAGCCGCTAGTTAAGTATAAAGTGTCATAACTTAATAAGCGATACCTTAAATTGTAAGTCTAAACAAAATTGTACACAAAATTGTTGCAAAATAGCGTGTAAAAGATGCCTCGCTTAAAATAGTGTACCTTGTTGTTTTAGGAATAATTATTCCTAAAATAAGATGAAAAGGATGAATATATCATACAAAATTTTGCTGTCAAGAAGTTTTAAATTAGCATACTTTGAAAGGACGTACGGACTGTCAGATAAAGATTACAGAGTTGCTATGCTTCCTAAATCTTACCTTACTATCATGGGAATCGGCATATAACGTTTGAAATAGAAAGGACAATATGTCTAATGAAAAAGCTAACCGTGTCGGACGTACGTACATATGGACGAACGGACCTAATTATAGAAAAGCTTCGCTTTAAAAAACTTATCAACTGAATATTGTGTTTCTTACACCTAAAAAAGTTATTCATGTTTTTAAGTTATTTTGGGGTTTTGAAATCAGAAAGTTCTGACATAATCAAGAAACTAAAAATGTTTTTTACTTTATACCATGCTATACATGATTTTTCAGTATGGCTGAGAATCGGTTCTAATCCAGCGCCTATTGATCGGTTTCTAAGCCATACTGGAAAAATCATTATTATTTTATGCTTATCAATATCCATACACTAAAGTAATGTTTGTCTGTTTGTCTGTGTGTTGGTACCGAAAGATCTCGCTAACAGCTGAACCGATCGGATTATCCTTAATAGGGTAGCTTCTCATAGGTCCCAGGAAGGTTTATAACTATTTTCTTAGAGGGTGGGACACCCCCAGCCCCCCCCCCCCAAAAAAAAATGAAAAATACCCCCCCCCAAAAAAAAGAAAAAAAAATAGTAGCCGCTAGTCTTTTTTTATAAGTATTGCTACTTTTTGAAGTAATCGTTCTTGTTAATACAGAAAAAAGATTTTTAAAATTTATTATGAATCTATAAATCAGAGGCGTGTAGAAGGGGGGGGGGGAGATGCACCCCTGAGGTGTTCTCCCACTACACCCCCCTTAAATAGTTTAGGGGGATTTAACAGTGTACCTAAAGTAGGATTTTGTGAATTGTTACTGTTTTCTTGAGTGTAGCGGGACAAATTGTCTCAAAAATAAGCCATGTGACGTCATATAAATGAGTGATTATCCATCTCTTTTTAGGGTTTTTCTTTCCCACTTCTCCTCTCATCTCCTTATTTTTATGACGTCACGTGGCTGATTTTTGAGACACTTTGTCCCGCTACTGCGCTTCGTGCACAACTCTAGTAAAACTCTGGGCACGCCACAGCTATAAAACTCTGTGCACGCCACAGCTATAAAACTCTGGGCACGCCACAGCTATAAAACTCTGGGCACGCCACAGCTATAAAACTCTGGGCACGCCACAGCTATAAAACTCTGGGCACGCCACAGCTATAAAACTCTGTGCACGCCACAGCTATAAAACTCTGTGCACGCCACAGCTATAAAACTCTGTGCACGCCACAGCTATAAAACTCTGTGCACGCCACAGCTATAAAACTCTGTGCACGCCACAGCTATAAAACTCTGTGCACGTTATAAATTAAATTTAAAAAGCTTACGTATTATTTGAATAATGACACAAAATTAAAACTTAATACTATTCATAAATTAGGAACAATATTAGATGGATGGATATATTAAACATTTTAAAATTAGTCTTCAAAGTTTTACAAACAATGTCTCTCTTTTGCTATCTTAGCAACTTTGGGGACATTTACTATATCTTGTTTGAGTGTCTTAACTTTTGCACCAATAATTTTAATTAAATTTATTTGCTTCGCTGCTAATTATAGATATTACTCTAGTCTAAATAGCTTCAAACCATCCCAAGACATTAGTAAAGCTTCCCTAAAAAGTACTAACATTCGAACTAGTCATTTAAGAGATCCTAAGTTTCAGACAAAAGATAATCTATAATTTAGTATTTGTTTTAAACATTTACTTATCCAAATATCCCTAGAAAATTATTATGTATTAAGTCTTTAAAACTAAAACTAGGCATTTTTCGAGGAATCTTCATTCATAAAAATCCACCTATGTAATGCTTTTAAAAATATAAATCATTTTTGAGAAATAAGGATGACAACATCCAAAAAAACGTAGCTCTACACATCGTAAAGTCAAATAAAGGAACAAAAAAACAACACCGCTCTTAAGTCTTTAAAGAATCGACAATTGAATTCAACAGGCAAAGTTTGAAATCAATATGAATATTCTAACATGTTTGATTTAATAATCAGGGCCTTCCGTCACAAACAGACGGACCTACCCCAATTATAAAAAAGCTTTTCTTAAAAAATAACCCTTTCAAAAAATAACACTTCAGTTCTTTATAAATTTTAATAGTTTTCTTACTTGATAACAATTGCAACAAGCTTCAGTAGGTTGGTTAACTATTTCCAGTATGGCTTCGAAACCGAATAATATCCTCTGGATTAGAACCGGTACTCAGCCATACTGAGAAACCATGTATGAAAAAGTATCGTATTATAGACAGTTTTCCACAAATATTTAATTAAAATTATAAAATTAAAACCAGTTTTCTTAGTCCCGATAAATAACTACTGATATATCTTACTATTAATCTTACTGTCTGATAAGTTAGAAGCAAAATAGTTTTTCCATAAGGTACCCTTTTTCCTAACATAAACTTACTTTTGCCTAGATAAACAACATCTAATAATTAAAACAAAAAAAAAACTTGTAAAATTGCTTTTTAGTATGGCTTCAAAACCGATTAATGTCCGCTGGGTTCGAACTGGTTCTTAGCCATACTAAAAAAATCATGTATAACAGCTTTCCACGAATATTAAAATCAAAATCATACATTTTCGTTGGGCTGGGTCTTCACATGTTAGGTCCAACAAAACTGGAATAATCTTATTATTATTTTTATTTTACTATTCGCTGAAAAATAAAATAAAATGCTATAATAGTTATTTCTTTCATCGTATTATAAACGGCTTTCCGCGGATATAGAATGTACAATTATAAGATTAAAACCAGTTTTTTTAGCCCCGAGGTGCCGAAGGCACGGGCTAAAAAACTGGTTTTAATCTTATGATTGTACATTTTTATATTCGAAGAAAGCTAGATATAATACGATGCTAGACATAGTTTTTTCGTATGGATGAGAACAGGTTCCCATCCACCGGATTCGAATGAATACGAGAAATAATTTTAAAATAACCTTCTGAAAACAAATCTTGCTTAAAAGGTAATTATTTTTTTTTCAACAATACCATAAATTTGTACAATTTGAAATTTCTTGAAGCAAAAACTAGCTATTTAAATAACGGCTTTCTGTCATAACAGAATGAATGCAGAGGAAAAAAAACTCAAAATAAAAATTGAACTTGAATTTTGGCAAAAATTATCTGTTTTTTTTTTTATAAAAGGACAATAACACTTTATTTAATTTAAATAGCTTTACATTTGTTAGCTTAAAAACTTGGGTACTCCTTTTAATCATGATTTGTGGGTTCCAACTAGCAGTATCTCATTCTCAACTATCAATTTCAATCTAAAAAAGGGGTTATTTTGTTAATCACGACATGGAGTGTTTATCAATATTTTCTAAGGAAAAGCAATTACATGAAGCTTTTTATAGTGCCTATAAAAATGACGTCATACATTGGTCAATTAAAATGTATACTGGCCTGCCATTGATAATTTAGTTTGTTATTGGCAAATTATTGGTCATTTGTATCGTATGGCGTTATTTTTTTTATAGGCACTCTGAAGAGCTTCATAACACTTATTATGTAGCTGACTATAGTGCCCTAGCAAAATGGGGATAGATGTCACTGTCATTGGCCTACCTATTCTACGTCAGGAAATACCCTATACCCTATCACTTTTCTTTCCCCCTTCTCTTTCTCTTTTCCTCTACTATGACGTCAATAGAATAGGTAGGCCAAAAGCTGTGACATCTATTCCCATTTTCCTAGGGCACTAAACACAGCTAACATATTATCCTACATGAGTGTACCTTTTATATAAAGTTTCCCATGGAAACACGGAGTCAGCATCAAAATTTACCTGGAAAACAACGAGTTTAAACACACAAAAAATCGTCGGAAAAAAGTCTTTTTTCATAAATTTTTCCTTTATCATGTTTTTATTTTTATTGAAAGCAAATTGACAGTGTTAAAGAAGGTATTTATGCAAAAATTACTGACAGATCAAAGGTGCAAATTAGCAAATTTACTATAATGATACACAAATTACCCCTTTTAATTAGTGGATGACACGTTTGGACACCAAATATTTTAAACAATCAATCAAAATTCAATAAAAGTCCCCCAAAAAGTTTAAAACGTTAGTTAAAGTCTTTGGGGGCTAGTGTATTAAACAGCCCAATGTCCCCTCCCTCCTTGACAAGTTTAGCATTTTAAGAAGCAAAGCTACCCTATAAGTGTTTGTGTCTGTCTGTCGGTCAGTCAGTATGGTTTGGATAAGGAATAAATGTATAAGTATAGATATATAATCCAGACAACTACCTGGATCCAGTGGCGAGGACCTTTTTCGTCTGCTAGCTAGTTGTGTTCTGCTCTTTTGTTGCGACTTGGCTGTATCAATATTTCCGACGCTATTGGAGGATATTCAAAGACCCAATTGAAATTCGACATAGAGTCCACGGGTTGGGGACATACAGTTATTTAATCCCTCCAATATTTCTCCAAAATTTTGGTTGTAGTGCGTGCACAATAGGTGTGCGCCTACACATAGGCGCGGGCATACATCACGTGTACGGACAGGGAAAGCTTTCCTGAAAACACGATTACCGGATTTTTATTTTAGTTTTAAGGATGTTAAAGCTTTTTTAAGGGCCGTGTACCCAACGTCCAAAACCACAATGGGAAGCGTGTAGTTAAAGTTTTTGGGGTAAAAGACCTCCCAACCCATCAAAAAAAAAATTATTCCGGAGGTAATATTGACATTGCGGGGTAAATGAACCCTCTCTCTCTTTTTTTTTTGGGGGGGGGGGAGGTGAATGTAAGGTATCCATGGTGGTAAAAAGTATACTTTAGGGAATGGGCAATATGAGATAAAAAAATTGGTGTGATGTAATTATTTTCTAAATTTGTTTCGAATCCAGCAAATATTGTGTATGTGGCCAGATGATATATACCTAAATACACTTTATCTGTCTTTTATAATACAAGCCAAAAAATGTTTTTTATAAATTTTATATTTTGTCATTTTTACAAATTTTGTATTTCTGAATAAATCTCACTTCTAGATCACGTGGTGTTAGGGTAACAAGGAATTTGCTTTAGAATTTGTACTAGCGGCTACTCCCCTAGCATCTTGGGGTCATAGACGTCCAAGGGGGGGGGGGGTAAAGTGGGGATACCCCCCCCCCCCAAACGAATTTGGGGGTGCCGTAGACACCCCCTAAAAATTTTTCATTTTACCCCCCCCCCCCGTTCAAAATTTAACCCTTACTCTGGGGGGGGGGGGTGAGGGGGAAATACCCCCCCCCCAAAATAAAAAATCTCCAAAAAAAAAAATTTTAATATTGAAATTGAAAGTCGGCACAGGGTCCACGGGGTGGAGGCATATAGTTATTTAACCCCTTCCCCCTCTATTGTTTTATCAACCCGTTTTCTTATTGTTTGGGTTTTAAAAACTGTTTGGTTATCGACCACATTTATGGCACACGGAAAAATTATGAGGAAATAAGTTACTTTAAGGTATGGGGACCCTATAAAGAGGATGGATAACAATAGTAATATAGTAATAGGCCCAAGGCATCAGCCTGTAGCAGAGCAAAATGTGTGTTAATTGTTGCCAAAAAGTTAAATTTAAATTTAAATTTACAAAGTAATAATCATTAGAATTTATAATTACAAAGTAATAATCATTAGAATTTATATTTACAAAGTAATAATTATCAAGATTTATAAAGTTATAAACATTAAAATTTACAAAGTAATAGTAATAATCATTGGAATTTACAAAGTAATAATCATTGGAATTTACAAAGTACTAATCATTTGAATTATAATTAAAAAGTAATAAGATAATTATAATTATTATGTGTAATTATTGATAGATTATAAAGAGTAAGATAATATAATTGATAATTATAGTATGAATAATAAATACATTTTGAGGGGTGGTGTAATAATAATAGTAGTTGTTATTTTTTTTTTCAACTAAAACAAAACTGGTTGGACGTAAAAAAAAAGAACTTCACATGAAATGTTGCAAATTTAATTTGCAAAAGAAAAGTATTTCAGAGTGATCTTGATTGGAGGACTCCTTTACCTCCGAAATGGCCGTTAAAACCTCGCAAACAGCAAAATGGCCGAAAATCGCGATTTCGGCGGCGAATAACGGCCAAACGGTCCGCCGGAGGTGAATGATGCATAAGTAAAGAAATGTCCGCCTTAAAAAGTTCTACAAAAGTGAAGAAAAGGTCATTGTCGCTAAAACGACTCCGTCACCCTCTAAAGGGGCAAAAACCGAGATTTTTCGGAAAATCGTCAAAAATCGCGCCTTCGGCGGCGCGTAACGGCCAAACGGTTCGCCCGAGGCGGATAATGCATAAGTAATGAAATACCCGCCTCAAAAAGTTAGACAAACTTGCTTTTGTATGTCAATCCCGAAAAACGACTGCTTGCACGATTTTTTTCCAAAAAACCGAAAATTGCTACGTTTAACGGTCAATAACGGTCAAAACGGTCATTGGCCGGTCCAAATTTTTTTTCAGTTTCTAACACATCTCAATGGACTTGTTTTATGGGCCTGATGTTCAGACCCTGCTAAAATGACTCTTTCCTGTCCAAAATGGACCCAGAAGGATTTTGTGAAAAACACCAAATTGCAAAAGTTTGGGGGCCCATATCCCCCCCTTCGGGGGGGATGGGGGTGTCCAAAATAAAAGTTTCGGGATGCCATGACGGAGATTTAGTGCCATGAAAAAACCATTTGTCTCTATCTATCACGGTCTTGGCGGTATTAACGTTGCCCCATCGAAGGTTTTGAAAAATGGCTATTTTTTCACATGAGTCACTATTTGATGGAAAATTGCCGCGGTCACTTTTGAGGTGTTTTTTCGGCGCTTGCGCGCCCGCCACGCGCGGACCCTTGGTCCGATCGGCCCAAACTTTTTTTTGCTATCTGCGTATGGTAAATACGCAACTTTTGGCACCTTTCCCATTTTCCTAGGTCATCCCCTTACCCCCTAAATATTTGAGGCATTACCTCCAACCGGTAACCACGGGATTGAACCCACACGGGATTGAACCCAACGGGATTGAACCCAACGGGATTGAACCCACGGAATTGAACCCACACGGGATTGAACCCAACGGGATTGAACCCAACGGGATTGAACCCAACGGGATTGAACCCACACGGGATTGAACCCACGGGACTGAACCCACGGAATTGAACCGGCACGGGATTGAACCCAATGGGATTGAACCCACAAAGGTGTAGGTTTCCCCCAATTTTTTTTTCTTCAATTTTTTGGGGGGTTTAAGTCTCCTCTTCCAATTTTTTTCTCTTAAATTTTTGGGCGGTGTAAGTCTTCCCCCAAATTATTTATTTTTTCTTTTTTAATTTTTTGGGGGTTGAAAGTCTCCCCCTCCATTTTTTTTTGTTCAATTTTTTGGCGGGTTTAAGTCTCTGCACCCAATTTTTTTTTTTTGGGGGGGGGGTGTAAGTATCCCCCTCCAAATTTTTTATTTTTTTTCAATTTTTTGAGGGGTTTAAACTCCCAAATTATTTTTTTCTTGATTTTTTGGGGGTTGAGAGCCTCCCCCACCAAATTTTTTTTTTCTCCAAAATTTATATTTTATTTACTTAAATTTTTTTGGGGGTGTAAGTCTCCACTAGGATCTTTTTTTTTTTAAATTTTGTACAAATCGTACACCTATATGATATTTAACTCTTCATTAATACTAAATATTTGTAAATTATTTTATTTTCAATTTACAGCATCTCATTGCATCAGATCATATTTCAATAAATAATAAGTACCTAGGAAAGATTTGCTATCAATTTATCTATTTTCTTGATACTTGGATTTTATCCTGGTGCAATAAAAATAGCCATTGCCATATCAATTTTCCATTTGATACATAGTTGCCAGATATTTTTCAGATCAAAGTGTACAAATAATGTGTACATTGGACCTCCAATGTGTACATTTTGGGGGGGAAGGGGGAAAAGGGAGGGGGAATGGGGAGAAGGGGATGGGGTACGAGGGGGATTTGCTATGCTATCCTAATAGGAATTACACTAGTGGCATCTAGGAGCTCTTAAGGGAGAAGGGGGAGTCAACCTCACACTTTCAGTTGTAATTTTACAAGTTACTACAAAAAATATAAATATACAGTTAAACTTCAATGTTTATAACCAGAAAATCGAGGAAGGAAGCCAATTTTTGGGGGTAAAAAGTCCATTTTTGGAAGGAAAATTTCAATTTTTGTGTGTACACGTGTACATATTTAAAAAAATGTTGAAAATGCGTACATCCTCATCGGTTTTGCCCAATGTGTACATTTGTCAAAAATTTGGTCAAAAAACGCACAAAATGCGTACATCTGGCACCGTTGATTTGATATTCAAAATTGTGGAAGGGTGAAATGGCAAGTTACCTAATGCTAGAGTAATACTAGAATTATTAGCATACCTATATTCTTCATGAATGTGCATGAATCTTCTTCTCAGTTGTTGTAAGGTTTCCTGCAAGTGCTCATTCCCCATAAACAAATCAATAACTTGCTGCCTTGGTGGATACCTAACGGTGCCAACGAAGCCAAGGTTGCAAGGATAGTAGGCGGAACTTGCATTAATGGTGTCTCATCTTGGTTAAAAATGCTGCAAACAGGGCCAAATGCAGCAAGTTGGAAGCATTGATGACTACCTGTCCATGGTGCTTCTGCCAGTGAATTTTTTCAGTTGACTCTCATAGGGGCATGGGGAGATAACTTTATTTTTTTATTAAAATCTTTATAGAAATATGAAGTTATCTCTGGGGAACAGGACAATCCCCCTCCTTAACCACAGTCCTCTGGTGTTTACTGCCTGAGTCTTAAGTCCTGTCTATAAAACATGGAAAGGACTTATGACTGAAGAAGTAACCCCAGATTATATTTTAAATTGTGATATAATACAAAAGTTGCGTAATATATGTATATATATATACATGTCAAATTTTTTCATAACAATTCTATTTTTCAGATACAAAAGAAAATGACAGAGAGAGGTGGAGAAATATTTGTTCTTGATGGGATGGAGTTCATAGAGAGAAAAGATAGGAGGGGTCCAGATGGTTCAAGAACTTGGCGTTGCAGAGACTATAGAAAATATCGGTGCAATGCAAGCATCAAAACCAAAAATGGCCAGGTTTTGAATGGCAAGGGTTGCAAGGACCATACTCACAGTGGGGATCCTATCCTCACTCAAGTTAGGAAAGTCCAGTCAGAGTTGCGCACCAGAGCTGCAGGTACCATGGACTCAACAAGAATGGTCCTGACCTCCAACCTCTTGGGTCTCTCCACTGATGTGCTACAGAGACTGCCAAAACGTTCGTCTTTGGAAGACAATGTAAGATCAAAGAGAAGGGCTAAAAATCCAATTGATCCAAATCCCCAGGGCTTGGATTTTGAAATTCCTGAACAGCTCAGAGAGATTGTCTTATATGATAGCGGATCCGAGGACCTTTCCAGGTTCCTGATTCTTGGCAAACAAGACCTGATGGCCAAGTTGGAAACTTCAGCTTTGTGGCTAGGGGATGGGACATTTGATGTCTGCCCTGCTGTTTTTTACCAACTTTACACTGTGCATTGCCAGGTTGGCAACAGTTTCCCTCCCTGCGTTTACATACTGATGCCAAACAAGCATCAGGACTCATATATCAGGGCGCTGACCAAACTGAAGGAAATTATTCCAGCAGCAAGTCCTGACAGGGTCCTGGTGGATTTTGAGACTGCTCCAATCAATGCCTTTAGGCAAGTCTTTGACACAGCTGTATTAAAGGGATGTCTCTTCCATCAGGGTCAGAACCTGAATAAGAAGGTGGCAGAACTTGGCTTGAAGACTCCATATCAGACTAATGTTGAATTCAACATGGCTGTGAAGTCCCTTCTTGCTCTGGCTTTTGTACCTGAGAATGATGTCCTGGTGTTATTCCAAGAGTTTGGGGGAAAGTTTCAGACCCTTATTGATGAAAATCCTGAATTGGAGAGGGCCAATGAACTCCTTTCTTATTTAGATCTCTACTATATCAGGGGCCGTGAGAGGCCAGGTAGGGAAAGAGCCCTGCCTAAATACCCTATTAACATGTGGAATCACTTCACTGACCCTGGAAGTGATATTCCAAGAACCACCAATGCTGTGGAAGGCTACCACAATGGGCTCAATTCCCTTTTCCTGAGCAAGCACCCCACACTCTGGAAACTTCTTTCAGGGTTGCAGCTTGACATGGCTCTACACCTGAAGACCTTGGCAGATGCTGATGTAGAAAACAACCCTCCAAGGAGGCACAAATATAAGATCTTGACTGAGAGACTAGCTGCCAAAGTTGCCACCTATGCCACATCCCCTGACAAGCTAGTTTACTTGAGAGCAGTTGCTAATCTGTTCAGTTCTTGAATTTGAACACCTATTTTTTTTTAACAAAAAACTAAATACAAAAAAAATAAAAAAATAAAAAAAATAAAATCATCTATTTTTTTAAAACAAAAAACTAAAAACAAAACAAAAAAACTAAAAAAAAAAAAAACTAAAAAAAAAATGGCTTGCAATGATACTTGACCTCCACGTGGTGCAAGCTGGATTTAACTAACTAAGTATTAAAAATAAATAAATAAACAAATAAATAAATAAAAAAATAAATTTTGATACACCCTAATTATTTTTATATATATACCCTAGTGAATTTTGGAGAAAAAAAAAATTTGGTGGGGGAGGCTCTCAACCCCCAAAAAATCAAGAAAAAAATAATTTGGGAGGGGAGTTTAAACCCCTCAAAAAATTGGATACTTACACCCCCCCCCAAAAAAAAAAATTGGGTGCAGAGACTTAAACCCGCCAAAAAATTGAACAAAAAAAAATGGAGGGGGAGACTTTCAACCCCCAAAAAATTAAAAAAGAAAAAATAAATAATTTGGGGGAACACTTACACCACCCAAAAATTTAAGAAAAAAAAATTGGAAGAGGAGACTTAAACCCCCCAAAAAATTGAAGAAAAAAAAATTGGGGGAAACCTACACCTTTGTGGGTTCAATCCCATTGGGTTCAATCCCGTGCGGGTTCAATTCCGTGGGTTCAGTCCCGTGGGTTCAATCCCGTGTGGGTTCAATCCCGTTGGGTTCAATACCATTGGGTTCAATCCCGTGCGGGTTCAATTCCGTGGGTTCAATCCCGTTGGGTTCAATCCCGTTTGGGTTCAATCCCGATGGAACCCCTCCAACCCCCCCCCGTAAACCGGTATATAAAATTTTTCTCATGATCAGGGTATATGGAAAAATTGAAAATTTTTCGACAATTGTAATAAATTACAATTGTCTCCAATTTCCTTAATTTTTAAATCTGGATTACAAATAAACAGTTTTCAAACGTTTCAACCAATAATTTCAATATACAAAAGAGGTAATTTTGTTATCAAACAGCAACCAAAAACAACAAAACGCAAAACGTTACATAGTTATAGACTTAGTCAGGGAACCAAAGCATTTTAGAGCACACTTTTGAGCTTATTTAAATTTTATAGTAGATCCATCAATGTGTTTGATGGGTTTGAAGAAATTTGACAAGCTTACAAACTTACATCACGAAAACTATGCGAAATTCCGTATCAATGTTTTTTTTATTGTATGTCACAATCTAGAAATTTAAGGCTTAACAATTAAAGTTGAGCAGTAAAGATGGGTTGAATAAACAAGAACTGTCAAAACTTAACATCGAAATCTTTAACTTTTTATAATTATTAGTGATGTACACATTAATTTAACACTCATTTTCATTAGGGATTTTTAAAATTGTCTTAAGAGTTGACTTTGTTAAAAATGGTATCCAATGCCAATGTAACTGAAATGTAAAATATACATAGGGCCAATTGACAGAGGTTGGCATCCGTACCCTTAGCCACAGGGATAAGTCTGCAGCTGTGAAGCTAATTAGGTGGCTTTTAAGCCACTTAGCTTACAGTAAAACTTCAAGTGTATTGGCTTATAGGGTGGATTAATTAGGGGCAGGGCTGAAGGGGCTTTGCTGTTGTTGTGCCTTGCTATTTGATATTGAAATTTTTTTGCAGCTTTTGCAAAGAAAATCCAAACTTGAATTGACAAATTCTGATTTTTTCCCATACATGTTCATTACCTTGATATAATTTTTAATAAGAAAACAAGGATGACAACATCCATAACCAGCAAAGCACAAAAAATCAAAGATGAGAATACAGAAAAGGATATTTAAAAGTTATTTGTTAAAATCAAGAATCACCAAACATTTTTTCACATCACAAAACCTTTCTCATATATCTTTATATTTTAACAAACTATCAAATAATATGATAAATAAATTTTATGGAGATACGGAAAGTGCCATGTCTGATGTCATAAAAATGAACCTAAATCCATCTTTTGTTAGGCGTCTCCTTTTCCACTTCTCCTATTATTCATCCTTTTTAGATGTATTTTTATGATGTCACACATGAATCTTTCCGTATTTTATTGTTAATAAAAGACATTTTGCATTTTTTATAAAACAAAAATTGCCAAAGTTACAAATAGATTTACAAAATTATATGGAAAAACAGGAAGACGAAACAACTATGAGTGTAAAAAAGCCACACTTAAAAAAATGCAAGATAATAAGATTTTACGCTTTTTTATGATAAGCATGCCAATATTTTATACAGTTAAAAAAATGTAAATAACATCTGAGAAATTTCATTTAAAAAGTTAATTTAATTAGCCTAATTGTTTTTAATAAAAAAAGGGAGGAAAAATATCGGTTTATTATTAGTAGTGATGCTATTCTAGAACTAAGTTTGTCCGTATGTCTATCTGGCTGTCCGATTCCTATTCAAGAAAGCTAAAACTGTCCTAGTTGTCCTAGGAATCAATATTCCAATACAAAAATCAGATAAATAGCGTATTTATATCATAAAAAATTGTTGTCAAAAAAATTGCTACGCTTTCTATTTTGTACCTTTCTGTTACAAGAATCATCATGCAGTTTGATACTGGTGAAACAATTGTAACTTGCCCAAGAGCTATCTGTTACAGATGCATTTACGGATTCATAAATATAATTTATTTATTATTTAATATTTACTACAGTTAAAGTGTCATGGCTTAAAGATTCCTCAAGACAAAACATTAATTTAGAAAAAATCTTAAAAACAAGAAATATAATATCCAATAGTTGCTTAGGTTTTTTTTTATAAATATTGTTAAAATCTTAATGAAAGTTGAATAATACAGTAAGGTTTTTCTGTCTGAAGCTAAAATGGAAATGGCTAATCTGATAAGGTTTGGGTTTCTGGGATGCCTTAGGGTTGTTTTAGGCTACTTTTCTTACGCTTCCCCCTGACACCTGTAGTTGAGGGGCGAAGCAGCTAGTATTACATCCTTAAGATAAAGTAACAGGATGTCTGTTTGTTTGTATGCCTGTCTGTTTTTCTGTACAAAAGAATCTCGCTAACCGCTGAACCGATCAGGTCATCCTTTGCAGGGTAGCTTCTTATAGGTCCCGGAAAGGTTTATAACTATTCCCAAGAGAAATCACAAAAAATCAAAAATTAAAAAATATTCTCGCTTTTCCTAGAGACTTGAACGAAACATGGTCAATTATTTCTCAATATAGATATTTGAAATGAAAGATGAAAAAAACATTTAAAGTGCCACTAGAGGCCTCTAGGGGCTTAGCTGCTAGTATAATATATATCAGCTACCAAGTTAAAGAAGAGATAACGGTTGAATTAAAAACTATGCATAAGACCTCAAGTAGACGGACAGAACGAAAACTTTATAGTAGCTTTACTACTACAAATATTCTAATTTAAATTCAGCACAAGAATTTGCGATTATTTCCAAGGATCTAAAGGGATAAAACAATGGTCGATAAATTGATATACATCTTCACTTCAATGATGATACACCAATTACCCTTAAAGTACATTACAATTAATGGTTGAAACGTTTAAACACCCAACTTTGTAAACTAACCAATCAGATTCAATAAAAGTCCCCAAAGCCGCTAAGCCAACGAATATGAATACAAAAGTTTGGGTACTAGAGCAATAAACAGGCCCTTTTCTCCTCCCTCCATGGTTTGTTTCCCGTGGAGAAATTAGGTGTACCTGTCACAATTTCACTCACGCACGTTCGCACACACACACACACACACAGATACACACATACATATATATATACACAACAACACAAACACACACATACACAGATACACACAAAAAACACAAACACACACAGATAAACACACGCACAAATACACACAAACACACAGAGATAAACACACTCAAATATCAGGGAGGAAGGGAGGGGACAATGGATCGAATATTCATATTTTAGGAGTCTCAGACTTTGGGGACTGGCTTAAAGGGAATGTGCATGAATTTAGCAGTTTCTGACTGACTTTGGGGACTAAAATATGAATGACGTCACGAGAAATCATGCAACATGACGGGGCATTCTTATGCTAACTAGCGCAATAATAAAAATGTAAACAATAAACAAACAGACAGAAAATTTTTACTTTAATTGTTTTAAAATCATAATGAAAAAATAATTATGGATTATTTGTTTGCAGTTATGATTACTAATAAACATACAATAAAAAGTAGTAAGTTTTGTTTATTCGATCATAGCTTAAGAATTTGGTTACCGATCCGATTAAGTTCTACATTTTAGGGAAGATGCATAAAGGTCCTGAAATCCTTTTAGACTGTTTTTATGATTAAAATCTTAAGATGGTTTTATGCTATTTTTCTACGCTAAATTCTAAAACTAATATTCTTTAGTAAATGAATTGCTACCAAGTTCTTTATCTTGATAATCAGAGGCTATTAGTAAAGTAGAATTTGGGGGATGGTGCATTTTGAATTAAAATTGATTAAAAAATTAATAAATTTCCAATAAAAGTTGCACTATCAGAAATACTCGTTTTATCTGGAATTATCTGGTTTTTCAACCTTAAAGTGTCACAACTATAAAATTGAATTAATTGCCCATTGTCCCCTCCCTTCCTCCCTGCTCAAATATACACAAACAAACACAGATACACACACACACTCACACAGAGACACACACACACAAAAATACAAACAGATACACACACACACAAATATACACAAAAAACACAAACACATACAGATACATAGAAGCACAAATACACACAAACACACACACATAAACACACATACAAATATACACAAAATAACACAAACACACACAGTTACACACACGCACAATTACACACAAACACACACAGATAAACACACACACAAATATACACAAAGTAACACAAACAAACACAGATACACACACGCACAAATACACACACACACAGATAAAACACACACACACAAATATACACAAAATAACACAAACACACACAGATACACACACGCATAATTACACACAAACACACACAAATATACACAAAATAACACAAACAAACATAGATACACACACACAGACACACATATACACAGACACACACACATATATACACACACAAATACAAACAGATACACATACACACAAAAAAAACACAAACGCACACAGATACACACACGCACAAATACACACAAACACACACATACAAAGATACACACAAATATACACAAAATAACACAAACACACACAGATACACACACGCATAATTACACACAAACACACACAAATATACACAAAATAACACAAACAAACATAGATACACACACACAGACACACATATACACAGACACACACACATATATACACACACAAATACAAACAGATACACATACACACAAAAAAACACAAACGCACACAGATACACACACGCACAAATACACACAAACACACACATACAAAGATACACACACACATATACACAGACACACACACATATATACACACACAAATACAAACAGATACACACACACACAAATATACACAAAACAACTAAAACACACATACACACACACATACACGCACACACACATACATATAAATATACACAACAACACAGACACACATATATACACACAACAACTCAAACACACACAGATTAACACACACAGATTAACACACACACACAAATATACACAAAAAAACACAAACACACACTCACAAGTTCACACAAAACAACACAAACACACACATACACGTACACACACACATACACACACACACACGCACACACACAAAACAACACAAACACACACACAAAGATACACACACCCACAGCAACTCACACAAACCATCTCTCACATAAACACACACAGACACACATAAAACCAACACACACACACATATAAACACACACACGAGCACACATAATGATATAAAATTTTGTTTTAATCTGTCCGTTTGTTGGTCATTCCTAGGAGGAATATATTTCTCACGGCTTATGTTTCTCAGAAGATTTTCCACAGACCAATGAGCAACAATATCGGTTCAGCGGTTAGCGAGATCCTTTGGTACACACAGGCAGACAGACTGACATCCTGTTAGATTCATATGCTAATTAAATATTTTAACTTTCTTTGTCCGTCCGTCTGTCTGTCATTTACATTACAAATCGTTGTAGAAATTAATATTTACCTGTCTACTAATTCTTCTTTAATTTACTGTGAATATTCCCCTGATCTATGAACTTCTTGCTAAAACAAAAAAATTTATATTTATTTTTTTTTCTCAAATTATGAATGTTGTCATCCTTGTTTATTTTTGTACATTTTTATGATGATTTTATTCTAATAGATTCATAAAAAAGCAACATATTAATTATATTTCCATACGATTAAAAAATCACTCATCTTTCAGACATTTAAATTTGTTACAAGGACGTATAAGTCCATAGGCGATAAAACATAGCTTTAGATAAATATAAGAAAGGATATATAGAATATGAGGATATTGTAATAGGGAATTTTTATCTTCAATTTATGTTGTTAATATAGTCCTCAGATATTAGTCAAAACGTTATTCTATGGTCAGAGGAGGGGATGAGGGTATCGTTATATTAGCCAGCTGGGAGAAACATTTTATCACGATATGAGATAATCTCTCACAATATCCATTAATATAACGTAAAAAAATACTAATTATTTTTGGCTAATTTTATTTCAAATTGACCATATATAATACAAAGTGAACGATGTCTGTCTGAACCGATCGAGTTCTCCTTTACAGGGTAGCTTCTCATAGGTCCCGGGAAGGTTTATAAATATTTTCCTGGGGGGTGGGACTCCCCCCCCCCCAAAAAAAAGGAAAAATACCCCCCCTCAAAAAAAAAAAAATAATTTTCTTTTAAATCTAAACTTTGAAAAAATAGGTTGATCAAACCTCTTGGGGAAAAAAAGCCCCTAGAGGATAGGGGCGAAGCCGCTAGTGTAATATAAGACAGAATGACAGTAATACAACCTAGGGATCTAAAGGGATAAGATAGAAGCCATTAAATTGATGTACATCCCCAACATTGATACACAAAATTACCCCTTCTGTAGATTTTAAATAGTGGTTTAAACTTTTGGACACTCAACTTATTATTAAATCAACCGATAAAATTCAGCAAAAGGCCGGCAATTTTTTTAAGCCAAAGAATCAGAAAACGTCATTATAAAACTTTGGGGACTCGTATAATAAAGAGCCCAATGTCCTCTCCCTCCCTAAATACATACAACATTTTATCCGCAAAGAATTGCTTCGCTACAAAAATAATATTTTGGGAGATTTTCCAAGACAAAACGTCAATCTTTTTTATGAATATGATTAATATACATATTGACCAGATTGAGGGAGGGACATTGAACTATTAAGATTTAATGGTACCCTAAGTTTCATAAACAAGTCTTAACATGTTAGATTATTCTCTATTGGTTGGTTCAAATAAGAAGTGTTCTAATTTTCCAACCAAAATGTTAATCTACAAAAGAGATAATTTTGTTTATCAACATTTAGGAATGTACATAGATTTAACATCATCTGTCCTATCCCCCAAGATCGCTGATAATTATACACTTATTAATATAATACAGGGAAAGAGATATTGTACCTGAAGAGTATTTTGCATCCAATTTTTTTATAATTGAACATATAACATTTCTTTACACCCCTTTATTTTTGTACTAGAGGCCTCTAGTGGCACCCTATATGTTTGGGTTTAAAAAAATAATACGTTACCTATCTATGTTGCGTTCAAATCTCTATACGTAAAAAGAAATTCGAGAGAAGCTACCCTGTTAAGGTTCAGCGGTTATCGAGATCCTTCGGAACAAACAAACAGACAAATGCACATCCTGTTACTTTATTATAAGGATAGAAGGACAGTATTTTTTTTTTTATAAAAAGTATATATTATGTTAATTGCAATTTCAGAATATTATTATTCAAAAAAGCATGACAACATCCATAAAAGCGATTCCTTAAAACGGTAAGACAAACAAACATTAACACTTGTAGGATGTCAGAACTGAATAAGCAGAATATTAATGCATAAGTCCAAACAAATTGTAAGAAATTGTGTTACAAAACTTCTTAAATACAGGATACAGTTTAAACACATACTAACATTTTTAAGACTTGATTATAAAGATGCTTCGCTTATAACATTATACCTTATTGTAATAGGAATCATTATTCCAAAAATCATATGATATATAATTGTCATAGAAATCATCATGCAAAATTTTAAATCGATAGTACAATTCTAATTGCCCCGGACGCACGGACCGACCTATTTTCTAGAAAAGCTTTGCTTTTGAAAATGAACATATGCTATAATGTATATTATCTTTTGACTATCAGAAAAGTTTAAAACAAAATAAATTTTCTTAGGAAGCCTTATTCTTATCCCAGAAACTTCCAAATTTCTTTTATTTTAATTTAAGTAAAATGAGAGTATAACATATTGGAATTTCCAAAATTAGCTCATACATCAAACAAATTGGCACAGGCTTAAATTTTTTAGTAGCTAAGCTACTCTATAATCCGTTCATCCTTCAATAACGCTCTGGGGAAATTAGTTTTTCTCGGCTGCATGACATTTTTGTAGAATACATTAATACTTTTCGTGATTTTCTTTTAATTAATGCATGTTCTCTCTCCTTTATTTTCTTTTATTTTCTGATTGTTTGTGTGATTTTGCAAGATCTCATAAGTGACCAGACCTATTTTTACAAAATTTTCATAACAATGTCTGGCATGAAGATGTTTTAGGCTATTTCATATAAAAGGCAGTAACATTTTAGCCAGCTGCGAGCATCACTTTATCAGCGTACATGAAAATCTGGTGCAACATCCAGGTAATTATATCTCGATTGATAATTCATATTTTCAAAAAGAAACAAAAAGTATTGCTGGGGCTCGAACCCGGATCCCCTTTTTTCTGCCGAAGCCAGACCCTTCATTACCTTTTATAGAACAATACAATTTCAATATACGGGAGTCCATACAAACTTTAAATTATTTACAATATCTAACAAATAATAAAATCCTCATATAAAAGTAAATGGATGTGTGTGTGTGGAATGAGTTCTTCATTTTAGGGAAGCTACACAATGTAACGAAGCCCAATCTGTCCTACTTTTAATTCCTGTGACGTCATTAAAATGAGGGAAATGAGAGGAGAAGTGGTAAAGAAAACCGCTAAAAAAGAGATGGATAATCCCTCATTTTTATGACGTCACAGGAATCAAAAGTAGGACAGATTGGGCTTCGTCCACATAGGTGCTAGGGTGGTCTTATACTGTTTATATTTAATTCTTTGGGTGGGTATAGCCTTTTTTTTCTACCATTTCTCTCTCCCTTGGAGTTATTTAGAATACCGTAGAAGCTAGAAATCAAAGAGTTTTAAATTTACAGACAGTTCTATCAATTCTTATGTTGATATGATAACAGCAAACAGTTTATTTAAATTTGTGTGGAAACACCCAAAATTTTTCAATACTCATACACTAGTTGTTGCCATACGGACAGACCAAGTGAACCAGTACGGCCTCGAAACCGATTAATATCCGCTGGATTAGAACCGGTTCTCAGTCATGCTGAAAAATCATGTATAAAATCGTATATCTGAAAATTTTCCACCAATAATAAAATAGAAATCAAAAAATAATTAAATAAAATTGTTGCCCGGGCTCTCGGCAGCTCAGGACTAACAAAACTGATTTTAATCTTATGAGTTTTCATTTTATTATCCGTGGAAAGCTGTCTGTAATACGATGCGATAAATAACTATATTTTTTGTTGAGGAAAATGTGGGTTTTAAAATGAGAACATCCGTTTTCCAAATTATAGGCTTTGATTCATAGTTTTATAAGAAAATGAGATTCCAAGTACATGGTTATCACAGAATCATGGAGGAAATGATATGTAAATAAGTTGTAAAATCGACTGTAAAATTAGCCTTCTCTTTCACCCCCCCCCCCCCATCCCCATCTACACACTCAAAAACAAGGCTAACAAAATCCAAAAGTAGCGAAGAAAAAACAATTATTGAATGGATGAACGGACAAAGTGAGGCATAGATCAGATTTTCAGAGATAAAACAAGAAAGAAAATATGCAAAACTAAAAGAAAATCAACTTTCCTTCAAAAAGAATGTCTATGTCTTGACCGACAGACAGACGGTCAAATCAACGCGTAGATTAGATGAGAATATGTCATAGATTTTATCTTTTTTAAAGCAAAAAAAAAATATTTTTATTTGGGTCATTTTTTACTAGGGGCGATTTCTCTTGAGATTGTGGAGGTACCCAGTCTCAGAATAGTTAAAATCATCCCATAAGCTATAAAAAGCTTCACTGCAAAGGAGAACTATATCGGTCCGTTACATTTATACAAGGATATACTTTTAACTTAACCCCTGACATTATCCATAAAGAACCGTGTATGTAAAATTGGCAGGGATTTTTGTATCAATGTTTAAAAATTCTTGAGGACTGAAAGTAAATTAGTAGCACATACATTTTATATTTGTACCTTCGGTATAAATCAAGATTAAACTTCTATAAAAGTAACAGGGTGTCTGCATGTTGTACCAAAGGATCTTACTAACCGCCGGACCAATATGGGTATCCTTTAAAGCAGTGTTGAGAACCGGAGCGGAAGCCGTGGAGCCGCCATATTTTGCTGGAGCTGGAGCCGTAATTTTCGTTAAGAAACAGCTCCGGCTCCGGACTAGATAAATAAAGCTCGATTTTTTATGAATTATAATTTTTGTAACTCTGTTTTGTCATGTGCAAATGCCCTTTTTAAGTTTTTCAAGTCCATTTTTATCAAAAATTTAATTTTTAAAACCTTCAAAAGTCAAAAATAGACGTGGAGAATAAAATATGTCGAGTTTTTCTTGATTTTAGGTCGGAGCCGGAGCCGCACCAAAATCAAACGGCTCCGCAACGCTGCTTTAAAGTGCAGCTTCTACAACTCTACCCCCCCCTCAAAAAAAAAAAACCAAAAGTAAAGGGTTAACCCTCCCCCTTATCCAATGTACCCCTAAAGCCCTCTAGCTCATAACCACTAATCCTGAAAAAAAGAAATAGCAGCAAAAAATTTTTGTGAAACTAATAAAAAAAAGTTCAGACTTTTACAGAAAAAGGAATCTAAGTGAAAAAAAATGGTTTTTCAAGCATAAAAGATTAAAAAATGATTACTCAGAATTTACTTCATATGGCAAATAAAAAGTTTTTGACCCGTTACTTTAAATCAACTAAAACTTGTTTATAAACTTATCCCATAGGCTAAGCTAAATCATAGCATCCAACTGATAACAAAAAGAGAGGGGTAGGTTTCTGGTAAAATCCGTAAAGGTTATGTGTTATAAGAAAAAAAACAGTTGTAGAACGATGAAAATTTATGTTAACTTAAAAAAAAAAAATTTGTCTATAGTTCTTTTCAATAGAAATACACATATTTTGTGAATATTATCGTTCTACTACTATTTTTAAGCCTTAAAACACACACCTTTACGGATTCTACCAGAAACAAACCCCTCTCTTTCTCAAGATGTGTTACCCTTTGCGCTATATTTGCCAATGTAAATCCTATTTTACAATTTTTCGTAGAGAGAGAGGATATTGGTCAGTAGATTTTACTGTTTCCAAATAATTTATAAAAATTTTGATGGATTAAAAACTTTGGGGACTTTGGATGTAAGAAATTTTCATCATCCAAGGATTTTTACATCATTTATCGTCCATTGTCTTATCCCTTGGAAAGGAATTTCGAATCCAAAAAATTCCCATAGTATTTATCTTTTTCAATAAAGGAATTTTGTATAGTAAAACTATGAATTTTAAAATTTATTTATTATTCATTTTCTTATCCCTTTACCCCTGGTATTTACAGACATGGGGGCCCTCTGATCTTTGAACTTCTAGTTTCCATATTTGTAATATGATACTGAAGGGCCCTCCCTCAAAGCAAACTATCTATCTATCGTATTTTCTCTCTCTCTTTCTTTCTTTTTTAAAGGAGAAGCTTTTCTATAATTAGGACCAGTCCGTCCGTACGTCTGTTCGACCATCCGTCTGGAACGGATAGCTTTTTTCGTTAATTTTGGCATGTTAGAATTGTCTTATCGATCGATTTATGTTAGGTACGATTTAGAAAGCGTAACAACTCTACAATCGTTCCCAGAATGTCCCTACGTCCAATTTAAACATGTTGATTTTTAACTTTTTTAACAACAAATTTTTATGTGATTGTATCATCCGATTGATCTGTGAACATTATCCTGTATTAATGAAGTTTTTCAACAAATTAGCTCACACTTTTGTTTTGACTTTTATACATTATTAATTTGATTATTCAGTTTTGACACTCTACAAGTGTTAATGTTCGTTTGTCCTACCGTTTCAGAGCTTCGCTTTTATGGATGCTATCATCCTTGTCTTTTTTTTCTCCGACAAATCTGCTTTCATTTATCATATTTTTTGCTAGCGGCTGCGTCTTCTTGTGTTTTTGTATTCATAGAAGATGGGATTATACAATTAGTCTAGAACCACCAAGAAACTTATTCTAAAAATGAAATAGTCTAAAACCATGCCGTGATCTTTGTGAAGAGAAGCTAAAATGGAAAACCCCATCGTTTCTTGGTTGACTTAAAATTAAAAAAAAACCTCAATATTTTTATAAAATCTTACTTTCGCTATTTTTCAATCTTTCTTTATTCTCTACTAGCTACGCCCCTAAAGGCCTCTAGTGGCACTTTAAATGTTTAATTTTGACAAAAAATACTATACCTTGCAATGTTTTAAAGGAGTCTCTATCAATATTCTACGATACTTTGCAATGTTACGTAGGAGTCTCTATTCGAGAGAAAAAAATTTCGATTTATTGTGATTTCTCTTGGGAGGGTGGTGGTACCCTCCCCTAAAATAGTTATAAACCTTCCTGGGAACTATGAAAAGGTACCCTGTTAAGGAGAACCTGATCAGTTCAGCGGTTAGCGAGATCCTTCGGTACAAACACAGAGACACACAAACATCCTGTTACTTTCGTATAAGGATTTCTCTTTCTTTTCCCTCTATCTATCTATATGACAGTCAGATATTAAGAAATATGAAATATGAAGACTTAGACCTCCCTCTTCTTTAATATAATGCACAAGCGTGCCTATCATACAGTTTGACCGAGTAATCAGTCGAGTTTAAAAAAAATTCAACCCGCAGCTGCCGAACTCTGTTTTTAAAACACTTATTTTGCTTTTTTGAATTTCGTCATCATTTTTTGAATATTTAATTTGGCTAGCCGTCCATTCTAGTATTTTCTTTGGCGGTTATGTAACTTTTTAAAAAGGCATAGTTACTCTATTATGCGGGTATATCCGTTCTTCATTAAACAACTAGCGGCTTCGCACCTACCCTCTAAGTCTAGAGCCTTTGTCCCAAGAGGTAATTTAAAATAGTGGTGGTGCAGCACCAATGTTTTTAATACATGGATCAGCAAAAAATAGAAGGGGGAATATTTTTTGGAGAAAATAGCCTAAAACCACCACAGGACCAGCAGGTATATTCCCTGAAGTGTAGAGCCCATTCGGTTCAACGGTTACCGAGATCTTAAGCTTCAGACGGACAGACGGACATCGTTGTACTTTGAATTATAGATTACTACATACTATTCTTTTACCTTAAGGGATAAGACAATAGAAAATAAATTTTTATACTCCCCTAATTTTTAAAAACTTGTGAAAAGATTATTATATGATTCTAAAAAACAATTCTAAGTGAAAATATCCCCACATCCCTTATTCCCCCCTCCCTTCTTACCCACTTCCCCTTAGTTACATAAAAACAGTTTTACGCCAACTCTACGTCAATAAAATATTTGATTTTCGGCAATTTCAATTGGAATTAATTTGCTGAATGACAGCCTTTGATTAAAAACCAAATCACAGCAGCTTCAGCTATTATTGGATTGGTTTGGACACCGCAAGCCTGTACCACCCAATCAAAGTTTTAATAAAAGTCCTCAAAGTTTTTCTTAATGTTCAAACTTTTGCTTGATGGTGCTGTGCTGCTTATAGAAATATTATCCTTGTTTTAATGTTGGTCAGGGATCTTAAGGGATAAGACAATGGCCGATAAATTGATTTACATCCCTAATGATGATACACAAAATTTCCTCTTCTGTAGGTAAAATTAGTGGTTGAAATATAATAGGACTTTGGGGACTTGGGTAATAAACATCCCATTGTCCCCTCTCTCTCTGTTTGAATGTTGGTACTATTTTGACCTTACATCATATTTGAATTTTTAACAAGGATGACAACATCCATAAAAGCGAAGCTCTGAAACTGTAGGACAAACGAACATTGACACTTGTACAGTGTCAGAACTGATTAATCAGTATATAAAAGTGTAAGAGTCGAAACAAAATTAAAAATAAATTTGTTGAAAAACTGCTTGATACAGGATTATGTTTATGGACATACTTACTTTTTTAGAACTTGATTATAGAGTTGCTTTGCTTATAAGATTATACTTTGTTGAAACAGGAATCAATATACCAAAAATCAGATCAATCGGATAATTAGATCACATAAAAATTAGTTGTTGAAATTTTTTTAAAAATGTTTAAAATGGACATACGGACATTCTGGTAATGTTTATAGAGTTGCTACGCTTTCTAAATTGTACCTAACTTCTACAAGGATCACAATATAAAGTTTGAAATCGATAGGACAATTCTAACATGCCTAAATCAACGAAAAAAGCTATCCGTTACGGACAGACGGACCGACCCTAATTATAGAAAAGCTTTGCTTATAACAAGGATGACAACATTCATAAAAGCGAAGCACTGAAACGGTAGGACAAACGGACGTTAACACTTGTATAGTTTCTGAACTGAATAATCAGAATATAAAAGTATAAGAGTCAAAGCAAAATTGTGAGTAAATTTGTTAAAAAACTGCTTGATACATTTTTATTACATTATACTTTGTTGTCCCAGGAATCAATATACCAAAAATCAGATCAATCGGATAATTAGATCACATAAAAATTTGATGTTAAAAAAGTAAAAAAATCATCATGTTTAAAATGGACGTACGGACATTTTGGTAATGATTATAGAGTTGCTACGCTTTCTAAATCGTACCTAACTGCTAAAGGAATCACCATGCAAAATTTGAAATCGATAGGACAATTCTAACATGCCTAAATTAACGAAAAAAGCTATCCGTTACGGACGGACGGACGGACGTACGTACGGACGGACGGACGGATGGACCGACCCTAATTATAGAAAAGCTTCGCTTTTAAAAATTTATGCATACAAAGATAATTTATAAAAAAATAAACATTATGAAAATTATATGATGAATCATAAACAAGTAGGGAGTGGTCAATGACGATTAAAATAAAATTCTTTTTTTTTAAAGCTAATAAAGTTCGATAATTTTGGACCAGCAGTTTCAGAGGAGATTCTTAGGTTGAGACAAAAAATTAATACTGATTTATATTGTACTAGTGGCTACGCCCATAGAGGCCTCCAGTGGCACTTTAAATGTTTTTTAGTAGCGAAGCTACTCTATAATTCACTTTGTCCGTCCGTCCGTCAGTCAGTCCGTCCGTCCGTCCGTAACGCTATGGGGGAAATGGGATTTACTCAGCTCCTATAAAAGATAGAATGCTGAAATTTTTTGACAACATTCCCATCATTAAGGAGCACAATTGACTATAAAACATCATTGGCGTTCGGACCGATTTTTAGCAGGTTTTAGGCTATTTTTATATTTTTCACATTTTTCTTCATATCTTCAGTGTTTATGGTCCGATTTTCAAAATTTTTTCAGTTATAGATATCAAAATTAAATTTCCCGTCGTTTAAAGAAACAACCTTGAAGGCCAGACTGCCTTTTTAGCAGGTTTTAGGCTATTTTTATATTTTTCACATTTTTCTCCATATCTTCAGTGTTTATGGTCCGATTTTCAAAATTTTTTCAGTTATAGATATCAAAATTAAATTTCCCTTCTTTAAAAGAAAACAATCATGACGGCCAGACTGCCTTTTCAGCAGGTTTTAGGCTGTTTTTTTTATATATTTAACATTTTTCTCCATATCTTCAGTGTTTATAGTCCGATTTTCAAAATTTTTCAGTTATAGATATCAAAATTAAATTTCCCGTCTTTTAAACAAAGTAACCATGACGGCCAGACTGCCTTTTTGGCAGGTTTTAGGCTATTTTTATATATTTAACACTTTTTTTTCCATATCTTCAGTGTATATGGTCCGATTTCCCCAGTTATTTAAGTTAAGGATTTAAAAATTAAATTTTTTGTCGTTTTAATAAGACAACCATGACGGCCAGACTGCCTTTTATCAGGTTTTTGGCTATTTTTATATGTTTTACATATTTCCCCATATCTTTGTTTATTTTGATGCAATTTTCAAACTTTTATGGGATATCAGTATCTAAATAATTTTTCCCATTGTTAATGTTATGAGCATCTTTAATATAATTAACTTTGACCATCGTCATCATGCAAAAAAAAACAAGGTTTCATGTTTATTTTATCCAATAAATCTATTCTTGATTTTAGTAAAAACCTTTTAAATCTACCTGTACGTATTCCCATCGACGATTTTTTGTGCTTCGCTACTTATGGATGTTGTCATCCTTGTTTTAATAATACGTTACCTATCTATGTTGCTTTCAAGTCACTGCGAATATCTATTTTTTCTCTCTCGATTTTTGGTGATTTCTCTCGGGATTGTGGTGGTACCCTCCCCCAAAATAGTTATAAACCTTTCCGGGACCTATTAGAAGCTATCCTGTAAAGAAGAACTTTATCGGTTCAGTGGTTAGCGAGATCCTTCGGCACAGACAAACAGACACACAGACAGAAAAAACATCCTGTTACTTATAAGGAATAATTGCTTCACACCTAGCCTCTAGATGAAGGATGGAAAAAAAGTCTAAATCCACCACAAGAGCTTTCCTGAAAACGCAACCCATTCTGGCAAATTTTAGTTGCAAAGAGTTTCTTATGTGGGCACGGTACCCTTCCCCCTAAATAGTTAAAAACCTTCCTGTACGACCTATAAGAAGCTACACTGTTAAGGAGAATCATATCGGTTTGGATGACTTAATAAATAAAAAAAGAATATTGGAAATTTAGTTTTTCTTTTCTTACCCACAGAAAATTAAAAAAGATAATAATAATTTTTTTTTAAATTACAGTGAAAAAAAAATAACGCTGATTTTAGGCAGTACGACCGTCTTTGGATGTTTTATTCTTCAAAATGCTAAATAATGTTGACAAAAAAATCAGAGGTCTAACTTAAATAGCAGCTTTGATAATCGTATTTCTCCTACCAGTGGTAATACTGACGGACGTACGGACTACGGACAAAGTAATTTATAGAGTAACTTTTCTCTCTCTTATACAGAAATGAAAAAAAATATTCGTTAAGTAGTAAAATATAAATATGTTTAATAAATAGAAATCGTATTGTAATCAAAATTTGATTTGCCTTTCAATTTCAGACTTGAAAAATCAAGTTTGATTTAAGTAGAATAGGAACCCTACGGTGGAACTTAACTGAAAATTGTTATCTAACCATTTGTGAAAGCGAAGCTGTTCTATAATAAGGTTCTGTCCTTTGCAGGGTGATTCCTGTAGTAGTTAGCTACTATTTAGAAAGCGTAGCAACTCTATAATTGTTACCAGAATGTCCATATGTCCATTATAAACTTTTACAACAAAAAATTTCAACAAAAAAATTTTGATATGATATAATTATCCAATTAATCTGATTTTTGGAATACTGATTCCTAGGACAACATAGTAAAATGTTATAAGCGAAGCTTCTCTATAATCAAGTCCTAAAAATGTAAGTATGTCCTTACACAATCCTGTATTTAAACAGTTTTTTTTTACAAATTTAATTATAATTTTGTTTCGACTTTTAAACATCTATATTCTGATTATATAGTTCTGTCACTCTACAACTGATAATGTTCGTTTGTCCTACCGATTCATAGCTTGGCTTTTATGGATGTTGTCATCTTTGTTTAATAGCGTAGCATCTCTTTAAGAGTCCCTTATTACGCTTTCTTTGATTTACTTCACGTGACCTTCACCCCTAGCATCTATTTGAAGAGAAAAACAAGGATGACAACATCCATAAAAGTGAATCTCTGAAATGGAAGGACTAACGTACATTAACACTTGTAGAGTGTTAGAACTGAATAAACTGAATATTAATGGATAAGTTTATATGTACAAAAAAAATTATGTAGGAAATTTGTTGCAAAACAGATTAAATACATGATACTGTTTAAGGACATACTGACGTTTTTAGGACTTGATTATAGAGATGCTTTGCACAATACATTGTACTTTGTTCACTTGCTGTCATAGGAACCAGTTTAAAAAAATGAATAGGTTTAAAATGGACATATGGATATTCTGGTATCGATTATAGAGTTGCTACGCTATCTATATAGTACCTAACTACTACAGGAATCCCCATGCCAAGTTTAAAATCGACAGGACAATTCTAATATGCTAAAATTAACGAACCGACTCTAATTAAAGAAAAGCTTCACTTTTAATAATCTAAAATCAAGAGCAATATAAAGCTTCCTAAATGTAAAACTCGGTTCCTTAGTTAGCTAGATATTAATGAACATACACTTTTTCTCACTTTCTTACTGTACGGCAATTTACTGTTTTCTATTTTTGTTCTATTGTTGCGCTACTTGTAGACATAATTGATCTTGTTTTAGGTTTATGTAATATGACGAGTCTAGGTTTTTTTTAAGCTTAGACGTGTGTACGTCTAAATATAGAACAGGGATATTCTACCTGAAAAAAATATTTGCCTTTAACCTATAGGCGCTGCATTAGGAGTTAACAAAAGCTTTGTTAAATCAGCAAACAGGAAAGCTTCTCGTCAGTAGCGAGATGGTTTTAGGCTAGTTTATTTTAGGATCAAAGCTAAAGTTTTAGTATATTTTCCTACTTCCCTCTTAACACTTTATATATTAAGCAACTAGATGTATGGTGCACAGCCGCTAGTGATTTGTTATCTCCAGAAAATTATCCAGCAAATATTAGAACAGTTATTTGCATCGTATTATAAACAGCTTTTCGCGGATATAGAATGTACAGTTATAAGATTAAAACCAGTTTTTTTAGCCACAAGGTGCCGAAGGCACGGAGCAAAAAAACTGGTTTTAATCTTATTATTGTACATTTTTATATTCGTAGAAAGCTGTATTATATAATACGATACTAGACATAGTTTTTTCGTATGGATGAGAACCGGTTCCTATCCACCGGGTTCGAATGAATACGAGAATAGTTATTTCTTTCATCTTATTATAAACCGCTTTCCGCGGATATAGAATGTACAATTATAAGATTAAACCCAGTTTTTTTAGCCCCAAGGTGCCGAAGGCACGGGCTAAAAAAATGGTTTTAATCTTATGATTGTACATTTTTATATTCGTAGAAAGCTGGATATAATACGATACTAGACATAGTTTTTTCGTATGGATGAGAACCGGTTCCTATCCACCGGATTCGAATGAATACGAGAAAACAATTTATCTTTAGAGAATATATCCCTGTTCAAAGATAAAGCTAAAATGAAAATCATAATCCTTTTTGTGTCTTTGTACTTTGTCAGTACATATCCTATTATATTAAGTAGTAAGCTTTTTTTGTCTGCAGCTAACCGCTGAACCGAAATAGTTCTAATTTACAGTGAAGCTTCTTATAGGTCCTGCGTTAAGTATTGGTACGGTTTTAGGATATTTTTCTTCCCTTTCATATATCTTCCAATATAGAGCCCCAAGATGCTAGGGGCATAGTCGCTAGTATTTAATAGTTATTATTTAGTTTATCTATAATACAAAGTAGAATAATGTTTGTCCATTTACCTATCCGTCTGAAGCTTCAGGTTTAAGTAACCGCTGAACCGATTTGGCTCTATTCTTTAGAGAATATAGCTACTTGTAATGTGGTGTATCCACTTATAAAGTAACAGAATATATGTCTGTGTGTCTGTCTGCATGTAATCGCTGAACCTTTATCGTTCTCCTTGACGGTATTCATATCGAGGGAAAATTTATTGGGAGTGTACCTCCACCCTGCAAAGAGAAATTGCCTTCAGAAAGAAATACCTTCGACCTCTCCCCCCCCCCCCTCCCCCACCCAAAAACAACAAACAAACATATAATCTAAATTTGAATATAGATGGTCAAATGCTCTGCACCCCGTTCCCGATATCATGGAGGCCTCTAGGGGCGTAGCCGATAGTTTATATATATATAAACTTTAGTATAAATTAAGATATGGATATGACATTTAAAGAAAACCTGCAGACCTTTTGAATTTTGCGGCCCAGTCTCTTAAACTTACAATAAGTTGTAAAATGAAAATGATCCCAAATGATCTTATTGTTAAAACAATCTATGCATTAAAACAGATCTTGAAATGAATATTGAATGTCTTCATTAAGTCAAATTGTTAATTAGCATGTCATACTTTTTTATTCACTTTCTTTTTTCTTGTGTTTTCATGTTTTGATTAGTGGGGAGAGCTACAAATTTTAAATTGATAGATTGAGTAAAATGTAGTATTTTTTTTACAAATATACTCAGTAACTTATAATAAAATTATTCTAATCATATGTAGATTACCTAAAAGTATCTACCGACTAAAAACAACAGGTCAAAACAGTGGCGTACACAGGGTTTTGCAGGGGGGAGTGTGCGATTTTGACACCCTCCTTCCATTGAACAGTAAATTGACACTCAAAGTGCGCAAATTTTTTTCACACCTTCCTTAAATCTTAGCGGTTTGTCTTTTTAAAATTGAAACATTGTATTAGGGAGGAGGGGGTGCATCAGGTGGGTGGAGATCCTTGTAAAGCGGGTGTATCAAACCCACAAACCTCCCTAAATTTTTTAGGGTTTAGGATACACCTTCTACACTCCAATCACAAGAAAAGCTGTATCTAAAAAATTGGAAAATTATTTTTTTTGTAGAACATGTTGTTAATGATGAATACATTATTGAAAGTGATTCAACAACTCAACAACTTAGCCACTACAATACTTATATCATGGGTGTCACATAGGTATTTGTTTTACATGACCTGCGGGTTTTAACATTTTAGATATCATTATTTTGAAATCAGGGAATTTAGCAATTGTAGTCTACTTTAAATTACTTTTTTTTTGGGGGGGGGGGGGTAAAGTGGGGTGTGTTGTATTATAAGGTAATTTAAATTTTGATGGGCGTAAACATTTTTTGATTGGTATAAAAAAGTTTGAAGGGGTAAACCCCCATTAAAATAATTTTTTGAGAATACATTGCCCCCGTATAATGTCCTTGCTCTCATTCGTTGGGTTAAAAACTTGAGGTGCCTTAAATAAATATTTATTGGTTGATTCTAACTTACAATGTTTGATATTTTCACTTATTACTTAATCTATAGAAGGGGTATAATATTTTATTTTCATGATTGGGAATGTATGTCTTCGTTCAAAAGCAGGCAATTCAAATTTTTAAATTGTTTTTACTATCTCCCCTTGTAAATCACAGGGGGGTAAGAGTTTTGTTTAACCTCCATTCTCGTATGCCTATTACAAAAATTCTGTGCAACTAATGACTACCCCCCCTTTGAAGATCTAAGGGGGGATTCTTTCCACCCCCACCTATCCAAGGGTCAGAATTAACGTATGCAAAATGTAAAATTCTATCTATATTTTTTTATAAAAAAAAAATATGGCACCCTTATTTACATAACCATGTAATTAACACTCCTCTGGGCGCTGTGCTAACCTTTTGACTTTATATGCAAAAATCTGAGCAAAATTCACAGTAAGCAGGACTTGAAATTTTGTTTTAATTACCCTGTGGAGCTAATTATTAGCAGTGCATATCATCTTCCTGCAATGTCCACACAATCCAGTCAATTTTAACATTAACTTTTCCGTAATTTCAATCCTTATTTAAAAGTAACAGGATGTCTTTTGTCTGTATCGAAGGACCGATAAGGTTTTCCTTTGTAGCTAGCTTATCATAGGTAGAGGGAAGGTTTAACAACATATTGTGAAAAGTTACACTACTTTCCTAGTAGAAAACTACCCTAGGAAAATATATACCCCCTACTTCCTCCCCCCCCCCCCAAAAAAAAAGATTACTTTTCTTTTAGAAAAAGAATTGAAAGACTAAGACTAAAACAAGCAACACGATCTTTTTAAAATGTTGAATGTACGTTAATATTTATAGCTATTAGGTTGATTTGTATGCAAAAAATAAGTTTTTTTTAGATAAAACATTTAGCTGTTGTAAATGACCAACTGCTGTAATGTATTGACGTAAAATTCATCTAGAAAATATTTTGCCTTTTAGTCTTCAGACAATGACAACAACTTGATTTTCACTTTTTTAAAAGCGAGCTTTTCTATAGTTAGGGTAGGTCCGTACGTCCGTAATTAGCTATTTTTGTTGATCTAGGCATGTTAGAATTGTCCTATCGATTTCAAACTTTGCATTGTGATCCTTAGATATGATTTAGAAAGTCTAGCAACTCTTTAATCATTGCCAGAATGTCCGTACGTCCATTTTAAAAATGCTGATTTTTAACTATTTTAACATTAAATTTTTATGTGAAAAAAATTATTCGATTGGCCTAATTTTTGGAATACTGATTCCTAGGACAACAAAGTACAATGTTATAAGCGAAGCATCTCTATATTTAAGTCCAAAAAATGTAAGTATGTCCTTAAACATTATCCTGTATTTCAGCAGTTTTTCATTAAATTTACTTAATATTTTGTTTTGACTTTTATACTTTATATTCTGATTATTCAGTTTTGACATTCTACAAGAGTTAATGTTTGCTTGTCCTACTGTTTCAGAGCTTCACTTTTATGGATGTTGTCATCCTTGTTTTATTAAAATCGTGGAGAGAGGTGACATTTGACAATTATTGTAGCACCCACAGTTTTATATACATTCTCTCATTCCTTGGGTTAAAAAGTTTAGTAATTTTTTTTATCTTGAGAAAGGCTAATTCTGTCAGTCGTTATGGCGTTGAACAACAATTTATAGACCAGTGTCTTACCTCTCAAGATAAAACCTGGGGCAATAATTAATCATTTTTATAAAATCATTATTTATTTTATTTTTTTTTTGAAAAAAAAACATTTATGTCTTAAAGCAGACATATAAATCAAATTATCATTTTCTTTTAATTGTTGCCGATTTAAAATTTTATAAGGTATAACAATATCATTAAAAGTACGAGATAGGTAAAGTACAAAAATATCATGATTTATTATATTTTTAAGGTGTTACATACATAATTATTATTGGCAGAATAATCTTTTATTTTGAAGCTTTAACCCCCCCTTCCCCCATCCCCAATTAAAAAAATTACAGTCCCCACAGAAAAAATGGGATTGATTTTATTGGTTGAAAAGTTTAGATACTAATAGTTTGGAATCAACCAATCAAGATTTGATGAAAGTTACCAAAGTTTTTTAGCTTACCACAATAACATAAAGTGGATATAAAACTTTGGGTACCAGTGTAATTTACAGTCCAATGTCTCCACCCTTCCTTATAAGTCATCCTTATATTACTTGAAATAAAGTCGACAAAAAAAACATCGATAGAAAAACGATATGTTGAATTTAGGTCAGCAATAAAGCCTTTTATTTAATGCCATATAAACTATTTAAATTGCATTTAAACATAATGGCAACGGTTTTGATCACTATATTTGCAGAATGATGGATTTTGCAAAATGATTATAAAATACTTAAATCATAGGTATAAAAATAAGGATGACAACATCCATAAAAACAAAACTCTGTTACTATAAGACAAACGAACATTAACACTTGTATAAAGAGTGTGAGAACTGAATAAGTGAAATGTTCAATAAATTATAAGTACATTTGTTGCAGAACTGCCCAAATACAGGATAATGTTTAAGGACATACATACATTTTTAAACTTAATTATGGAGATGCTTTACTTATAACATTGTACTTAAAAATCAACAGTTTTTAAATGAACGTACAGCCATTCTGGTAACGATTATAAAGTTGCTACTCTTTTTTCATCTTAATTCAACAATTACAGGAATCACCGTGCCAAGTTTTAAATCGATAGGACAATTCTAACTTCCTTAAATTAAGGATTAGAGTTTCTGTTACGGACAGTCGAACGGACGAACCGACCCTAATTATAGAAAAGCTTCGTTTTTTAAAAATAATAGTTATCTAAGCCAAAGATTGATTGATTTTCTTAACTTTTTGTCTAAACAAATCTTAAGGAGTGCAAAAGTAGCAGGGAACCAAGGAATAGTTATTTCTCGCAACGTATTATAAACAGCTTTCCGCGGATATAGAATGTACAACTATAAGATTAAAACCAGTTTTTTTAGCCCCGAGGTACATTAAAATCTAAATAATAACAAAAGATCCTTATATAAAAGTAACATGATCTTTGTTTGTCTGTATCAAAGGATCTAGCTTACCGTTGAACCGATATGGTTATTTTTATAAGTGAAGCTTCTCATAGGTCCTAGGAAGGTTAATAACTATTCTTGGGATGGGTATCTCCATAATTAAATTCGCTATCTTTTAAAGATTATTATTAAAAAATGGAGGGTCTTCCCCCCCCCCCCCCCTTTTACATCTTCCTTCAAGTGCCCCTATAGGCCTCTAGGGAGGTACTTATAAAGCACTGAAAACTCCTGCTCGATTATTTTTGTGAAACCTTACCTAAACTAACCTGACAAAAAAGAAAAAACAAACAAACAAAAACAGCCCCCACTTATTTTCATTTTTTATCAAAATAAGGGTCAATCATTGTTTTCGTCTAGACACTTTGAGGCAAACCGCTCAAAATTTAATTACATCCGCCATTTGGCCGCTAAGATATAAACGGCTGTAAAACCCTGCCATCTATCTATCTATGTATTAAGAAACAAATGGCATATTATTACAGCTAATGTTATTTGGACTAAAACTGAAAGAACTGCCATACTTAACTTTTTAACCCCCTTCATTCTGCCAAACATTCCTTCAAAACTGCAAAATTGACTTGAGACTTTAATAATATCAGGAAGGGAGTTGACATTAGAAACAATAGTTTTATATAATACGATTTCTCATTTATTAATAAGGCTAAGTTTATTATTAAAATTATTACTATTAAATATGTACACTATTTCTAATATAAGTAGGGCCATATTTTGTTAACGTGATGCTAATGGTCAATTAGGCCTGTAATTCTGCAGTGCAATAAAACGAGACGAGCAAAGGATATACTTAGGTGTTAATAATAAACTAAAAAAAGCTTTTACAAATCTGGAAAAAAATGTCATTTTTATAAACAATATTTATGTTTTTAATCTTTAAAATCGGTCAATAACAAAAAAGTTTTAATAGTTTTGTATAAACTCCTCCTTCATAGGAGTTGTTTTTAAGGCAAGATTGAATGAAATATTGTTTTATGGTCAGGGAACCAGGTAAAGGTTAATTATATTACTACATAAACCTAGTAAGAACAAGAGTCCGATTTGACATCGATTTTATTGAAATGAACTTGTAGCTATTGATAATAAGTCAAGTACGTCCAACAGTCAAACGTCACTTTTATTCGTCGATCTTTTTCTGGATGTCCTAACTATTGCGCCAATACCACTTCCCTTGTATATGAGACCAATTGATTGAAAAAATAAGACATTGCTAGTTTGAAACAATCAATCAAGATTTAATAAAAAGTATTCAGAGTTTTAAAGCAAATAGATGAGATGAATTTGAAAACTATGAGATTTTTGGGTCTTTAGTGAAAAAAACAAGATTTTTACTTATATCACTTTTAACAATTAGGATTGTTAAAAATTTATTTTAACAATCATGAGAAAGTAATATACTTTAGATACATATTGTAATGGGTTTCAAACCCAGGAAAGAAGGGGACAATGGGCTGTTTAATACGCTGGTCTCCTTTTGATAACTTTGGGGACTTTTTATGATACTTGATTGGTTGATTTATTAAGTTGAGTGTCAAAACGTTTCAAGCAATAATTGTATAATTTACAGAAGAGGGAATTTGTGTTTCATCATGTCATTGGGGTTGTACATAAATTTATCAGAAATCTTCTTATCCCTTGAGATCCCTGTTTCAAACCAGACACACGTATGTCGACAAGAAGCAGCAAATATTTTCATGTAGTATGCCAAATTTTTACAAATTACCCTTGCACGATTACTTGCTTCCCAGGCTTTCGACATTTCAATTTGTATTTTGATTTTATTAAATGAAATTATCTTTTTTCGGGGGGTTGGTTGGTGGATAATTTTCTTTTCTGGGGGGTTGGTGATGTCCCATCCCTCAAGAAAATAGCTTAAAGCGCCACTAACATAAAGCAGTTCTACAGAGGTGGAAGGAGATGGTTTAAAAACATCTCAAGACTTAAATCTAAAAACGAAAGATTTATTAATTAATTAATATAGTTCAACTACATTAATCAATAAATATTTTTTTTAATACTGTGTTTTGAAAAAATATACAAAATTCTAGGCTTACCTATTCTTATAGTTTAATTGTCTAAAAAGGCTTAGGAAACGTATAGGCTTGTCTTGTAAATGTTATAGGAGTATATCTAATAACAAAGGTAAATTTATTTTCCCCTATGTTATTTTTTTCGAAGCTTTTAGCCGCTAGTCTCATATATAAAGCATGCAGATATGACACTAAAAAAACCATCACCCAATCAAACCTATCCTATTTTGAGCCAGAGAAGCCCTTTGAAGCTAGGGGAGAACCACTGGTTAATATTTAGAAAGTACAAGTTTAATTAGTGCCATTTACTTTTCTTTTTTTCCCCAGGGATCTAAAGGTATAAGACAATGGCCGAAAAATTGATGTACATCCACAATAATGAAAATTACCCCTTCTGTAGATTACAATTAGTGGTTGAAACATTTAGACACTCAAATTAAAGAACCAACTAATAAAATTTTTTTTAAAAGTCCCCAAAGTTATTAAGCCAACAAATAAGAAAATTGTATCATAAAAACGTTGGGGACTAGTGTAATAAACAGTCCAATGTCACCTTCATCCTTGCTTTTTTCCAATTAATTATAAACAGTTGAAAAGTATAAGCAAATATTATAAAACTATTTAAATATGTGAACAGGGAGGGAGGGAACATTAAGCTGTTTATCACACTAGTTCCCAAAGTTTTATAAAAACGTTTTCTTATTCATTAGCCTAACAACTTTGGGGTCTTTTATTGGATTTTGATTGGTTGGATCATATATTTAGTGTCCACACGTTTCAACCACTAATTGTAACTTACAGTTGGGGTAATTTTGTGTAGCATCATTGGGGATGTACATTAATTGTCATTTTTGTCCGCCCAGGCCTCCGTTTTCCTTCTGGGGGTTTTCATCTTAAGTTCTTATTGGGAATCCTGTTTAGTTCCATTCTCAGCACATGTCCTAGCCACTAGTTCTTTTAACCTCTACTTCAATGATATTGCACTTGGTCTTTGCATAATGCATCCATGTATATTTTACATCCATTTTGGTAACATTAGTGTAAACTCATTAATAAAACTAAATGCAAATACAATAATTTTTTTTTATGGGGACGTGCCAGTTATTGTTTGCATACCCAATTATGAACAACTTATGGATTTTTCTATTTCACCTTGTAATGGCATCCTTATTTTTCATTCAGGAACAACATTCATTAATTTTCAATAACTTTTTATTTATATTTAGAATTTTATTGCCACTAAAAGAAATCTAAATATATTTTTATATAAAAGTGCTGCTTGGCATAGAAAACATGAATAAAAGCAGCTTCTCTTAACATAACAAACTGTTTCTTAACTAAGATACCTCAAAATAGCCGCTAGATGCCTCGAGAGGCGTAGCTGCTGTAAGAGGTTATAACAAATATGAGTTGTACATGTTTAATGGGCTGTAGGTTAGAATCTTCTTTTAAAGGGTAGTTTGAAGTAATGAAGGATGAAGCACAGTCAATAAATTAAAAATAAGTCATCTATCTTTGACAGCAACTAAGAAAATCACTCTTCTCAATTTTAAAATTGATGTCTGCAAGAGCAATACAGATAGACAGACGGACCAAAGGAATTTTTGAGTTGATGCAAAGTGGTCAGGACTCGAGATTTTCTAAAATCAGCTTTCTATCTTTAATATGAGCTGAGTAAATTCCATTTATCACATAGGTAATCAATGATCCTTTAAGCAATTCCGTAGCAATACCAAAAAAGCCAAAATAAGTACAGAAAATTAATTGAAACCTCTAAATAAAAATCTGCTTGAAATTTAATTTAATGTATGTAACAGATGTTCAAAGCATTTGGTAGATATTTCTCTTATCCCAAAGTGAGCCAAGTCACAATGCAGTCCATAAGTACTACACCACTTCCACTTATCTTCTTCTGCGCTCCTGATCAATTTGATTTCGTGGCTGCTTCAGAGATGGGTTACCAAGGACAAATTTTCTACTTGGCTGGCGAGAGGAAATATGCCCTTATTATACTTTTTATATTTTTGAATGCTGATTAACGAAATTGATATATAATCAGTGTATTAAACCGTTCCTCATCCATACTGAAAAGTTGATTATAGCATCGTATTCCATCCAGTTTTATGAATTTAAAAATGTACAATCATAAGATTACATTATTATTAGATAAGATTTAAATCTTATAATTGCATTAAAAAATTGATTTTTGAAAAATTTTAAGGTTTGATTATCAGATATGTTAGGGGATGCTTGAACTTGCAGATGAGTCTTAGCTGCTAGAAAATTCCTGTCTTTGGAATTGGTTACACAAAACATAATTTTTCAAAAATAACCTTGATAACAAAGTGTTGTAGGCATATAATTAAAAATAAATACCTAACAACTTTTAATTAATAAGGGATTGCCTATCTAGGAATGATCTAAATACAAGTTTCACTTGGCTAGGAAAAGGTGTCACAAATGAAAATGAGACCTTTCATAATATATTTAAACAGAAGGACCTAATTCTTACTTATGCACCTGCTGGATCTGTTGAAATTGATTATGAACTTGTTTTCTATGAAAATCTTGGCTATTGTAATATGCTGAAGTGGACTAAGTTAATCAACCCTTTGTCTATATTTTCTGTATCAGATCTGGATGTTTATATAACTGATCCAGAAAGTATGATGCCTGATTTTCAAGATTTTACAGGAATGTATGAGCTACATATATGGGTATATATAATAATAGGGTGGGTTCATATTAGAATTAGACAAAGAGGGGATGTGCAACAGATGAAACTAACTTAAAGAAAATTTCTGACCGAAAAAGAATTTTAAAAAAATTGAGATTTAGAATGCAACCACTTAAAAATGTAATTCATTAATAAAAAAAATATGCAAAGACGACATTCAAGTCCTTTCCGCTTATTATCTCAGTTCCTATTAGTGCTAGAGGGCTAAATATTTTTGTGCATTTCCCCAGTTTAATAATGAATTTCCTAATATAAGTCAGTCAAAGTCATATTTTACTCCCTTACCCTTTATTTACCAACGACCAGACATATAATTGTATAGCTATTTGTATATAAGAGTAAAAAAATTATTGAACCAGAACTATGACTTCATGGTGCTCCTAGGAAATGCCTTGAGGAGTAGAACCAGGAACTTTTGTCCGTTTCAAAATATCTTGTTCCTAGCCTTAGAAATGACTAAAAACCACCATTTTTAAAGGTTTGTTGAGAATTGTCCAATTTATAGAGTTTTTTTTGAGATTTTCTCAGGCTAGGAATGGGATTTTTTGAAATGGTCAAAAGTTCCTGATTCTACTCCTCAATGCCTTTCCTGGGAGCACCAAGAAGCCATAGTTTTGATTCAATAAATTTTTTACTCCCATTTACAAATAGCTATACTATTTAATGTCTGGTCGTCAGCGGTTTTAAGACTTTGAAGCTGGTAAAAGTGTCTTCTAATAGAGGGGACAAATGTTACAACATATGGTTTAACCATTCTAATGACTCAATATTAGAAAGGCAAAATGATGTCAATTAAGATACATCCGCCAAAAATTTAAAAAAAATTCACCTTTTTTAGGAGTCACTTTTACCAGCTTCTAAATTCTTACATCATTAGGGTTATGAGATAGAAAAGGATTTAAGTTTCAACATTAAGATTACAAGAGATTTATACATTGAAGGAGATAGAATTGAATTGAGAAAACAGAATGATTTGTATGAGTGGAGAACTTATCACATCAAAGTTGATGTTGTGAAAGAGACAGAAAATTGTAAACTGTACTCAATAATGGAGGATTATTCTAAATGCATGATGTCCAATGATGTGATCCCTTTGTTTGACGAATGGGGCTGCTTTCCAGAATACATGTTTCAATCTATGAAATCTCAAGGCTTACCTGCCTGTACAGGTTTTTTGAAAATGTCAATAGAAGCTTCTAGAAAATGGAAAAATGTCATGGAAGATGTTTTGAATTTTAGACCATTGAGATTCTCCAAATCAAAATGTCCAGATCCCTGCAATCATCTGGTGTTTGGATCAACATTAGCCACTAAGAGGGCAAACAGGGAAGTTTCTATAACTAAATTTGTTACAATTACCAATGTCTATCTAGTTTTACTTTTATACATTTTCCTTTAGTATTTTGAACTTTTTTTGATTATACCATAAGAATAAGTATATTTCTTAAAAGTATTTTAAAAAATATTAAGTTAATTTTCAGTTTAGATTGTTTCTAACCTTCTATTCTTTCTCCAGGAATACAAAACACTTACTCAAAATTTACTTTGAAGAAAAGGTAAGAAGCTTAAACATGATCAATTCTTAAATGACATTTTATTGAAAATTTTACAAGTATAACAACAACATGAATAAGTAACAATATAATGAGCATTCCATCTTTGATAACAGTCAAGTAAATTACTAAATTATATAGAATTTCAATTCATTCTCACTGAGCATGACTGACAAACCAAGTAAGTTGTATGTTAGATGCTCATTGATGAATTATATCTTCCAAAAAAAAAAAAATCCAACCACCTATAAAAAATATGGGCTAAGTAAATCTTTTTTCTTATACTTCTACAGACTGACAAAGTGAGTTACAGAGTAACTTTGCTACCAATTAAAAGATATTTTACAATTTCTTAGAAGGTTCATCCAAAAACAGAAATAATACTTTCTACTGAAAGGGAAAAAAGCTTTTTTAGAATTGCTACTTCAGTTAAGCACTCTCAGACATAACGTTTTTTTTCAACAAATCTTAGAAAATCTGAAGAAATTGTATTTAAAAGATGTTTGCAAAAATTTGCAAAATTAATTTCTGCGTTATATGACAGATTTTTAAAAAATCTGTTATTTTCGGCATAAATTAATTTTGCCACATAACATTGCAATTAACTTTTCAATATGATTTCTAAGATTTTTAAATTTTCATACTTGTTTTCTACATTTATTCGTCTTTTCAAAAATACCTTTTATGTGAAGATTGGGTGGAAAAAACTTTACGGCCAAGAGTGCTTAACTGTGCTACATGAAAAAAATATATATATTTCTTACAGGTGTCAGTCACAGAACAAGTTTCAAGCTTTGGTGTTTTTAGTCTTATTGTGGAAATCGGAAGCTCTTTAGGAATTGAATGAGCTTCACAATTCCATTGGTCTGAGTAAGGTATAAAACTATGTATTTGTACCACTACCCTTCCAAGAGAAATCTCCACTCTCCCCCCACCCCTCCCCAAAAAAGAAGTGTTTTTACTTTTTCTTTTTAAAACTAAAATAGGAATATGTTGGGGACCCCACCATCCCAATATCATTGCCCTTAGAGGCCTCTAGTGGCTTATCCGCTTGCAGAAAATAAATACATTTTTTGAAATTATTTTGAGCTCATAAAAACACTACTGACAGGTCTATGGCTTGGTCTCTCTATCCCTGGTCTCCTAGAACTGATGATAGAATGGAGGAAGACTAAAGAGTTCCTGGTACATCTTTTTTCCATATTCAAATCTGTACAAAGTAATGCACCCGAGAATGGATAGTAATAAGGACGAAAACAACCCCCCCCCCTTTTCCCCTTAATTAAATTCAAAAATAAGAAGGGTGGGGTAGGGGTAATCAGTGGTCAACCGGTTTTTTTATGGTAAAGCAACAAAATGTTTACAAAATTTGATTTTTTGAGCAATAAACTTCTTATAGAAGGAAAGCAACTATTCTGCTATGTAGATCTCAATTTGCATTTTTATTATCAATGTTTTTTTCATAAGTTTCTTGTAAAATAAAACTAATATATGTATTTAACCATCTTAAACTTAAATAAATGTTATTTATATATATATATCAATATTATTTAACAAAGTAGCCACAGCCAAGTAGCAGAAAAAATTTGGTACCAGACAAATAAGGTCATTGAAAAAGGATGGGAGGTAGTTATCTGTATATACATCTATACTATAGATCACAAACACAACAAAAACAATAATCATAATCCTAAAATACTGAAAATTCACTGTTAAATCTTTTACTTAATTAATAATCCAACTTTAATTCCACCAATCCGAATCAAATCAAAACAAATATGAAATATCAAGTAAAAAATTTTGCATTGCATTTTGAGTATTTTATCCACTTGATAATCCAAGTTTCACATTTCATGAAAGTTATTATGCTCCTCCCTTCTGATTATTTGTGTTGCATTAATTACACACATATTTATACTGAAAACGATAAAAATTCAATGGTAGAGGGGACAATAGGCAGTTTTTCACACTAGTCCCTAAAGTTCTTGTTCTTATATATTAGCTTAACTACTTTGGGGACCTTAGTGATTTTTAATGGGTTGCTTCATTAAGTTGAGTGTTCAAATGTTGCAACCACTAATTTTAATCATTGGGGATTTACCATCAATTTATCGTTCATCGTCATATCCCTTTAGATCCCTGACTAAAATAACTGAATGTATTTCCGTGTCCCTATAATTTTATTAGGTGCGCCATTCATCAAATAGAAAGTTCTGAGGTTACAATTAACTATACTATTACTCTAACATTTCAGTAGGGTTTTTAGCTATTATGTTATTTAAAAAACCAACTATTGTTTTTAGGAAGCACTAACATAGTTTAAACAGGAGTTTTTACAATGATATTCATTTTAGATCTAAATGTTATTGTTTCAAATTTATGCCCGAAAATTTAAAAAGTAATATAGGAGAGGGATGGAATAAGTCTTAAAAATCAGGCTTTCAGTTGGACCTTAATAGATGAAAGGGGAGGGAAATTACCCATTCTGTAGATTAATATTAGTTTGAGCTCTTAACTTAATGAACCAACCAAAAGAAAATTAACTAAAGTTATAAAGTCAAAGAATAAGAAAACGTTAGTAAAACTTTGAGGACTAGTTTAATAAACATTCCATTGTCCCCTCTCTCTCTGTTAATTACTACTTATATATAGAAAAAGCCCAAAGTGACGAAAAAATCAGCCATATGACGTCATAAAAATGAGGGAGATGAGAGGAGAAGTGGGAAATAAAACCCCTAAAAAAGAGATGGATAATCCCTCATTTTTATGAAGTCATATGACTGATTTTTGGGTCATTTTGGGCTTTTTCTTTATATGAATTATGGTCTTTTACACAGAGAAAATGAGACAGAAAAAGTCGGAGGGAGGCAGCGTGTGTGTCTAACTCCCTCCCCTCCCAATCCTAAAGAGTATAGGGTTTAAATACGAATACTAAAATACAGACAACTAGCAAATTATTAGCATAATTGTATAAATATACTAAAAAACAACACTTTAATGTTATAATTATGTTATGATCTCATTACATTCATCTCAAAATAGCATCAATACATACAAAATTAGAAATTAGATAATATAAAGAAAAACTATTCTTGAAGCTTTTTATAATTCCAATAATTTTAATCTTACGGAAGGGGTAATTTTGTTTAATATCTTTTTATTATTCATTGTCTTGTCCCTTAAGATGCCTGTTGATTCCTAACTGGAGATGAACTGAAAATAGTTGCCGAATGTGTACGCAGTTTCCTGAGTGTTTCCTCATCCTAGCTCAATATTTACTACTAGCTAAAAAAGCTTCAAACTTCAAAAAAAAATCAAAATTTAAAAAATTCAAATGTATAATGTATAAATCGTTTATACATTCAAATTTTGATTTTTTTAAGGGAAGTTTGAAGATTTGTAGCTAGTAGTAAATATTGAGCTAGGATGAGGAAACACCCAGGAAACTGCGTACACATTCGGCAACTATTTTCAGTTCATCTAACTGGAGTATTTAAATTCAGGGATTCAAGGATAAGTTAATCAGAGATAATTTTATATTGCACACAGTGCCTTCGAAGGTGCTTTGACTTAAGTGTCAGAACCTAAATTGGGACATAGTGCATTTCATTACCCTAGGTTAGGTAACTTCATTTCACTTTTCAAAAAAATCTAAAATGCAGCGGTTTTTGAGAAAATTAGATTTAAAAATTTCTAGTTAAATTTTCACCCACTAGGAGTTACCGCATAATCATGACAAGAAAATCAAAGATTATCTATTTAATATTTTGAACAACTTTGCTTTTATAAAGTCAGTCATAAAACCTCCCTATATATGATTTATTTAAGGCTGAATTTCTGTGACCTTAGCAAAGCAATTGATAAAAATAGCCATTAATTACATCACTTCAGGAGTGGTTTTATGAAGAAATTTATTAGAGCAAACTTGTTCAAAATTAAAAATAAATAATCTTTGCTTTTCTTGTTATGATTATACGGTAACTCCTAGTGGGTGAAAATTGAACTTGAAATTTTCAAATTTAATTTTCTCAAAAACCGCTGCATTTTAGATTTTATTGAAAAGTGAAATAAAGTTACCTAACCTAGGGTAATGAAATGCACTATGTCCCAATTTAGGTTCTGACACTAAAGTCAAAGCACCTTAGAAGGCACTGTGTGCAATTAACACAAAATTGCTTCACATCCCCAGTTATAATAAACAAACTTATCCATTCTGTAGAAAATTTGTGCATAAAAGTTTTAGTCCTTAATCATGCTTGAACCAACCAATAACGATTTGATTAAAGTACTCAAGTTCAGTAAACTTTGGGTACCATTATAATTTAAACTCCAATTTTCCTTATATCCACTGCAGTTTAACTCAGGGATGATGCCCATTTGGCTGTTTATTACACTATTCCCATAGTTTTTATTATAACGTTTTCTTATTAGTTGACTTAACAACTTGGGGGACTTATATTGAATTTTGATTGGTATGTTCATTAACTTGAGTGTCCAACGTTTCAACAATAAATCTGTTTTACATCTAGTGTTTTAATTACTAATTGTAATCTACAGAAGAGGAATTTTGTGTATCGTCATTTGGGATGTAAATCAATTTATCGGCCATTGTCTCATCCCTGGTTTAACCAAACCCAAATCTATTTGTCATCAATATTTAGATTTCCAACTTTCTTGGTCTAATTTGTGGTAAAATTTAAACATGAACGAAGCAGCTTATAGTGCCTATTAAAAATAACTTCATACAATACAAATGACCAATGATAGGCCAGTATACATTGTAATTGACCAATGGCGAAATGTATACTGACCATTCCTCGGTCTTTTGTATTGTATGATGTCATTTCTTATTAGGCAATCTAAGCAGCTTCAACATGAACAGAAATCATGGGCTCGGCAGCCGCGCGTCAGAATCGACTAAGCCTCAATTTTGAATCAGTTTGGTCTCTTGCAACAAATTTAAAAGAGGGAATACCATATTTGGGTCAGGTTTATTTTTTTAATTGTATATGGTTGATTTCCCTGCGGCTTACAGGTGCCCGACGCGCGGCTGCCGAAATTCATTGTTATGGACTATGGAACCTGAAATAAAACTATTCTGTCTTTATAATCTTTAATAAGAAGTGAGGGGCTGATCAGTGTGCCGCTCCTTCAGTAATCCGATCCTTCAGGGGCCCAATCCCTAAGGATTACATTACCAGAGAGTTAGGGGCACTTCACCTTTCTTAAATTAACCTACAATAACGCTCAAATAATTTGTAAGTCCTGAGCTGGATCTATAAATCATTTAGTGGTGCGCTAAATCGGGGCGATCCAGTTCACCCCGGTTTGGTGCAGCAATGACACTTGTTGAGTGTCATTGCCGCGCCACTGGGCGCGCTGGTTCGCCCATTCCATTTTGATTTAAAGATTGAAATCTAATAATAATTAGGTGCGCCGAACTGGATCACCCCGATTTAGCGCACCACTAAACGATTTAAAGATCCAGCTCTGTTGTGGTCTAAATCAGGCATCTAAAGGGTTAAAACGTTTAAACACTCAATTTGATAAACCATTTAATCAAAATTCTCTAAAGTCCCCAAGTTTGTAAAGCTAACGAATAAAAAATCGTTGATGTAAACTTTGGGTAATAAACAGCCCATTGTACCCCCTCTTTCTGGATCTAAATGCCATATGAAGGAAACCGTCAAGCAGGGTTCGGCAGCCGCGCCTCAGCCGCGCATAAGCCTCAGTTTTAAACCCGCTTGTGTGCAGAAAAAAAAATTTAGAAAGAAGGATTGTCTGCTAAATAGCAGTTTTATACATCCAGCTGAATTTTATAGTATTACAATGACGATTTCACTGAGGCTTACACGCGGCTTACGCGCGGCTGCCGATCCCTGCCGCCAAGGATGCATAATGTTTGAAGCTTCGCTTCCAAAACGAACCTTAAAACCTTGTTATGGTAGATTTACATTTTATAGTTTTTGATAGTTAAAATATTTGAATTATTTATGATAATGGATTTATTATTACTTGGATCATACGCCAGATTATCATGTTCTCTAGTAAATTTAAATTTGTAGCGGGCTAAAATAACTATTCTCTCCAATATTCCATCCCTTCCCACGCGGTAAATTAACTGACCACGAAATGATGTCCATGTTAGCAACCTAACTTGTAGATATTTTTTCTCCAGTCATATAATATCCACTTACATTCTACATCCATTTTATGACCCTATCACGTCTTCTGTATGTATTTTGAGCGAGAAAAAATATAACGTCCATATTTTAAAAACAAGGATTAAAACGTCCAAAAAAGAATGAAAATTTGAATAACTGTATTTAGGAGTTGAATGATTCCATTGTATGACTTTGTACGTGTAACTTCTCTAAAAGTAGTGTGTATCTGACTGGCAGTCTGACCATCAATTACTGCACTGTAAAGTAAACTTGCTAAGTTGCGTGATTATTAAGCAAATAATAACCTGATTAAATGATTTTAACCATGTAGAACGATAGGATAATGATAATGTGTATAACTTTCATAATACTATTTATAAGGGTTTTTCATCTCAATAACCACTGAACCGAGTCTCCTTTTTAGGTAAGCTTCACTTAGCTCCTGTAAGGCTTTTAGGCTACTCTGTTTCTATTTTTTAGTCTTAGGAAGAGTTTAATATATTTTCCTATTTTAAGTTTTTGGTCTAAAGTTATTGATTTCAGCCTTAAGATAATTTTAGGATAATTTTTCTGCTCCTTTAAATACAGAGCCGCTAGATTCTAGGGGCGCAACCGCTAGTTGATATATAAACCTAAAATTAAATTGGCTTTTTAACAAATATTTCACGTTTAGATGCATATATATATATTGACAATACTGCCATCCTCTATCAAGAATGAATGTATGTAGGATAACGAGTAGCTTTTTCTCTATGAAGTGCTAATATACACAAATTTACATGATAATTAGAAACGAACCTAAATGTTTAACACCTATCAGATAGTTTTTTGCTCATTTTTTATGCTAATTTTTTGGTGTTTGCACAATTAAGTTAAAAAGAGCGTAATTGCAAATTTCATGGTTCCAGTGGACTTTTTTCACCCCAAATGGTTTTAAACACCCCTGGTGAATCTCAGTGCACGCCACTGCTGACTTTATGTTTAAATTAGGGATAAACTGATTGGATATTAAATTCAATTTCAGTCATCCTTATTATAAAGTAAAAGGATCTTTGTCTTTCTGTGTGTGTGTTCCGAAGGATCTCAGTAACCACTGAACCTATATGGTAGCTTCTCATAGTTTCTGGAAAGGTTAACAATTATTTTGGGGGAAGTTGCTACCACCCTCCCAAGAGAAATTGCACATGGAAAAAAATGACCCCAACTAAATTTTTCTTTTTAAAACTACAATTAAAAATTGAGGCTCGACTATCCCCCTTCCTCTAGTTATACATAAAATCCTATATCAGTTGGAGAATAAATATAAAGACAATTTTGTGTTAATTATCAATTATCCTCATTTTTCAACCTTTCACGCCACTAAAAACAAAAAAATTAGTGGGTGGGGGGGGGGGGGGGTGATTTATTTGTAGTCCATGTCCCTTCTCTCTCTCTCTATCTCCCTCTTTATCAAACACACCCTTTGGTTTTTAATAATGTGATAAAGTTAATAATTGCAATTTTCAACAATTTTTTCAATGATAGAGACAATTAAATCTTTCCTGAATAGCACAGTTTAAAAATAATGTTAAAACAAACCCACTAACAGTGAAAAATTGTAATATTGAGTAACATTCTTATATTTTATTAAAGTTAACATTTCAACCATGGAAAAAAATCATTTAGTTTTGACAAAACAAACAAACAGCAATTGATTTTGTAACAAAAAGATCAAAAAAATTGGATTTATAGATAATTTAGATTTAAACTTTTTTTTATCTTGTGCAATATTTTGAAAGTGCAATTTACTATAATTTTATCATAATCTTTAAAGCCACATTTTGCAAATTTTCTTTTGTAGAGGTTTCGTGATTTTTTACAATTTCTATCACATACAATTCAAAATGACTAAAACTTTATCTCAGTATTTTTATAAATGTATTTAAGTTCTCCATATACTTAACTTTATTCCTATTATGTAAAGTAGTACGGTATTCTGTCTGTAGCTTAGGATCTCACTAACCACTGAATCAATTGGGTTCTCCATTTTAAAGAAGCTTCTCAATCACATATGTCCCGTGGTGGTTTCAAAAAAATTGGGTTTTTTTTATTTAAGTCTTAAATGGTTTTAGGTTATTTTCTGTTCTTTTCTACCCTTTCAAATACAGATTTATTTTTCATATATGTAGTTTTTTACTGTATTGATAATGTTGTGGTCAATGGTATTTTTCTGGTGTAGAGTTTGGAAGTGGGGGCTTGGATGTAAAATCAGTTATAATGAAGACTGTTAAAGTAGTGTTAGAAAGTATTATTGGCTGGGTAAACAAATCAAGCTAGACTGTTAAGTGAAAGGTATGATGAATAGAATTATGTTGTCAACAAGTCCTCATGGTCTTATAGGGTACAAGCTGTGCATTCCAATACAGGATGCATTTTTGGAGATATGTGAGAACTGAAGGTTTTAAAGTAATAGGAGGCTTTTTTGTACAAAGAATGGTGTAATAGGATTGGTGTTCAGGATTATTCTGTCAATGGATTCATTTGAGGGAGGGCAATTGCTATGCTCAGTGAAAACTGAGACGAAGATAGAGGTATTGTAAGATTTGATTGCTTTGTCTGAGGAATATCTGTTGAATAGTGCAAGAGATTTTGATCAGCAAAGGACCACTCCAAGCAATTTAAGAGTTAGATACATGTTTCAAATGATTATCAACAGATTGTTTAGCCTTACAACAAGCTTCAATGATAATGTCTAGAAGCCCTATGGCTGACAAGCCAATCCAAAGACCAAGAGCACTTCCAAGCTCAACTATAAGGCTAAAAGCATCATAGCTGTATACTCTCTTGTAAACCTGGACATTTTTATCAAACTTTACATTTAGCAGTGAATATTTTGGAAAATTTGTAATTTCATCAACAAGCATGAAGTTCATCTTGAGTTGGTAGCAGGATGGCTTACATGTTGTGTTCATTTCTGCATTATCCAGAAAATCCCTTAGGTAGTCATTAGCTTCTGCATTGTGGGGCAGTGAGCTAGTACTGCACTTGATTGAATCAGTTGGGTACCAAATTGGTAAACATCCAAACCATTTTGTCAGTTTATATTCAAGTTCTTGCTGAAAACAGTCTCCAAAGTTACCGTCATCTTTAAAGTAGTCCTTGCAATTATCTCCATCATGAAGCGTATCATCGTGAAGTTCGAAACTAAGTTTGTAGTGAGAAAAACTGAACCCTTCTGAACCTTTTGTCAGTTTTCTGGAGTGTCCCAAAATTTGTTCTACTCTCAATGCAGTACTTCTGTAAGGATCTAATATATAGAATCTCATGGGTTCTTTGGTGCAAATTTCTACATACGAGTCCATTGAGAAATTAGCTATTTTCATGCAGAACCCCAAAGTAGTGATGTTAACTGTTTTATTATTACCTTTCATACTCTCAACATCTGAATAGTTGAAGTTATGAAGATTTTCAAACAGTATATCTGGTGTCAGGTTGCCATTGGTTGTATTTCCCATCCATGAAGGTGTTGTTGAATTGGTTACATTGCCAGCAAGAAAGTCAGTATGACTCTGATAACCATGTGCAGCTGCTTTGCCATAATCAAACTGGTTATCATTGCAGACATACACCAGTGGGCTTAGTACATCATCTAGAGTTGCATCTGACCTTTCAACAATCTCAGGTTTGCTCATATATTTCTCTACTGCCAGCTTCATTTGAAATATAAATATTCCCTAAAGCAAAAATTTGGACACATGACCGAAGAAGAAAATGTGCCTTTGGAAACATAGTTGGTGATATATTGAATATATTATTGTGAAGCCAGGCTGGTTAGTTGATTGGTTTTTGAATAATGGAAATATTCAAGGGTCTTGTAATACAAAACAAGAACAGCTACTTTCATTAGAGGTAAAGCTGATAAATGATAAGGGTAACAATCCGACATTGAGAGAAAAATAAAGACAAATGTGCTGAGAATATAAAGTGTGGAAGAATTAAAAAGAAAAAAAAAGATAGAGCCAAATTGTAAATGTGTGTATATAGTAGCAAGATATATGACTTATACACATTAGTTTTTCAATTTTCTCCCTTTTAGAATATTTTTAGATGTTACGTAGAAGAGATAGTGAAGGGGGAGGGAGAATATTAGAAGTAGAATGTGAAGGCAAAGTGAAAATATGAAATCAGCAAACCTCGATTACAGATAGACAGACACAAACACTTATAGAGTTGCTTTCCCCCCAACAAAACATTTTCAATATTTGTCTATTGGGACATAATTTGAGTTATCAGGACAAATTTCCAAATAAGTTTAAGTAGCGAAGCTACTCTATAATAGTTCACTTAATGACTGTCCGTCTGTAACACTATAACAAAAATGCGAAAAAGGAAAACAAAAACGTATTTTTTGATTATTTTTCAACCTTTAAATAAGATTCCTTGTTCCCAATAACCTAATTTCTTATAATTCCCCCCCTAATAACATACATGTAGCATAATTTAATTAAACCTTACTCAAAAATATCCCTCGTTTAACGGAGTTGAGTTGGCAAACAGCCAAGCTCAACTGAGTAATTATTTTTTCGCTTTTTTGCAGTCATTACCTTTACAGCTAGCTTTAATATAAATTTTTTTATAAATCTTTAAATGAAATAAATGTTTTTTACTTAAAAAACAAACATTTTTGCTTTAAAATGATAAGCTGACTCAAACTTAAAGAGTGAAAAAACTCGTTTAGGCAAGGAGGGAATTTATTCCCGCCTTCCTTTCAAAGCGTCTCCTTAGTCTTTCCACCTTCCGACTTGTTTACACTTTTCATGTAAGTAAAATTTCATATTAAGCGAAGCTTTTCAATAATTTGTGTCTGTACGTTTGTCTCAACGTTAGTTTATGCATTTTGGAATTGTTCTACCAAATTCAAATATGAAATTATATGATTCCGTAACGGGTTTTATATAATCATTACCAGATTAAGTATCCTAATTTCTGTTTTGATTCGATCCTATATAGAGCGATTAGACATACATGTTATTAGCGAATAAATATCTATAATAAAATCTTAAATTGTAGGTGTTTTTCAAAATTTTATATAGATTACATATATTTGCTCACATTGATTTATTATATAATGTTCGTTTGTCTGTCTGGTTTTCCTTTTATGGATGTTGCCATCCTTGTTTTCTCTGGTTTTGATTTTAAAAAGAATTTTGGTATTCAAATTTTACTTGCATTAACCGTATATAATTTATATGCATAAATTAACGTACTATTAAACTTAACCACCTTTTTTTGTTTTTTATTATCCCAAACCCAGTTTTTTACCCTAGCTGCTAGCCCCCCCTCCCATTTAAACAAGGATGACATTATCCACAAGTAGCGAAGCACAAATTAATCTTGGACAAACGGTTTAGTGGTCTTATAAAGTTGGAAGAAAAATAATAGAGATAATTATCACCTAACAAAGCATTTTCTTTGGTTAGGGTTATCTTACATAGTACAAGAATCAGCAGTTTATCTATTACCTATAGCGTTACGGATGGACGTACTGACAAAGTGAATTTTAGAGTAGCTTCGCATTAAATAATTATCTAATGTTTTAATCCTTATGTCCTTGTCTTTATGAGGAGGAGATTTGAAAGATTTTTACCTGGAGGTTTTGGACAAAACTGCAAATTTTATGGTTTAGCTTAGTTTTCTTCAGTTGTAGGTATCAAATACAGAATACTAAATTGCAATTTCTTTATATAAAAATAAAAGCATGTCTTTATATAGCTTAAGAACTGCTGGACAGATATGGTTCTCCTTAAGCGTGCTTCGTATTGGTTTTTAGGGGCGTAGCCGCTAGTGCAACTAAAATATCTTTCAATACCTAAAGATCATTTTTTCCAAAGCCTCAATTTATTTTGATTTACCGTAATGAATTCCCAACTTTAAAACCAGTTTTATCAGGGTTTTGTCTCAAAATAGGCGGAGATTTTCAAAAATCTAAATTCGCGCCATCCATGGCAATGTTGAAAATAATCCTAGGGGCGGGGCTTGATTTGAAATTACATTAACCCCTCTTCTAATTATTCCCCCTCATTTGTAGGATAAATTCCTTAAAAGTGGGCGGAGTCTACATATATAAACCAAAGCCAACCCAAACATAACCATAGTTTAAATTTATCCTTTGCAGAACCAACACAGCCAAAACCGCCAGAATGCCCAGCAATAAGACTTCCGCTAAGAAGAAGGCCGAGACTAAGAAGGCTGTCGCTTTGGGCGTCAAGAAAACTGTCAAGACCAAGAAGGCCCCCGGCAAGAAGGCAGAAAAGAAGAAGGCTAAGGCTGTAAGTATTTTTTTACACATTCATTTATCAAGTTGTGTCCAAAAATATCGTAATAAGCAATTTATAACATTTTACCTACTATAAATTACACTGGTACCCAAACTTTTATATAACCACGTAACCTTTTTCGTGGCACAAAACTTTTGGTTATTTCTGTTTTAACAATACATCTTTTGTCATCTATTTTTTAAGATAGATAGTAAATATTAACATTATTTTATATTTCAGACCGCCAAGGCTGCTGCCAAAACCGCCAAGAAGGTCACCAAGAAAGCCGCCAAGAAAGCAGCACCCAAGGCTGCCGCCAAGGCCAAGTAAACAACTGACAATGTCCTCAAGATAGTTACAAAGTCACATAAACTTAAGACTGTTCACATTTAAGACTTAAATATTAATATTAACATTATGACTAAAAAGATAATAATGTATTAGTGTAATTTTTAAATTACATCGTACCTGCCCAAATTAGTAAATCCTAAAACATTTTTTTTTTGAAAATACATTGACATAGTCATGAAAATTACAATAGTATCAAATCAACGTTATTTTCCAAATTATATTGTAAAATATAAGTATCAATAATATTTAATATTTATTTAAGAATTATCTGTACAAAATTATGACCTACCTGTAATACTTGACTCAAAAGTACAAAATAAACCTTGTTAATCATGATTTTTGTACATGTTTTTTTTGTAGCGCAGCTACTCCGTATTTAGGGCTTGAACGTACGTAATCTATAAATAACATTTGCATAATATTCACAATGTTTCTTATGTTGTTGGTTGATTATTGTGGTATTTAAAAGCGAAGCTTTTCTATAGTAATTGAAAAAATGGCAGATTCCGGATTCTAGCAATATTTTAAAAGACCTTTTTTTTAAAATTAAAAAAATTAAGTGCTACATTACATATACCCTAAAAATTAATGTTCTTGGTTTTCTCTATAATTCACTTACGAGAATCGAACCAGATTTTCAAAGAGATATATATATTATAATGATGATATTGACAAGTATTAAAAAACGGATTCGGATTCCAAAATTGGGCGGATTCGGATTGCCAACCCTAGTAATAATTATCCTATCGGTTGCAAACTGGATTCCTGTAACCGTTGTGAACGATTTAGAAACGTAGCAACTCTACAATTGGAGAGTACGGATGTCCGCATTAATCTTTTCGACAACACTATTATGTTTGTTTTCAGTTAGATACGATTAAGGAAGCATAACATATAATTTATAACAGAAAGCTTGCTCATACGTCCATGTAAAACGAACAAATTATATGTCTTTCTTACTATTTTCACGTAATTTTGCAACAACGTTATGTAAAATTTGTCAAGACTTAAAAATTAGTTCTCTGCTTCATATAAGAGTTATTGTTCGTTAGTCCTTCCTTCTGATTTTGGAGCTTCACTTATGTGGATGTTGTCATCCTTATTAAATACATGTTTTAGGGACGAAATAAGGTCAGTGGCGTGCCAAGGGGGTGCGGAGAGACCACACACCCCACTTGGCTTCATCAGGGGGTTGGATGCACCCCTCTTAAGCAAGTCTCTGTGTCAAAGGTTGTTGTTATGGTAGGGGTGAATTATCACCAATCTTTGAGCGCATGTATTTAATCTAATACTAAAGTAGAGAAGCTACTCTATAATTTGAAATGTCCGTCTGAAACGTGATTTTCTCGGCCCCTATTCAAGATAGACGCCTGAAAATTTTCAGCGATTAAATATGATTATATTTTTCACAGTTTCATTAAAATTCGTCAAATAATTGGGGTGCTAGATCGATTCTTAGATTTTTTTGTTTTTTCGACTCCTATTCAAGATAGGTGGCTGAAATTTTCATGGATTAAATACATTGAAATCATGCAAACTTCTAATGAAGTCTCATTGAAATATGCTTATTGGTTGAGATGCTAGTTCGATTCCTAGATTTTTAAGTTTTCATGACTCTTGTTCATAGAAAGACGGCTGAAATTTTTAGGAATAAAATAAGCTCACATTTTATATATTCCCACTTAGTTTAATTAAGATTTGCTTATTGGTTGGGGTGATAGATCGATTCCTAGATTTTCACAATATATTTTGATTTAATGTTTCCGGATGTCCATCCAAATCTTTTTTAGCTTCGCTACTTATGGATGTTGTCATCCTTGTTCAGTAATAAAAAGTAGAATATATGACACCTGCCATACTTAAGGTTACTTGAAGTTTTTATCTCTGAGATCTAAAGGAATAAGACAATGGCCGATGTACAAACTCGATGATGAAACACAAAATTACCTCTTCTGTAGCCTAAAATTTGTGGATAAAACGTTTGAACACTCAACTTAATGAGCCAAAATTCACCAAAGTTGTTAAGCCAGCGAATAAGAATACGTTATTATAAAACTTTGAGGACCAGTGCCCCCTCTCTCTGTATTTTTATGATTTATGTGGTATAAATAAAACAAGGATGTCAACATCCATAAATAAAAATAGGCATAGATAAATAAATTAAAAGAATAAGTGATTTATTTACAAGTCTGTACATTAGAATAACAAAATATAAACATTTTTAGGAAAAAATTAACAATTATATAATATAAAATATTTGGACTAGGTTATACCATTATAAGCAACATTAATACTTTGAAAAAAGGTTAACAAGGAAGTGTTTTACCATTACTTTTATTAAATCAAGCATAAATTTTACTATGTTAATAAAGATTTGTAAATTAAAATTACAGATAGGTTGATGAAAAATAAATTGATCTTTCAGTATAAGCTACAAAACTTTTAGGGAGTGATCAAATTGTCTTTCATTGACCTAGAATTGCTATTGACTAGTGGTCCCTTGTATCAAAAATAAGATTGGTTAACCTATCTGTTAAAAAAGGTATACCTATTTTTAGATAGGTTTTATTTGATTTGTTCCATAGTAGTATTTAGCTTTGAAAAATCCATGAAAAGTCTTGTAAGATTTATTTTAAATCAATCTGTCTGGGTTATCCGACCAATAAATGTCCGAGTCTGAGTTATCTGTTCTGTGATTGGTTGTGTGATGAGCATTTTTCCCGCCGTTTTTCTTTTTGTTGCCCCCGCCCCTTGGGCGTCCGCCTGCGCTGACCGTTGCACTGGGGGGATGGCGGAGAAGGGAGGAGTGAGCCTCAACTACTTTCATATCTAGAATGATAAATAGGATATTTTTTGTTACTTAGGTACATATTAGGTTTCAAACTGCTTCGAATAGTTGTTCAAAGTGTGGCTTTTCTGTAAAAAAAAGGGTCAGTTCGTAACGGATAGCTTTTCCCGTTTATTTAAGTTAGTTAGAATTTTCCTAGCGATTTCAAACTTTGCATGATCATTCCTGTAACAGTATGGTACAATTAGAAAGCATGGTAATTTTAAAATTGATAACATAATGTCGGTGAATGTCGGTGCCTAGCCTCAAATCTCAATTTAAAAATTGCAGATTTTTAATTTAGATATAATTTTTTTTTATGATATAATTATCCTATTCATAAAAAAAAATTCCTAGGGCAGCAAGGTACAATATTTTAAGCAAATAATCTCTTTAATCAAGTCCTAAAATGTAAGTATGGATTTTAAACAAAATCCTGTATTTACCTTGTTTTCTAAGGGCAGGAGGTACTTCTTGAAGTACTGGGGGATATTGACGTCCCTCCCCTTACCAGTCACCCTTCCTTCCAGGGATATGAAAGGTTTGCGTAGGACTAACTATCCTACCTGTAAAAATCCTCACAGTTACAGAAACCACCCACAAAACCTCAAACACTTATGGCTTTAACACAGCCAGAGGTGTGCATGAAACAAGAACTGTTGGAACTGATGCTCAGTTTACTGAGAATATGAAAGATGATGGTGAAATCCGAAAGGAAGCTATCAACTTGATGACAGGACCAATAAGTTCTAAGCAAAGCTGTAAGATAGGAACCTGGAATGTTAGAACAATGTATGAGTCAACTAAAACAGCCCAAGTAGTTAAAGAAATGACAAGTTACAATATCGGAATACTTGGAATTGCAGAATGTAGATGGACAGGACAAGGACAAACCACAACCAAAGATGGCCACCTAATACTTTATTCTGGTCATGAAAGTCAACATATGTATGGGGTTGCTATAATTATTCTAAAACGACATGTCAATTCACTAATAGACTGGAAACCTATATCAGACAGAATAATTAAGGCTAGATTCCAATCAAGGCACTGCAAGTTGACCCTTATCCAATGCTATGCCCCAACAAATGACAAAAGTGAAGAAGTAAAACAAGAGTTTTATGATCAACTGCAATCAATCAGAAACTCAGTACCCAAACATGACATGTGTCTGGTTCTTGGAGATATGAATGCTAAAGTAGGAACTGACAGGACTGGAGTGGAAAATGCAATGGGACACTTTGGCATAGGTACAAGAAATGAAAATGGAGAACTTTTACTTGATTTCTGTTTAAATAGTGATATGGTCGTAGGAGGTACATTATTCCAACACAAAAACATTCACAAATATACCTGGACAACACCTGATGGACAAACAAGAAACATGATTGACCATATTATGATCAATAGAAAATGGGTCAAGTCAATGCAAGACTGTAGGAGCTATAGAGGAGCCGACATATTCAGTGACCATGAACTAGTTGTCAGTAAGATTAAATTAAAGCTGAAGCGTACTGGCCATGATAAAAAGAGTGAGATTGGTAGACAATATGATTCTTCAAGATTAAAGGACCCAGTGATAAAGAATGAATTTGTCTTAAAACTCCGAAATAGATTTCAAGTCTTAGAGGACCTAAATGACGAGACTGAGATCACATGGACTTCAATTAAAGAAAACTTTCAATCTACTGCTAAGGAAATCCTAGGACACAAGAAACCAGAGAAAAAGGACTGGATCTCTGAAGAAACATGGAACAAAATAGAAGAGAGAAAGAAGCTTAAAAACAAAATTCATAATGCTCAACATTTGGCTGACATGGGCAATTTAAGAGCTGAATATACTGCTAAAGACAAAGAAGTCAAAAAGTGCACAAGGAAAGACAAGAGAGATTACATTGACAATCTGGCTGAAAAGGCCCAGAGAGCAGCTGACTTCGGTAACATGAAAACAGTATACAACATAACCAAGCAATTAAGTGGCAAATATAACAACAAGAGTGGTGAAACTATCAAGGCTAAAGATGGTAAATTACTCACTACAGAAAAAGAAGTTGCTAAAAGGTGGAAATCGCATTTTGAAGAAGTGTTGAACAGACCTGAACCTGAAATTACTGCTGAACCAGAACCAGGACATGAAATAGACATAGACACACGACCACCAACTATTCAAGAAGTTAAAGCTGCTATACATAGTCTAAAGAATGACAAAGCACCTGGACCTGACTTGATAACTGCCGAAATGCTTAAGGCAGACATAGATCTTTCTGCTAGGACTCTGACTGATCTCTTTGATAAAATTTGGAGACAAGAAAAGATACCAACTGACTGGTCTAAAGGTATTATCATAAAACTACCTAAGAAGGGAGATTTGAATAATTGTGATAATTGGAGAGGAATTATGCTGCTTTCTATCCCAAGCAAGGTCCTATGTAAAGTTATTTTAAACAGAATTGATGAGAAAATTGACAATAAACTAAGAGAAGAACAAGCTGGATTCCGTGCTGGAAGAGGCTGTGTTGACCAAATTTTCACCCTTAGGACAGTTATTGAACAATGTGTTGAATTTAACAAGCCACTCCATGTAAATTTTGTTGATTTCTCTAAGGCCTTTGACTCCATACACAGACAAACACTCTGGAAAATACTAAGAAGTTATGGTATACCTGAAAAGATGATAATTATGATAACTAAGTTTTATGACAACTTCAAAGCCTGCGTTTCAGTTGGAAACAATAAGACATCTGATTTCTTTAAAATAAGCACTGGAGTTAGACAGGGATGCATTTTATCACCTATTCTATTTATATTGGTCATTGACTGGGTGATGAAGAAAACCACAGAGGACAAAAAACGTGGTCTCCAGCTGGGCATACTAGGACACCTAGAAGATCTGGACTTTGCTGATGACCTGGCACTGATTTCAGAAACAATTAAACATCTACAAGCTAAGACAGATAGACTAGTCAAATACGCAGGACAAGTCGGGCTCTTTGTTAATGTCAAGAAGACTGAAATTATGAATATACCTACAAACCCTGATCAAACTATAACAATAAATGGTGAACAATTGAAACAAAGCAACAAATTCACCTATTTGGGGAGTGTTATCAGCAGTGAAAATGGCTCAAAAGCTGATATTAAAACCAGGATTGATAAGGCTAGGGTTGCTTTCAACAGTCTACACAACGTTTGGAATTCAAAGAAACTTGCCCTGAAAACAAAAATCAGACTTTACAACAGCAATGTGAAATCAGTTCTTCTTTATGGAGCTGAATGCTGGAGAACTGTGAAAACTGAAACAAATCAACTTAATGCATTTCACAATAGCTGCCTAAGAAGAATTTGCAAAATATTCTGGCCAAACAAAATATCAAACATTGAGCTGTATGCTAAGACCAAGTGCAATAGTATTGAAGCTGAAGTGCAATTTAAAAGACTAAGGTGGCTAGGACATGTGCTTAGAATGGAACAAAATAGGTTTCCAAAAAAGTGTTTAAAATGGAACCCCACCACTGGTAAACGTAAACGGGGACAACCAAAAAAGACCTGGAGGCGGAGCACTGAAAAGGACCTCTTTAATTTGGAATTAACATGGGGAGAAGCTGAAGCACTTGCCAAAAAAAGGAATTCATGGAGGAGCACGGTGGCCGTATTCTCTGGACTCCACAGTCCAAAAGAGAGACGCGCCTGAACTGAACTGAACCTTGTTTTCTTCCCCTGTTACTGTCCTCTCCCCCTTCACTGGTATTATCCAGGTACCAGCTGTTCATACCCCAGCTTGCTTACCTTGTTTTCTTCTCCTGTTACTGTCCTCTCCCCCTTCACTGGTATTATCCAGGTACCAGCTGTTCATACCCCAGCTTGCTTACCTTGTTTTCTTCTCCTGTTACTGTCCTCTCCCCCTTCACTGGTATTATCCAGGTACCAGCTGTTCATACCCCAGCTTGCTTACCTTGTTTCCTTCCCCTGTTGTTGTCCTCTCCCCCTTCACTGGTATTATCCAGGTACCAGCTGTTCATACCCCAGCTTGCTTGACCGGCAACGTTCACTGTAAGGTCACATGATAAATATTATACTGTAAAAAAGTAACAGAATGTCTATCTGGCTTTATGTATCTGCTGAACCAATATGGTTTTCATTTACAAATAAGATTCTGGCCGGGTCCAGGGAAGGTTTTTATCTAAATTGGAGGAGGGTACGTCCAACTTTAAGAGAAATGACCCTCCCAAAATATTATCAATAATAATTTCATCCAAAAAATTTATACCTATCATTTTAAGAATTTGACGATTTAATGTCAGAAGGCAAATCCTTACCTGAACCTAGCCTACTCATTATAACCCATCCTTGGGTATGGCAGGTGTCCTACTTTAATCCACCCTAAAGACTGTGTAATGTTGATTTTATTAGTTATAATTTTTTAATTTTAGAAAGAAAATTAGGTAGCGGGTTTCGTCTTATTTTCACAGTAGTGTTTCTCCTATTTCTAGCCCCTGAGGGGGGGCTCTAACCCTGTGAGACAATCATTTACATTTACCTGACATAAAAAAACCCATCTTAAACTGTTTTTAACCTATTTTTTTATCATATATCAAAAATATACTATGACACCAGTAGAATCAGACTACAGAGCCCAAATTTGAATTAAGTCCCCAATAAACTTTTTTTGGGGGATTTAAAAATCAATTTTATATGTTGCTATGATCATTTTGATGGAAGCAAAAGCATTTTTTAGTTTGGGGTTAAATTGTTTCTTACAGAACAATTTGATGTGATTCAGATTATATCAATACAATAATAAAAACTCTACTCTGTTCGATGCAAATAATTTTTTTCTAAAACAATAATTTATATAGAAGAAATTTAACATTAAAATAAAACATGTTATTCTGAAGTCTGAACCAATTAGAAGGCTTGTTTCATTTCAGTTTTTTTACAATTCAAGAAAGAGTGTTTTCACAAAGTGACTTATTTCCAATGTAGTGAAATAATTTTTATTTATTTAAAATGAAAAGAATGAAAACTATACACATAAAAGATTCATGCTTTTTAAAAATATTTAAAAAAATAAGTTTGAATAATCTTATATTTTATCATATTTGTATATGTGACAAAAAAAAATTTGTTGTATTGCGTAAACGTTTGTTGTCATCTTTCACTATTTAACCCTTTACAGCCAATTTTTTTTGTGTTTTAAATAAGTGATGGAAAACAAGCACGATAAAGTTAATTCATTGATATATTGTAAAGAATTAAGTTTTTAATGAATTAATTTAGATGAAATCAAAAGGCCTAATTTTACTCTATACCAGAATACTATATATATGAAGCAAAACACTCTAAAAGCTACGAATTTTACCCAAATAAAAAAAGACCTTTTGCTCTGATCAAAAAAGACCACAGCAACAGTAAAATTAATTTTTAAATCCCCTCAAAAAAGTTTATTGGGGACTTGATTCAAATTTAGGCTCTGCAGTTTAATTCTACTGGTGTCATAGTATATTTTTGATATATGTTTTAAAAATAGGTTAAAAACAGTTTAAGCTACAGTGAAAATACGACCAAACCTGCTAATTCGTTTTCTTAATTTCCATGATCCCCATCCAACTATCAAAACTTATGAACTCATTTTAATAGGTATTTTATGTTAAAAGAAAAACTTTGTTAGATAATAGATGTTTATCATGCCTGTATGTGTGATAGCTTTTGTTCTTATCTGTCTTCCTCTTCCCTCTCCTATAGAACAATATTTATTAAACTATTGGTTGAGATGTTTGGACACTTTAACCATTAAATTAAGATTCTTTACAAAATTTAATTGCACAAATTGTGCTTGAAGGATAAGGCAATAATGGATGATAAATTGATTTACATTTAAAATAACGCGGAAAAAATTATATCTTCTTTATTTATACCTTATTAACAATGTTAGTTTGAACCAACCAATCAAGCATTGATAAATTACCTAAAGTTTAAATACACCGAACAAGAAGGCTTTATATTTAAACTTTGGGATCCATTATAATTTGCTGGCATCACATCTTTGGTCAAAACTTTCCCGCCAGTAAATAATCCATTAACACAATCCTTTGTTCCGCGCCAAATTCGGTTTTATAATTATTACTAGAGTTGGCTCGATATAATTATCTCCCTATTGGCTAGTTTTCTATATGCATATCTATTCTCAATAAATCTATTTTCCTCACCCGGCATTACTATCTAAAAGAAAGTAAATATTTAATAATTTAAATGATTTTTAAAAGATTTTTTTAAATTATATTTTTTTCTTTACATTACCATCACCAAAGGGTTAATGATGATGATTACAATTTTAGTTTAATATTTGAACACACAAAATGTCGCCACAATCGAATTCTTTTAAAACATAGTTTTCTTAAATTTATCATATTATAAATTTAAATTTTCTTTTTTATGATTAGAAATTAAATACATCAATATAAGGTAAATAGCAACATGAAATGAAAAAAATGAATTTATTTTTAATAAAGTAAAATAATGGGTCTTATCGTTCTGGGCAATGAGAGTTTATTATGGATTATTGGAGCACTATGAGTTTTAATCATATATTCCTTGGAAAACTTGAGCTCGTTTATAGACATTTATTTCCTATATAGATCTGATATGGATCTTGAAGCAATTAAGCAGGCCGTTTTGTACATGTTAAAAATTGGAAGATTTCATTAAATAAAAGTAATCGCAAATATACTTAGTAAATAATAAAACCAACCTGAAACAGCGTCTAGACTGCTCTCTGACGTCACGGAGTACCCACTTCTGCTACAACAGTCATCTACAATAAAGAAATATTATTATGTAAAAGTAACAGGATGTCTATCTATGTGTCTGTAGCCAATAACTTAAACAATATAATCTCATTTACAGTGAAGCTTTTTATAAGTTCAGTTAAACTTTAATTAAAACGGAAAAAAACGGTCAAAAGGACATACTGACAAATAAAGTGAGCTATATAGAATTGCTTCGCTGCTAGATTAAACAATGAAAGTTTTACCTACCAATTAACAGATAATTAATCTTCCCCTAATTTTTCTAAGGTTCACAAAACCTCTCCCCCCAGTATATTTCAACCAACTAATGGATGACTAACTGGGTTGGGGGGGGGGGGGGGCAAAGGGGTGTTTATCCTCTCCACCAAACGAATTTGGGGTTGTTGTAGGTACTCCATGAATTTTTGGATTTATTTTAGATTTTACCCTCTCCTCAAATTTTTTTACTAAATTAAAAACTTGGACGTCCTCGGCAACAAACACTTGACTAGATTAATTTGGGTTAAATATAAAATTATATGCTATCAACTTATCCCTGTATGCATAAAGGGTGTTAAAAAAACCAATCGCTCACAATTTGAACCACCATAAGTACTTCAAATCTTGGAGATAGACCCCATAATGTTTTGAGTTTTTGATGGGGCATGTAAAAACCTTTCTATAGACACCTTAACCAGATTTATAACTCAATCCGTCCAATTTGGCATAAAAAAAACAGACCCATCCAACTTTGAGGCATGACGGCTCTCTCTATTTCTAGATCTTGATGATTGCCAGGTCTTTATTTTTTATGCAAAATTGGCTACGATTGTGTTAGAAACCTTGTTAAGGTGTCTATAGAAAGGTATTTATTTACATGCCACATCAAAAACTCCGAACATTGGGGTCTATCAACAAGATTTCAAGAACTTAACACAGTTTGTTCTTTTTAAAAAAAGACAAATTTGTCTTAATTTGCAATAAAATATGCACTTTTCTGCGTAGAGCAAATTTCTCTGCAAGGTTAGGTCTAAAGCTCTAGGGCTCTGGAAGGGTGAATAGATTCAAAATTCATTGTCATTGCTTGGGTATGAAGTGTATTATCATTTATTAGTTTTGGACCAAAACTGCAAAGTTTATCTATAATACAAAGTAGAACGATGTCTGTCCGTCTGTCTGTCCGTCTGTCCGTCTGAAGCTTAAGATCTCAGTAACCACTGAACCGATTGGGCTCTACTCTTCAGGGAATATACCTACTGGTCCTGTGATGGTTTTAAGCTATTTTCTTGGGGGGTGGGACACCCCCAACCCCCCTAAAAAAATGAAAATACCCCCCACCAAAAAAAAAAAAATTTTTTTTACCTTTTCTTTTTAAATCTAAAATACGAAAAATTAAGTTGATCAAACCTCTTGGGGCAAAGCCCCTGGAGGCTAGGGGCGAAGCCGCTAGTATTGAAAAAAGTGAAGCGATTAGTTTATTTTTTACACCCTTTATGTACCTGAAGTGACCTCATGACGACAATTTTTCTTAACTCGGTGTAAAGTCAGCTCAGCTCCACTTTCTGCTCCTTAAACAAAGGTGTAATGAAGGGAAGGTACCCAAAGTTTTATAACAACTTTATCTTATTCGTGGGCTACAAAACTTCGGGTACTTTTTCAAAATGGTTTGTGTCGATATTTTGTACTGCTTTAGACCTACTTAATAGTTTTTTGTTTTGTTTTTTAATTGATCACGGTTGAAAAAATATCGGTCCCATTTGGCCTTTGGGACTATGATCCCCCACTTTGTAGAGCACAGGCCCCAACCTCTTATTTTGACTAAAATTAAGGTGGGGTTAGGGGGGGGGGGTGTATTTTCATTCATTTGGATATATATTACTTTCGTCAGGTTGCGGGGGTGTTTCAGTGCTCGATGGGCACTTATGGGTAAAGCCACACCAGCTAATTTTTGGCTAGTGTTTATTTTTACCCCCTTTGGGCTTCTTTTTTGGGGGTTAGGAGATTTTAAACAAAAACCTGTCAAATTATCTAGATATACGCTGGTTGGGAAAATCTTATTCTTGTTTTTCTCCATAGTTGACGAATGTTTGCCTATGAACCAGGTTCCTAACTTGGCCCGACTGTTGGTACCCTCACTTCCACTTGTACCTGGAATAAAATAAATAGGTTGGTAGCTGTCTATTGTGTCCTTGCAAAATAGGGATAGATTTTACCACTTTTGACGTGCCTATTCTAAATAGAATAGAAAGTTTTTTTAAAATAGTTAAGATCTTGCTAACTGCTGGACCGATGTGGTTCTTTAATTCAGTGAAGATTCTTATAGGTCCAGGTAACTATCTTTCTTTTTAAAACTAAAATGTAAAGCAAAGTCAAAATCGTACTTTTATAGTACAGGAATCACCATGCAAAGTTTCAAATTCGATAGGACAATTCTAACATGCTAAAATTAGATTTTACAAACGAATTCCAGAATTTTAAAAAATTTATTTGTTCAACTACAACTAACAACGACTAACCTTCGTCATCTGAGGCTGATGCCTTTAAAAGTTTGATATGGCCCTTTTTAGGCTGTTCTAGCCGGTAGTGGGTTTCTGATTTATATCCTGTTACAATTTTGGGTAATATTCATAGTTAAAACATCCAAAAGTAGCAAAGTATTAAAAAAATCATGAATATAGAAATACCAGGGATCTAAATGGATAAGACAATGGCAGATAAAATGATGTACATTCCCAATGATTATGCACAAAATTACCCCATTGTAAATTAAAATCAGTGGTTGAAATCAAGAATGAATAAAGGTCCCCAAAGTTTTGAAGACAACAAATAAGAAAACGTAATTATAATACTTTGAGGACTAGTGTAATAAACAGCCCCCTCCCTCCCTGATAAATACAGACAAAGTGATTAGAATTGAAGGATCTTACTAATCGCTGAACTGATATGGTTCTCCTTTAAATGGTTGGGAGTAGCCTCTCATTGGTCCTGGGACTTTTTATAACTATTAGAAATCACCCCCCCCCCCTAAACAAAAAAAAATATTTTTTACCTAAAAAAGGAAATTTAAATGCCCAATGAGGCCTCTAGGGGCGCTTTTAGAAGTTGGCATTCTTTTAATTAATGAATATTTTCCTATAGATATAGCTACCACAACCAGACAAATTATTGATAATCCACAACAAACCTAAAATAAAATATTATAAATGTTAGATTATTCTTATATGAAAGTAACATGATGTATAGTATATGTGTCTGTCTGTCTGTTGCGAAGTATCTCTTCATAACTGATATGATTTTTCTTTACAGTGTAGCTTCTCATAGGTCCACAGAATGTTTACTATTTTGTGGGAGGGTACTGCCACCCTCCCAAGAGAAATCATCACTGGAAAAAAAGTCCATCCATCAAAAAAAGTTATTTTTCGAATTTAAAGTGGAGGTTCGACATTGACATACCCCCAACTTACATCCATCCCTCTAGCCGCTAGTCTATATTATAAAGAGTAAGGTTTTTTTGTTTGAAGCAAGGGATCTCAACAATGGCTGGTCCGATTTAAATATGCTTTTCAGAGAAACCTCATGTACATTTAATTAGCTTAGGTGGTTTTAGGCTCATAGAATAAATAGGAATAGAAATGAAAACCCTAAATATTTCTGGGAAATTTGAAGGAATCTTTGACTTGCGCAGTAAAGACAAAAATGCTAAAGTACAAATCACAATGACTAGTTAAGTTGTCACTAGTACATACTCTTGTTTTAATTTTGGTAACCTAGAGCGCAACCTAGTTTTATAATATAAATACTGAGACCAATGTTTTTTTTGGAAAATTTACATAAATAAAATTTTTTAAGGCTTAATATGCACATTAAAATTATTTTTAATCCATTGTGAATAGGGAAGAGGAAGCTGGATTCTTGGGTACATGGCTTTTAGTATACTATTGCAAAAGGAATTTATTTTGAATATTTTTTCTGAATAATTACTGAAATCATGTTATTTATTAACAGCCTTATAGCCGTTTTGGTCTTTCAAAAGTTTCAATTTTACTTCAGGCTAGCCAGGCAGAATCTTCTACCTGGATTCTATTCTATACTTTATATTCTTTGTTTAGGCTATATTCTTTCTTTATAGCCCCTAGAAAAATATAAGAAAACTTACCCCAATAAGAATGTAAGCTAATTTTTCAGGATTGATGGCCTCTTGATCAACTACGGCCGCAGCCTCTTTGCCAGTATGACCTTCTACACTTCCTATACATATATAGAAAGATAGATATAGATAGATAGATAGAAAATTGTTAGTATTTTAAATCTTCTACGACGAAGTCTTTACCAGTATACTCTTTCTAAATATCAGGGCTCTGCAGCCGCGCGTCAGCCGCGACTAAACCAGCATGAGTGCTATTTGAAAAGAGGGATTGCCATATTAGTGTCATGTTTATACTTCCAACTCATCTTTAAAATGTAAAGGGCTGATTTCCCTAAAGCTTACAAGCTGATGACGCGCGGCTGCCGAGCCCTGCTAAATAGGTCAACTTTTATTTAAAATGTTCCAAAAAAGTAAAGCATAACAAATCAGAAAGTCAGACAAGCGAACATTAATGAATATAGAGTTGCCAAACATTTTACAAATTGTACCTAAATGCTACAGGAGTCATGTAAAGTTTAAAATCGATACGGAAATTCTGACATGCCTAAATTAACAATAGCTTTTCATTATATATACGGACGGACGTATAGAGTATAGAAAAGCTTTGCTTTTAAAAATAAATACATATAAAGTGACAAACCTTCAGATTTAGGGAGAAGATTACTGTTTAAACCAAATTCCTTTTCTAATTCAGTAAAAACTCGAGATTCTTTTTCATCTAAAATTTCAAAATAAATATTCCAATCCGATTAATATCCGGAGGACTAGAACCGGTTCTGAGACATACTGAAAAATTATGTATCCTATTGTATTATAGACAATTTTTCTACGAATTATAAACTAAAATCCTAATATTAATACAGGTTAAGTCTTATAATTTTTCTTTTTTCTAACCGCGGAAAGTTGTCTATAATACGATGATATCATAACTAACTTTACTTGATTAAGAAGTAAAGCTTCTTAACTATGGACATGTGCTGTTTTGTATATTAGTTTTGAATGGTCTAACCACATTTATAAATGCATTTCCTTAAATCTTTTACGCCCCTGGAAGCCTTTAGGGTCGCTTCAGTTTATTTTTAAGTGAAAAAAATTTGTCTTAAACGTCAAAAAACCTTTTTTGGAAAGTAAAAAAACCGTTTAGATTTTTACCTAAATTATCTGAATTCAGTGGCTGATCAGCCTCCAGGCTGTTTTCATATTCTGTGACAGCTTCCAGAATTTTCTCCAGCTCTTGATCTGGAAGGCTGTTAACATTGATGGTGGCCTCCAGGCTCATCTCTTTGCCAGCCAGGGGACTTCCAGAGGATACACTAAATAGATAGATGAATGAATGGATGACCGGATAGATGGCTAGATGTCTAGATTGATGACTATAGATAGAACGACAGACATTCATAGTGGCCTCCAAGGCTCATTTCTTTGCCAGCCAGAAGACTTTTAAGGGGTAAACTAAATAGATAAAAAGATATTTACAGATAGATGGATGGCAAGATAGATGGCTAGATGTCTAGATTGAATACTATAGATAGAACGACAGACATTCATAGTGGCCTCCAAGGCTGATTTCTTTGTCAGCCAATTGACTTTTCAAGGATAAGTTATACTATCTTGTTTAGATAGATAGCATAGATAAATGGATGAAGGTATGGAAATTTTGTTGGATAGGTGTATACTGTTTAGATATATAGTCTTTATAAAGGAGAAAAATGTTTGAAAGTAGTTATCAAACTGAATTGCGAAGCGTATTACCTGGGATTAACTTCTTTGGTAACTTCAGCAGCCAAAACCTCTCCAGGTTTTACATTAAAGTTATTTGTCAAAAATGAGTTTCTACCAGTAATTTCATCATTTATCTTATTCAATATCTCTTTAATTTTATCCTCTTCAACGCTCAAATCAGCTGAAATATTATCAAGATTGCTCAGGTCAACTTCCGTCATGTAATTCCCGCCATTTTGAAAATTGTTGTTGATGTCAGCTGATACTTTGGCGCCATTTTGTTGGGCAGGGTTGCCAGATGTTGTGTCTGTTAAGAAGGGTAAGAATAGTCTGCCTGTATCTGAAAAATAAACAAAATTAAAGATGTAACACCATGTCTAATTGTTCAATGAATTACCATTTTAAGTGTAATACAATCATTACTTTTAAATAACCTACCTTCAATTTTATTAACTTTATTGTCTTCATTATTTTTGACAGCAAAATCCAGTTTGGTTGAGGGAAGGTTTATAAGCTCTACTTCTGTGTTGGGTCCGGATTGAGGGCGTCTGAATAGTAGATAGATAAGTGGCATTTTAGTTGGATCAACATAGATAAATAAATTAATAGTTGATAGACAGATAGATAGACTTACGAAGCATTTATTTTGAAAAATAAATAGCTAGACTATTTATTGAATATTAGTTGCTAATTGCTAAATTAACAAAGAAATAATTTTATTTATTTTTGGAAAAATATAGGTACATTGAAGAAATAATGGATTACCAGATAAATATCTAAATAATTTAACACTTGACAAACCTTTTGGAATTCTTAAGCAGAGGATAATAATTTCCAATCTTTCTGTCTTTGTCATTAATTGCCTGACTATCTGATACAAGATCTATGATCAAGTCCGTGCTTTTGCTTGGTTCTGAAGATAAATCATCAGCAAATACAAAGCCTAAATATAAATATATAAAAAGAATTAGATATATAGTAGGGACAAGGGATTGATCACCCGGCCAACTATTCTAGGAAAAATTCAACGAAACCTCTAAGCGGATAGTCTATGTGGCATGGTGCTAACTTTATTTATTATGCTTGAGGTTATCTTCTACGGCGTATATTTAAAGAACCTATCACCAAACATTGTAGTCTATTTGAACGATTACAACAAAGATTACAACATTGGGGTGGGATTCTCTTTCAAGTGATCATCTAGAGAAGCCAGAGCATCATCCGCTTGTTAGAATGCACTAGAAGATATTAGGTTGAGTAACAGACAACCAACTCTTTGATTGCACGACCTTCGTCTGGAAGTCCTAACAGTGCTAGGTATTGAGATGTCACCCACTCTCAATATTAGATGCATAGATACCCTTATTACCGTCTCTAGTATTTAGTTATTAATGCAATAAAATACCAGGGGGGGGGGGGGGTTCAAGCACTTTAAAAAATAGCTTAAAACCAGCAGCTATAAAATTAAAAATTTACCTGGCTGCGGCAGTTTGACAGGGTTCTTGAAGGGGTTCCCAGTTGTATACTCAGATATTATATTAGGTCTAAACAGATAATAATAGATAAGATAGATAGTTAAATAGATAGATAAATAAAAAATATAGCATCAAATTTACCTATAATTTTCTTTGATTTTTGCTTTTTCTTTCGGTTCCTCAACTTTTTCTTCTATACCATTGTTTTCTTTAAGTTTATCTTCTTGTATGGATGTCTCTGGGTGCTTTTGAAGATTCTAAAAAAAAATATTTATTACATTTCCATTAAAAAAAATGGGTATAGTCTCTTTCGTGGCAACGCCTCTTAAGGGACGTTTCGTCCTATTTTCAAAGTAGCTTTTCCCCTATTTCTAGCCCCTGCGGGGCCAATTGCCTAACCCTGAGTTGTAATCACCAAACCTAACTTAACCTAACCTAACCTATCAAAAGCTACTGTGAAAATACGAAAACATCCCTTGAGAGGTGTTGCCATGTTAAAAATGTTACTGATTAGTTCTCAGAAGCAGTAAATTTGTTAAAGGTATCAAACGCTTTTAGAAAGTCTAAACTACAAGAAATAGCTTAAAAGTAGCTATAAATATCAAAACTATTATATCCTTTTAAAAAAGTAACAGAATGTCTATTTGAGATTGCCAAAGGATCTCTCTATCCCCCGAACCGATATGGTTCTTCTTCACATATAGCTTCTCATAGGTCCAAATATGATTTAGAAACATATGGGGGACAGGGGAGGATATCATCACTCTCCTAAGAGAAATAGGGGCTAGTTCCACTCTACTACTCCCCTCCCCCCTACTCCCTAAAGTTCTAGAGGTCTTTAGAAACGCAGAAAAGTGTTACCTTAAAAATGGAATCTGGAAAAAGGCTGATATCAGGATAAACGGTAGTCTCAGCTGATTCCATCCTGATCGGGTACAATACAGCGGTCATATATATATGAGTTGAATTTAATGGCTACTTTAATCTCTATCTATTCTTTTAATTTCTTCCCTACTATTGTAATGACAACGCTTAATTTTTCATAGCTACTCTCTATCTCTCTCTTATATATAAATATATATATAAATAAGAGGTTAACTCACAAACAAAATATGAATTTTACATACTTATTGAGACATTACAAATTGTTTCGTGCATGTTTGAACTCTTCAGATGTCAATGTAAAACATATATATATCTTCTTGCTCTTTCTCTCTCTTTCTATTTTCTAATTTCGAAGCTTTTTAGAGTTCCTATAAAAAGTTTTTAAATTTATCCCGTTTTATGAAGACACTATAAAGGGTTTCTTCTCTCTCATCAGAGAAAGGAGTCTCCTTTTCTCTTTCTCACTCTCACACATTTTCTTTCTTTCGATCACTTTTCTCTCTCTCTATTATTGTCTTTTGTCTTTCTTTCTCTATCTTCTCCCCCCCCCCCCCTCTCTCTATATATATATCTATCTATCTTTCTCTCGCTCACTCTCTCTTACTCTTTCTCTCTCTCCATCTATATATGACCACTTTCCTGCGCAGTCTCTTTTCTAATCCAGCGGCCGCAACTGCATTTGCTTCCTCTTGTAAAATCTAATAAAGACCATTACTTAAAATATTCAGTCCCTAAAGTTGTTAAGCAAACGAATAAGAAAACGTTATTTTAAAAAAACTTTGGTGACTAGTGTAATAAGCCTAATGTCCCCTCCCTCCCTGTGAAATATCTTTTAGTTTAGTCTACGACAGAATATAGAGGACGGGAATGGGATACACTACAAGATCTTATTTTGGTGTATCACTCAACCAAATCTTGCTTAATGATATAAGGTCAAACACCCTTCTGACAACGAACCCTTTGATTGCACGACATAACAATTAATGGTAAAGATTTGTGTATGTTTTGGGCCAAGGCATTCGACATACTCTACTATTTATGTCGTGCATCTGACATACGGACAATAACAACATAACGTCTTTAGTTATAACGCGGTTATGGGCCGAGATTCGAACCTATCACCTTCCTGAAAAACGACTGGATGGCTTCATTTTATGCCACAGTCGCGGGTTAGTTTACAATCAACCTAACCCTTGGGTCATAATAAAAGAGTTACAAGAAATTTTGCACATGTTTTTCGGCGTTAAAAACTTGTTTTGCTCCTAACACATTATAAAATACAATTAAACAAAAATTATCCAAATGTCAAAAGTTGAAAAGTAAAGATTTAAGTATTGGTCCCTCGTCTAAAACTGGTTTATCCTGGTTTTCAGGCTTGAACTGAACTGGTTTTATCTGGTTTTCTTTCTGGCCAGAAACTGGATTATTCTGGCTCAGTAAATGGCTTAAAACCAGATTCTCCTGGTTTTATGACAAATATTATTTAGAGATTTATAGCAGGTATTTTTATGATATAATGAAATATAAAAGTTTCAGAAAATTGCTTGTTAAGCACTTAACCCCCCCCCCCTTTTTCGATATAAATATGATTAGTGGGGGGTGGGTGGGGGGGGGGTTAGTTTTATTTCTTTTGTTTAGGTTTATTGGGCAATAGGTATCGCTGCAGGTATTTGGCATAGGAGAAAAAAAACAACCCTCTCCATATTTCAACATCAAAAAAGGCAGGGGGGGGGGGGGTACCCGGGTATCAGTGTTCAACAGATAATTTGTGTGAAATCACCTAGTTTTCTTCAATGTTCTTCAGTGCAAACTTACGAATACACCCAAGTTGTTGAAAAGAATATTTGCTATATATTCTGTTGATAATATTGGTCATCCCTGATTTAAATTTGTGTTATCCTTTGGCAGCAACTGGTTCAAATCCAGACTTTTCTGCATTAGAAGCTGCTTCAATTTTGGGTTCTTCAGCAGCATTTGCAACTTCGAGTTTGGTGAATCCTAAATTAATATTGAAATTAGTACTTTCAAAGCCTAGCATCGTAATTATTAAGGTTTATTTTTTGTAAAGTTAGGATACCTCCACTAGGAAGGGAGGGGACATTGGGCTGTTTATTACAATAGTCCTCAAAGTTTTATGATGACATTTTCTTATTTGTTGGTTTAAAAACTTTGGAGATTTAGTGAATTTTGATTGGTTGGTTCATTTAGTTTAGTGTCCAAACGCTCCAACCACTAGTTGTAATCTACAAAAGGTTAATTTGTGTATCATCATTGGGGATGTACGTCAATTTATCACCCACTGTCATATCCCTTTAGATTCCTGTTCTTTTTATTTCATATTTTATATTTCTACCTGTTCATTTAAAGCGTCATCTTTCTCATTAATGACTTCTTTTTCAATAGTATCATTCTCAATATTATCATCATTACTACCGCCACCAAATAGTTCAGCTTCAAGAGCTTGAATCTTCTTATTCAAACTCGTGGATTTTTCTGTCACAGGTTTCGAGGATTTTTCAGTTGTTGATATTGTTGTTGTAGTTGAAGTAGTGGTAGCTGTAGTTGTTGTTGTAGTAGTAGTTGTTGTAGTTGTTGTTGTTGATATAGGTAGAGTATCGGATAATACAATGCCCGGCTTCATACCAACCCCTATATAAAATTAGAATAATTTTATAGTTATGAGAAAGCCCTAGAATTAGCTTAAAAATAAAAAAAAAATAAAAAATATCTATTCCTCTTTTAGTAAATTAAAGTAAAAGGGTGTCCGTTTATTAACGTGTGTCTGTGTGTAACGAAAAATCTTGCTAACCGCTGCTGGACCAAAAAAGTTCTCCTTTACTGTGAAGCTTCTTATATAATTATATCAATTGGGAACCTCCACCTTCCCAAGAATTATCGCCCATGACAAGGAAGTCCGAGCTTTTTTTTATTTTTTTTTTGGGGGGTGGGGGGGGGAGGTAATCTTTATATCATATATGCAAAGACGTCCAATTTTTAAATTTTTTTTTTTTTTGGGGGGGGGGGGATTAAAAATAATAATAAAACCTGGCGATATAAGTTTTTCAGAAATCTTTTCACTGGGCTTCAGCTTTTCAGGGGAGAGTTTAGGTGGTCGGATTTGTCCCGGAACAATTTTCCTAGCAGACAAATCTCCAGGTAGATCCAATTTGTAGACTGGGGTATCTCCAGTTTTGATTTCTTCTCCTAAAGTAATAGAATGTTGGATTAGTTTATTGTTTGTCTAATCTTTATTCCAATCTATGTACAATTATTCAATCCTAATATATTAATCCATTTATATATCTATCTGCCCTTCCTTATGTCTATCAATCTGTTAATTCACTAATCTATATATCTATCAATATGTCCATCCATATACATATTTTCTGTCCATATATCTATCTATCAAACCATATATTTATCTGTCTGTCTGTCCATATATCCAGTTTTCTATCCATATATCCAGTTCTCATAAAAAAAAACACACTGTATATATCAATTAATATATCTAACTAACTGTCAATTGATATGTCTATCAATCTGTCCATTATTATATCTATCTATCTATCCATGCATATCTATCTATATATCTGGCCATCCCTACAGATACATATATATTTGTATATCAATCCATCTATCCATAACTGGCAATCCATACACTATCTATTCATATGACTATCTATCTATTTATCCATCCATATAACTATCTGTCTATCTACCAATTAATATATCTATTCGACCTGTAATTCTTCTATTTACTCTATTGCCATCATTATTGTTATTATCCATATTCTTCTCATTAGCTAGTTCCTCAATAGGTATTAATTGTTCGGGAATATTTATAGGACCAATAACTCTTTCTTCTATTCCAGCTAATTTAGAAAAATACTTTCAATATTTGTAAAAAAAATCTTTTGATATCTATTTTAAGAGACTAGCAGTCTGCCCCAGTAGGACTTTAGTAGCACTTGAAGTGGGAGTAAGTTGACCCCCCCCCCCCTCTCCAATATTTACAGTTTTAGGTAAAAGATATTATGTATGAGGTCATTTTTTTCTAAGTGCGATTTTTCTTTGGAGGTTGTTACCATCTCCCAAAACAGTCATAAACCTTTAGACCTATGAAAAGCTACACTGCAGTGTAAAAGAGAACCATATCAGCAGTTAGCATGATCAGTCGGGACTTACAGAAGCAGACATCCTGTTAATAACACATAGGAATTTTAGAATAATTGTTTACTTTGAAAATTTTCTACAGTTATGCAGGGAGTAAGGGAGGGGAAAATGGGCAATTAATTCAATTTAAGAGGGTTCGCTGAAAAGCAATAAAAACCAGATTTATCAAGAAAATTTTACCAAAATTGAAAAGGGATCATGGTAACCTAATTTAGAACAAAATTAGTTCTCAGAAAAAAATCATTTACTTGAAAACTAAATTATCAACACATCACAATGTAGTAAACATTATGTAATTAATCTTGATTAGAACTACCTCAACCCTTCTGATATATTTATAACTGACCCCAAAATTCAAGCGGTTCTTAGATTATTTAATACATAAATATCACAGTAGAGTTTCTATACATGAAAAGACATTTTCTTGGGAAAAAATATTTGTTAAAACCAGCGATAAATAACAAACTTTTCTGTCTGCATATTCAAAACTAGCTCAGCTAGTTAGCGGGGCATTGATGCGCAAGTCCCCAAAATCAATAAGAATCTGCTGTATTCGTGCACATTCCCTTTAAGCCAGTCCCCAAAGTCTGAGACTCCTTAAAAATTGAATATTCGATCCATTGTCCCCTCCCTTACTCCCTGACAGTTATAGCTACTTCATCCCTTCGTCCAGAGCGAAGAGCTGAAAAATCATGTATAGCATCATATTAGAAAAATTTTCCATGTTTTTTTTTAAATCATAAAATCAATACCAATTTTGTTAGGTCGGGGTTTCGGCCACATCGATTCTAACAAAACTGGAATTAATATTACAATATTTACTTTTACTACAAAAGAAAGCTGTGTATAATACATTGCGATAAACAACTATTAAAGTATTTTTTTCCTGGAGAACTGAAAAGAGGTTGATACGGCCTTGGAGTTATGGTTGGTGGGGCTTGATACGGCTTTGGGGTAATCTTGGGGGTCGGCTGGTACGGCTTGGGTGTTATTTTTTGTCTAATAATACGACTTTGATACAATACAGTATTCATATTTTAAACATGTTTAAAAGTAGAGGTGACCATTTAAATTCAAATGGAAATCAATAGATATTAAGAGAAAGATGTACAAAAAAATTGAGAGAGAAAGAAAGAGAAAGAGAGGTAAATAGAGTGAGAAAGATAGAAAATGAAAGATAGACAGTAAGAGATAAAAAAAATTTGAGAGAAACAGTAAAAGAGAAAGAGAGAGTGCAAAATAAAAGTTAAATCCTACTTTAATACAGTGAAAAATAAGATTTATTGGCAATATCTGTATTGTATAAAGAACCTGATAATAGGAGCAGGTTGATGTAATAATGCCTCAACTTCTAGTGGAGATAATCCTTCCCGCGCTTTTTCATCTAAATGTATATTTTTATTTTAAAAATCACGAAACCTTTCGTGATCTATAATACAAAGTAGAACGATGTCTGTCTGTTTGTTTGTTTGTAACGAAGGATCTCGCTAACCGCTGAACCGATCGGGTTCACCTTAACAGGGTAACTTTTCATAGGTCCCGGGAAGGTGTATAACTATTTTTGGGGAGGTTACCACAACCCTCCAGAAAGAAATCGCCCCTAGACAAAAATTACCCCCCTCCAATTTTTTTTCAATTGTTTATTTATTCTATCTATCTATCTATTTATCTGTATATTCTTCTATAAATCCATCTATCAATCAATCTATCTATCAAAAATTACCATTATCTTTATAAAGTTTTCTTTCAGTAGCCGAATCTGAGATTTCAATGCTTCTTTTATCTTATCTAGTCAATTGGTTTTTTTATTCTATCTATTTATTCATCTGTATATTCTTCTATTAATCCATCTTTCAATCAATCTGTCTATCAACAAATTACCATTATCTTTATAAAGTTTTCTTTCAGTAGCCGAATCTGAGACTTCAAGGCTTCTTTTATCTTATTTAGTCAATTGCTTATTTATTTTATCTCTCTATTCTTCTGTATATTCTTCTATTAATCCATCTATCAATCAATCAATCTATCAACAAATCTACCATTAATTCATCTATCAATCAATCTATTTATCAATCCATCAATCAATCCATCTATCAATCCATCTATCTATTAATCATTACCATTATCCTCATAAAGAATTCTTTCTGTAGCCGAATCTAAGATTTCAATACTCCGCTCATTGCTCTTCACTACTTCATCTAAAAAATAGAAGATTTTTTTTTTAAAAGGTAAAATCTTTTTTTGGAGCCAAAATCCTATAAAATTTTCTTTGCTAGCTGTGGAGTCAGTTCCCTAGACTTACATGAATATAAATTGATATGTAAGAATTAAAAAAACTAATTTCTAGATATTCTAAGAAATATTATAGGATTTAGTATATATGTTTGAACATGGGTATGAAAACAGTAAAAGAAACTGAATCCAATCAAATGCAGTGTTGATATCACAAAACTTAAGTATTCATCAAATCCTGATTAAATCTATTTTCTAGAATTTCAAAATTACTTTAAACTTAAAACAACATCTGTGTTAATTAATTTTCCATTTAATCTTGGTATTACAGTTGACTGTACCTTTTTTATAGACTGATATGTAAACTCCTATTGCTTAGCTAATTATGCGTATTAAGAAAAACCTTTTTAAATTCTAATCTTTTCTATAATTAGGCTCGGTCCGAATGCCCGTTCGTCCGTAACGGAGAGTTCTTATTGTTAATTTGGGAATGTTAAAACTACCCTATCGAATTAAACTTTGCATGATAACAGTTAGGTACAATTTGGAAAGTACAGCAACTCTTTATTTTCTCTATAAATAAAACTTACCGTTAGCTTGTTGTTCAGCAGATAGCTCGACAGTTCTAGCATCATTCAGATCAAACACAGCATATTGTCTGCTCAAGTTAATAATAATAAGCATTCAATTTTAATAGAACTAGCTAACCACTGGAACGATATGGTTCTCCTTTCTAAGAAATCCTCATATTTGTTTCGGGAAGGTTTAGGTTAATTTGAGAGAGAAAAGTGACCATTCTCAAGAAAGATCTCTCTCTATCACACATATCTTTCTCTTACTCCTCCCTCTCTCTTTCTCTTCCTCTCTCTCACACACACTATCCCTCTCCCTATGTCTCTCCCTCCCTATCACTCTCATGAACACTATCTTTCTCTCCCTCCCTCTCTTTCTCTCTCTCTCTCAATGTCTCTCTCTGTCTTTCTATTTCATGATATCTCTCTCACTCCCTGTCCTGTCGTCTAATTTTAGAGATCCGCTTTTATGGATGTTGTCCTCCTTGTTTAAATAATATTAAATATTTATTTTCCTTTTTGGCGGAGGTTCTAGGTTTGTCTTCAAGTTGTTATTGTTTACCCTGACAAAAAAATCATTAAATAATCTCATTATTAGAATTGTGTTAATTTGTTGATGTAAGTTTTAAATTTTTAATATATGTATTAGTGTATTATTTATTAAAGAAATATTACAATGGCCGATAAATTGATGTACATCCCCAATGATAGATTACAATGAGTAGTTGGAATGTTTGGACACTCAACTTAATGAACCAAACAATCAAAAAATCCATCGAAGTCCCCTAAGCTAACGAATAAGAAAATTTTTGGGAATAGTGTAGTAAACAGCCCAATGTCCCCGCCCCTTTCAGAAGAAAATCATTTTTTATCAAACAGATATTGTACTTTTTATAATTTACCTTTTATTTGGGATATTTCTTCTTTTAGCATGTGGGTTGATATTTGGGTCCTGGGCTGACGTCTCAAATTTTCCATCTACTCTTCTGTTAGACTAGATAGATATAGAGATATACATAGATATATAGATAAATAGATAGATAGATATATGGATGTAAAGGTAGAAAGATGGATGGAAAGATAGATAAATGGATAGACATTTGCAAATAGACAGATGTAGAAATAGATGGATGGATAGATTAATAGATTTATAGATATATTTAGATTGAAAAATATCAGTTACATTCAGAGGTGTGAAAAAGGGGGGTGAGGGGAGTTATAACCAATTTCCAGGAAAAATTAAGGGTTTTGGATACCCCCCCCCCCCTCCCCATCCCATCTCTAGGTGTCCAACCACCTACAGCCTCATATTGACAAAGGTCTACATCCCCTGATACACACCTCAATACAGCCAAGGGGTTGTCTAAATTTTCCCCCTGGCAAAGTCCTCTGCACGTCACTATACTTTCTATTATAGAAGTCCTCGGGGGAGGGGGGGGTGTTTACTTACCTCAAACTTTGTAACACCTCTTTTCCCCCCTCCTCCAAATTTTAAAATACATTAGATTACCCCCTTAAATCATTGAAACCACTCATTTTACCCCCCTTAAAAAAGTTTAAACGTTCTTGCTTTCTATTTTGGATTTCAATTGATAATTAGAAATATAGATAAAGAGATTTATGAAATATTATATATACCTTTCTGTCTGGTGTATCAACATAAACAATATTCTGAATATTATCCATCTTGTTTAAATCATCAATTCTGGGAGAATCATTCTAAAAAACAAGGACGACAACATCAATAAGTAGCAAAGCACAAAAATCATAGATAGGATTTCAGACAAGCAGATTTAAAGACTATTTGTTTAAATCAAGAATAGACTTATTGAATAAAAAATCACGAAACATTTCTCACATATCTTTACATTTTTTAGCCTGACTGGCAGACCAACGGACAAAGTATATTACATACTGGATACTCATTGTTGATATAGGGAATTTACACAAAAAATCTCCCATTTATCATAAACAGCAGCTGAGAAAATCACATTTCCCTCATAGCGTTTCTGACATACTGACTGACTGACGGGTGGACAATCAAAGTGAATTAAAGAGCAGCTTCGCTACAAAAATATTAGTTTTCATGCCTTTTTGAATTACAAATAGAAATCCTAAAACTGATTCAAAAATATTTTCTAATGCCTTAAACTGAGGGGAATTCTTAAGAAAAACTTTTGCCTCACTAAAATCAGTTTGACTCATTAAAATTTTAGTGAGGCAAAATTATTCCCTCTAAATTTTTAGTGAGCCTCACTGATTTTATTGAGGCAAACTGATTTTGGTGAGGCAAAGTTTTTCAAAGAATTCCCCTCTGAACAAACAAACAATTCTATTGAAACAAGTTACTTACCCTATCTATGTTTACTGGTGGGGTCAGGTAAGCTGGATTCTAAATCAAAAAACAGAAATATAAAACTTTTTTATAAATCAAAACGATGCCTCTCTTTTAAGGCGTTTAAGGCTTTTAAAATCTGTATAAATATATGTATTTTAGAAAAAAACACGGAAGATAATATCCATAAGAAGCGAAGCACAAAGAAAATAATTATTTATATCATTTAAAGCATGACATACAGACCGACGGCTAAAGTAAACTGTATACTGGATATAAATTGTCACTGTAAATCTTTACTAAAAATTCTAGCTGTGTATGTTAAATAGCAACCGAGAAAACCACATTTTCTTGATATAAAGATAGTAAATTGATAATAATATTAATGAGAAAAAAAATAATAAAAATACCTGGGGACCGCCATGTGAAGCTCCAGGAGGAAAGAATCCTCCAGGCCGCCTTCTGTTCTGATCTTTAGGGGGTGGCAATTTTTTCTGTGGCGCAGGACCTACAAGTTAACCATAGATAGATAGATGCAGAATAAGGTGTCTCTTTTTTCTCTCTTTCTCTCTCTCTTTCTCTCACACACACGCACTCTTTCTTTCGTTCTCTCACTCTTACTTTATCTCTTATCTCCCTCACTCTCTTATTCTCTCTCTATCTCTCTCTTTGCATCACTTTCTTTATTTCTCTCTCTCACTCTCTCTCTATATATAACCCTATCTTTAATTTACCTTTATTAGGTGGTCTTCTCTGTAACTGAGATGTTTTAACACGTGGTGGTAGAGTAAATGTCGTCTTAGACTTGTTAGGAACAGCTGATTGGAAGATTGATGGATCCATTCGTGCGTTTTTGCCCGGTGGTTCATTTTGATTGGACTTAAATAAAGATGATCTTTTTACCTCTTAACATAATATTTATCTGTTAGAAAATATGTATATTTTGCTGTAATTGTTTTAAAACAAAAAATATAAAACAGGTAAATTTAATATCACTTTTAATAGCAGAAAAGTCAAAATATTTTCTTATATTGTTATGAACTTCTTACTACTAATATAGTCGGTTAAAAATTGTAATCTTTTATCTTTCAATCCATCAATTCATCTGAATCTATTTATGTATCCATCTATCTATCACTATCTATCAATGAATCTATCAAAAAGTTTATCTATCTATCTACCTTTAATTGTTGAAGAATAGGCCTAGGTCCTGAAGCTATACTTCCTTTTCTTTTAACTTCTCTTGAATTTGGTCGTTCTTCTCCAAAACTAGAATTTTATAAGGATGATAACATAAATAAGCAGCGAAGTACAAAAAATCATGGATTGAAATAAAGAGAAAGAGAGAAGGGGATTTAAAGAGCATTTGTTAAAATCAAGAATAAACATTCTATATTTTATAAGACCAAAAATTAATAGCACTTTTGATTAAACCGAAAATAAACTTTAAATATACATATTATTGTGGTTAGTCACGAAGGGTTATCAAAGTATTTAGTTAAATTATCTGACGCTAGATGCCACTGTGGCAGCATTTGAAAACTATTTAGTTAAATTACCTGACGCTAGACGCCACTGTAACAGCATTCGAAAACGGATTATGCTGATGATAGTTGTAACCTAAACAATTTAATGAAAATTACAGTTGTTTTTAGAATATTTTGATTTTGGTTGGGATATAAATTTAGATATAAGAAAATAATACTACAATTTTTTTGTAGCTTTATTAACCGTTTTTGTAAGCTTTTCTAACAAAACAACACACTATCAAGTTTCAGAATAGTTTTACAATATAAAAATGTTACCTTTATTGGCTAAACTGGCTACCCCAATGTTGGGTGGGGGAGGGGCAGTTATTATATCGTCTCCAGTATCTAAAAGAGATTTTTTTAATGAGAAAAATATACTTTTTATCTCTCTCTCTCTATGCTATTTATTAATGTATTGTCTATTTATATCATTTTTAATCATTTTTCTGATCATTTTCTCATATTCTTATTATCCATCAAACTTTATCTTTTTTCTTCTCTGATTGTCTTTTTCTCTATTCTTCTCTCTTTATCTTCCCTTTTTCTCTCCACTTTAAACTCCCCCAAATATAATACCTTGTCTGCTTTGAATCTTTGGTTGTTGATCATTCTTGTTATCAGAAAATCCATTGATGGAGGGCATAAACTCTCCCCCATAGATTCGCGGAGCAATTGTGGGGCGTTCTGATCCGATAGAGTACACCTAGAATGTTAGATATATATAGAGCTAGTTAGATAAAAAATTATTAGATAGGTAGGTTGATAGATAGGTAACTATATAATATAATAGATAGACATACGCAGATGTAGATATAAGATAAAAAAAATCAAAGAAAACTTTAAAGTTAAAATGTCTTTTAAAGCATGAACGACAGACAGACGGACATGCGCATTTATCATAGGAATCCCCACTGAAAAAATCAGTTGTCTATCTTACATAGCAGTCGAGAAAATTATATTCCCCCATAGTGTTACAGACTGTCTGACTGACAGAAGGACAGAAGGACAGACATACCTGTGGACCGTGGGTAGAACCAGTGGCCTCTTCAATGACCGCCAGGTGCGGCCAACTCTTTTCTATACCTAAGAATATATCGTATTATAGACAGATTTCCGCGGATAGTGAAATGAAAAATTTTAAGATTATTGCCAGTTTTGTTGGCCACAAGATACAGAAGGCCAAGGCTAACAAAACTGGTATTAGTTTTATATCTAATTTTTATTATTCCTAAAAAATTGTCTATGATACGATACGATAAATTATTTTTCAGTCCCTCCCCCCCATATTTTTTAAAAATTAGTAATAGGCTTACACCTGCGGTGCTCTAACCCTGCAGGTCTATCCAGTGACCAAACCCCCAACCTTTAATTTTCAATTATTCAAAAAATAACTTTGTATGAAAAGTAATACGTTGTTTTAATTATGATTATTTATTATATTTAACATATAAGTTAAACATTTTATGCCCTAAAGAAGGTTAAAATAAAATTTTTTACCTAAATTCATGTCTGGCATATTTGTCGACGAAGTTGCTAAATCTGTCAACATAGAAACATATGCCCCGCCGTTATTCCCGCCGAATTCACCGCCGTACCCGCCAAAAATGGGCCCGTCATCAATCTCATTCTCTGCCTCTGTCGCCGTGTCGTACATGGCGGGATCAAAACCGCCTGCAAAGCCCGCCGAAGGCGCCGATAGCATGCCGTTATAGCGGGGAATGGTGACGACTGAATCGGGTGGCGGTAGATCGCCAAAATCGACGATTTTCCCCGCCGATTTTGGAGGATTTTTAAAGTCCGAGCTCTCCATATAAGATTCTGTTAAAGGATTAATTTATTATACAATTATCTTAAAATATACCCCACCCCTAGTATTTAGGGGATGGGGTGGGGAGTAAGAAAAATAGCCTAAAAAACCCTAAGACATTTATAATGCTTCGCTGGAAAGTACAAACCAAAATCTCAAAAAATAAACAAAAACCCTTCATTTAACCTATACTATGCCCTCTTAAAAGGAATAAACTAATATATAAAGCCCTTAACGAGATCATTTTACACAAACAGATGCATAAACGAACTTCCTTTTATTTCAAACCTATTAAAAATTAATATTTTTGTTCATATCGCATACTATTTTGATTTATAATGTTAGTTAAAAACCTTATTAGGCAAATCAAAGCATATGTACTTAAGAAGGGTATATGAGGGCAAACTACATAATTGATGCTTTTTAGTGTCAAACCTTTAACGTCAGGGTACGATAAAAAAATACTTAAATTTGTAACTTTACTTCAAAATCAATTGTATGGTGCTTTCCCCCTAAAGTGCCTAGCGATCACAGAAACCCTCCCCTTCCAGTATCTTGAAATAAAAAAAGGGAATTTTTCTTTTTTCTAACCCCTGCGTGTTGGTAAGCTAAATCTGCAGTGCCACCGTGTATGCAACATAATCCAACTTAACCTAACCTGACCAAAAATTGACGAAATAAAACAATTTTATTAGTTAAAAATAACCCCAGCCTACCCTATTGTGAAAACTTAAAATATTATGAATACTAACAATTTCTCAATTCACGTAACATACGTTCATATAATAGATATAGTATATATTGATGGTCAAACTGGCTTCATAATCCGTCAAACCTAGTAGGAAAGAAAACCCCTAAAAAAGAGATGGATAATCCCTCAATTTTATGACGTCACATAGCTGATTTTTCAGACACTTAGTTACTTAAAGGGGGTGTTTTTGTCACTTATATATTTCCCCAAATATCAACCTTCCTTTACCCCACTTGATGTAAGTTTAATGGGGGGGGGGGGAGGTGTCAAAAATAGAGAGGGTGCAGTGGGAAAACCCTGTGAACGCCACAGCTTTAAAATAAACTAGCGGCTACACCCCTAGAGGCCTCTAAGGGCACTTGAGGGGATGGGGAGGGGGTTGATTTGACTACCCAATTTTTTGTATTTTAAATTTAAAAACAAAAAGTAAAAAAAATCGGGGGGTTTCTTTTTTTGGAGGGGGTTCCCATTTCATAAGAAAATTGCTTAAACCCATCACAGGACCAGTAGAGTAAAGCCCATTTGGTTCAGTGGTTACTGAGATCTTAAGCTTCAGACGGACAGACAGACATCAATATACTTTGTATTATGGATATATTCTTTGTGTTTTAAGTATTATTATTTATAATTTGTTTCGGACCAATAAGTTTCCAAACCGATAGATGGATTAAATGTAACCAAATTAGATACATATAACAAGAAAAACTGTTTTCATAAGTAGCGCAGTAATAATGTAATATAAAGTACATTTCTCTCTGTCAGAGAAATGTATGTATTTGACAAATATAACTTTAGTCTTGTGTGTTACCCTCTTGGAGCAAGATCACTTGCTTTGGGAATTGGCACAGACCAAAAGTGCATATTGTTACTGTTATAGTTATCATAACCTTTTTAGTAGCGAAGCTACTCTATAATTCACAATGTCCGTCCGTCCGTCCGTCTGTCCGTCCGTCCGTCCGTCCGTCCGTCCGTCTGTCCGTCCGTCCGTAATTAATGAATTGGGGGAAACCTGATTTTCTCGGCTCATATAAAAGATAGAGAGCTGAAATTTTTTGACAACATTCCCATTATTAAGGAGCACAATTAACTCTTAAACATCAATAGCGGTCGGACTGCTTTTTAGCAGGTTTTAGGCTATTTTTATATTTTCCAAATTTTACCCATATCTTTGGTGTTTCTGGTCCGATTTTCAAAATTTTTTCAGTTAAAGATATCAAAATTAAATTTCCCGTCATTTTAAGAAAACAACGATGACGATCAGACTGCATTTTTGCAGGTTTTTGGCTATTTTTATATTTTTCACATTTTCCCCCATATCTTTGGTGTTTATGGCCCGATTTTCAAAATTTTTGAGTTAAAGATATCAAAATTAAATTTCCTGTCGTTTGAAGAAAACAACAATGATGATCAGACTGACTTTTTGCAGGTTTTTGGCTATTTTTATATTTTTCAGATTTTCCCCCATATTTTTGGTGTTTATGGTCCATTTTCAAAAAGTTTTCAGTTTAACATATCAAAATTAAATTTCCTGTCGTTTGAAGAAAACAACAATGATGGACAACTGCCTTTTTGCAGGTTTTTGGCTATTTTTATATTTTTCAGATTTTCCCCCATATCTTTGGTGTTTATGGTCCAATTTTCAAAAAGTTTTCAGTTAAAGATATTAAAATCAAATTTCTGGCGTTTTAAGAAAAGAAACAATGGCAGCCAAACTGCTTTTTAGCAGGTTTTTGGCTATTTTTATATGTTCGACATATTTCCCCATATCTTTTTTAAATTCTAAAACTTTTTTGCATTAACAGTTTTAAAATATTTTTCCGATTGATATGTGCATCTAGTATGTAATTTACTTTAACCGTCTTCATCATATAAAATAAAACAAGGTTTCGTGTTTATTTTCTCCAATAAATCTATTCTTGACTTTAATAAATACACTTTAAATCTACTTATGGATGTTGTCATCCTTGTTACATTATAATCTGTAATTGAATTAATACATTATTATTAGTAAATTAACTGTTTGTCTTTATTACGCTACGCTACATTTTTGGCGCAGTCTAATACGGACTTACGGCTCAAATTTTCTTTTAATTGTATTATTTCTTTTATTTTAGTTTTGTTCAGGCATTTTTGAGGTGGCACGATGAGCTTGGACGTTGCTGAGTACAAGAAGATGTCTCCTGAGGAGAAGGAGGTGTTTCTGCTTAATTTCTTGGGTTCGGTCAATGGTAATATTAATTCGATCAATGGTAATATTAATTCGATCAAGGGTGAGATTCATGCTCTTGGTACTAGAATTGATAATGTGGCGGCGGAGATGGCTGGGCGTATAGCGCCGCTGGAGAAGCAGGTTAAGGAGTTGGCTGATAATGTTGAGACCAGCAGTACAGCGATTACAGGATTAGCTAACCGTATGGACGATTTCGAAGAACGAATTGCTAAAGAAAAATTGTTTGTGGCTGCACCTGATGTTGGAGGTGAAATCAAGGAGGAAGATTTGACGGTAGACGGTGGTTTACCTCCTGGATTTATGCCTGGACAACAACGAATTTTGGATGGAATGCGCAACGGAATAATTTGAATAGCTCTATGCCTTGGCAGAGGTCTGCTGGAGGCTCAGCTCAAGAAGAAAAACCTGGGATGTTTGTGAGTGGTTCACGAACGATTCATGGAGGGATGCGAGATCAGGATGATAAGATAATAAAGCTTTGGGAGCTGTCTAGAGTTGATGCTGAGGATAGCATTTTTAATGGAGTTCTCATGTGGTGTCCTGCTATATCTGAGGTTAAAGCGGAGGAATTTAATACGGTCAACTTCTTTGAGGCTGGACTGAGTGCTATGCAGGTTAGTTGGTGTAAAACTCTTGTTTATGTACCAGATAGATCTTTGTATATATATCGCAGGGGGAAGATAATGCCCATAAGTACAATGAGACATGTGCAAAACTTGATGACCAGTTTAGGAAGCATGCACCGGAATTTTTAGCGGACGATAGTGTGATATTTTTTGATGAATACTTGGAGAGGTTTTGGATGACTATACGTCGTTATCATATGACTAACCATCAAGTGTGTAAAGAAATACTGTTCGAGAAGTGTGTGGGTGTGAGATCAGCCTGTGGTTATACACTTAAACCAGCGGATATTGAGAATAGACGCTTGACTTTGAAAGGGTATTTGTGTAAGATGCGTGAGACATTTTTACCTCCTGATATGAAGAATGTGTGTAAAGATGCGTATTTATGTGTCAAACAACATGAAGCTGATAAGATTGATGCCTTTTTTGATAAGATATTATCATTCTGGAAGAGGGCTTATCCAAGTCCAACTGAGGATATGTTTATGGATTTCTATTCTCAAGTGTGCAATGTGGTTTTATCTCCAATTTTGGCTAATCAAATGCGTCAATTTTCATTGGACCTGGAGCGTGACGGACAAGTGCAGATGATAACTAAGTTTCGAACTAAGTTAATAGTAAGAGCATAATTGATTGTTAAAGGTTTACAGTTTAATCAAATTTCAGGTTCAATGGCTAGAGGATGCACAACAAATCAAATGGCATTGGCTAAGACAATGGTTGGTGGAGTTGGTACTAAAGAAAACCCTGTAACTATTGATCAGGTTAGTGATGACGACAGATTTTCATACAAGATAAATCAATGTGAGATTGAGTTGACAGACGAATTTGAAGGGCCAACTGAACTTATCCCTTTGATAGGCGCAATTCAAGGTGGTTTTATCTGTTTCTATTGCAATAGAAAAGGACATATGATGAGAGAGTGTTTTGACATTAGAGATAAAAAGTTGCCTAATACTAAAGGTAAATATTATTTGAGATATGGAAATAAGCCTTTTGTCCCATATAAGAATGCGCAAGTGAGTTTTAAGAAAGATGTGAATGGAAAGGATAAGAAGAAATTGGTAGGCGAAATTGAGGGAGGGACAAAGGATGATACAAAGGAGGTGTCATATGTAGATGGCATGGGGACATCTGATTCTGAAGACGATTTAGTAGCGGAGGTTAATGCGTGGAATAGTTCAATTATAGATGAGATTTTATGGTATTAATTATAGATGAGATTTTATGGTATTAATATTTTGAATATATTAAGACCAACAACCCTTATTCCGAAATTTGATTTTTACGCGGCATTGTTTGGGTTAGTGCGCATTGTAAATAAACAAAACAAAAATTAATATAAAGAGTGAACGAAGCAACTCTATAATTTGTGATGGGAATATTTTGATGATTTTATTTGAATTGTGAATATATAACATTTATTTGATATTGAATACGGACCTATGAAATTATGTTATTATGAAAATCAAGATATATGAATTTAGTTATTTTTGTTTCACAAGAAGTGGATATATTTATTTTTGTTCTTTTCAGGCTATTGATGTGTCTGACAGAGATAAGAATATTAAAAGTTAAAGGATGATACAATTTCAACAACCACAAATATTACAGGAATACAATTTTGCGAATATTTAGAAAATATGGATTTTTAAGATATAAAATTGTGAATTTAGTTAAAGTAATTGGAGAATAATTTGAAATTATACACTGAAAAAACGGGAATTTTGATGATATAGCTGTATTTTGTTTTATGTTTGATTCAGATATTATTGTTTTAAATATTTAGTTTTTAAAACAATTATATTGCGATTTAGTGATGTCAATTCAGCAGAATTTTCATGAAGCAAAAATTTTTATTATGCATTATAGATATTTGTGTTGCAAAAAGTGGAGCTGTCTCTCTTCTTAGCAGTGAGGGGGAGGGGGACATGCTAGCTAGAGGCGTTGGTTTGCGCAAATTTGCAAGGAAAGTTTTTGCGCAGGAGGTCTCTCGGAGCCTGAGTGGTGTGTGCTGATATGCGCAAGAAGAAAGGATGATGGTTTGCGCAGGGAGGTGCCTGCAAAGTCTGAGCGTGTGTTGGGCGTTGCATGCGCAAAAACAACAGAGAAGTTGGGCTGCGCAAGAAGGTGCTCTCAGGTATGAAGAAATATGTTTCAACTTTCAAGACTATCAGATTTAATTTGAAAATCTCTGTGGATGGTACATGAGTGAATATTTTGAAGAAAAATTAGGTATAATTGTATATTGCATTAAAACTGAATTTAGTTGTATTAGGAATTAGTTTTAATTTAATGCTACTCGAAGATTTTTTGTGAGAATATAAGGACATGTTAATATGTATGTTATCTCCAATAATTTGAAGAATTTATTCGTTTTTAGTTTAAAGAAAAAATGTTTGGTCATTGATAATCGTTAATAATTATGTTTATGGCATCTAAAATAATTGAATTATATTTCAGATTGGCCGTGAAGTCAGGCAGTTTGTGTTGGTTGATGTACAGCTGTTCTAACTTGATGATTGGTGTGCTGGATATTGATTTTGTATAGTTGGTGAGTTTTTTTTTGTTTTATTTTTTGTAAAAGAAAGTTACAGACTTAAATAGGATAGTTTCAATCTCGTAAGAAGAATTAGATAGTTACAACCTCATAACTGTTGGTGGTTTAGTTAGGTAGCTATTGACGATTTTATGAAGGATCTGAAATGGCGGCTGAAGTTTATCTGCCAACGAGGATTGGTGGCATGGAGATACTGGCCTTGGTTGATAGTGGAAATTCTCGTGGTTGCCTTATATCTCAAATGTTAGCTCAAAAGCTCGAATTGCCGATTGAGAAAACTGATTCAAGAGCATCTGGAGTCGCTGGTACCAGTATCAAGCTTGATGGCGTTGCTCGAAATGTTGAATTTTGTGTTGGAGAACGAAGTTTTAAAGAAGATTGTTACGTGATTACTGGCATGACTGCACCCATGAATCATTGGCTTAATAAAAATCATGTAAAAACGATATTTGATAAGAAAGGCAACAGGATTGAGATGCATGGTATCAGTGTGAATCTGGTTGCTAGACGGAATATTGTTGTGAAGAATTTAGTTCATACAATCCTGGAGAAAGTCAAGAAGGCAAGAACAAAGGAACCTGAAATTAATGTAGCTGAATTACAGGAGCAAAAATGGATATGTGCATTACGGGAGCGAGTGGAAATTCCAGCACTGAGTACGGTTGCGGTAGAGGTTCTGATTAAGGGAAGTTTGCCTGCAGGACAGTTGTGTTATATAGCCCCTAGACAGGGTTATTGTAGCCGAAACAATCTCTTGATTAACGAAGGAATTACTAAAGTTGGAGTTAACAGAAAAATTATGAGTAAAATTACGAATTTTGAGACTGTTAAAAAATCAATTCCTGCTGGAACTTTGGTGGGAAACTTATTTCTGGCGGAGAAGATAGCGATGTTACAGGAGAATCGAGTTAAAGAAGATGTGTCAACTACTTTGAAGAAAATTCGGTTCATTAAGAATAAATTAAAGTTGGATGAAGTTCCGTTACTAAAGGATAATGTTTCTTTACGAGGAAGAATAGTGGGACTATTTTTGAAAAATTTTAAGGCATTATCAGTGGAGCCTACTGATATTGGATCTTGTACTTTAGAGGAGTATGACATTCAGTTGGTTCCTGGGGCTCAACCTTTTAAGAATAGAATGATTAGACTTAATCCTCATCATGCAGAGAAACTTAAGGAACAGATTGATCTATGGCTGGAAACTGATGTTATAGAAGAATGTAATTCACCTTACAACTCTGGAATCTTTGCTGTTAAGAAGAAGGTTGGGAACACAAACGTAGAGAAGGTGAGATTTGTGCTGGATTATCGCTCGTTAAATGCAATAACTGAGAAGATATGTTATCCTTTGCCCAACATTGGAGAGTTATTTGATAAGCTGGGAGGAAAGAAGATTTTTACGTCTATCGACCTAACTTCAGCATATAATTCAATGCATTTGAAGGAATCTGCCTGGAGATACACAGCCTTCTGCACCAATGGGCGGCAGTACTGTTTTAAACGTCTGCCGATTGGTTTAACTAACGCGCCGAGTGCGTTTGTTAAATTAATGGATAGAGTGATGGATCTGAGTCCTGAATTAAGAGCATTTTGCCTTGTTTATTTAGACGACGTCCTGGTGTACAGTATGAATGTTGAGGAACATCTGGAGCATCTAGATATATTATTACGAACTTTTTGTGAAGCAGGTCTCAAGATAAATCTTGGTAAATGTGCATTGTTTGCAGAGGAGGTTAAATTTCTGGGGCATATTATAAATGCAGAAGGCATTTTCATGGACCAAGCGTACATTGAGAAGATTAGAAGTTGGCCAGTACCTGAAACAGGCAAAGATATTCAAAGATTTACTGGTTTCATTAATTATTATGGTTCATATTTCAAGAATTTTTCTGATGTTACAGCACCATTGAACAAATTTAGAAATAGCAATACAATAGAATGGGACGAAAAAAGTATGGAAGCTTTTATGAAAACTAGAGAATTGTTTTGCAACGAAATCAGCAAGTCATTTCCAGATTGGCGGATGGAGGCGGAGCCTTTCATATTAGATACAGACTGGTCAGCTACAGCTATGTCTGCAGTGTTAAGTCAGAAACAGAATGGTCAAGAACGGATGATCTCGTGTTGGTCACGAGTCTGTTCAACACATGAAGCCAACTATGCTGCTCATAAAGGAGAGTTATGTGCGCTAGTAAATGCTGTTGAGCGTTTTGAATGTTACTTAAGACACAAGAAATTTATTGTCCGAACTGACTCAGCTGCACTTAAACATCTATCTACCTGGAGACAAAATGGGTATTTTGTAGGTCTCACAATAAGGTGGATCAATTTCTTATCTACCTTCAGTTATGAGGTTGTGCATAGGCAGGGCAGTAAGCATATTAATGTTGATATATTATCACATACTGCGTTAGTGGATAGTAATAGTAAAATATCTAAATTATCGACGGACGAACAAGGAGATTTAATATTAGACACTGTGTATCAACTAGAAGATCCTAAATTATGTCTTATTGCAGGTATTGGTGTGGAGACAGCCAGTAAGATTGCAGCCCGTCTGAAGGCAAGGGAGTTTGCACGAAGTTTGGAGAAAGACAAGGTATTACTGGAGGTAAGGAAATTTATTGTTAATAATGTTAAACCGACGTCCAGGGAATTGTCTCAAATGCCTTACCGTGGTAAACAAATATTGAGGTTTTATGAGCATTTGTCATTTCGTAATGGGTTAATTATATTAACAACACCGATGCGGCTTCAGAAAGAGTTTCAATTTATAGAAAGGGTAGTGGTCCCTATTGGAATGTATAAGAAAGTTTTTATGTTGGCTCATGCAGATGTTACAGCTGGACACAGGGGTTACCTGGAGACTTTAAGTAAAATAAATAGACATTTTATTTTTCCGTATGCATCCAAGTATGTAGCTGCGGTGGTTGCAAATTGTGTTACTTGTTTAAATAGACGTAAGAAACCTAGACATAATCACACAATTGAATTTTCACCTATGGCGGGGGAGGCTATGGCGGAATTGGCTATAGATGCGCTAGGACCATTAAATGAATGTGAATATAATGGTGTTCTTTGTAAACATATTTTGATAGTTGTTGATAGTTGTACTAGATATGTGTGGTTGTTTGCGATTGAGGATGTTAAGGCTGAAACAATTATTGAATGTTTGAAGCATAAATTATTCTCGGTGTGGGGTTTGTGTGACAGAATAAGAACTGATAATGCTCAAAGTTTTAAATCGAAAATTTTTAGAGAAGTTTGTTTAAGATTGGGCATCGAACAAATTTTCATCCCACCCCGCTCCGCACAGAGTAATTTCAGTGAAAGATATAACCAATCTGTATATTCGTTTCTAATGACTGATATGCGTTTTCAGGAAGGGGACTGGGCTCATAAACTTAAAGCTACGCAATTTTGTATGAACACTTCTTTTAATCGGAGGTTGGGATGTTCACCATACTTCAAATTTTATTGCCGTAACCCCAAGCTTCCGCTGGACGCTTTTGACCCCCTTACATGTAATAAAATTAAACATATGAATTTTTCAGAGCTTCTTGACTGCATGGAACAGAACTGGAGAACTGGACAGGAAAGAACTGAGAGATATTTACAGGTAGAAAATACAGAGAGGATAGGTAGACCGATTACTTTAAATTCTTACTGTTATATTTTCTATGATGTTACTCAGATTGGTGTGGCTCGTAAACTCTGTTCTTTATGGGTGGGTCCATGTTTAGTGACAAAAGTAATTTCGGATAGTTTGTTTGAAGTACAACCATTAGAGCAGTGTAGACTCAAAGATAAAGGAGTTAGAATTGTGCCAAGGGATAAGATATATGTTATAGAGAGTATGATGGATTTGACTCCAGATGAAAAGATTGACATAATAATTACGGACGAGTTTTTTTCTGTGGATAATGACTTAAAAGTTAATTTCGACTTCCCTAATACTTTAAGAAATTTGTCTTGTTCAGGAGCTACAGAGGAAGAAGACAGTTGTAGTTCAAGTCCAAACGTGGTTAGAAAACGGAAAGATGGACAACAGGTAATACAACCATCTTTTGAAAATTCTTTCTTGGGAGTTGGTTTATCACAGCAAAAATCAAGTGCAAATATATCTAAAAACGAAGAATGTTTGGATAACTTAGTTGAAGATCTTAGTAATACACTAGAAAGTACTCATATTTCCGAACAAGATAGCTTAGTTAGTGGAAATAAAACTCAGTTAGATTTTACATATTCGACTATTAGTAAGGATAGTGTTTTTAATGAAAATTATTCGAATGACAATAGTTTGGCAGTTGATGATATTAATATGGAATCTGCTAGAGAGTTAGAATCTAGAATGAGTATTTTAGAGGATACTTATTCAAAAGTTCAGGAGAAAATTGTAGATTTGGAACAAAGGAGGGGAAGTGTTAAATGAGGAAGGGATGTTGAGGAGGATGAATTGGATAGGTCATTAGATGATATTAAAACACAGAAAATGTCAGAAACTATCCCAGTTAAGGGGCGTCCAAAGGGTTCTACGAATGAGGTTCAATTACAAAAATTAGAAGAGGATAGAGAGAGTAGGGATATAGATAGGTTAGAACGTTATTCTGTTGCGGATGTTGTAACCAGAAATCTTGCAAAACTAATAAAAAAATAATATTTGCAGGAGAAGATTTGACCATGACCGTCGTGACCGTGACGAGAGAAGAGGAGGTGACAGGCGGGATGATAGAGATAGAAGAGAGACAAGTGACAGAGGGATTAGAAAACGGTCGCCTGAAGCTAGTAGAGAATCGAAAAATAGTCGTTCTGGACCTGGACCTGTGAAGAAACCGAAGGAGGACAGAGGAGGTGCCAGGTACTTGAATATTCTTTTCTTTATTCTTGTGATGCAGTCATATTGTTTTGCGATTGTTGGTTGTTTATATGCGTCACAGGATCCACAGTTGGCTGCTTATGATTGTTCTAGGATAAGTGCTGTTGAGTTGCGGTCAGCTGCTTGTTTACATGATAGAATGGAATTGGTTAGAACTGTTGAGTTGCTTGGGTTAGCTGAAACTGATTTTATCTAGTCAGAGGTGATTAGTTGTGAAGTTAGGTTAAAGCTGGAGCGTTGGTATTGCGGCACTGCATCACACGTGCATGTGTTGGATGTGCCGCATGAAACACAGGTTGAGTTAAGTATGGAAGAATGTAGGAGGGTTTTTCATTCTGGCAAGTATCAGTATGATGGAATCAGTTTTAAGGTGAATGTGGATTTGCCAACAGTTCATAGTTTTGTAGTTAACGGATCCTTGTCACCTTGGAATGATGTTGGTGTAGAAAATATTCAATGTAAAACCTTGGGAGTATATGCGCATAATAAGTGGTTTGATTCAGGTTTCGCTATTGGGACTTTGCATATTTTGGTAAAAAATACTCCTGTTTTGATTAAAGAAAAGGTTGTTATGGATTATGATAAAAAGACAATTGTGGCAAATTTTGTGGAGAATCATTTGTGGGCAACATCTACTTCACGTTTTTACCCGTATGTAGTACGAAAACCGGCCATTAATTTTAAGGTAGTATTTCAAGATACATTCAATTTAACAACCTTGAATGACCAACTTTTTGTTTCTAACTTAGAGAGGAATATTTTGGTTAAAATCATGGAGACGAAGAAATTTGTTTTGCAGCATTTGGATTTTAAGATTCTTGTAACAGAGTTAGAAGGAATTAAGTTCTTGGAGGAACCGAAGGCGGCAGTTAGGAATTTTTTTGGAGATATTTTGAAGCAAGAAGCCAGGTTTGATTTGAATGCTATGTTTTTGGCAAGTAGGGAAAGGAATGAGAGAATGATTGAACTGCTTAGTATATCTAAATGTGCTCAAACGGAGGTTAAGTCAAATATACAATTGCACCATGGTTTTAGGATTGTGTACCTGGGAGAGATTGCTAAATATGAAAAATGTACTGCAGTTGAGATTCCTGTAAAATTAGGTGAAAATTATGGTTGTGCTGTAGGACATTTGTTAGTAAAATATAAAGGTGAAGTAGTTGGAATACAAGAATATAGTAGGATGGTGGTTTCAACAGCAGAGATAAATATGTTAAATTGTTCTAAAAATCCAGTGTTTTTGAAGATGACAGCTAATTTGTTTCTTGGCAATCAGGGACAGGGACTCAAAATTCTTCATATTAAGAACGAGAAATCAGAACATGTGGGGCAGAAGATTTTCTTAAACGATGAAAAAGTGTTTATAACCGATTTTAATAAGACATTTAAATATCAGGGACTTGAAGATTTTGAGGATTTCAATGGACAGACATCTAAACTGGATTTTGTTGAACATAAACTGTCATTTTTCGTGCAAGTTACGGGATCTTGGTTTGGTTTACAGCATTTGTTTTCAGATATATTGCCATTGTTTGCAAAGTTTGTGTTGATTACATTGATGTTGTTGTTAGTAATAATACCTTCGCTGGTAGCTTTGTATTGTTGTTGTTCTTGGTGTTATAAAAAAAGATTTACCGAAGAAGAATTTAATGCTAGGTTTAGACATTAAATTTATTTTGTTATAAACCTAATTGTTTTTTTATTTGCAGGTTGGTCACGACAGCTACGATGCATCAGCAGTTATTTGATTCCGAAGAGAGCTGTCGCAACAAACAACCTCAGGATGAAAGAAATCAAGTCAAACCTGGAATGCCTATATGTACCTTGGTTAGCTGCTCCGCGTCCAGACTGGTGTTAAGAATATCACGTGTTGATTTACCGTCATTGAGTATTGGACGTGCCTCGAACAATGTTTTTATCAACTGTGAAGATATGCCAATAAAAGACTTGGTTCGAATTATTGATAATGATCCGAGGTTTAAGTTAAATCTCATCAATATGCTGTCGTTACAGTTGGAATTTGGTAGGACCATAAACTCACTGGGATGGACTATGGATAGGATCCCAATCTACACCAGCCAGAATGCTCGACACTTGAACTTAATGGCAGCAGATGAACATTCTAAAGCCATTAATCGTAAACTCTTCTGGTCCGAAATGAATGACCTTAATCGGTTGAGTGCCACCATATTTCTATCAAAGCTGGTTTGTGAAATGCTTCCCAGTCTGGTGCTGGTAGCAAAGATGGAGTTCGAAGAAGGAGATGAGAGAAGAAGCTGCCAGACTTTGGGAGAACTGTTGCCGATAATCAAGCACATGGGGGAATTGGATGACTGGTTGCAGTTGTCCAAAGTTTCTGTTATACCTGCGGATGGAAGTATGAGTATGCAGTCTGTGTTACGAACAATAGATAATAGTATTGATGCCTGAAAACACAGGTTATATCAGCTATTCGGCTACTGGCGCATTGGCGTGATGTTGTTAATAAGATAAGTTTTATCTTAAAACAGATGCCATCCACAACTTTATCTGAGTTACAGAAGGATTAGCTTGCAGGTCAGAGTGAGCAGGATTTGACCGCTAAAGCTTTCATTGACGCTATCCATGTTAATGAATATGCGTATCTGTCTGTCTACGTGCCAAGAATTATTAACATAAATTCTGTGAGCCTGATTACTAGTGGTGAGATGCCATCCGAAATTCGTTATGTTCGAATGAATGCACAAAGAAGGATTATCGAGAAACTCGTAAATTCGACGTATGCTGGTGGATTAATCAACAGTGGAGTTGATGGTAGATTGTTTGCATGGGAAATGCAAATGAGGATGAAACATTTGAGACCCACTCTTGCTAAACAAACATTGCTTTGCGAACAGGATACAACTTTGGATGATGTGAAAAAGGAACTCAGTTTGGAGATACATGGAAAAATGTACACGAATTTGTTGTTTACGAATCTCGAATGGAAGTTTAATCCTGAACATAGAGTGAATGATTTGTTCGATGGCGATTTCAAGTTGATCTCTAGGTTCGGTTTTCCAGTATGCGTTCAACAGGAACGCCCTTTGGATCAGAATATTCCTATTGGATCTTGAGCTGTCCGGTCAGCAGTGGAAGGTTGATGAACATGCAATGGAAGAGATGAGGCTGGAGGAGACACCTGGCATACAGACGATGCTCCGAAAATTCGAGGAGGAGGTGGATCACAAGATCAAGAAGATCTTGGATGGTCTGGATGAAGCTGAGAATTCATCAAACACGCATATGATATCGCTAAATAATGGCCTTGAAAGATGTCTAGTTAGGCTTGGAGATCCGATGGCAAGGCTACCTCAGGATGGATCGCTTTGTGATGAAACAGCTCGGCTTGGTATTGATGCAGAGGATAATGTTCCTATGGATACTAATGATGATACTGGCAAGAAAGGGAGTAGAACTGGCAAAAGAAAATGAATATTATGATCAAGAATAGTTTTATATATGTGTGTTAATTAATCAATATGTATTTTAGTTTATTTTGTATTTTAAAGCTTCATGATCTCTTTGAGGCATTAGTAGTTTCTGCCGACTTTATGTCGGATTAAAAATTCATGTTTTTTAGTTTGTTCTATTATCGTGATTTAAATGATAATTTGTTTAATGTATGTAAAAGAGAAAAATATAAAAAAAAACATAACGAATAAAAAGAGAAAAAAAAACATAAAGAACAAAGAAAAATAAAAAAAAAATCATTATGACAGTTGTCATACAGATCTGAATAATTATTCGGTCAATAAGCATTCAATGCTACATATATAATATATTTTGTAGAATGATATTTAATTAAACATATTTGTTTATGGCTCTGTTGACTTACATACTCAATATGTAATGCTACAATATTTGAAACCTATGTTTTATTAATAGCCGGGGAGAAATGTAATATAAAGTACATTTCTCTCTGTCAGAGAAATGTATGTATTTGACAAATATAACTTTAGTCTTGTGTGTTACCCTCTTGGAGCAAGATCACTTGCTTTGGGAATTGGCACAGACCAAAAGTGCATATTCTTACTGTTATAGTTATCATAACCTTTTTATATTATAATCTGTAATTGAATTAATACATTATTATTAGTAAATTAACTGTTTGTCTTTATTACGCTACGCTACAATAACAAGCCAATTTCATTTTGAATGTTAAAACAACAGTAATTTGTTATACAGTAATTATAGCATATCGATAATATGTCAGCCGTGACCACTTTTACATAATGATATTTAGTCGCAATAAACCCAGGGATAAGACAATGGACAATAAATTGATACATCTCTAATGATGATAAACAAAATTACCCCTTTATAGATTAAATTATAGAATATGTTGAACGTACGTACACAATACAATAGTTACAGAGTAGCTTCGCTACTAAAAAAACCGATATGATTGATAAAATGTAACCAACTGAGATATTAAAAAATTTTAAATGTTATTTTTATGTAGTTCCTTATTAGTTCTAGTAATTTAAATGGATATAGAATTTACGTGGATATTATGACAAGGGGAAAATTGTCGTCAATTTAAGTTGCTATAATATGGATATTTCTTATTTGTCAGTTCGGAAGATGAAGAAAGACACTCAAAAAAAATTCTGACGTCATAAAAATGAGGGATGAGGAGAGGAGGAGTGGGAAAGAAAGCCTATAAAAAAGATATGGATAATCCTTTTTATGATCTTGATCTTGATCTTGATAAGGCTTTCAGCACTGGAAGTGCTACGCCTCCTCCCGTGGTTGGCACTTTTTTTGGTGTCGGGCCATATTTGTTGAAGATAGTAATCTATTGCAGTTTTCACAGGTTTTGTAGTTGGGCCTGTATACTCTTGCCGCCGTTGCTGTCCTGTCTGGTTGCGGCTGTCCTGCTTCTATTGTTACTGTACATTTTTTGATATGTCTTGCTATATTTGATACACTAATACTATTATTGCACTTGTTACATTTTCTTTGGTCTGGCCTGTCCGCAGCTACCCCTCCACAGACTTTCTGGTGATTTTTCTTGTTGGATTCAGTTTTAAAGCTCATGTTACATTTATCACAGTTAAAAATGACTTTATGGCTGGATACTTCATGCATCCTCTTCCTATGGACTGCCAAGCCTGTTTTGTCCTTACAGACCTTGTTACAGCCCTCAAAATCACAGGTAAAATTTGTTATCACATGTACTTTGTTGTTTCTCTCTATTTTCTCCTCTCTGTTCAGTTTTCCTCTCTGTTTTTCCCACTTGTCTAAGTGTTTCATTCTCTTGTTGACTCTTTTCTTCCACTCCTTCCTCTGTCCGGTCATTTGACCAATCCTGGTGTAGTCCATACCAGCTTCCTTTACTAGTTTCTTGTAGTATAGCATCGTCTTTCGTTTCTTTCCTGGAACTTTCTCTGCTGACTCAAGACTCTTCATCCATCCTAATGTCACTGCTTTCACAATTTTGTTGTCCTCCATCCTCATGATGTGTCCAATCCTCTCTAAACATCTTTTCTCAATCTTCCATCTGATTGATTTGATTCCCAGCTCTGTCCTTATGTCTTGCATGTTTTTACCATCCTCCTGCATCTGGATTAGTGGAGGTTTGGTCTTGTTACTCCAAATGTATCTGTACATTCTGTCGACAAAACTCTGTAGCTTCTTTATTTCTCCATTCTGCCAGGTTCTTACTTGACAATCAAATAAGAGCGCGCTCTCAACACAAGCTTGAGTGACTCTGGCTTGACATCTCTTGGACAACCTGGATCCCTTTAGCTGGGATTTGACCTTAGCCCAGGCTGCCCCCGCTCGTTTTTTCCGCTGTTTAATGTCCTCCTCAGGGCCCAGCCAGCTACCAAGCATCCTGATCTTGTTACTGTCATCTGTCCCAAACTCTACCTTCTCCTCCTTGTCATCATTATTCTTTTCTTCAAATCTTTCCATCACTTCTTTCATCACTCTTAGACCTGTCTCCATCTCCTTCTTCTGTCCTATCACAGTTGTGTCGTCAGCAGAGAGTTCCTTGTCCACTCTCAACTTTTTGGCTTCTGAATTGAATCTTTCCCATGAGCTGCTTGCTGGGAAAGCTGAACCAGGTACATATTTGAAGGTAATGCCCATCTCCAAACCTGCTTCATCTGCCTTTCTCTTTCTTTCTCTTGTCCCCACTCTCATCACCACCTGGTGGTAGACATTGAAAAGGACTGGGGATGAGGGATCCCCCTCCCTGAGGCCTCTCTCTGGCACCCAAGGTTCACTAAGTCCTTCTCTGCTTTTTATCCTGTATTCAGTTGCTTCATGCAGTCCTTTCAACACCGTCAATGCTTTCTCCTTCATGCCGTATTTTCTTAGGATCCCCCACAGAGCTGGTTTGTTTACTCTGGGGTATGCCTTCCTCAAGTCCAATAATCTGGCTACTGGGATCCTGTCGTCATCTAGGGTCTCTCCTTTAGCTGTTAAGCGCCTCTTCAAGTCTGTCACGTCCTCCTGAATCCTTACCATCACCTGAGTTGCATCTGCGGTTGACCTATCCTTCCGAAAACCAGCCTGGTCATCGTCGAACAGCTCCAACTTCTCCGCCCATATTCTGAGTCTGTTAGCCATGATCCTCGCCAGAATCCTGCTGCCCATGGCCAGCAGGCAGACTCCTCTGTAGTTGTCTCTCCTGTTCCTGTCTCCTTTCTTATGTAATGGGATTACTAAGCCAATCTTCAGATCGTCCTCCCACTTGTCTGAACTATTGTTAAACATAAATTGAACTAAATTTACAACTCGGCTGATTATTTCTTCTCCTCCTTTCATAAGCATCCCCAATCTTACTCCATCTTGGCCAGGAGCTGAATCTCTCATCTTCTTCATTTCTGTCAGTATTTCTTCTCTGCTGGGTGTCTCCTCTAACATGTCATTCCAAATCTGTGCTCTCTCTGTTCCACTTATGTCCTCCACTTCATTAACTGCAGCCTCTATCTCTTCAGGGGTGTTTTCAAACCTTTCCTCTGACACTCCTTTGAAGTGGTCTCTAAACTCCTCCTTGGTAATGGTGGTGGTGTCTGTTGGTCCTTTCCATCCTCTCCTTCCCAACTCTCTCATTAGTTTGTACAATTTACCATGGTCTCCTCTCCCTTCAGCCTCGAGACATTGGTTAATTTTCTCCTCCCACCATTCTCTCTCCCATCTCCTTGTCTCTCCTCTCATTTCTTTTCTGGCCTCCTTCAATGTCTCTCTTGCTCTGCTTAGCTCTGCTTCTAAGTTCTCTCCCAGCTCTCTTTCTCTGATACTTATTTCGTTTCTCTGATTCACAGCTGTTGTTATTCTTCCTTTCATTCTATGTAACTCCTCCACCTTTCCTATCATCCATGGATTTTCAATCCTCTTTTCTTCCTCTCCACATATGTCTTTTGCTGCTCTGGTCACCAGGTCAATAATCTCCTTGTAGTTGGTACTGTCTCTCCCTTCCTCTATCTCCTCCTGCTCCTCCACAAGCTCTTCAATCCTCTGTCTGTATTGTGCTGCTATATCAGGTTCTTTAAGTCTTTCCCATTTTATCTTGGGTATTCTCTTTCTTTGTACGGTACTCCAATGCCATTTCTTTATCTCTAGTGTGATCTTCTTGGGTTTATGATCTGACAGTGTTTATTCTCCAATAGTGCATACCTTTTTAGCATATCTGTGCCTCTCCTCCTTCCTCATTATAAAGCCATCTAATTCATACCATCTCCCTAACATTCTGATGAACCATGTTCCCCGCTGCTTGTGGTTGAAAAAACTGTTAACATAAGCTAGATTTTGTTCCTTGCACCATCTGATAAATTCTCTTCCTCGGTTGTTTGATTGTCTTAATCCGTATTTACCCTTTATTCCTTCTATAGCCTCCCCTCCTCCTATGTGTGAATTGTAGTCTCCTCCTCCCAGGAAAATATTCTTGCCTGCCCATTTCTTATGTTCAGCTAATATATCTGTTTCCACCTCAATCTCCTTCTCATTGTCTCCTCTAAATACTGGAAGATACGTTGAGGTAAGTGATAGTCCTCTAGTTTTAACTGATACAGATCTCTTATTAAGTTTCTTCTGTTGACCTCCCTGACACCATCCTTCTAGTAAATCTCCTCTCAATAATATCCCCGCCATTTCAGAGAACACTATAGCTGTCAAATCATCTCCTTCTCCGATCCACGTCACTCCTTCTCTGTCGGCTCTGACCTCCGTCAAAAGTACTGCGTCCCATCTGTCCTTTCTCGCCTTCTCTGCTACGCTCCTTGCCTTCCTTTTGTTCATTGTCCCTAGGGACATTCTCTGTACGTTCCATGTTGTGATGTTATATCGTACATTTTGGGTGCTTTCCTTTTTCTTCTTCTTCTCCTGTCTCCTAGCCTTTCTTCTCTCCCTCCTTGCTTGTTTCCCCTCTTCAGTTTTGTTTCTTAACCCCGGTCCTGGATTTGGATGTATTGTTTGTAAATACATCTTGATAATACTCGTTACATATCTTCTGCTATTGACACCAAAAAAAGTTCCGCCCACAGGGGGCCTTCGCCACCAAATTTTTAAAGAGAGAGCTGCTCTGGCTAATACCAACCCCCTCTGTTGCCAAAAAAAGCGTCTCCGTTGTCCTCCATCTCTGGTATCCTCCGGGACTTGCTCCTCCGGCCTCCTGGACTCTTTGCCACTCTTCGGTGTTCCCGCTGGGGATGCGCGGAATCGGTCCATTTTTCCCAGCCTTCATTTTTATGACGTCACATTGAGCGACTTTCTTCCTCTTCGTCAGTTCGTTTATCTAGTAGGAGGGGAGTAGATGGGGAAATCGTTATTATAGCCAGCTACGGGTTTCACTCTATTAAAGAATATGAAAATTTTGTGCAACATCCAAGTATTAATAAATTCACTGTAATTTAGTAGCGCAGATACTCTAATATTTAGGTTCTGCATGTTTATAGGAAGGAGGGAAAGGACATTGGGCTGTTTATTACACTATCTTATTCGTTGTCTCAACAACTTTGGGGACTTTTTCTAATTTTGATTGGTTGGTTCAATAAGTCTGTTAGAAATCAGGTAGAGAGGGGACACTAGTCACCAAAGTTATAATATAATGACGTTTTCTTATTTGTTAACTTAGCAACTTTGGGAACTTTTGTTGAATGTTGATTGCGTTATCCTTTTTTATTTCTAATTGTAAATTCACAAAAAAATGAAACATACAAACTAAGAAATTCTAAGAATTGCTACGCTTGAAGATTATGTATAATAAATTTCCTAAATGTGTAACATAGGCTGGCAGCTTGGCATCTGTGGATTCTTGTTGCGGGGCGTCTTGCGGGGGGGTCCTAGATAGATAGATAGATAGATAGAAAGATAGATAGATAGATAGATAGATAGATAGATAGATAGATAGATAGATAGATAGATAGATAGATAGATAGATAGATAGATAGATAGATAGATAGATAGATAGATAGATAGATAGATAGATAGATAGATAGATAGATAGATAGATAGATAGATAGATAGATAGATAGATAGATAGACAGATAGATAGATAGATAGATAGATAGATAGATTAAATAATAAAACTAATAGCAAAAAATTTAAACAAAAAATCGATTGTTACTGAAATTTTCTGAAGAAAATTTAAACAAATTGGCTATTGTTGATTTTTAACTATATTAAATAATGCTCTATTAGAAAATTAGTTAGTTTAAGTAAATTAGAAATAAATTGAAAATAAGTCAGGATAGGTTAGGTTATATTGGGTACAGGGTAACCCTGCAGAGTTATGGCACTTGTAGGTATGAGCCCTGCAGTGTTATGGCTCCTCGGCCGATTTACGTCATATTATAAGGAAATGTGACGTCAATCGACGGGATAGTTCCACTTTTTTTGAGACACAATTAGGTGTTCCATATTACTAAGTATTTTGTTCAACGTAAATGTGGTTAACAACCAGTCTAGCATTCATGAGGACGGACGTACTAAAATACCATTGTTATAGAGTAGCTGCGCTACTAGAAGAAAGTTTTAGAAAATGGGTACATCATAAATGAATGTACGTGGAAAATATAACAGGAGAAAAATTGTCGTCAATTTAGGTTGCAATTTCCCCCCCAAGCATTTGGTCTGGCCGTTTTTTCAGAGAAAAGAAAATGGGGGGGGGGGGAGATCATTATTTTAGCCTGCTACAGAGTTCACTTTATTATAGAACATGAAAATCTGGTGTAAGATCCAAGTAATAATACATCCATCACATTATAATTTTATTGCTCTAAGGCTTAATCAATAATCAGAGCTAGATGGGGCGACGGTTTCCCTCAAAATGCTTAGCCAAGCACAGAACCCCCCCCCCCCCATATTTGGATATTAATTGAAAATATACTGAGGTAGTTTTTACTTTATATCAGGTTAGGTTAGGTTATATTGGGTAAATAATTGCAAGCAGGGTTTGGACTCCAATAAATGTGGGGGGGGGGGTGTTCTGTGCTCGCTATGCACTTTGAGAGAAAGCATCTGCTAGACAAAAGAGTAATAATGAATTAATCTTACTCCCAATTACTACGTGTGAAATTGTGGATAGATGCTGGAAGAGAGAGGACAGTGGGCTGTTTATTACAGAAGTCCCCAAAGTTTCATAATAACGTTTTCTTATATGTTGGCTCAACAATTTTGGGGACTTTCATTGAATTTTCATTGGTTGGTGTATTAAGTTTCAAACAATATTTGAAATATACGGTGGTGTAATGTTGTGTATCATCATTGGAGATATACATAAATTTATCGGCCAATGTCTTATCCCTTTAGATCCCTGGAATATATGAGAATATTAACGGTCCTAAAGTTGATTAATCTCTGTAATTTATAAGCGTCCAATTGGGATAGGGGTATAAGGATTGGGAAATAGAGATAGAGTAAGTTGTCTATAATATAATACGAACAATACATGAGTTTTAAGTATGGCTTAGAACCGGTTCTTATCCAGCGGATATTGTAGAAACATTTTTTTATGAATCCATACTGGAATGGTTTGGGAGAGAAAAATTTAAAGTTAGACCAGTATAATGACTAGAAGAATACAAAACAGCTCAAAAAAAATTGTGATTCTTTTTTTCGACCTTTTTATATTGTCTTTTATTTTGAATTTTATACAATTTTCACATACTCTTCTTTGCAAATTACTATACAACAAGGATGACAACTTCCTTAAAAATCAATGCTCCTAAATCAGATGGTAGAACAAACAAATAAATCTTAAATCCATTTACAAAAAGTGTGTTTTTTTGCCACCCTCCCCCTATTTTCAATTTATTTCAAAAAGGGGCAATGGGGTTCTATGTTCGATTAGCTACAGTGAAAAAAAATCGTTCAAAAGTTGTAGTTGAACTTATTATCTCTAGTTAATAGTTGACAAAATAATGCCATGTTCGTAGCGGTCATGTGTCTTGCGTCATATTGGAAGGGTGACGCAAATTTAATATCTCAGTTTTCGCTGTTTGATTTACTACTTTTCTCTATAAGATAAAAGCTTGCTAGATTATCTAATTCGCTATAATATAAAGATGAATTTTTCTCAAATCGCCAAATCTGGGGTCTGAAATTTGCGTCAACCTTCCAGCCTGACGCAAGACGCATAACCTCTACGACCGTGGCATTATTTTGTCCACTATTCTGTAGTTAAGGGTCAGACTGAGGTGCGTGTTCCGGATTTTTCAAATGCGGATCATGTCAGATAGGGTACCAAATAATGCCACGGTCGTAGCGGTCATGCGTCTTGTGTCAGATTGGAAGGGTGACACAAATTTCATATCTAAGTTTTCGGTATTTGATTTACTATTTTTCTCTATAAGATAAAAGCGATGCTTGCTAGATTATCTAATTCACTATAATATAAAGATAAATTTTTCTCAAATGGCCAAATCTGGGGTCTGAAATTTGCGTCACCCTTTCAACCTGACGCAAGACACATAACCGCTACGACTGTGGCATTATTTTGTCCACTATCCTGTAGTTAAGGGTCAGACTGAGGTGCGTGTTCCGGATTTTTCAAATGCGGATCATGTCAGATAGGGTACCAAATAATGCCACGGTCGTAGCGGTCATGCGTCTTGTGTCAGATTGGAAGGGTGAAATTTCATATCTAAGTTTTCGGTATTTGATTTACTATTTTTCTCTATAAGATAAAAGCGATGCTTGCTAGATTATCTAATTCGCTATAATATAAAGATGAATTTTTCTCAAATCGCCAAATCTGGGGTCTGAAATTTGCGTCACCCTTTCAGCCTGACGCAAGACGCATAACCTCTACGACCGTAGCATTATTTTGTCCACTATCCTGTAGTTAAGGGTCAGACTGAGGTGCGTGTTCAGGATTTTTTCAAATGGGGCTATGCGGATCAAGTCAAGCCCTCACCCACCCCCCCCCCCCTTTCGGAATGTTCTGGGAGATGTTATGAAAAAAATAAGAAGAAAAGCAGGGGATGTAAAACGCCTCCTAGGAAATTTGTCGTGGGTTGTGTTTTGGGGGATGTGACCACCTCTCCTGCACGCCATTGCACTGTGAGAGAGGTGTCCAATATTTTTCTTTTTACCGCTTTTTCTCGTTTATTGTATTTTTTATTGAGAAAAAACTGTTGCGATTATTGGGAAAACATCAGAGGTATAGGGGATAGGACATACGAAGAAAATTAATATTCTATCCTATTATATAAATATACATAGAGTGATCAACACAGTTTAATTAAACATGTTATTTTTATTTTATGAGTCAAATACAAATTAGTAAGTAGTAAGCTAAAGATATAAGGAAATGCTTTTGCAAAAAAGTTTTATTTTTCAGGGAAGATTTATAAATGTTTATGGGTGATTTTATGATATTTTCTTATCTCCACCCTTCCCTAGACGCTAGGGCGAAACAGCTAGTTCTTCATCCTATTATATAAAGTAGTAAGCTTTTTTTGTCTGTAGGGAAAGATCTCGCTTATCGCTGAACCGATAAGGTTCTTCTTTATATTTTAGCTGATCATAGGTCATTGGAAGGTTTATAACTATTTTGGTGGCGGGTACCACCACCACCCTCTTATGAAATATCACCTCCACAAAAAATCACCCCCTCCCCCCCATTTTTTTTACCTTTTCTTTAAAACTAAAATTGAAAGGGGGGGGGGTTGACTCCCCCCCCCCCCCTCCTCTAGAGACCTCGAGGGGCGTGGCCAATAGTATAATAAAATGGATTGTCTTATAAAATATGAAATTTCGCTATTAATGTAATGACTTATTTGATTAAGGTGTTTAACCCTATATTCCTGTTTTTTCAGTGGCCTTTTAGCTGTTATCCTTGTCAGTTCTAAGGATTAAACTTTATAGATGGAAGGAGAAGTAAAAAAGCAATAACTGCATATGTGTGAATTTTTGTAAATATCATGTAATAAAAAAATATCAAGTATACTTTCGTTTTTTTAGCTCGTGGTAACCAGTGTAGAATTGTCTACACTTTTCCGTCTATAACTAAATAAGCTTTATTTATGCATGTTAGCCATTACTCTCATGGACAATAGCACTAACCTAATAGAAATATCAAAGTAAAAAAATGGAATCATTATATAGTTGGAGATTTTGACATGTTTTTTTTATGGCAAAGCTACTTTATATTTCCAAATGTCCGTCCATCCGTCTGTCCGTAAGACACGAAGTGGGGAAAACGTGATTTTCTTTGCTCCTATTCAATATACAAGGCTGAAACTTTTTTTCAACATTTCCATCATTAAGGAGCTTCACCTGTAAAGCATCCATAGTAGTCGGACTGCTTTTATAGCTTTTTAGCTGCTTTTACTTTTTACAACAGATTTTCATGCCAATATTTCCTTCATTATGCACCATAATTTGGTATAAAAAATCTATTGTAGTCTTACAGCTTTTAAGAAGCTTTTTAGCTGCTTTCTTTTTGCAACTTTTTTAAAGGTTTCGTGATTTTGAGTTTTTGCATATTCTTTCTTTTTCTTTTCTTTGTTCTGATAACAGATAATCTGCCCTGTAACTAACTTTGTCCGTTCATCTATTTTATAATAGATTTTGTTCTTCGCTACTTATGGATGTTTTTATCCTTGTTTATTTTTTATTTACTATTTCTTACAACCAAGATGGAACAATAGAAATAAAAGAATGGATAGAGGATCAATCAAATTTCAATCATTTTTATACACACCCCCTCCTACATAAATTTTAGAGACCTTTTTGGAAAGCTCTTTGAAGGGACTATAGATTATTGGCAAAGTTGTTTGATTTACATTTTTAGACATTACAAAAAAAAATTGAGAGAAGAGTGATGTTTGTATTATGATATTTAGTGTAATTTGACCTGAAATCTTAAAATGGCAATATCTCGCAAAAAGGAACGACTAGGATTTTATTCTCAACTGATTCTAACTACCACAAGGTCCTATTTGAACGCCCAATTGTCCGTATGTATGGGATATTTTTTAATCTAAACTTCGGTTAAGGAGGGGTGTGTATACTGAAATGTTAGGAGATATGGGAAAATTGTAACAGACAAATAAAGGATTAAAAGAATTAAATGAGAAAGAAGTAACAGAATGTCTCTGTGTCTGTAGCTTAATATTTCTCTAACCGCTGGACCGAAATGGTTCTTTTTTACAGTGAATCTTCTTTTAGGTCCAGGAAGGTTTATAACTATTTTGGGGGAGGGTACTTACAAATGAGAAAGATAAAATTTAGCTTTGATTTTAAAAGAAATTACTTACCGTTCAGTGATTTCTTGTTGACCAGGGGTAGATGAAGCAACTCTAAGCAGTAAAAGACAATTTCAGTACATTTTTGTTGATTAAGTGACATTACCTACCATTTTCTTATTTTAAATAATATTTTCAACCATCCCCCTTTTTATTATATTTTCCCATATTTATGACTAAAAGAGTCTTTCCTTGGATATTGGGCAAAGGCTGGAACTTGTGTAGCAATTTCCACTGGCAACACTGTCGAGGCCTGAGCAGTTTGGTAGTCAGCTGATTCGGCCAGTTTCCCGCCATTTTGTTGTACAAACCGGTTCTTGATCTGGTCAGGCAGCTGCGGCCCAATGTTGTCGTCACGTCTGTTGGGATAAAATGGCTTTCTAAATGGGGCCCCAGCTAAAAAAAAGAAAAATATAAATGTAAGGGTAACTTCCTCTAGTAAAATTGCATAAATCCTTTCCAGAACCCAGGGAGGGAGAAGACATTGGGCTGTTTATTACACTAGCCCACAAAGTTTTATAATACAGTTTTCTTATTCGTTGACATAACAACTTTGGGGACCTTACTGAATTTTGATTGGTTGGTTCATAAAGTAGAGTGTCCAATAATTATAATCTATACAAAAGGAGTAATTTTGTGTATCATCAATGAGGAAGTACAGTACATCAATTTATTGGCCATTGTTTTATTTTTTGAATCCCTGCCAGAACCCATATTTTGCGATGAAATTAAAATTGTTTAAATAAAATGTTACCTAAACTAATCAATTCATCACTGTTATGTCCGAGTTTAGTATACTTGGATTTGGAATAAACTGGACCGACAAATTCTAGCTTAGATCTGTTAAAATTGAAACAGAATTATTTAATATCTCTCATGTAGCTGACTATAGTGCCCTACTAAAATGGGGATAAATCTCACTGCTTTTGGCCTACCTATTCTAATGACGTCAGAAATACCCTATACTCTCTTTTCTAGGGGGTTTCTTTCCCCCTTCCCTTTACTGTGACGTCAATAGAATTGGTAGGCCAAAAGCTGTGACATCTATAAGGTTCTCCTTTACAATGTAGCTTCTCATTGGTACTAGGAAGGTTTATAACTATTTTGGAGTAGAGTAACACCACCCTCCCAATAGTAATGGACAAAGAAAAAATGACCCCTTAAACAAAAATTTGGTTTTACTTTTTCTTTTCAAAACTACAGTGTGTTTTTTTTATGAGAACTTTTTTGAAAGCAATTTTACCCCACTTATAGTCATCAGAATTTAATGATTAATGGCTTATTTTCTTCGTTTTTTTAAGGCAATTAATAGAACAACAAAAAATATTTAAGTTTTATTTAAAAAGTACAGTAAAATCTAAAATTCAAAACTTAGGTGTCAACATCTAAAAATGGTTTTAGCGCATTTTTCTTATGCTCAAATAATCAACCTTTTGCAAGAATGGCTGCTAAACACTTCAAAGTTAAGATATAGAGCTAAAAATGAATACAGATACTATTAGAGACATGTACTAGAACATATCAAAGTTTGAAGGTCATATCTCAACCAGGGAGGGAGTACTGGCCCCCCAAAGTCGACTACAGAAAATCCATTTTTTTAAGAAAAATGCGCTAAAACCATTTTTATATGTTGACACCTAAGTTTTGAAATTTAGATTTTACTGTACTTTTTTAATAAAAACTGAAATATTTTTTTGTTGTTCTATTAATTGCCTTAAAAAACAAAGAAAATAAGCCATTAATCATTCAATTCTGATAACTATAAGTGGGGTAAAATTACTTTCAAAAAAGTTCTCATAAAAAAAACACACTGTATAATTGAATTGTGCGTCAGACTCCCCCTCTCCACCTTAAATGCAGTTTTTTAAACCTTGAAAATCCAATGATTCTAGTGCTATTCAAATTTATCAATTATTATTCTGTTTGACCTATAGAACTTTGGATTTTCTTTTTCTTGTTCACTAATAATGCTGTTCAAATCTACAATTAGTTTCATTTTATGATTTAAGTAAAGAAGATATAATAAAATTTGTAAAATGAAAAAAAATAACAACCCCTTAAAAAACGCTCTATTATAGAAAAATATCTATTTTTAGGGTGGGCTTTCTATCACATCAAAGGGTTCAAGAGACTAGGAACGAAAATAAAATCTATCATAAAAGAATTCCTGGCTGGTAGGTGTTGTATCCATGAACAGTTTGAGCATTACTTGGTAGGAAGCCTCCTTGGATAATACCTAGAATTAATAGATAGATAGATAGATAATAGTTAGATGGTTGGTTAGATTAGTTAGATAGGAATATAATAATAAATAGGTTAAGAGGTCACACAACACCATCCACATATTTAAAATATTGATATAAGTAATCTATAATTTTAGGTTAGATTATGTAAGAGAAACAAGGATGACAACAAGTAGCATAGCACAAAAATCATGAATTGGAATACGGAAAAGGATATTTAAAGACCATTTGTAATAGTCAATAATATAGATATATCAAAGAGAAAAAATCACGAAACCTTTCATTGCATATATCTCTAAAAACATATGTATCTTTCCACTTCTATACCTGTATTTCTCTGTGCAAGGAAGGGACCAGCAGGTCCAGGTCCACCGTTTGCTGTTTCTTGATGATTAAAACTCTGTTTATCGCCCCCATTATTGTTTGGTCCATAGGATGCAGGTTTAGACATCTTTATAAGCATTTTCATACAATAAAGCAAGCAAGTTTAGTACCTGTATTATATTCTAATTTTTTTTATATGTCCTGTAAGATCCATAGATTACCCTAAGTTTTTTCAGGTATGATTGTTTTAGTTAAAGTCAGGTATATTGCTATTCCTTAGGTTTGGACAGTTTGGGAGTGAAAAAAATTATTTCCTCAAATTAAAGTAGCAAGAAAAGTATGTAGCCACCCCCTTGAAAGCAAGTAATTTTAAATTATTTCAACAATCATTGCACAATTGCACGTGAGCTGCATAAAAAGGGCGGTGCATGTAGCTTATTCAATGTTCTGCAACAATGGATAAAATATGCACAGATATTATGACAGAGGAAATTTTGTCATCAATTTAGGTTGCAAGTCCTCATTTATTGGAAGGACTATTTGATAAAAGAAGTAAAAAATATGTGGCAACATCCAAGTAATTATATATCAATTATTCCGACTATATTGTATGAACCTTGTTATTATTTTGATAAATATTGGGCTGTTGGCACAGAGAAGTGACCAGGTGGACAATGTCCACTGTAGGATGAGGCACACTTATACCATGTGAGGATACTAAATTCCAGATGCTGAAAAAGATACATCATAAAAAATCTTTTAATCCTTATAATAGAGTAAAAGGATCCCTGTCTGTGTGTGTACCGAAGGATTACACTAACCACTGGTTCTTCTTTATAGGAGAGCTTCTCATAGGTTCTGGGAAGGTTTATAACTATAATTGGGGAGGGTACCATCACCCTCACAAGAGAAATCACTTAAGAAAAAATGATCCCCCCCCAAAAAAAAAAAAATTCTTTCTTTTTTAAAACCACAGTTGAAAGTGGTTGTGGTCGACTCCCCCCCCCCTAGAGGCCTCTAGGGGCGTAGCCACTAGTCAATACTCAATCAAACTCATTGATTTATTGACAATGTGTCCTGAAATTTAGTAGAAATGAATTTATACCTGTCCTGAAGGTCATACCCATAGCCAGGAGGTCTGTCCAGGTTTGATGCCAACAGCTGGATAACCTGATCACAAAACTGTTTCGCCTTCTCTTTTTCCTCACTTGCTGAAGACGAAGGTGTAGATTGTGGAGAAGAAAATCCGTGAATTTCATTCTGGAATGTCGTCGTTGGTCGGGGTGGTAAGTGTACACTTGGATGTGGTGGTGAGTGTACACTTTTCTTCCCGGGCTTTTCTGGATTGATGAAGTTTCCGTTGTATTTGATCAGGTTGGGGTTGATGGCTTTACCAGGCCTGAAATTGGTTTAGGAATTCAAACAATATGGTTTTTAGTTGTAATGAAAGGAAACCTGCAAGATATACACTATTCTAACTGATGAAAGACTGCAACAAGTAAAAAAAAATACTTTTTTTGGCCGGATACCGAATATCCAGCTGTTTCTGATGCCAGATTTCTGGCATCCGGTAAATTACCGGATATCCGGCCTAATAACCAGATATTCCAATAGTAAACAAACATTCAGAAAAGTTACAAATTTAATATACCTAATCAATCAAACATATATGACGAAACTCACGATTTTCTTAACTATAAACCATTAAAATGATTCAATGTTTTTATGGCATTTTATTTCAATTATCTTTGAATTCTCAAAGACATGGATAACCATTGAGAAATGCAAAAGAGCTTCTTTTGTCTCACTGTGCATGTCTATCTATCTTTATTCATATCTGTATCCACTATCCACGTTTATTGTAAAAAATATCTATCCTGTTCATTTAGTAATTTTTCAGATTTTCATGGTAAAATTACTCTTTTTAACATTTATTAACACAAATGTTTGAGCTATAAAACTTTTAACACATTGAAAGGAACATTTGACTGTAAATTACATTAGTTCCCACTATTTTATAATAACAATCTTTTATTCGTAGGCTCAAAAACGTTAGTTACTTCTAATGTAATTTTTAACGTTAGTTACTTCTAATGTAATTTTTAGTAGTGTAAAAAAATTTCAACAAAATTTTTTAATTTACATAAGGATTAATTTTGTTTTTCATAAATTGGCATGTATTTCAATTAGTTGTCCATTGTCTTATCCCTTTAGATCCCTGTCGTTCAATGCCAATTCCTGCAATTAACTTACAAATTTCTCTTTAGAATCTTTATCTAGCTTCAAGATATCTTAAACATAATTGTCATTCGATTTCATCTCTTAAAACTTATCCTTGAATGTAATAAAATTTTCAATAAATAAAACAGACGGCTTGTAATCAGCAAGGCTACTCCATATATATATCCGTTTGTAATGTACATTCAACAATGACTTTGTTAATTGACGGAATTCAAATTACTAATTAAACTGTTTTTAACCTATTTTTAAAATGTATATCAAAAATATACTATGACACCAGTAGAATCAGACTGCAGAGCCCAAATTTGAATTAAGTCCCCAATAAACTTTTTTGGGGGGATTCAAAAATTAATTATTACTGTTGCTCTGGTCAGATTGACCAGAGCAAAAGGTTTTTTTTTACTTGGGGTAATATTGTGGCTTAGAAAACAATTTTATATAATTCACGTTATATTGATACAATAAAAAAAAACATTATTCTGTTCAATGGAAATAATTTTTTTTCTAAAACAATTAATTTTAGTGAAAAATTTAACATAATACAATAAAACACATAATGCTAAAGTCAAACCAATAAGATTTCTTGTTTCATTTCAATTCTTTATAATTTCCGAAAGAGTGTTTTCACAAAGTGACTTATTTACAATGTAGTTAAATAATTTTTATTTAATTAAAATGAAAAGAATGAAAACTATACACATAAAAGATACATACTTTTTAAAAATATTTTTTAAAAATAAGTTTGAATAATCTTATTTTATATCATATTTGTATATGTGACAAAAATAATTTTGTTGTATTGCATAAACATTTGTTGTCATCTTGTCATGCTGTGATGAACTGAAAATAGTTGCCGAATGTGTACGCAGTTTCCTGGGTGTTTCCTCATCCTAGCTCAATATTTACTACTAGCTACAAATCTTCAAACTTCCCTTAAAAAAATCAAAATTTGAATGTATAAACGATTTATACATTATACATTTGAATTTTTTAAATTTTGATTTTTTTTTGAAGTTTGAAGCTTTTTTAGCTAGTAGTAAATATTGAGCTAGGATGAGGAAACACTCAGGAAACTGCGTACACATTCGGCAACTATTTTCAGTTGATCCATGCTGTCATCAAATTTAACCCTTTACAGCCAATTTTTATGTGTTTAAAATAGGTGATAGAACACAAACATGTCAATGTTAATTCATTGGTATATTGTGAAGATTTAACTTTTTAGTGAATTTTTATGGTAAAATCATAAGGCCTAATTTTACTCTATACCAGAATACAATATTTATGAAGCAAAACACTCTAAAAGCTACGAATTTTACCCAAATAAAAAAAGACCTTTTGCTCTGGTCAAAATGACCACGGCAACAGTAAAAATTAATATTTAAATCCCCCCAAAAAAGTTTAGTGGGGACTTAATTCAAATTTAGGCTCTGCAGTCTGATTCTACTGGTGTCATAGTATATTTTTTTATATACGTTTTAAAAATAGGTTAAAAACAGTTTAAGGTACTTTGGCATCAGACACTGACCTTCCCTCTTATTATATACTAGCGGCTACGCCCCTGGAGGCCTCTAGGGGCACTTGAGGAGGGGGGGGCTCGAATTATTTTTTTTTTCTTTGGGGGGGGGGGGGTGGGGATGTCCCACCCCCCAAGAAAATAGTTATAAACCTTCCCGGGACCTATGAGAAGCTACCCTGTTAAGGAGAACCCGATCGGTTCAGCGGTTAGCGAGATCCTTCGGTACAAACATACACAAAGACAAACACACAGACAGACATCCTGTTACTTTATAAGGATTGAAATTTAAGGGAAGGTTTTTTTCCTATAGCTCAACCCTACGGGGCTAAATTTAGACATTTTAAAATTGTCATATAAAATTTTAACTTGTTATGTTTATTCCTGTAACAGTCAGGTATAATTTGGAACTCTGTATAATCTTTTTTTTAGAAAGTCTATAAGTACTGTTCAGCGGTTAGCAAGATCCTTCTTTACACACACACACATGCAGACCTCCACACACACCCACACACACATACATACATCCTGTTACTTTATTATAGTACTAGCGGCTACGCCCCTAGAGGCCTCTAGAGGCACTTGAGAAGGGGAGAGTCAAATTTGATAACCCAATTTCTTATTTTAGATTTTAAAGTAAAAAGTGAAAAAAAATGTAAGGGGGTCGAAAAAAATTTTTTTGGGGGGGGATTTTTCATTTTTTTGGGGGGGGTGGGGGTGTCCCACCCCCCCCAGAAAATAGTTATAAACCTTCTCGGGACCTATGAGAAGCTACCCTGTTAAGGAGAACCTGATCGGTTTAGCAGTTAGCGAGATCCTTCGGTACAAACAAACACACAGACATACAGACACACACACATACATACATCCTGTTACTTTATTGCAAAACTAAAAAACATTATGTAATAATCTAATTAATTATTCTATAACAATCAACAATTAAAACACAATTAATGACTTCAATTATAAGGAAAAGTAATTTAAACAAGAACAATAATATCCCAATAAGCGTTGCTATAACAAGATAATATGAATAGGTATATTGACATGGGACAATTTGTCGTCAATTTAGGTTGCTAATATGGATCTCATCCTGTAGAAGGGGAGGGTATGATTTAAAGGTGGTGGAGTGGAGTATTTTCATTAATTTAAAAATAAGGGGGATGGGGTGGGGGGGCAATACCCAAAAAGGCACTTGGGGGGAAAGCATCATATTTAATTTTGTCATTGTCCTTGCTTAATTCAGGGAGGGAGGAGACATTAGGCGGTTATTAAACTAGTCCACAATGCTTTATAAAAAGTAAATAATGTTCTTTATGCGTTGGTTACACAACTTTGGGGACTTTATTGAATTTTGATTGGTTGAGTGTCCAAAATTTCAACCACTAATTGCAACCTACAGAAACATAGTTAGCGTTTTTTGAGGATGTATATTGTAAATCAATTTATCGGCCATTGTCTTTTCCCTGTAAATCCCTGACTAAAACTACTGATTTAAATATAATTTATAGTTGGTTTGCCCTTCTTAGTATATCAATTTATCATAATTTCTTTAAATAACTTTTTTCTTGAAAATACAGCAAATTTTTGAAATAGCGAATTAAAATTGACAGTCCATTTTCCCCCTTTTCGTTAAGAATTTACTAATAGCTACACCCCAAGAGGCTTCTAGGGGCACTTCAAGGGTATCTGGGAATAGTCGACTCCCCCCTTTCATTCTTATTGTTAAGAATTAAAGTTGAAAATAGGCGATTTCTCTTGGGAGGTTCCCCAAAAATAGTTACAAACCTTCACAGGACCTATGGGAAGCTATATAGTAAAGGTGAACCGTAACAGTTCAGCGATTAGCGAGATCCTTCTGTACATACACACACACACACACACACAGACAAACACAGAAAAGACACACAACCTTTTGCTTTTATATAAGTATTGATTCATAAAAGTTCTTAATTCCTGCAGGAACCTAAAGCTCATGGTAGCCTACTGCCTAAACTAACAATAATAACCTTAAAAAATAACAAAATTCTACCTAACCAATCTAATAGCTATTTTTCGGTCCTACGACAAACGCGAGAGTCCCAAACGTCAGAGTGGACACTTAACCTAACCTAACCTATTTTAGACCACCTTATAGGTTTTTTAAATGCCTAACCCCTGCGGGGGGCTTATTTGTTGATTCATATCTTAACCTAACCTAATCTGTATATAAATACTTAATAAAATTAATATTTTAACACTCCTGCGTTTGTCCACTCCGACGTTTGGGACGACTGCGTTTGCCCTGGAACCTATTTTTCAAATAAGTATAAATCCACGTTTGAAAAATGTGCTGATATATAATATTGTCAGCATAGTAGAAACGTTATCATAGTTTTATTTTTTCTCTCAATTAAAAAATAATAATACAATTTCTCAGGGGTAGAGGGATCTTTCATTTCTTGATATTTATCTAGATGTTATATCCTTATAATAAAGTAACAGGATATCTGTCTGTTTGTCTGTCTATTCGTTTGTACCAAAGGATCTCGCTAATCGCTGAACCGAGAAATCACCCCTAGAAAAAAATCCCCCCACCCAAAAAAATTTTAATTAAATTTTTTTATCTAAAAGTAAAAATGAGGGGGCTTCTGCCCCCCACCCCCCAAAATAAATATTTCCCCACAAAAAAATCTTTCTTAAATCTAAAATAAAAAAAATGTTATCAAATTTAACTCCCTCCGCCTCAAGTGCCCCTAGAGGCCTATAGGGGCGTTGCCGCTAGTGATTAATATAGTCTTAATGTTGTTAAAAATTTCGGGAACAGTCCCTTTCGTGGTAACGCGTCTTAAGGGGCGATTCGTCGTATTTCTGCAGTAGCTTTTGATAGGTTATTTTAGTATCCGGCCAAAAAAGTATCCGGTCCAACCCTAGGTTTAGGTTATAATTTTATCTATACCTTTAATCCCTGAGAAAACTAAATATAAAGTAACACCATATTATATGCTGCTGTGAGAAAAAAGGAACATTTGTCTTTTTTTCATTTTTATGACCTTCGAGTTTGGACCTAGCCCTACGGGGCTGAGAAAAACGGAAAGTAAAGATCATTTTTTTGGGATCAAATATAAACTTCAGGGAGGGAGGTGACATTGGGCTGTTATTGGCGGAATATTAATTTAAAAGTTTATTAAACAAAATTGCACAAAAACTTGTATAAAATTACTTAAATACATGATTCTGTTTCACAGAACATAATTACATTTAGGGATTAAGAGATGCTTCGCTTGAAATATTGTATCTTGTTGTAATATGAATCAATGTTCCAAATTCAGAAGAACAGAGGTGGATTCTTTTTAAAAAATTTGGCTCACTGGCTCATTTAAATCAGTAAGGCTCTACAAAAATTAAATAAAACCATGAAAGGGTTAACATAAGATTTTGTTTTATTTTTGTAGATTTTTTATGAATTTTGCAGGATTTTTCACCAAAATTTTTAGCCAGCCTCATTAATTTTAGTGAGCCAAAAAGTTTTTTAAGAATCCAAGAATCCAGGATATTTTACAAAAAAAAACATAATATACAAAAAATTGGCATGTTTTAAATGGAGGAACGGAATTTCTAGTAATGTTTTGAAGTTGTTATGTTTTATAAATCATACCTAATTGTTACATGAATCATCATCCAATGTTTGAAATCGATAGAACAAGTTTTTAAAAAGTTTACCTGAAATTACTCAAATGTGACTTGTATTCATTATCTGTTCTTCTATCACTCTTGTCTTCTGAAATAAAAAAATATCTTATTTTAATAATACTGATATTATACAAAAATTCTAATTGCCTCTAAATGGGGTACTCCTATCCAGTTTTTTGTTTAGGAATGAATATTTTTTGCCCGAGGGAATAAATGATGAGATATCGCTCCAATAATCCAATAAATGATGGAGCGATAGCTCATCATTTATAATACGATGCGAGAAATAACTATAAACACATATTCTTTACCTAACTCAGTGTCAATAAAAGATGCAAAATGCAAAAGCATATACTTTTTTAATTCTTATTTTTTTACATCGTATTTTGGAACTGATGATCTTTTTAATTAATGAATCAATTGTATTTCATGAATAAAGTTATGTTTATATACTTTATATAAAGTAATAAGCTTTTTTTGTCTGAAAATTAAAATTTAAATTACTACTGAACTTCTTAGGATCTCCTTTTTATGGAAGCTTTATATATGGCTCGAGAGGGGTTTGGGGAAGTTAGTTTTTACAAGCCTTCATATGATTTCAGGCAATTTTTCTAGTGTAGAATAATATATTTAAGTTTTTCTTTTACTCTCTCTTTCTCTCTCTCTCAAACACAAACACACTCTCTCTTTCTCTCTCTCTCTCTAAAAACACAAACACACTCTCTCTCTCGCTTTTTATTTCTCTCTCTAAAAACACAAACACAAACACTCTATCTCTCTCTCTCTCTCTCTCTCTCTCTCTCTAAATTTTTCTCTTTTTTTCTTTATATGCTTTTTTATGCTAATATTTCTTTGAGTAAAAGAGAAACTTAATTTGAATTTGAATTTTTAATAATACAACTTAGAAAAACACCTTCAAAAAGATTAAGAAATTTGGGGTGTTTTTACGTTAAAGCCAAAAAAAATTATATGAATCTATACTTTTAAAAAGGCGCAACTCATTACCATTCAAAGTTAGAACATACAGACTAGGGTCGTGCAATTAAAGGGGTGGTTTAAGTAGTTTGTATGTTAATGCCTTGGGATCTATTACAAATTATAAATCAGATATACAATTTTTAAAAGCGAAGTTTTTCTAAAATTAGGGTAGGTCCGTCTGTCCATAACGGTTAGCTCTTTTAGTTAATTTAGACTTATTAAAATTGTCCTAACGATTTCAAACTTTGCATGATGATTGCTATATAACAGTTAGATACAATTTATTTCAGCAGTTTTGCAATAAATTTACTTAAAATTTTGTTTAAACTATTCTGCTTATTCTGTTCTGACACTCTTCTCTAAGTGTTAATGCTCGTTTGTACTAGCATTTTAAAGCTTTATGAATGTGTCTTCCTTGTTTAGCTTAATTTAGCTATTATGTAATATTATCTGAATTGTAAAAACACTAAGATAAATTTTCTTGGTATTGTTTAAAAAGAGCATACTCATGGCATCTCAAATCTCACCAAAAAGCGGAACTTTTCTATAATTTGTGTTTGGATGTACGTCATAAACCATATGTGCCAAATTATCTCAACATACCTTGTCAAGGATACCCTACCCCCTTTTTTGTTTGTTTTTATCTAGGTTAGGTTATGTTAGTTTACTCAGTAACCCTGCAGGGATTATGCATAGGAAAAAAATATCTATTCCTCCTTTTATTTTGTTTTTTTCAAGGAGAAGAAATGTTTAGTGCTCGATTGGTTCTTTGAGGAAAAGCATCCTAGCTATAGTAAAGGGTTGCTACTCCATAATTATAAAAATGTTCGAATGTCCGTCTGTCTCTCTAAAATATGATTAGCTCTCTTTTTAATCTTTTTGTTAACTTTAGTTATTGCATTACTTATGGACAAAATTGCCCTTGGTACTTTTAAGCAATTTCACATAAAATGTAAAATCTAAACTTTTCAGCTAGTCAAAGTTTTAGAACCATTTGCTTCAAAATTATATTTTTAGTCACTATTTTTGGTATGCTACGCTCCCTAAAAAGACGTACTTACCTTTGCTAAGGAAATTTGGGACCAGATCTTTGAATACATTCAGAAAAAAAATAGTTATAGAGTAGCTGCGCTACCTAAAAAAAAGGTACTTCCCATTGCTAAGGAAATTTGGAACAACTAATTATAGAGTAGCTGCGCTCCATAAAAAGACGTACTTACCTTTGCTTAGAAAATTTGGGACCAGATCTTTCAATACATTCAGGAAAAAACTAGTTATAGAGTAGCTGCGCTACCTTAAAAAAGACGTACTTTCCATTGCTAAGGAAATTTGGAACAACTAATTATAAAGTAGCTGCGCTACCTAAAACGACGTACTTACCTTTGCAAAAAAAAAATTGGGACCAGATCTTTGAATACATTCAGGAAAAAAACTAGTTATAGAGTAGCTGCGCTACCTAAAAAAACGTACTTCCCATTGCTAAGAAAATTTGGATCAACTAGTTATAGAGTAGCTACGCTACCGAAAAAGACGTATTTCCCATTGCTAAGAAAATTTGGAACAACTAATTATAAAGTAGCTGCGCTACCTTAAAAAAGACGTACTTACCTTTGCTAAGAAAATTTGGGACCAGATCTTTGAAGACATTCAGAAAAAATGGATTTCTTTGGCTCTGAAATAAAAATCAATTAGTTAGAGTAACAGGATTTCTGTCTGGCTATATGTCTGTAGATTAATATCTTGCTAACCGCTGGACCGATAGGGTTCTTCTTTTCAGTAAAGCTTTTTATAGGTCCAGGGAAGGTTTGTGACTATTTTTGGGAGGGTACCTACTACCTACAGCCTCCAAAGAGAAATCAAAACTGAAATCACAAGTCAATAAAAGTATCCAAAGTATGATGGTGCGTTTTTAAAACTTTGGGTACAAACATAATTTACAGCCCTCTCTGTATAGGAAATCAAAAAAGAAAAAATTGTGTGGGCTTGATTTGATTAAGAAAAAAAGTGTGTCATTAAGGAAAGATAAACGAATATTACATATTTCTTCATCCGATTAAAATAAAACTGTTATTTAAAGCCACAAATTAGTGTTAATATCAAATTTATATTATAAAACTATATGGTGTATTATCACTTCTACACATAAAATCTTTTTTGTCGCAAAATCAAAATAGAAGTAATAAAAATTTATAACGCCTGGCGGCTGCGCCCCTAGAAGACTCAAGGATAACCCTCAATGGGGAGAAATAAAACTATTTTGAGAAGGGTTATTTTTCCATGAGTGATTTCTCTTGGGAGAGATGTTGAGCTAGCCTCAGGACCTATGGCTAGTTTTACTATTAAGAAGAATTTAATTAGTTCAGTGGTTGTAAAGTTATATTTTTAGTACAGATGCATACATGAATTAAATTAAATGAGATAGTGTATTTTAATAAAAAAAAGCGATACTTGCAAAATTATCTAATATTAATTATGAAAAATGCGCGGAAACTATGGCACACCTTCCAATATATGTCATTAATACGCAGGATAATTGAATTAATAATTATGGATCAATGGATAAACAGATAGACAATTAGATGGACAAAGTACATATATGGATCAATGGAAAAACAGATGGACATTTAGATGGACAATGTACACGTATGTATTAATTAATGTTTTAGCATCCATTAGGAAGGGGATGGGGTAAAGGGGGTGGCTGGGGGTGGCTGGGGGTGGGTAGTTATTCTAGCCAGCTATAAGCTTCACTTTATTAGAGTACATGATAATCTAGAGTAAGATCCGAGTAATTTATTGCTGTAGAAAAACACTTTTCCTACCTTTGCTTCGTCAACTAAGGACCCAGTGAATTCTTCTGGAGTTCTTTCACTGATAACTTCATTATAATCACCAGATATCACAGTTTCCTCATTATTTTCATTGATAACTTCAACATTTTCATGTTTAACATTAATATTATTTTCATAACTATTTCTACTGCTGCTTATGAGTCCTTGTGGACTTGCCACATGATCTAGAAATTCTGGCGGGAAACCATGTATAGATCGGGCGGCGCGCGCCCAATCAGAAAATGCGCCATTGCTCTGGGACCAATCAGAGGCCGGGTTGCTGTCATGTGACCAGCCAGTGGCTGTGCTGGCCTGGGTGCTCAGCAAATCAGGATTGTTTTGCTGCTGCTGGCCGTGTACGACAAAATGGCCGCCGATTAAAATGATGGCTGGGGATAAAAGCAACATTTTTGTACTGTCATTGGGATGGGGTCATCTCATAACTTTCTTGTACATTGTTTTTTTTGCTTCTGAAAATTAAACAAAAATGAAAAAATATTATGCAGAGCAACAAGTTTTTGATTAAAAGAACAGTAAACTATAATACTCTAATATTATGTATATCTTTAGAATTTTTGGATAATACTATATATATTCCCCAACCCCAAGTTGTTTTACTTTAGATGTTAACAACTTAGAAAGCTTGAATGATTTTAATTCATTTGCTATTTAACATTTTTTTAAAGAACAGTAAAATGTAATTTAGCAAAAAAATTTAACTTTAATGGAAGCATTAATGCTATTTTAATTGTTATTATTTTAAATATCTACTAGAGGCATCTAGGGGTACTTGACACAATGACATAGACTCGAAATAAAGTATTACCAAACTTTACCAATAAACTGTAAAGAGATATGATAAATATACAACCAAAATAACAAGTTAATGTTGAAATTCAAATCCTTCTCGTTCCTTCTTGAATATAAAATGAATTTGAAAATTTAGAAGATATATTTTAATTTCCTTATCAGGATGATGTTTTTATATGTCGTCTTTATGACAGGTTATTATATTATGAATATATTTCTTAAATTATGTATATAAAAAAATATTGTACGATAATATCAATTTAAATTAAAAATAATTTATTTTTTATGTTTTTTTTTGTTCCAAAATCATCCCTGCATTAAAGAAAGAAAAATGTGTGTTTTGTTTTACAAAGCAGACTAAATATATTATGATAATATACAACGTCTCTTTGTGAGTTCATATTTATAATATTGATTTTTATAAATGAATTAATGAAAAAATATTTGTTTGAAATTTGACTAAATATCATATCGTATAATTTACTTAGCCCTTTTATTTAACAACCTTTGTTTTTAGGTCCTTTTTATTTAAATATTTCAAACAGCTGCCTTTTTTTTATCTTTAAACTGTTTTTAACCTATTTTTAAAACATATATCAAAATTATACTATGACACCAGTAGAATTAAACTGCAGAGCCTAAATTTGAATTAAGTCCCCAATAAACTTTTTTGAGGGGATTTAAAAATTAATTTTACTGTTGCTGTGGTCTTTTTTGATCAGAGCAAAAGGTCTTTTTTTTATTTGGGTAAAATTCGTAGCTTTTAGAGTGTTTTCCTTCATATATATAGTATTCTGGTGTAGAGTAAAATTAGGCCTTTTGATTTCACTAAATTAATTCATTAAAAACTTAATTCTTTACAATATATCAATGAATTAACTTTATCGTGCTTGTCTTCCATCACTTATTTAAAACACAAAAAAATTGGATGTAAAGGGTTAAATAGTGAAAGATGACAACAAACGTTTACGCAATACAACAAATTTTTTTTGTCACATATACAAATATGATAAAATATAAGATTATTCAAACTTATTTTTTTAAATATTTTTAAAAAGCATGTATCTTTTATGTGTATAGTTTTCATTCTTTTCATTTTAATTAAATAAAAATTATTTAACTACATTGGAAATAAGTCACTTTGTGAAAACACTCTTTTTTGAATTGTAAAAAACTGAAATGAAACGAGACTTCTAATTGGTTCAGACTTCAGAATAATATGTTTTATTTTAATGTTAAATTTCTTCTATATAAATTATTGTTTTAGAAAAAAATTATTTGCATCGAACAGAGTAGAGTTTTTATTATTGTATTGATATAATCTGAATCACATCAAATTGTTCTGTAAGAAACAATTTAACCCCAAACTAAAAAATGCTTTTGCTTCCATCAAAATGATCACAGCAACATATAAAATTGATATTTAAATCCCCCAAAAAAAGTTTATTGGGGACTTAATTCAAATTTGGGCTCTGCAGTCTGATTCTACTGGTGTCATAGTATATTTTTGATATATGATAAAAAAATAGGTTAAAAACAGTTTAAAGTTAGAAAAACAATTTTTTCAGAAGATGTTTATCTTTATTATTATTTTATATTAGAAATCTCAAAATTTATTAGCGGAACCATAAAGTATTTTGAATTTGGGCTGTGGTAAAAAATCTTGATAGTGGACATAAAAATGCACATGAAGCTCTCTCATTTTTTTTTAGGATTATTTTTTTGGGGGGGGATATCCACCCCCCAATTAAAAAAACTGTTTAGGGGGGTAAATTTTATATGGGGGCGGGGGAATAATCACCCCTTTACCCCCTCCCCTTGGACGTCCTTGTAGTTGTTACAAAATGGGTGAAATTGCACCACAGTTCTGATCCCACAATGTAAAAATTTACATAACTCTTTTTTTTTAATTTGAATCCCAAAATAAAGCTTGAACGTCTTTGATTTTTTTTATCCTTATATAAAAGTATCATGATAACTATTTATCTAGTTGTCTCAACGAATCTCGCTAACTGCTGGACAGATATGGTTTTTCTTTACATTAAAGCTTTTTATTTGTCCTGGCAATGTTTATAACTATTTTGGGAAGGGTGCCTCCACTATATAAAAATTGCTCCTGAACAAAAAATAACCCTCTAAAAATTTTGAAAAACAATCATCTTAAGTATAGTTAGGACTCTCCACCCCCCCACTCCCCTCCCTATCCCCAAGTGCCCCTAGAGACTTTAAGGGTACGTAGCCGATAGTCCTTATATGGAAATAATGAGATGTATGTATATCTGTCTGTAACAAAGTATGTATATCTGTCTGAACAGATATAACCCTTGGTTTTTTTTGTAAAACTTAAATTTAAAAATGGAGGGGATCAAATTCTAGTGCCCCTAATGAGCGCTGGGGGCGTAGCCGCTTGTTTTAAGTATGTCAAGCATCATTTTTAAATTAAAAAGAAAATAAATGTTTCAGATAATAACAACCCAACAAATTATGTCTATAGCAATTTGATCAGCTGATTGGTTTGAATACTAGATGTTTTTTTAAGTAGCGCAGCTACTCTAAATCTAGGGGATAAATCTAATTTTGCTTAGAATTTACTTTCAGGTGTTTTAAATGTTGTAAATTGAAGATTTTATTTTGATAATTAATATTTTACAACAATATCTGCTATAAACTGTTAGTAAGTTTGATAAAATTACGTTTTTTTGCAAGCTTTTTGGAAAATACTTCATTATTTTTATAATTCTGACAAAATAGAATTTCTGTTTAAGTAAATAACATAGCCACAAAAAGGTTTAAGTGGTTATTGAAATATTTTATTACCATTCTTGATAATTAAATAGTCGTTAACTATGTTTAATTTGCATTTTAAAAAAGACAAGTAAAATATCCTACTTTAATGCTACTTTTATGAATTTATCTTAAACCTTATCCAAAAGTTTATTTTATAAAACTATTTTATTTTCCATTGATTTTATTGATTATATAGGTTCAAAATATTAAAAGTATTTTTAAAGGCTATAGATTAATTTTGATTAATTCCAATTTTTAATTTTTTTATTTTTTTTGTTTTAAATCTGAAAGAATATGCATGTCTTTTTAAAGAATAGATTAAATAAAAAACGAAATTAAACATATTCAGGCTATGAAAAAGCAAAAAATGTTCTTTTTTACCATTAAATCGCAAATATTTAAAATCATTAGATTTTAAGCTTATTTTGCGTGGAAACACACTTTTTCAGTTATTTCTTCTCAACAATGGATCTTAAATGATTATTACTGAAAACTTTTATGAAAATGTTATTAACAAAAACTTCAAATAAAGGAAAATAAAGGAAATAATTGCCGTTTGCGAAAATGTGTGCAAAAAGTTGCCAATATCTCGTTAGAAGGGACTTAATAGATTTTAATTCTTACTGCTTACGACTCAGTGGACTATAAACTATTAGAAAAGTATCACTTTAAGGTGAAATTTTAGGGTCAACTTTTTTTCTTTTAAAATTCGCAGTGTTGAGGAGTGAGGAGTTGAATTCGATAACACAAATTTTTTGTTATAGATTTAAAAAGAGAAAATAAAATCAAAGTTTGGTGGATGGCGTTTTTTTTTAAATAGTTATAAACCTTCACAGGACCTATGAGAAGCTAATATGTAAAGGAGAACCATATCGGTTTCGCAGTTAGCAAGATCCCTAAAAACAAAAAGATTCACAGAGATTCTGTTAAGACAATGATGTCCAAACATCCCATGCTAGATATATGTATATATATATATTTTATAGTTAAACAACGTTTTTTACTTCAATTTTATTTATCTTTAACTTAAAGTTTCATGCTATATATGTATATTCAGAAAGCTTTAATGCTATTTTTTTGCTATTTAATATTTTTATGGCTATCTATGAATTAAAAACCATCAGTATCTATCTATTTAATGAAAGAATTGTAAATGAATGATATGAACCGTGGCAGCCATAGCAAAAATTATTCTTTGTGAATTTTTGTTGTTCCTATATTGACATGTGCATTATGTAGAGTCAACATTTGCAGGTTATTGACATATTTAAAAGGGACGCTTTTCTACAATTAGGGTCAGTCTCCGTCCGTCCGTCTGTCCGTAACGGTTAGCTAAATGAAAATTAAAGTAGGTATGTTCTTTTGGTGTATCCTGTATTTACGCAATTTTTGTAACAAATTTATGTATATTTATTGTTCAGACTAAAAATGATTGGTTGGTTTATTAGGTTAAGTGTTCAAACGTTTCAACCACTAATTTTACGCTACAGAAGAGTAATTTTGTTTGTCATCATAGCGGATGTAAATAAATGTCTATTGTCTTATCCCTTTAGATCCCTGGTTGTGACATGAAAGTGTGGGTATGATATTTCTAATTGTCATGCGTCTGACATGTTTGATCTAATGACCTTCTCTCACTTATGAATTCCCTGCACAGTCCAAAGTTGGCGATCTCATGCAAAACTTTGTATTAATGGATAAATTATTATATGGATGTTGTACTAGATTTTCATGTACTTCAATAAATTGGCTAAAATAACGATACTCAGCCATTCACCCCCATTACCTCTACCCCTGTCCTCATACTGGATGAACAAACCGACCAATAAATAAGGCCTAATTTAGCAACCTAAATTTTATCTGTCAATGTATTCACGTATATTCTATGTATATTAATTTTTGTATTAAGGATTTTTGTTTATTGACGGATTTTAAACTTCTATTATGACTCTGAATGCGTTGCATTACTGCTAGACAAGAACTGGTTCTAAACCGTAATGAAAACACATGTATCAACCATGAAGAAGTATAAAGATGAAAATACTCTAATAATAGTGCTAAGTGGTGTGCACAGCAATTCACCTGGGGGGGGGGGGTATAATTGTACATTTTTATATCCGCGGAAAGCTGTCTATAATACGATACGATAAATAACTATTTTGACATAATTTTAGTTGAGCTCTCCTACTGTATGTGTATACAACGCAAACAAACTAGAACAATAATTTACATACCTCAGACAGAAAAGAATCTTTTATATGATGGTTTTCATATTTTTTTATATAATAGGACAGCAATTGTTATCAATAAAGAAATCTTGAAATTATTAAAAACTAGCGGCTACGCCTCTAGAGGCTTCAAATGACACTGGAAAGTAAATCAATTTTTGAAAGAAGAAAAAAAGAGGTATATTTCTCTTGGGATGGTTAAAAACCTTCCTAAGACCCATAGGAAGCTTCATTGTAAAGGAGAAACATGTCGGCTTAGCAGTTGGTGAGAACCTTCGGTACACACAGACAGACACACATCCTGTTACTTTTATACAGGGAATAGACGAAAAATAACGTCTCGCATGTGATTTAGACTGACAGACAAAGTAAATTGTATGAAAGATCATATTTTTGTGGTTGTCTTTTACTCATAAAGCGTAAAGCCATCGTTGCTTTAATGTGTGGGTGTTTGTGTGTGTGTGGATGTCTGTGTATGTGTGTGTGTGTCTGTGTATTTTTTGTTTTTCTGTGTAAAACATAAACGCTAAGACACCTACGAGGTCATTTTATCCCATTCAACATCCCTTTTTAAAAAGCTTAAAACCTGCTTTAAAAAAGGCCCCTTTTAATATAACCGAATTCAGTCTACAAGAATAATACCATTGCACTAAAGGCATGTCAAAAATATGTCATATTATACAATTTTTCAGCATGGCTTCGAAACCGACAATTTAGAGACAATTTTAAACAATATTAATATAAAAAAAACATAATTTAATACTAGTTTTGTTAGATTAGGACTATGGCCCTTCGGGTCTAACAAAACTGTTTTTAATCTTATAATTCATCATTTGACACAACCCAATCTGTCCCGATTTTGTATCACTTTGAAAAGTGCGATTCCAGTTACGTCATATACGTTTCGGGAAAGAAAAAAGGGAGGGGTGGAAGAAAATCTCTTCAAAAGAGATGGGAGAAAAGGGAAGAGATTTTCTTCCCCCCTTCCCTTTTTATAAGACGTCACAGGAATCGCACTTTTCAAAAGTGATACAAAATCGGGACAGATTGGGTTGTGTCCATCATTTTAATATCTGCGGAAAGCTTTCTTTTATACGATGCGATAAATAACTATTAATGCTATTTGATCGACACAAACAAAATAAGCTGTAGTTTAATACAATGCTTCCCTAAAAAATTGTTGAACAATCGGCCTGTACTGCCGTTTTTTAGGTATTACTGTGCAAAAACAGCAGTTGAGAAAAAGATAGCTAAAAGTGTTGCAAATTATTGAAGGCATATAGCTATCCAAACTGACAGAAAGATAGCTAGATAAATAGAAGGATAGATATATGGATAGCAAATCATTATAGAGGTTGTAGCTATTTAGATAGCTAGAAGGATAAATAGATAGATAGTAACAACATAACAAACCATAATAGAGGTTGAATTCATCTATATAGCTAGAAAGAAGGATAGATAGATAGATAGCAACAACAACATAACGAATCATAATAGCAGAACAAAATCGTTGAAGCTTTACAAAAGTGTTTACGCATCTCAACTCACAATAACCAGAGTTTTCACACAATGTTACCAAAAAGTAATAATTTGTGTGTGTGTGTGTGTAGCTATTGTTTCTTAGTGTTTGGACTTAAGTAGTCATGGAGAAGGACAAGACACTTTTGTTTAGCCACTAGGGCTATGAAGTTCCACGCTTAAGTTCATTATGCCTTGACCCTCTGTCTCAAGGGAGCTACTCTTTATTACCTCAACCTTGCTGAGTATGGCAGGTGTCCCAAATTAAGTCACCGTAAAGAATGACGCTCTCCGCAGATGAGCTTGGGATAAGAGTTCTAAAAGATCATCTGTATTGTAGAAACACTATTTGAACTGATAATGTTTTTATCTGCTGTAGGATGCAAGAGGCAATTGTTTAAGGACCGGTTTCAAAGACAAATATTAGTTTTTAAAACAGTATAATTGTTTAAAGGCTGGTTTCAAAGACAATTTTTTGTTTCAAAAACAGTATAATTACTTTCAAAATTGTTAAAGAGCTGGTTTCAAAGACACACAATAATTCTAAAAACAGTATAATTACTATAGTATAGCCTTATAGTTCAATATTTAGTTCTATTAAGATTTAAGGGCCATAGGCCTAGTCTATTAAAGCGTTATTTAGGGACATTCAATTAGGAATTTAATATTTTTTTATTTTATTGTTTAAAGTAAGCGATGTCTGTCTAGCTTTAGGCTATTTTCTTAGGGGGGGGGGAGGGGGGGGTGAAAAACTTCCTTAAGAAAAAGTCCCAAGATCCTTTATATATAAGAATTTGTAAAAGAAAAGTTTACCCCCTTTAAAAAATTCACCGTAAGCCTTTTCAAATAATTTTGTTTACAATATTTTTTATTTATTTATGATTACATTGATTGCCAAAAAGTTATATAAATTTGGCTTTTTTAATGCCAATCTGGTAACCATCAATTTTAAAATTATTTAAGCTTTTTTGACGTAATTTTACGCAAAAATAATAAAAAAATTTTATCTTTTTTTTTAAATATTTGTTTGTTCTAGCATATTTTATATATAGATAGATAGATAGATAGATAGATAGATAGATAGATAGATAGATAGATAGATAGATAGATAGATAGATAGATAGATAGATAGATAGATAGATAGATAGATAGATAGATAGATAGATAGATAGATAGATAGATAGGTAGGTAGATAGATAGATAGATAGATAGATAGATAGATAGATAGATAGATAGATAGATAGATAGATAGATAGATAGGTAGATAGATAGATAGATAGATAGATAGATAGATAGATAGATAGATAGATAGATAGATAGATAGGTAGATAGATAGATAGATAGATAGATAGATAGATAGATAGATAGATAGATAGATAGATAGATAGATAGATAGATAGATAGATAGATAGATAGATAGATAGATAGATAGATAGATAGATAGATAGATAGATAGATAGATAGATAGATAGATAGATAGATAGATAGATAGATAGATAGATAGATAGATAGATAGGTAGATAGATAGATAGATAGATAGATAGGTAGGTAGATAGATAGATAGATAGATAGATAGATAGATAGATAGATAGATAGATAGATAGATAGATAGATAGGTAGGTAGATAGATAGATAGATAGATAGATAGATAGATAGATAGATAGATAGATAGATAGATAGATAGATAGATAGATAGATAGATAGATAGATAAATAGATAGATAGATAGATAGATAGATAGATAGATAGATAGATAGATAGATAGATAGATAGATAGGTAGGTAGATAGATAGATAGATAGATAGATAGATAGATAGATAGATAGATAGATAGATAGATAGATAAAAACATTAGTGTTATTGTTATATGTAGGGAAACTCATCAGTTAATTATAAAAGAAGCGTTTTCAAGGGGGGGTAAAATCTTAATAAAAACAACAATTATGTAATCAATGAAACAAAAATCAGCATAAAAAACTTAATTATTCATAAAAAGGAACAATAAACTTGTAAATGGAAATAATATATTTCACCTAATAATATGTTTAGCAGATATAAATTTAAATGGGAATAGTTATTTCTTGCATTGTATTATAAACAGCTTTCCGCGGATATAGAATGTACAATTATAAGATTAAAACCAGTTTTTTTAGCCCCGAGGTGCCGAATAGGATAATTCCAACATGCCTAAATTAACGAAAAAAATATCCGTTACGGACGGACGTACGGACAGACGTACGGACAGACGCACGGACGGACGGACCTACCCTAATTATAGAAAAGCTTCGCTTCTAATAAAAATTAGCCATTTAACGATCTTGAATAGAATAAAAACTAAAACTCTTTATTTTTAGTAAGCAAAAGAAGAATTTGTCTATTAAAGTTAAATAAATTTGAGAATTGTCCCCCCCCCTCCTTTTCTTGATTAGCCTGAGAAATTTCTCTCCTATAATTAAAGCAAACCTTTTCTATAAGTATGCTATGTACGTTCGTGAATTTTTTCATAACATTTAGAAGGTTATAACAATTGAAAGAATGCCTTGGCCAATAAACTGGGGCAACTTTGAAGCTCTTTACAATGACGTCATACATTACAAATGACCAATGATAGGCCAATACATAGGCCAAATTACCAATGGCAGGCAAGTATACATTTTAATTGACCAATGGTAGACCTGAATACATTTAGATTGACCAATAGTAGGCCAGTGTACATTTAGATTGACCAATAGTAGGCCAGTGTACATCTAATTGACTAATGAACGGTCAGTATTGCGTCATTCAATTTTTGATTGACCAATGGTAGGCCTGAATACATTAAGATTCACCAATAGTAGGCCAGTGTACATTTAGATTGACCAATGGGGGGTCAGTATTGCGTCATTAAATATTTTTAAAATTTGTTATACCATAATGTTTTAGATTAATAATTAGTTGAAAGAATGCCTCGGTCGATAAACAGGTCCATTTCATTTTACAATGTTTGATTTCTAGTTAAAAGTTATGCAAGAGTGTTTTAGCATTAAAATTTTATGAATATTGTCATCCTTGTTTTTTTTCTAGTAATAAAAATAGTTCTTTTTATTACGTAATGAAATAAAATACATTCATTACTTTACAACGAGATCGTTTTCCTCTAGCCTCTAGGGATTTATATTAGTGAGAGAGAGAGAGAGAGAGTGAGAGAGAAAGGGGACAATGGGCTGTTTATTACACTGGCCTCCAAAGTTTTATAATAACGTTTTCTTATTTGTTGGCTTAACCACTTTGGGAACTTTAGTAAATTTTAATTGTTTGATTTATTAAGTGTCCAAACGCTTCTACCACTAATTTTATTCTACAAAAGGGATTATGATTAGGGATGTCCATCAATTTAAAGGTCATAGTCTTATCCCTTTAGATCCCTGGGTTTGTATGTTTCATAAGATCAGTTGCTTATATGAAACCTACTAGCCCTGGCATCTAAGGGCTAGTTATTTGTATGGGTAGGGAGTAAAATAAAATAGTATAAAACCTTCTTGAAACTTAAAATATCTTATAATAAAATAGCCTAAACCCCATCCACGGACCTATGCAAAGCCTTCCTAAAATGAAGAATGTAATTGGTTCAGTGGTTATCGAAATCTTTAGTTACAGAATAAAAAACCTTACTACTTTATTTATAGGATACTAGCGGCTTCGCCCCTAGCCTCTAGGGGCTTTGCCCCAAGAGATGATAACAAAAAGTTAAGGTGAAATTCGTAAAAAAAAAAAAAAAAAATATCTAAAATAAGGATATCTCCTACAAAAAAGAAAAAGAAAAAAGAAAAAGAAAAAAGATCTTAAGCTTCAGACGGACGGACGGACAGATATCAATCTACTTTGTATTATAGATAATAAGTTTAATTTGTTTAGTTTAATATGGGTTTAATCTCAATAATTTAGAAAATCAGATTAAAAACGGTTAAGATACGTCAAACTTTTAAAGTGAGACTGATATACATACAGATAGACTATTACTTTATTCTATACTAGTAGCTTCGCCCCTAGCCTCTAGGAGCTTTGCCCCAAGAGGTTTGATCAACCTAATTTTTCGTATTTTAGATTTAAAAGATTTTTTAAAATTTCTTTGGGGGGGGGGGTAGATTTTTTTGGAGTGGGGAGTGGGTATTTTTCATTTTTTATGGGGGTTGGGGGTGTCCGACTACCCCCCCCCCCAAAAAAAAAATAGTTATTAACCTTTGAGAAGCTACCCTATAAAGAAGAACCCGATTGGTTCAGCGGTTAGCAAGATGCTTCGGTACAAACAAACAGACAGACAACGTTCTACTTTGTATTATAGATACTTTGACTTTTTAAACTTTTCAACCAACAGACTTGATATATTTATTGAGTAACGTTAGAAAGTATTTTTAAATTAAAGCTATTGCTTTATTAATGCGTTAATAGTTATTTCTCGCATCGTATTATAAACGGCTTTCCGCGGATATAGAATGTACAATTATAAGATTAAAACTAGTTTTTTTAGCCCCTAGGTGCCAAAGGCACCGGCTAAAAAACTGGTTTTAATCTTATGATTGTACATTTTTATATTCGTAGAAAGCTGTATATAATACAATGCTAGACATAGTTTTTTCGTATGGATTATAACCGGTTTCTATCCACCGGATTCGAATGAATACGAGAAAATCTTTTAATAACAAGATTAAAATATTATTAGAATCGAACACAGTAATAGTGTCTGACTGATTATGACGTAACAAAAAAAATTAGCCAATGAGAGGTCAATAACGGCCTCTCATTGGCTAATTTTTTTTTGTTACGTCATAATCAGCCAGACACTATTACAGTGTTCATTAGAATCTACTAAAGAACCATATTCTATATCGTTTATCCCATTTTTAGGTTTTAAACTGTTTTTAACCTATTTTTAAAACGTATATAAAAAATATACTATGACACCAGTAGAATGAGACTGCAGAGCTTAAATTTGAATTAAGTCCCCAATAAACTTTTTTGGGGGGATTTAAATATTAATTTTTACTGTTGCCGTGGTCATTTTGACCAGAGCAAAAGGTCTTTTTTTATTTGGGTAAAATTCGTAGCTTTTAGAGTGTTTTGCTTCATAAATATTGTATTCTGGTATAGAGTAAAATTAGGCCTTATGATTTTACTATAAAAATTCACTAAAAAGTTAAATTTTTACAATATACCAATGAATTAACATTAACATGTTTGTGTTCTTTCACCTATTTTAAACACATAAAAATTGGATGTAAAGGGTTAAATTTAAAGTCAACATGACAACAAGATGTCAACAAATGTTTATGCAATACAACAAAATTATTTTTGACACATATACAAATATGATATAAAATAAGATTATTCAAACTTGTTTTTTAAAAATATTTTTAAAAAGTATGTATCTTTTACGTGTATAGTTTTCATTCTTTTCATTTTAATTAAATAAAAATTATTTAACTACATTGTAAATAAGTCACTTTGTGAAAACACTCTTTCGGAAATTATAAATAATTAAAATGAAACAAGAAATCTTATTAATTTGACTTTAGCATTATGTGTTTTATTGTATTATGTTAAATTTTTCACTGAAATTAATTGTTTTAGAAAAAAAAATATTTCCATCAAATACAGTAGAGTTTTTTTATTATTGTATTGATATAAACTGAATCATATAAAATTGTTCTGTAAGAGACAATTTAACCCCAAACTAAAAGTTGCTTTTGCTCCCGTCAAAATGATCACAGCAACATGTAAAATTAATTTTTAAATCCCCCAAAAAAAGTTTATTGGGGACTTAATTCAAATTTGGGCTCTGCAGTCTGATTCTACTGGTGTCATAGTATATTTTTGATATATGATTAAAAATTAGGTTAAAAACAGTTTAAATACCAGACTGAATTTAGAATTTCTTTTACTAGAGGCTACACCCCTAGAGGTCTCGAGGGGCACTCAAAGGAAGAGGAAGTCAGACCTTCCACTTTTAATTTTGATTTTAAAAAAAAATTGTTATGGGATAAGTTTTTGGTGCGATCTCACATGGAGTGTCGTGGTATCCTCCACCTAATTAGTTATAAACCTTCGGAGGACCTATTGGAAGACATATAGACAAACATACACTGTGAGACAGGCAAACATCCTGTTACTATATTATAAGGACTAGCGGCTACGCCCCTAGTGTCCTCTAGGGGCACTTAGGGATTGGAGAGTCAAATTTAATAACCCAATTTTTTATTTTAGATTTCAACAGAAAAAGTAAGAAAAAAAAATTTTTGTTGGGGGGTAATTTTTTTCTAGGGGCGGTTTCTCTTAGGAGGGTGGTGGTACCCTCCCCAAATATATTTATAAACCTTCCCGGGACCTATGAGAAGCTACCCTGTTAAGGAGAACCCGATCGGTTCAGCGGTTAGCGAGATCCTTCGGTACACACAAACAGACACTCAGACAGACAAACAGACATCTTGTTACTTTTATATGCGGATTACCCTATCCATGGATCCAATGAAAGATAATTACACTATTAACCAATTGCTTAATAAGTTTCTTAATGTCATAAAAATAACTTTTTTATCGTTTTATATACCATTAAAAAGTGTCTTAATCAGATTGGTAAATAGTTAGAGTTATAAATCTTGATATAAAAGTAACAGGATGTCTGTCTGTCTGTATGTAAGTCTGTAGCTTAAGATCTTGCTTATAATGACTGATAAGGTCCACCTTGACAGTGAAGCTTTTTATAGATCCATGTTAGGTTTATAACTATTTATTTTTGGAGAGGGTATTTTTTTAACACTCGCCCTGGGAAAATTACCCTCCCCCTCCAATTTTGTTTTATTCTGTTTCAATCTATAATGAAAAAAAGGTTTCAAGTGCCCCTAGAGGACTCAAGAAGGCAGGATGTGTATCTAATTGTACCAGAAATTCACGCCAACCACAATTTATGTATTCCTTACCAGTCAAGCTTTATATAGGTTTTTCTTTAGCTTTTCTATAAACAGAATCCTTCAGTCTGGCCGTAACAGATAGCACTTGTCGTTTATAATTTTAGAATTTTCCTATTGATTTTAAACTTTTTATTATGATTCCTGTAACAGTACGATTTAGTAAGCATAGCAACTATATAATTGTTGGCAAGAAAGTCCAAACGTCCATTAAAAACAAGCTGATTTGGAACTTTTTTGACAAAATTATTTTTTTGATGTTGTCTTTCTTGTTAGCGAAGCTTTTCTATAATTAGGGTCGGTCCGTCCGTCAGTCCGTTACGGTTAGCTCTTTTCGTTAATTAGGCATATTAGAATTATCCTATCGATTTCAAACTTTTCCTGGTGATTCCTGTAGTAGTTAGGTAGTATTTAGAAAGCGTTGCAACTCTATAAGCATTACCAGAATGTCCGTACGTCCATTTTAAACATGTTGAATTTTTTACTTTTTAAACAACAAATTTTTATGTGATCTAATCGTCCGATTGATCTGATTTTTGGTATATTGATTCTTGGGACAACACAGTAGGTATAATGTTATATGCGAAGCAACTCTATAATCAAGTCCTAAAAATGTAAGTATGTCCATAAACATTATCAAGTAGGTTTTCAACAAATATACTTATGTACTTATACTTTTATATTCTGATTATTCAGTTCTGATACTTTAAAGGTGTTAATGTCCGTTTGTCCTACCGTTTCAGTTCCTCACTTTTATGAATGTTGTCATCCTTGTTTTATAACAATCATTAACAAATCTTGACTTTATCATAGAAGGAAAAAATAGTAAAAATAATATTCTTACAAAACAACAAGTTTTAGATCAATTATTAATATATGTTTAATCTAGAAACATTAGAATTGTCATAATTATTTGAAACCTCAAAGTCCTATATATCAAAACAAGCAGATGCGCCCCTAGTATTTAGGGGCTTTGTATTAGGGGGGGTAATCTAATGTATTTTGAACAAAAAGAAAAAAAGTTTGAAAATGACTAGATATAGAAAGTCTGAACTACCAGAAATGACTATAAATCGTGAAAAATACATTAAAACACTCATAGGTCAAGTTTATGTGAAAATAGTTTAAATAAATGTTTTAACACGAAGTTAAAAATGCATAGTAAACTTCCTAGTTCTCATATGAAACTTCTTGGAACCAGAGCCGTCTTTTTATTTAAGGGGGGGGGGGATACATTTTGGCTGCTTATTGTGAAAAATGTGCGAATTTCAGGAGCTACAAAAGATATTAAAAATGACAACTTGGACCAACTAGCATTTAAACATTTATGAGAACAAAAATTTATATTATATATTAGAGATTAAAGACTATAATCTTAAATATATATAGTACTAGTTGTTTACCCCTAGCCTTTAAGGGAGCATGGTGAGGCCAGGAAAGTAGCTTTAAACCAGTCAAAAATATTTATAACCCTTCCTCTGAAAAGTAACAGCCATTCAGACCAGCAACAAGTAAGATCTTTAAATTGAGACAAAAAAACCTTACTACTTTATGGAAAACTAGCGGCGACGCGCCTAAATTTAAATATTAAAATTAAAATCAAAATAGTTATAGACAATCCAATGAGAACCTACATTGTAAAAGAGAACCATATCGGTTCAGCGGTTAGCGAGGTACTTCGGTACACATAGACTTAGGTTACTTTAGATTATATTTTCTTTGGCATCTCGGGGCTGAAAAAACTGTTTTTATAATTGTACATTTTATATCCGTTGACAGCTGATTATAATACGATGCGAGAAATGACAATGATAATGCTTTAATATTTAATTTGAATTTGTAAAAAAAATAATTATAATAGTTATCTTATGTATAACTAGCGGCTACGCCCCTAGAGGCCTCTAGGGGCACTTGAGGAGGAGAGAGTCAAATTTAATAACCCAATTTCTAATTTTAAATTTTTAAAGAAAATGTAAAAAAAAAAATTTTTTTTTTGGGGGGGGGTGCCCCCCCCCCCCTCATTTTTAATTTAGGTAAAAGAATTTTGTAAGGGGGGGATTTTTCATTTTTTGGGGGGGTTGGGGGTGTCCCACCTCCCCAAAAAATAGTTATAAACCTTCCCGGGACCTATGAGAATCTACCCTGTTAAGGAGAACCCGATCGGTTCAGCGGTTAGAGAGATCCTCCGGTACAGACACACAGACACACAGATACACAGACATCCTGTTACTTTAGTATAAGGATATGATTATAATGATAGAAATAAAGGAGTAATAACGATTACTTAATAACAAAATGTGGTTTTTATAATTCTTTAATTAGGCTTGTACTTCATTATACTAATTATATGTCAAATAAATTATTTTTTTATCTTTCTTTCTCCTTTTATCTTTCATAAACCTTATGTAAAATTAGCAGGATCTGTGAGGCTGTCTGTCTAACCTGTGAACCAATATGGTTCTCCTTTACTAGGTAGCTTCTCATAGGTCATGGTTAGGTTTATAATTATTTTGGGGGAGGGTAAATCTAAAGAGATTTGGCCCAAGAAAAAATTACCCCACCCCTTACAATTTTTCTTTCTTTTTAAAACTAAAATTGACAATTGGAAGGGGGTGGAATTCAAAAACAACCCCCCCCCCCTCTTCCATGTGCCCTTAGAGGCCTCTAGGCACATTGTCGCTGGTAATGAATAATACGTGCACATAAGTTCAACGAAATAAAAGTACATATCTATATTTCTTGTAGTTTTTCATTATCTATTGTTCAACCTTTTATATATAAGCGGCTGCACCTCTAACTTAGGCGTTGCCCCTCAACATTCAATTTTGTTTTAAAAGAATTTGTAAAAAGTATTTTTTTTCAAGGAGGATTGGAAGGGTGGGGGTATTCTACTGACAAATAGTTTTAAACTTTTTCAAAGCTGGATCTTTAAATCATTTTAGTGGTGAGCCAGATCGGGGTGTGCCAACTTTCCACCAATGAGAGCACAGCATTTTATGAAATGCCGCGCTGTGATTGGCTGAAATTCGGCTCACCCCGATCTGGCTCACCACTAAAATGATTTAAAGATCCAGCTCTGGACATATAAAATGCTTCACTGTAAAGAAGAACAATATCGGTTCAGCGGTTAGCGAGATCCTTCGGGACAGACAAAAAAATAGGATTAAATGATACTTGTAACAAAACAAAATAAAAGTACATATCTATCTTTTCTTGCAGTGTTTCATTATCTTTCTATCTATCTAACTAATTATATATCTATCTACCTAATTATCTATATTAAATAATACATAAATTAATTGTAACAAACGAAATAAAAGTACATATCAATCTTTTCTTGTAGTTTTTCATTATCTTTCTATCTATCTAACTAATTAACTATCTATCTACCTAATTATCTATCTACCTATCTATATTAAATAATACATAAATTAATTGTAACCAATGAAAATGAAAGTAGAACAGAACCCTGAGAATTTTAGGTGTTCCAGCATTTAAGCAAATTATTAGATACTAGCGGCTACGCCCATTGAGGCATCTAGAGGCACTGGAGGTGGGGGGAAGTCACCCCCCCCCCTCCCTTTTTCTTAAATTAAAGATCTAAAAAGAAAAAGGAATTTTTTTTGTTTTTTGGGGGGGGAAGGGGAATTTTTTTCCAGGGACGATTTCTCTCTGGAGGTTGCTGGTTTCCTCCCCCAAATCAGTCATAAACATTCCTTTCACCTATGAGAGGCTACACTGTAAAAGAGAACCATATCGGTTCAGCGGTTAGCGAGATTCTTCGGTACAAACAGACAGACAGACATACTAGTCAAGTAATAAGATTTCTTTTTATAATAACTGTATTATTGTTTACTGCTCTATTTAAACATACTTTGCTCTTGTTTCGCTACAGATGAAAAAAAATTCAAATAAAAAGTTCATTTATATTGGTCTATGCCTATACTTGCAGTTACAAGCTATTTTATCTAAAATGCTAAAACACTACCTAGTTTTTTTTTGCATGTAAGAAACATTAATGTGAATAAGTTTACATACAAAATTACCAAAGAACATGTGCATTCAAGTTAGCAGAATTTTTTTACTTGAAATAGTAATTTCAGCTTAAAATTTGAGTTGTATCTATTTATGGGCACTTGAGGAGGGTGGATGGAGTCGACCCCCCTCACAAAATTAGTTTCATCAAGAAAAAATGTGGGGGGGGGTCTTTTCTTTCTTAGGGGGATTTCTCTTTTGAGGGTGGGGGTAACCTCCCCCAAAATAGTTATAAACCTTCCCAGGACCTCTAACAATGTAAAGATAGAACAATTTCGGTTCAGCGGTTAGCGAGATCGTTCGGTACAAACAAACAGACAAACAGACATCCTGTTACTTTTATATAAGGATTACTATTTTGTAATATTTATCTGAAATGTCTGAACATATATTGTGGAATATGAATATTAAGATGGTTATTATAAGAGGCATATGGTGCAGGCATTATAAATTTTAAGTGAGAGTTTTATAGAAAAATTAAAACAAGGATGATAACATCCATAAAAGCGAAGCTCTAAAATTAGACGGTATGAGAAATGAACATTGACACTTGTAGAGTGTCGGAACTTGATAAATGAATAAAAATCGAAACAAAATTAAAGAAATTGTTGAAAAACTGCTTACTTACATTATTATTACTTAATTATGGAGATGCTTTTCTTGTAATTGTATTTTATTGTCATAGTAATCATTTTTCCAAAAATCAGATGCATTGGATACTTATACCATCTAAAAAAAAATTGTCAAAAAGATAAAATCTTTATGTTTTAAATGGACGTAGGGACATTCTGGTAACGATTATAGAGTTGTTACGTTTTTAAATTCGTACCTAACTGTTAGAGGGATCATCATTTGATGTTTGAATTCGTTAGGACAAAAATATCTTTCCAGTATGGCTTCGAAACCGATTGATATCCGCTGGATAAGAACCGTTTCTCAGTCATCCTGAAAAATCATGTATAGCATTGTATTACATACAATTTTCCACGAATATTAAAATTAAAACCATAAAAATATTACTAGTTTTGTAAACCCGGGTTTTCGGCTTCACAGGACAAACAAAACTGGTATCATTTTTTATTTTTATATCCGTGGAGAAAAGCTGTCTATAATACGATACGATAGATAACTACTCTATATTTTTTAAAAACCCTTTTATCAAAATACTGTTAAATAAGAAAGCATAGAACAGTTATATTTTCCAAATTATTTTAAGAATATTTAAATTTTCTCAAATCTATCAACAACGATTATTTCTGTTTTATTTTATTTTGAAAGGGAGAGTTTTTTTATTTATCAGAGATATTAAGGGTTAAGACAATGGACAATAAATTTATGTACGTGCCCAATGATGATAGAAATGAGTTTGCAAATGACTAATCACAACTCATTGTAAGTGCCCAAAGTTTTTTAGCCAAAGAATAAGAAAAAGGAGTTAAATAACTTTGGGTACTAGAGTAATTTACAGTCCAATGTCCCCTACCTCTATGTGTAACATAGAAAAACCAAGGAATTTTTTTCCCCAAAATAAATTTATTAAATTTAATTTTACTATAACATTTTTTGTTTGAAACTTAATTACTTTTCTCGTATTCATTCGAATCCGGTGGATAGGAACCGGTTCTCATCCATACGAAAAAACTATGTCTAGCATCGTATTATATCCAGTTTTCTACGAATATAGAAATGTACAATCACAAGATTAAAACTAGTTTTTTTAGCCGGTGCCTTCGGTACATTCTATATCCGCGGAAAGCCGTTTATAATACGATACGAGAAATAACTATTAAGAAATTCTAAAGGATTAAAGTATTTTCTGTCCAAACACCTTAGCCTGGTAGGTACTGGTAGGTTAGGTACACCCAACAGGCAATCAACCCTTTGATTACTAAACCTTTGACTGGAAGTCCCAACTGTGCATTATTATAATGTTTATAGGTCGCATTATGTCATAAATTCTTACTATTACTGGCCTGAAAGATGTAGACAATCAATCCTTTTATTACAAAATCTTTGACAGGAAGATCTAAACTGTTTATGGGCCACTTTAAATTCTTAAAATAATGTTACGTGCCTGAAATAGTAGCTGTAGATAAGGACGTCTAAGCTTTTTATTTGAAGGGGATAAAATAAAGGGTTATAAAGTTTTAATAGGGCAATCTTATTTATTTTTTAATTTTGAGGGGGGTAAAAAACCCTCTGCACCCCCCCCCCCCTCCCGTAACCGTCTGTGGAAGTAAAGGTTAATTTCTAACTTCTCTAGTATGAAACAGTAGAGACTCGATCCCAACACACCTGCCCGTACTATTGGCTGCGCACGCGCAAATGCCGCGTGTTCCTTATTGTGAAATTATGCACTTTCAATTTCATTTCCATGTCTTAATAACAGTTTTTATAACTGTGGTCAAGAAAATATTAATTCAGATTATTATTATGCAGTTAGGATTTTGACGGATAAGTAGATTTTTTAGTATGATGTTTGTCTGTGTGTTTGCTCAATTTGGGCTTAGCAATTCTTTACGTTTGTCTAAATTATGCTTTTAATGCGCAGGGAGGAAGGGGACAATGAGCTATTTATTTCACTGGTCCCCAAAGTTTTACAATAACGTTTTCATATTTGTTGGCTTAGCAACTTTAGAGACTTTTATTGTATCTTGATTGGTTAGTGTATTAGGTTAAGTGTCCAAACGTTTAAACCACTGTTTGTAATCTACAGAAGGGCTAATTTTGTGAATAATCATTGGGAATATACATCAATTTATTCTTATTTGTCGACAGCATTTTAAAATATAAAATAATTTTTTTTTATAAAAACTACACAAAAGTTGCTTGTAATTTGTTATTAAATTTTTAATTTTTTTTCTCAGCTTTAGCTGCATAATACTATAACGTTCTTTTCAACTCATAATATTTTTAGTAAGACTTTATTTTTCACTGGTTTTACTGTATTATGTTCTATTTTCCTTTCAAAAAATAAGAAAATTAAAAATTTAATAGATTAATTTGAGTCTTTCAAAATCCAAACTAATTTTGTAATTGAAATTCAGACAGACGGACAAATGAATGGTTGTAATTAACATGCGGGAGGACTAATCAACAGACGGATGGACGTACAGACAGACAGACAAACGAACTTGTGATTTGCACAAAATAAAATTGACTTTCACTTGTGGGAAACTTTATTTGGGAAACAGCTGTCAGTTTTGAGTAGCGTAACTGAACTATACCTTGGCACTATGTCCGTACGTCCTTCCGTCCGTAGCAGAATCTGTGCAGTTTACACACACCCAGTGCACACAAACACACGCGAAAACACGCTTGCAGCAGACATGTAGGATTGCTGTATTTGAATTTACTTTCCTTTTTACTCGGCAAAAAAATTTACAGGGAGGTACGGGACATTGGACTGTAAATTATACTGGTACCCAAAGTTTTTTAACCACATTATCTTTTTGGATAGCTCAAACTTTGGGTACTTTTTTATTTAATTCCATTGGTTGGTTCTATACTAGTAGTGTTTAAACCTTTCAACCATTAATTTTAATAAACAGATTAGGTAAATTTGTTTATCATTGCTTGGAGATATACAATAATTTATCGTTCATTGTCTCATCACTTAGGATCCTAGTATATCTTTATTTTAATCCATATTAATATTTCTCTATTTTTATAATAGCGATAATTTTATTAATCAGCTTTAGCAATTTTAATACTATATTGTATTTCGCCATGAAATTTTGGACGATAAATTGGTGTACATTCTCAATGATTACAAACAAATTGACACTTCTGTAGATTAAAACTAAAATACACTGAAACGACTAATCAAAATTGAAAAGTAGTACCAAAAGTTTATAAGACTATATCATGAAACTTTGGGTACTAGAGAAATTAAAGGGATCCTCCCCACCTGCTTTTTGTAAATAATAAAATATACTATTGACAACCATTTTGGAGATCTTATGCTTCAGGCAAAAAGCTTTTTGTCTAAAGCTAAAGATTCTAAAACTACTGAACCGAATGAGCTTTCCATTTCAGGGAATCTTAACATAGGTCCTGAGATGGTTTTATACTACTTTTCTTTCTATCGTTTCACCTTCGAATCAAAAAACCCTTAGATGCTATTGTTCTTCAATAAGTAGCGAAGCCATAACAAGGGATTGGAAGACGAACGGACACGCTGACATAAAGAGTAGCTTCGCTACTAACAATTTTCTATCTATCTGTCAATCTATTTATTTAAGTCCATCTGTTTATCTATCCATCTATCTATTAACTCAGGGAGGGAAGGGGAGGGGGGGTGGACATCGGTCTGTTTATTATACTAGTCCCCAAAGTTTTATAATAACGTTTTCTTATTAGTTGGCATAACTACTTTGGGGACTTTTTAAAATATTAAATGGTTGGTTCATTAAGTTGAGTGTCCAAACGTTTCAACCACTAATTGTAATCAAATGTTTGTATCATCATTGGGATGTATATTAATTTATCGGCCATTGTCTTATCCCTTTAGATCCTTGGGTTGGTATGATATCAGAAGATAACTAGGTTGAGCGTCTAAACGTTTCAACCACTAATTTTAATCTAAAAAAGAAGTAATTTTGTGAATCATCATTAAAGATGTACATCGATTTATCGGCTATTGTCTTATCCCTTTATATCCCTGTACTAAGTGGACTTTCACTGATATAATTCATCAACAACTGTCTAAATGGATATAATATACATGGATATTATGACAGGGGAAGTTTTGTCGTAAATTTAGGTTGCTACTTTAGTCCTCATTTAATGGTCAGTTAGTTCATCTAGTACGAGAGAAGGAGATGGATGTGGGGTATCGTTATATTAGCCAGTTGTAATTATCACATTATTAGAGTACATCACAATCTGGTGCAACATCCAAGTAATTATATATCTATTGGTACTAATTAATCACCAACTGTCTGTAAAATAGAATTGTAAAACAAACAAGGATGACAATATCCATATCCTAAAAGATCAAACGAGATGTATGTTTGTATGTAAGGATATCGCCAACTGCTGAACCGATACAATTTAGCCCTTCAGTTTTATAAAAATTTTGGGGGAGGGTACGACCATCCTCTCTAGAGAAATAACCCCTAGATAAGAATCCCGACCCCCAAATTTTTTTCTACTTTTTTAATAAAAATAAGATTAGATGCTGTACGTATTGGTGCAAAAAATGGGGACAAATTTCAAATTGTTTTGGCGTGTGACGTCATACCCCCATCTCTTTTCTAGGGGGTTTCTTTCCTCCTTCCCTTTTCTTTCCCCTCACTTGTGACGTAAATAAACAGCCCCGTCAAATCCATTTAAAAATTGTCCCCATTTTTTGCACCAATACGTACAGCATCGCACCAGAAATACTTAATTTTTTAAAATTACCTCTGTGGGCGAAGCCGCTAGTATACATATAACGAAATTCAGAAGTTCAAAAGATTTATTAAACAATAAGAACAGTCTAAAAGACAAACAAAATCTAACTACCATTGCGTAATGGACAGACAAACGTTTAGAAAGAAATTGCTAACAGATATACTTACAGACTACCAAAAATATAAAGCAGCTGAACTAAAAGTATAATTACCATACAATCGCTTAATATTGACAAAAAATATTTCAAATTAAAGTTTTAAAAATCGTTGAATTTAAATGTTTGGGAATTTTACAAAATAAAACGTACAAAAGCGCGATTACATATATTGAAGAAATATGAAACAAGGATGACAATATATATAAAAGCAAACGGGAGAACAAACGAACAAACTTGTAGAGTGTCAAAGCTTATTCAGGGGGGCTGCTATTCAGCCAATTAACTACATTTGAAATTGCCGAAAATTTAATATTTTGTTGGAGTAAAGTTGGAGTAAAGCTTTTTTTTGTGTAATTGAATATTAAGTAGAATATTAATTTAACGGTATAAACAAAATTGTATTTAAAAATTGCGCAAATACAGGATTCTGTTTAAGGACATACTTACATTTTTAGGACTTGAGTATAGAGATGCTTAAAATATTGTACCTGTTGTCAAACCTAATGCAACTAGAAACCTTTAAGTACAAAGACACATTTATAATAATGCTTTTATAATAGCCTAAAACCACCTAAATACATATAAAGCTTAATTTCCTTACCAGCTATTTAAAAATTAATTTCATTCATAAAAAATTTCATAATATACATTGAATAGTATCCGCTAGATTATAACCGGATCTCAGCCATTCAAGTATAGCATCATATTACAGACAATTTTCCATGAATACTAATATAAAATAAATAAAATTAATACCAGTTTTGTGAGACCAAGACTTCGGCCCCAAAGAGCTAACAAAACTGGTTCAAATCTTATAAATTTTTCATTTCAATATCCGCGGACAGCTGTCTATAATACGATGCGATAAATAACTATTATGTGCTTAAAGAAAGAAGTAAGTTAAAGAGTAGTTATCATTCTTTCAAATAAATTAACAACTCTTCGCATAAAAATCATGGAAAAAGGGAATTACGATTATATGTATAAAATGCTATAATACTTAATTATATAGACAGCTTTCCGCGGATATCAAAATGTAAAATATTAAAACCTCTTTTGTTTGCCATAACGAGCAGAATTTTCGGGCTTATAAAAGTGGTATCAATTCTATTATCCTATTTTAATCTTCGTGGAAAATTGTCTGTAATACAATTATTTAAATAAATTGCTTCTTTTTTATTATTTTTGACCAATAAGAAGATTTTTTATGCTAATTTTAGGTTAGGTTAAGTTAAGTATGAGTCTTTAACTCTGTAGGTCAAGTACCCCGCAGGGTTTAAAAGCTTGAAATATTGGGGGTTTTCATGGTTAACTGATAAAATGCTGCAGTTTATGAGATCTTAATATGCAACCAAATATAACTTTTGTAACAACTGTTTTTCCGATTTCTTTATCCCTTAAAAAACAAATTATCAAATCTACGTGTTATGTAGTTAGCAGCAAGAATCTAAAGGGATAAGACAGTGGACGATAATTTGATATACATCCCCATTGATTTTCCATTCTATAAATTACAATTAGTGGTCGAAACGTTTGGACACTCAACTTCATGAGCCAACCAATTAAAATTCAATTATAGTCCTTAAAGTGGTTTAAGCCAAAAAAATAAAAAAAAACATTATGATAAAAGTTTGGGGACAAGTGTAATAAACAGACCAATGTCCCCTCCCTCCCTGAGTTAGCAGTAGTTAGTATATTAACAAATCTAACAGTTCTTTTAAATCTAAAATTTTTGTCATATTTTATTTTGTCAAATAAAAAACATTCAGATTGATGATATATTATTCGTCTATCCCACTAAGATACCGTTTGTACGTCTGTTTTTTTATTTATATCTTTTAGAAGCGCAGCTACTCTATAAATGCTCTTGTCTGTCTTTCTGTCTGTTTGTCTTCGTCATTCTGTGTCTGGTTGTCTTTCTGTCTGTATCTTTGTCTATCTTTCTATCTGAATTTCTATCTGTCTTTCTGTCTGTTTATCTGTGTGTCTGTGAACCTGTCTTTCTTTCTGTCTTTCTGTCTGTCTATTATTCTATCTATCTTTCTGTCTGTTTTTCTGTCTATCTTTTTGTCTGTCTTTTTCTCTGTCTTTCTGTCTACCTTTCAGTCTGACTTCCAGTCAGTCATATCGTCTGTCTGTCTGTTTTGTGTTTGTCTTTCTGTCCTTGTTTCTGTCTGTCTTTCTGTCTATTTGACTTTCTGTCTGCCTGTCTTTCTGTCTGTCTGTCTTTCTGTCTGTCTTTCAGACTTTTTTTAGTGTGCCTTTCAGTTTGTCCTTCTGTTTGTATGTCTTTCTCTCTCTCTTCCACTTTCTGTCTATCTCTCTGTCTCTCTCTCTCTCACTCTACTTCTCTCATCTTTTTTTTCTCTTAAAATTTCTTAATAAATATGAAAAAGCCTAGGAAAATCAAACAAATAAATTACTTAACGGTCAAGGGCACACAGTTATTTACTTTAAGAAAGGGGGCATATCCCCCCTCCCTCGAAAAAAATGTAGGAGTAAATTGCATTTTTATTTTTTTGTTTGTCAAAAAGTGGGTGTTTAAGACTTTTATTTTTAATAATCAATTACTCCCCCCCCCCCAAATGAAAACAAATACGCCCTTACTACTGCAATGCAATAATTTCTTATAAAAAACAATGGACAGTAACGCTTCAAAATTTACGACTGAGAAAAATAAAATTTTCGGCAGGTATTGTTTATAAATCACGTAAAGTTTGTTAAAAATATCAATAAATAGAGGCCTCTAGTGGCATTTGAAATGGGGCAGGAAGGGGGAGAGGGAAGTATATTTTTTTATAGGTTCGATTTCTTTTGAGAGGGTGGTGGTATCCTCCCCCAAAATAGTGAAAACCCTTCCCAGGACCTATGAGAAGCTTCATTGTAAAGGAGAACCTTATCAGTTTAGCGGTTACAGATCCTTTGGTACAAATAGACAAACATCCTATTACTTTTATATAATGACTAGCGTATAAGAGTAGTTTCGCTATTAGATCAAATTTTTAAAATCGGGTTTCTGATTGGTTTACCAAGTATAAGTCTATTCTTAAGACATATGGTGAAAAAATATGTTAAAGAAGTGTTATAAAATAAAATTTTCATACGAAACAACAGAACAAAATATCCTTTCTCTCTATATCTCTCTATATCTCTCTCATTCTCTCTCTCTCTCTCTCTCTTTCTCTCTCTCTCTCTCTCTCTCTCTCTCTCTCTCTCTCTCTTTCTCTCTCTCTCTCTCTTTCTCTCTCTCTCTCTTTCTCTCTCTCTCTCTCTTTCTCTCTCTTTTCTCTCTCTCTCTCTCTCTCTCTCTCTCTTTCTCTCTCTCTCTCTCTCTCTCTCTCTCAATTCTTTGTTTATAGACAGTTTCAAAAATATATATATGTAATATTTTTTATTGATTTCATGGCAAAAACTAACTTTACTTTACTTTTTTTACTGTATTACACTTTACTTTCCCCCCTCCCCGATCATTATTATGTGCTATTTATAAATATAATTGTTCTTGTTAGCTAACATATAAAATTCACTGTTTTGTTCGGGTAGATCTTTAAGAAGAAATATTATAACATAGGAACAACTTTCACCATTATACGTACGTAATCTTATACAATAATAGATAGATAGATAGATAGTTAATTTCGGTTAGTTAGAATTGTCCTATCGATTTTAAACTTTGCATGATGAGTCGTGTAATAGTTAGGGACTATTTAGAATGCGTAGCAACTCTATAATTGTTACCAGAAAGTTAGGACGTCCATTTAAAACATTGACACTAAGGACGAAGCATCTCTATGATCAAGTCCTAAAAACATAAGTATGTCCTTGAGCAGAATCCTGTATTTACCCAATTTTGCAATAAGTTTATATACAATTATGTTTATACCTTTTAATTAATATTATGCTTATTAAGTTTTTACATTCTACAAGTGTTCACATTCGTTTGTTCATTTTAGAGCTTCGCTTTTATGGATGTTGAAATCCTTGTTTTTTCGTATTAAAATTTTTAAGTATATTTCAAGGCAAAAGTTCTATTTAATCTTAATTGATTTGGAAAAATATAAAAAGCATTCAAGTATTGGAATTTTCATATTTCTACACAGAGTTAGTTCAATGGTAAAACAAGGATGACAACATCCATAAAAGCGAAGTAAGTAAATTTGTGGCAAAATTGCATAAATACAGGATACGTAAATACTTCCACATAAAAAATTGTCGTCAAATATGTTAAAATTAACTTGTTTAAATGTTAAAGTACGGACATTCTGGTAGCAATTATAAAGTTGCTTCGTTTTGTAAATTATTCCAAACTTTCATAGGAATCATCATGCAAAGTTTACTATTAATATGACAATTCTAACGTGCCGACCGACCCAAGATATACAAAAGCATAGAAGTAACCAAAAAGTACGTACGTCCACTTTAACAATATACATAAATATATAAAAAAAACTCCTTTAATTGGGTATACTTGTTCAATAAAATTGATTGTGAGTCAGTCTGTCAGTCTGTCTGTCAGTCAGTCAGTCATTTGGTTGTGAGGGAAATTTGATTTTCTTGGTTGCTATTTAAAATAAACAGCTGTAATATCCAGATTCATTTGTCTGTAAATAACTGTTGTAATCTTTTTAAAATTCCACGAAAAGCATAAATCAAAAAGACATTTTATTTTTGATAAAGTTATTTTATTAAAAACTTAAACATGAAAATATAATTACATCTTCCTTGAGAAAAATTTTTTTCGAAGATTTATTTTGAATTATCTTTTGACACTTTATATATTTTACTAGTGGCTGCGCCCCCTAGAGGCAATTGAGGTGGTTGGGATTAAATTCGAAACCTCCCCCTATTTTTAAAAGCGAAGCTTTTCTATAATTAGGGTCGGTCCGTCCGTCCGTCCGTACGTCCGTCCATCACGGATAGCTTTTTTCGTTAATTTAGACATGTTAGAATTGTCCTATCGATTTCAAATTTTGCATGGTGATTCCTTTAGTAGTTAGGTACGATTTAGAAAGCGTAGCAACTCTATAATCATTACCAAAATGTCCGTACGTCCATTTTAAACATGTTGATTTTTTTACTTTTTTAAATAGCTTTTTTCGTTAATTTAGGCATGTTAGAATTGTCCTATTGATTTCAAATTTTGCATGGTGATTCCTGTAATAGTTAGGTACGAGTTAGAAAGCGTAGCTACTCTATAATCATTACCAGAATGTCCGTACGTCCATTTTAAACATGATGATTTTTTTTTACATTTTAACAACAAATTTGTTTGTGACCTAATTATCCGATTGGTCTGAATTTTGGTATACTGATTCCTGGGACAACAAAGTACAATATTATAAGCGAAGCAACTCTATAATCAAGTCCTAAAAATGTAAGTATGTCCATAATCATTATCCTGTATCAAGCAGTTTTTCAACAACTTTACTTACAATTTTGCTTTGACTCTTATACATTCGCATTCTGATTATTTAGTTCTGACATTATACAAGTGTTAATGTCCGTTTGTCCTACCGTTTCAGAGCTTCGCTTTTATGGATGTTGTCATCCTTGTTTATTCTAGTTTCAAAAAGAATAAAAAAAATTAATTCTTTTACGGGGAGTAATTTTTTAGGGGCGATTTTTCTTAGGAGGGTAAGAACCTGTTACTTTATTATTAGAATTACTAGCGTTAACAAGGATGACAACATCCATAAAAGCGAAGCTCTGAAACGGTAGGACAAACGGACATTAACACTTGTATAATGTCAGAACTGAATAATCAGAATGCGAATGTATAAGAGTCAAAGCAAAATTGTAAGTAAATTTGTTGAAAAACTGCTTGATACAGGATAATGATTATGGACATACTTACATTTTTAGGACTTGATTATAGAGTTGTTTCGCTTATAATATTGTAATTTGTTGTCCCAGGAATCAGTATACCAAAAATCAGACCAATCGGATAATTAGGTCACATACAAATTTGTTGTTAAAAATGTAAAAAAATCAACATGTTTAAAATGGACGTACGAATATTCTGGTAATGGTTATAGAGTTGCTACGCTTTCTACCTCGTATCTAACTATTACAGGAATCACCATGCAAAATTTGAAATCGATAGGACAATTCTAACATGTCTAAATTAACGAAAAAAGCTATCCGTGACGGACGGACGTACGGACCGACCCTAATTATAGAAAAGCTTCGCTTTTAAAAATAATCTATAACAACCATATCTTTTCTCATGTATTAATCAGCCACCAAATGCAGAAGACATTGTACTCTTTATTACACAAGTCCCCAAAGTTTTATAATTACGTTTTCTTTTTCGTTTGCTTAACAATTTTGGGGACTTTGATTAAATTTTGATGGGTTAGTTAATTAAGTCGATTGTCCAAGCGTTTCAACAACTAATTGTAATCTACAGAAGGGGTAATTTTGTGTGTCTTTGTTGGGAATGTACATCAATTTATCGTCTATTGTCCTATCACTGTAAAATCATTGATGATCCAAAAACTGATAATTATTCAAATGGATATATTATTACATGGATGTTGGACCATATTTTCATATACTCTAATAAAGTGATACAGCTGGCTAAAATAACGATATTCCCCACCCCGGCCACACCCTTTACCAATACTATATGAACGAACTGACCAATAAATGATACACATATGTCAACCTAGATTGAAGAAATTTATCCATATCCACGTATATTATATACATTAACCGAATACTGATAATTATGCAGAGCTCCCAAACACGGAAGGGTAAACAGGCGTGAAAAATTACATCAAAAAGTGTTCACAAAATATAACCAATAATTTACTTTAGCACAAATAACTCAGCAAATTTAGCGTGAAGATTTATAGCCATATACCATCCTTACATAAAAGTAACAGAAAGTCTGTCTGTCTATGTGTCCAGAAAGATCTTATTAACCACTGAACCGACATGGTCTTATTTACTTATATTGTAGCTTTTACGTGTCCTGATAAGATTTATAACTGTTTTGGGGTAGGGTACCACTACCCTATCAAGAGAAATCACACTCAGAATTTTTTTTACTAAAAGTTAACATATAATGTATTAAAAAATGGCATTGTGCTATTATTTATACTAGCTGCTGCGCCCCTAGCATCTAGGGTATGGAGTGGAAATATATATAGCCTAAAACCAATCTAAGACCAAAATTTTCGAAGAGTATAGCCTGAAACCCTCCCGTGATCTATACCAAGCCTACCAAAAAAGGATATCTCAATCAGTTCAGCAATAATATAAATCTTAAGCTTCAGACAAAAAAACCTTACTACTTTTTGTATGTTTTGTATTAACATAATCAGACCTTACAATTACATACGACTATTTTTTAATCATTTATAATAATAAAGCAGATTCAATTTAAACAAGGACAATTATTACAACAAGCAGCGCAACAATAAAACCAACGGCATTTTAATGACATATTTGTTAGTGTATCTTGCACCCAAAGGTTACTACCCCCTCCCCCTACACAAATCTCTGCGCACGCAACTTGAAGACACATTACAATCTTTCCCGATTTTGTATTACTTTTGCGGAACATGATTCCCGTTACGTCATATTTTTCTTTCCCGAAAAAGGGAAGGGGGGAAGAAAAAAAGAGATGGGAGAAAAGGGGGGTTTCCCCATCTCTTTTGAAGAGATTTTCTTCCCCCCTTCCCTTTTTCGGGAAAGAAAAATATGACGTAACTGGAATCATGTTCCGCAAAAGTAATACAAAATCGGGAAAGATTGTAATATGTCCAACTTGAATAAATCCTAGTAATAGAGTAGCTGCGCTACTGATAAAGCAGATTCAAATAAAAAATGAACAAGGACAATAATTTTAGTATATTACGTAGCCTCTATGTAAATAACAATAGTTGTCTGTTTGTCAATAATTACACTTACAGGGAACATATTTTTTTTCTCGGCTATTATTTAAGATAGACGACCGTTTTTTTGTTGTTAAAAAACACTTAAGAATAAGTATCTGCTTTGTTCGCTCGTCTGCCTGCAACGCTATACATACTTAGCTGCTATTTGATATAGTGTAATGAAAATCTTAAGATAATTCTTAGTATCGTTAACCCATGTTATTATCCTATTCTATAGTAGTAAGGTTTATTTTGTCCTTAGCTTAGAATTTTGATATCTGAACCAATTCTCCATTGCAGGGAAGCTTGACATGGATCTCGGATTCAAGGCTTTCTGCTTTTCATTCCCTTCGAATACAGAGCCCCTAGATGTTAGGTGCGCATCTGATAGTTTGTAGCAAAGTGAAAAAAATCGTTTTTACAAATATTATGATAATAAATAATCCTTGCTTATTAAAGTCAAATTTAATATTTTTTGCCAACAAAATTTTAATTAATATGTAAGTGTTAGTTTTTGTGCATGTTATATATGGACATGAATAATCATTTTTAAATTACTCTGTATTCTATAATTAACTTTGTCCGTCCGTCTATCAGTCCGTAACGCTATAAAGGATAAACTTGCGACTACGCCACTAGAAGACTCTAGGGGCACCTATGTTGGGGAGGATGGGGGGGGGGGGTTGAGGTAGAAGTTATATTTTTTTTTTTGGGGGGGGGGGTCATTTTTTTATTGCGAGGTTGAAGATCCCCTTCCCTAAAACAGTTAAAAACCTTCCCTGAACCTATAAGAAGCTTTACTGTAAAGGAGAACCATTTCGGTTCATAGATGTCAAAGGGGGGGGGGGTATGATAAGGGGTGCTTACCCCTCTTAAACAACTCCTTTCACCCTCTTTAAAATAAAAAGCTTGGATGGCTCTTCTTTGGGGGAAGATTATTATCGTCCATTGTCTTATCCATCCATGAAAGATCTCCGATTATTACCAAATCGTTTAAACTAATATAATGGATATAGAATATACGTGGATATTATGGACAAGGGAAAAATTGTCGTAAATTTAGGTTGCTAACATGGACATCATTTATTGGTCAGTTCATTCAACCGGTAGGAGGGGAAAGTATAGGATGGAAGGATCGTCATTTTAAACCAGCTACAAGTTTCACTTTATTAGAATAAATGATAATCTGGTGTAAGATCCAAGTAATAATAAATCCATTACTAAAATATTAAACGTTTATAAAGACATTCATAGAAATTAAGATTAATGGATTTTCTTATCTATCATTATTAGATTGATTTATATCTTTTACAAGAACAATTTCGTCCATAAACTAAATTTTTTAAAAAGTGATAAAAATAAACTGTACAATATGGAATTTTGCAATAGTTACTTATCGCCTCGTATTATAGACAGCTTTCCGCAGATAATGAAATGAAAAAATATAAGATTTAAGCCATTTTTGCTAGCCCCGAGAACCGGCCTTACAAAACTGGTATTAATGTTATGATATTTATTTAAATATTCGTGAAAAATTATCTGTAATAAGATGCTATACATGGTTTTTCAGTATGGTAGTACGGTTTTAATCCATTGGTTTCGAAGCCAATCTAGTTTTTTTAGCCCCGAGGTGCCAAAGGCACGGACTAAAAAAACTGGTTTTAATGTTATGATTGTACATTTTTATATTCGTAGAAAGTTGGATAAAATACGATGCTAGACATAGTTTTTTCGTATGGATGAGAACCGGTACTTATCCACCGGACTCGAATGAATACGAGAAAAAGCATACTTACTAATCATAAATAAAAAAAAAACATATTTTACAAAAAACACAATATTATAAATTCACTTTGTCTTTCTATTTTTCATTCAATTCACTTTTAATGTTAAAAAACATTATTTATAAAAAAAACAGTAAGGTTCGAATAAACTTTTTTATATTTAATTGTTGTACGCATTTATGACGCATATTTACGCGACACTACAGCGTGTAAACGCATACTAGCGCAATTTGCCGTTTTAGCGTCGCGCGCCACCGTGCATTTTTTAATTCTGCGCGTCCCGTTTAGATTTTATAAAAGAGGGGTAATGGGGTGCGTTAAGGACTACTGTAAAGTTGTTCATTTAAAGCAACAAATCATTTTAGTTGTGTAGAAGTTGCGTAAATTTTAAATGAAGAAATTTATTTCTCGTATTCATTCGAATCCGGTGAATAGGAACCGGTTCTCATCCATACGAAAAAACTATGTCTAGCATCGTATAATATCCAGCTTTCTACGAATATAAAAATGTACAATCATAAGATTAAAACTAGTTTTTTTAGCCCCGAGCTATATCCGCGGATAGCCGTTTATAATACAATGCGAGAAATAACTATTAAAAACAATATATTAAGTTATCCTATTGTATAAAGTAGTAAGCATTTTTTGTCTGTACCGAAGGACCTCGCTAACCGCTGAACCGATCGGGTTCTCCTTAACAGGGTAGCTTCTCATATGTCCTGGGAAGGTTTTTAACTATTTTGGGGGAGGGTACTACCACCCTCCTAAAAGAAATGACAAAAAAATTTAAAATTTTCTTAAAATCTGGGAGACTTCAATGTCAAATAAGGTGGTATCGTACATAAAAAATTAACTTTAACAAACAAAAACATTTAAAGTGCCACTAGAGGCCTCTAGGGGCGTAGCCGCTAGTAAGTTATAAAAGTAATAGGGTCTAACTGTCTATTTTTACCAAAGGATCTCACTAACCGCTTGACCGATATGACTCTCCTTCACAGTAAAGCTTCTCTTAGTTCTTGAGAAGGTTTATAACTATTTTTGGGAAGAGCAGCACCACCCTCCCAATCGCCCAAGAAAAAGAGACCCCACTCAAAAAAATATGATTTTCTTAACATTTTAAACTTTCATCTTATTAAAAGTTTTTCATAAAATTTCATTTAGCCTTTTTAAGATATTTATAGAAAAACTATTTAAGAAATAATATCTCATACAATGAATTAATGCATATTAGAGCCAGTTAGATTATTTTATTCGTACTTCCGTTTCAAGTATACTGTACTAAAAATTGTATAAATATTTAAATCTACATTTTTGGGAAGGGATTTACAAAGGGAAATATTCGGGGAAAGTAGGGGAAAATTATCCTAATATACAAGTAACAGCATGTATTTGAGTCTGTGCGAACCGCGAAGGATCTTGCTAACCGCTGCACTGGACCGATATGGTTCTTCTTTAGGGTGAAGCTTCTTATTGGGAAAGTATAATTATAACCATTTTGGGAGAAGGTACCAGCCCCTCTCTCAAATTTTGTTATCATTTTCTTTCAAGACAAAAATTAAAAGTTGATAATGCCCCCCCCCCCCCGTCCTTCCCACACTTCACTCAAGCGCCCCTAGAGGCCTTGTAGACGCTTACTTAGGAAATAATAGCGTATTATAGAAATATTTGAAAGCTTAAAAGTCGATGTAGCACCACTATTTTTTGGTATCACTACATCGAAACATTAAGCTGCGGTGCTACACTGTACCTAATTCAATAATTAATAGAAGATACACAACCCAGGAGTAAATAATAAATATTAACAAACATTTTGCCTCTCAATTTACGCACAGCTTTTATTTTCAGATGTTTCAAATCGGTTATAGAATAGCCTCGCTACTACTAAAAAAATAAATAAGTTTCTATTTTCTTTATTTTCAAAATAATATGAACATAATACAAGTACACTTGTAATTTAAATCTTTAAGTTTTTGTTGGTTAGTTTATTATTGATATTCTGCTTTACAACCCCCTAAATATCCACCCCCTCCCCCTAACCTAGTTTTTTTTTGAGAGTGCAATGGTTGTTAAAATGTGCGCCTGTTCCTTAAATTCTGCAATATTTTTGACCGAAAATAACACTTTAAATAATATTATAACTTTCAAAATATAAAAATATACAATAAAAATTTAAAATCTAAAATACAATAAAAATGCCATTTAAAAACAAGGATGACAACATCCATACAAGTAAAGCTCAGCAAATAATACAGTTGTACATTAACAAATATCATATAAATTTATTCTTTCAAAAATACAAAAAAAAACACAATGTTTAAGATGAATACTTGGACTTTCCTGTAATAGATTATAGAGTTGCTTCACTTTCTAGATTACTAGCGGCTACAACCCTAGATCATCGGGGGGAAAGTCGACCCCCCACTATTTTCAACTTCAGTTTAAAAAGAAATTTTAAAAAAATATTATTGGGGGGGGGGGGGGGGGGTGGTCATCTTTTAATGGAAAGGTAAAGATCCCTATCCAATAATAATTAAAAACCTTCCTTGGTCCTATAACAAGCTACATTTTGAAAAGGAGAGCCATATCGGTTTGCGAGATCTTTCGCTACAGACAAAAAAGCTTACTACTTTATATATTCAAGAATCCTTGAGTTTAAAATGATACGTTAATTCTAAAATGCTATCCTTTATGGACGAACGGTTCGACCCTCAATGTAGAAAATTTTTGCTTTTTAATAATATTACTAAAATACAATAAAGCGATAAGTGCTTAAAACGGTGTTAAAATAGCAAAGACGAAAATAATATTTTTCCAATTATAAAGAATTGTCGGATCTACTGCAGTTTACGGTAAAATATTGCTGGTAACGAATATTACCAAAAATCTATGAATTTTAAAGGCTGCTAGCTGCCAAACGGCTGAACGTACAGATCATACCCGCACACCATTTTAAGCGGCATAAGGCCTACAAATAATCTGGAATAGTCAAGATGCACAGGGAAAGCTTCACTGAAGAAAAACCGCGTAAAGTAGGTTTTTTTCGCGCATTTCTCTGCACTGCGAGATAATTATGCATTATTGATTTATTGCTATTCCAGATTATTTGTAGGCCTTCTTATGCCGCTTAAAACAGTGTGCGGGCATGATATGTACGTTCAGCCGTTTGGCAGCTAACAGCCTTTAAAATTCATAGATTTTTGGCAATATTTGTTACCAGCAATATTTTACCGTGAACTGCAGTAGATCCGAATTGTCTGCAGATACGTAAATTAAAAACATTATGCTTAGTTCTTTTTCATTGACGTATTCACGGTCAATTAAATGATCCTAAAAATAATCATCACATTTGGTTCAGTATTCGCTTTCAGGGATCTAAAGGGATAAGACAATGGTCGAAAAAATAGAAACAAAATTAACCCTTCAGTAGATTACATTTAGTGGTAACAGCGTTTGATTACTAAACTTAATGAACCAACCAATTAAAATTCAATAAAAGTCCCCGAAGTAGTTGAAAAGTTTTTTTTATAAAACTTTGAGGACTAGTGTAGTAACCGCCCAATGTCACCTCCCTCCGTGAATAAATAAAATATTAATTTAAATCTCTCATTAATTATTAAAATTAAAATTATATTATAAACAAAAATAAAGTAGAAATATATAATACTTAAATGTTAAAATTCATAACAAATCTTTTAATCACAGCTTTTAGTATCTAAACAAGGATGACAACATCCATAAGTAGCGAAGCTCAAAATTATGAATGGATACTGGGAAAAAATACAATATACATATAACATGATTAAATAGGTAAAACTTTAAAATCACGCTACTTTTAAAATCAGGAAAACCTAAAAATCTTATCAAACTTTGTGAAAATAAGTAGAAACTAAAATTGATAAATCTATAAAAAATTTCAGCCCTCTACCTTGAGAAGGAATTGAGAAATTCACCAAGACTTGGAAATCTTGGAATCAATCCAGCACCCCAAATAACAGACAGATGGACAAAACAATGTATAGATTAGATGGGCATGTGTCAAAGGAATCTTCACTAAAATTTTCAGCTGTCTATCCTGTATAGGAGCCGAGAAAATCACGTTTCCCCCATAGCGTTACGGACTGACGGACAAAGTGAGTTAAAGAGTAGCTTCGCTACTAAAAAATATTATCATATTTTAATTAAAGTTTAAAATAACGTAAATTCAAAGTTACAAAGTTAAAATAGGTGGTTATATTACAATTAGGCTAGGTGGAAAGTTTTAATAAAATTAATTCAATGGATATAAAATACGTGGATATTGTGACAGATTCCGGCATACCATGAAAATGTTTCTCCAAGCTGCCTTTACAGCTATACCCCCCACCCCCTCCCATGGTCACGGAGAAACGTATTGACCAATATCTAAGAACTATATTAAAAACCTAAATTGACGACAAAATTCCAGTGTCACAATATCCACAAATTCTATATCCATTTTTACTATTTGTTTACTTAATATGATATTTTGTGCGATTTACATATATGTAAATAGATTTTTAATATTTTAACAAGTTATATTAAATGTGTGTTATTTTTAAAAGCGAAGCTTTTCTATAATTAGGATCCGTACGTAACTGATAGCATTTTTTTCTATATAAACATGTTTGAACTGCTCTATTTACATAAAACTTTACTTTGTTCCTTTATAATATGGTACGATGTAGAAAGCGTAGAAACTCTTATAATTATTACCAGAAAGTCCGTACATCCATTTAAAACATACTTTAAATTTTAATGATTTTTGGAGTATGATTCCTAGGATAACAAGGTATAATATTATCAGCGAAGAAACTCTATAATCAAGTTCTTATACACTATCCTAAAATTTACCTATTTGCAACAAATTTATGTGCAATTTTGTTTAAGACTTATAAATCAATATTCTGTTTATCAAGTTTACATGTTTGTTTGTTTAATTCAGAGCTTCGCTTTTATGGATGTTGTCATCCTTGTTTTAATACAATAAACAATTTATATTTAATATTGTATGTTAATTTATTTTAGGTATTTAATGCATATTGTAATAATAGGAAAGGCAATAGGCGAAATCATAAGAAAACTTGTGTATAGCCCCTTTCGTGAAAATACGACAAAATGCCCCTTAAGAGGCGGTGTCACGAAAGGGACTATACCCGAAAAATTTACTTTGGGATAAAAATTCAGAGATTTTAAGGGATAAGACAATGAACGATAAAATTATATACATCCCTAATGATATATCAATCTCAATCTCATTTTTGATCGTTGAAATACAGCAATTTCTTTGTTATAATCGTTTTTTCATTTACATAAATCGAACGCTTGGATAAGTAAAAAATGATTTAAAAAAAAAACAATTTACAAATCAATGTTTCGGTTCTATCGACAAAATAATGCGCGAAATTTATAGTAAATCATAAAATATTTCTTGTTTAAATTTATCAGTGCAGCTTTATTCATTTGAATCTCTAAAACTATTCTGTTCTATTTTTTGGGGTTCTTTTGATGTTTTAGTTTTATGTTGGAACAAGCTTGGATAATCTCACCAATTCCTAAATTAACAAAAAAAAATATATGATAAAGAGTAGTGGTCCCAGTATAGAGCCATGTGGTACTCCAAACTTAGAGGCTAGATAGTAAAAGGATGTCTGACTGTGTGTAGCGAAGGATCTCGCTAACCACTGAAAGGATATGGTTCTCCTTTACAGAGAAGCTTCTTATAGATACTGCAGGGTTTTTTTTATCTATTTTGCGGAAGGGAAAGATAGCACATTGACATTGACAAACACAAAAAAGTAAATAGAGATGTTTTCAGAAATTTTCACCCATAGAAATCTTACTTCGTAATTGATGGCGAGTCAAAAAACAAATTCTCATTGGCCAAGAATATCTTTCTCTAATAGCAACTGAGTAAATCTCATTTGCTTTAAGACAGTCGTAAAGACGGACGGACAAAGTAAGTTATGGAGTAGTTAGTTAGTTAGTATACCTGAGACATTGTATCCATATTTTGTTGCAGGAACATATTCTTTGTCAGCGTCTCTTCCAGCATTTGTTGCATTCGCTGCATCTACAAAGAAAATTGATGATGAAGAGTAGGAGTCCCAGTATAGAGCCTTGTGGTACCCCAAAATCGAAAGCTAGATAGTTAGAAAGTTTTCTTTTAACAATTCCTAAATTAACAAGAAAAATTATAGGATAAATAGTAGGGGTCCCTGAAAGGGCCTTTTTGTACCCCACAATTGGAGGCTAGATAGTTCGTGTTTTTATTACCAGTTCTTAAAGTCAAGACCAAAAGTGGCCCAGCAAATAATAAACGAGGCATATCCCAATATACTAAACTACAAAATATATGATAGACATACTTACATTTCAATACTTGATTATAGAGATGCTTCGCTTACCTTATCGTTCTAGGAATCATTATTTCAAAAGTCAAGGCAATAAGTTAATCATGTCATAAAAAATTATTTTCAAAAAAGCTTTTAAAAATCATCATGTTAGAACCTGACATAACAGTTCTGAACTAGATTCATCCAAACTTTTCAACCAATAATATTAATATACAGAAGAGATCATTATCATTGGGGATATTTATCTATTTATCGTTGATTGTCTTGTCCCTTTAGTAACCTTATAAGAATAATACCTCTTTATTATGAAGCTCTGCCTGTTCGCTATGCACCAGTCTGTCCAGTTTTCCAACAAACTGTTTCACTTTATCTTTATTGGACCCGGGACTAGAAGCAACCGTTGTATTGGCAACCTAAAAGCAAAGTCGTTGTAAATATTTATATTTAAGGAGAATACTTTCAACTTTCCAACAAACTGTTTAACCTTATCTGCGGACCTATAATTACAGTAATTTATGTTTTGTCATTTAACTGTCAATATTTATTCACAATATTGACAATTTTACATCAATCTTTTTTTTTAGAGGTTATAGTTATAGCTTTCCAGGTCCTATTAAAAGATTCAATGTCCATTTATAACGGTCCAGCCGTTAGAGATCTTTAGATACACAGACATCCTGTTAATTTTTTGTAATTACCTGTTGAGGTCGTCTTGATTCCATACAGTAAAACTGAATCAAATTTGTTTTACTGAAATAAGATCTCATTTAGTAAAGCTTCAATTTTCTACAATAATTTTAACTTAAAGTAAATATGAAGACTTTAAGTAGTTTTCCCTCAAATTCCCCCTTTGAGCAAAGAAACCCCCAACCTCCATACATTTTTTGAAATAAATTATAAATTAGGGGAGGTTAGTTTTTAGTCTGTTTGATTATTAATCTAGATCAGATTAGGTTAGCTTGCATTTGTTGGGTACTCAGTAGCCCCGCAGGGTTAGAGCCAAAACCTATCTAAAAGTGTGAAATTTTTAAACAAAAACTCTAATGAAAAGGGGTACTTTTGTTTATCATCAACTTATCATCTATTGTCTTATCCCTTAAGATTCATGAGCATCTGAGCATCTACCTGACAATATCTTGAGCCATAGCTGCGCCACTTTGCTCCAGCATGTTCAAGTTCTCTTCTAATCTCCACTTTTCCTGGGGGAAAAAACATGCATGACAACATCCATAAAAGCACAGCTCAACAAATATTTGGCCAATAATATTGAATAAAGAAATATCTAACAAATTCTGAATAATTTTACCTCTTGTAAACTAGCAATTTTCTCCAGAAGTACAGCTGTTTCTGAATCTCTATTGACGGCAGGCGCCGCCATTTTGTTTTCGGACGCCATCTTGTTTAGGCCGAACAATTCCGGTGACATGACTTGGTTTGGAGGGATTTTTATGGATAGGCCTTTTTAAGGGATAAAGCGTAAGTAATTTTATTACAGATAAATTTAATAGAATGAAACGAAAGTATTTTTCTTCAAAGTATTTATTTTGAAATTTATTTCGGTTAACACAGCAAACTCTTCAGTTTAATAAAGTTTAGCTAGATGTTGGATAATTTACTTAAAGATATGTTCAAATATTCAAACTTTTTATGACTTATTTTACATTTCCCCTACCCGAAAGATTTTTCTGTAGACGATTTATTGTTCTTTTTTACAATATTAATTAAAAATATTTAATAATCCTCTGTTCATAATTAAGTCCTTTATTTTTCTTATTCTTTAATGTCCCTTTATTTAAGTACAAAGAGGCATATCTCAACAGAAAAACTATACGCCTTTAATTCTTCTGCTAATAAAAAATAAACCTTTTTTTTTAAAAGTCACATTTCAAGCTAAATTTTAGCTAGTGCAAAATCTGGAGACAAAACATTTTATACAATTTTTATGGGCCGTATCACTTAGCGCTTTATCTTGCCTTGGTGGAAAGAATTGGATGTGGCCATCTGGTGGTGAATATTTGAACTAGAATTGGTCACTTGTTGCAGAGATACGGAAGAGGGAAGGTGACCGCCCACTTGACCTTTAATGCCATCGGATTTCATAACAGGTCTAAATAAAATTCTTTTTATTTTTTAAAACAATTGAATAGTTTTTATTCTTAAGGGATAAGACAATGGCCGATAAATTGATGTACATCTCCAATGATGATACACAAAATTACCCTTTCTATAGATAACAATTAGTGGTTGAAACGTTTGGACACTCAACTTAATCAACCTACCAATCAAAATTCAATTAAAGTCATCCAAGTTACCAAGCCAACGAACAAGAAAACGTTACTAAATTGTATCTGATAACGATTATATAGTTGCTACACTGTACCTTAATGTTACAGGATGCCTATATTAACGATAAAAGCCTTACGTTACGGACGCTTCGCTTTAAAAATTACCTATTCCCATTTATATATTCTATATTATTGAGTGATGTTTCTGACAGGCTGGAAGGTAGGGCGGGTGACAGCTGACATGGGGTCGAGGTTTCTCTGTCACGCTCATTTTGACCTGAAATAAGATGGATCCAATAGTAAGACATGTAATTTTTAGGCTTATAAATTTTAAAAAGCTGGCAATTACGTTTGTTTTTTTAAATTTGAATTCAATCTTTGATTAACTGTTAGGGATGGACTGTTTATTATACTGGTACCTCAAGTTTTATAAAAGTGTTCTCAAATTCGTTGCCTTAAAACTTTGGGTACTTTTTTTTTAATAAAGTGTCCAAAATTTTCAAATAATATTCTTATTCTATAGAGGCTTAATTTTGATTATCATCATTGGAGAATGGGATGTACATCAACTCCTTAATCAAACAGTCTATATTTCATTGGTCAATTGAACAAAAGTAAGTACAAACGTTAATTAAAGAGTAGCTTATCTACAAGAAATACCTGACATAAGACTCCACGAGGATATAGAACTTCTGTCCGCATCAAGCTCTTTTGTTTGATCTAAAAATAGAAATTTAATTGAGTAACAGGATGTGTTGTAATGGACAAATATTGATTGTGACTCTTTAGGAGACCCTTGGCACAGTTGAGAGCTTGACACTGAAACCATGGAGTAATGATTTGAAGATAAGGCATGTGGTTTTAACCAACTTGTGTGTGTAGGCACACTGCCTTCGAGATTACTAAGATGAATAAAAGGGGCGAAGATTCAAGATAAGGGGCGAAGCTAGTTGAGAGACTGATGTACGTTGAGACCATGGAGAAAAGATATGAAGATAAGGCATATGGCTTTTTACCAACTTGTGTGTGTAGGCACACTGTCTTCGAGAAAGGATTAAGAGGAGAACTTGTGAAAGTGTAAGACAGAAAAATCCCAATATACAGCCTACAGAATGCCTTCAATCTACTCCACATAGCCACCCAAAATAGTGGTTGTTCAAATCAGTAGCTGAGATCCTGTATGGACTAAAAAGACCCCTAAAGCCGGAAAGACCCCTAAAACCAGTAAGACCCCAGCTGACATTCAAGCCTAGTAGCGGAAAACAAGCTCTGTTTAAGCGGACAACAAGCTGAAGTGTGCCCTGCCTGTAAAGGGGCAGCTTAACACACTATAAAAAAGGAGATACAACAAGATCAGCTAAATTAAAACCTATTGAGACCAACAACAAAATTACTCAAAAGATCATTAACAAGGAACCTTCACCAACCCAAACAACGCCACTTGGGGATATTGATCTGTACTATTCAAACCTGGAATCAAATCTAAATCTGATGGAGCCATGTTATTTGTAACCGGATTACCGTGTGTATAAAGCTGCTCTCATATTTCCAGACTACAAACATAAAAAAGCTGATAAAAATAAAATGATCAGCCCACAGTAAAGGATAAAATTAACCAGACCTAGTGTACGGACCCCACAAAAGCCAAGGTGAGCCGTCCGCTACATGTGTATTTGTCCGTTTGTATTAATTTGGAGCTCCAATCAGGAATCTAAAGGGATAGGACAATGTATTGGCATTTAAATTAATGAACCAACCAATCAAAATTCAATCAAAGGCCCCAATTATATTGAGCTATCAAATAAGAAAATGTTGTTGTAAAACTTTGGGGACTTGTGTAATAAACAGTCCAATTTCCCCTTCTCTCCCTAAGTTTCAATACACAAATGCTGTCACTAGTTTCAGCAATGAAGAATTGGCAGTTTTTGTAGATAGATATAGAAGGTATTACAGTAGTGTCAAAAAATACTTTAATGGGTACAAATTTAAAAAATGTTAAATATTATAAATTATGATGTGTAATATGTTTGTTTTAATGTGTCCAAACTTTTCAATAAATAATTTTAGTTTTAAGACTGTGTTATTTTTCTTTTTCAAATTGGGGATGTAAATAAATTTTTCGTATATTGTCTTATATGTTATAATATCCCTAGTATAATAGTAAAATTACAGAGCAGCTTTGCAACTGGAATTATTTCGCTATCTGAATGGATATATAATATGTGGATATTGTGAAAGGAGAATTTTTCTCGTCAATTTGGTCCTCATGTATTGTATACGTCCTCCATGGTCATGGGAGGGGATGGGGTAAAGTAATATAATTGATTATCATTATATTAGGCAACTAGAAGAAACATTTTGTCAGGGTATGCAAGAATCTCGTCACAATATCCACATATCATATATCCATTGCTACCTGAATGGTTTGACTCTGTGTCAATGAAACAATCTTTTAATTTCTCCTGTAACTTCTCATTTCTTCTCTGTTCTTTTACTAGCTCTTTCTTTAGATCCTGAAAAAAATATATTTTTAAAAAAGGGTTTTGGCTTAAGATCTAGCTAATTGCCAAACAAATATGGTTCTCCTAAACAGTAAAGATTCTTATATGCTTAGGAGGGGTTAATTACTAGTGTTAGGGGCTTTCAATTACCCAATAGTCAAAGAAGAGAACTGTAACACTGCTAATTATTTTAAAGATATTTGTCTTTCCATACAAAAATGTGTACGCTCTCTAACCATTAATGTGGTCAGATTATGTCTACACAGTGTTGCTATTGGTCCAACTAATAGAATGATCATCTACGCATTCTATATTTATCACAAAGAGAATTTTTTTGTTAATTCAGAAGCGTGACTAAACAGCAAGTTATAGTGTTGTCGGTTAGAATATTAGAGTAAAACAATAGAGGGGGAAAGGGTTAAATAACTGTATATCCCCACCCAGACTTTTAATTGGGTCTTTGAAAATCAACCAATAATATCGGGAATATTAGAACACCCAAGTTGTTACAAAGCAAAAAAAGCAATGTGCAAGCAGACGAAAAAGGTCCCCAACAAGGGGATCCAGGTAGTTGTCTGCTAATACATATATATATATAAACATACATTTATTGTTAAAAGGGGGGGGGGGGGGGGGGTTAATGCAACCATCTCGTAATCAGTGAGCAAATGGCACTTAGAATTCGAATTTCCATCTGAAATTTTACATGCGTAATCCTTGGTAGGTCTATTATCCCTAAATCGAACAAAAAGTTGGAAAAGTAACGGCTGACGGCTCAGCCGTTTTGCCATTTTTTTTTTATATCTATATTGCAAATTAGTCACGAAACCTATCTCCACATAATATTCTCTTCCACTCAAAAACGCTTTCAAACGGTTCTAGACGGTAGCTGTTGTTACTAGAAGTTTTTAAAATGGTTAGGTATTGCTATCATTTAACATGAATTAAACCAAAAATATGTTTTAAAAAGTTGATTCCTACGTAATTGATGATGGATTTACCCTAAAAATAGGCAAAAAACGGATAAACGGCTGAGCCGCCAGCCGTTACTTTTCCAACTTTTTGTTCGATTTAGGGAAAATAGACCTACCAAGGATTACTCATACAAAAGTTCAGATCGAAATTCGAATTCTAAGTGCCATTTGCTCACTTATTACGAGATGGTTGCATTAAAAACCCCCCCTTACATAAAAAAACCTTTTTTTACCTTTAATCTGCCATGCCCTTTTCTTTCTAATACTTTCTTTTCTTCTTGTAAATCTCTTATTTCACATTCTAACCTAAAATTCATAATGAGCTGAGAAAAAGTCTACTTTTTATAATTCAAATTAAATGTTTTTATAGAAAAAATACGCGAAAAATCAAATACGATGCGCTGCATAACTACATACTTACCTACTTTTATTATAATTGAAATTAAATATTTACTTGGAGAAAATAAGGCGCGAAAAATTTATATGCGCGGCATAATAACATACCTTGCGCATTTTTCTTCAAACTCAACTTTCTGCACGTTGCTGAGCTCTAACTGTGTTTCTAATTCTTTACTCTTGGCGGCCTCGCCCGCTTCTAGCCTCTCTATTGAGGATTTAAGGTCCTCTATAAGTTTATCACATTCTAATTTTTCCTCCTCCTATTTAAAAGAAGATATAATCATTTCAAAATGGGGTAAAGTTAAAAAATAACAAGGATGACTAGATCAATAAGTAACGTAGCAATGACATTCCTTTATTTTTTGATTGGTGCAGAGATAAAGGAGTTAAAGTCAAATGTTTTTTCATTCACAATTTATATTTTAAAACTGCTTGAAAAGCAATTTACTCAATATGGATGTACAATTAAGTAAAAGAGTTGATGTGCTTGTAACTTATAAAACTTCTTAATGTTCAAACATGATTAGATTTACTATTACTGGCCGTACGGACACACCCAGGGATAAGACAATGGCCGATAAATTTATGTGCCTCCCAAATGATGATACACAAAATTACCCCTTCTGTTGATTGCAAATAGAGGTTTAAATGATTGTAAAACTCAGCTTAATGAATCAGCCAATAACAATTCAATAAAAGTCCCAAAAGTTTTTTAACAAACAAATAATAAAACATTATCATAAAACTTTGGGGACTAGTGTAATAAACATCCCAGTGACACTTCCTACATTAAAGAAAGTACTGAAATATCTCTTATTTTCTTTATTTGATTATAAAATTTCCTGTTGTTTAATGACATCTGTTTTGTCGTTAATATCACATTTAGCTTCTGATAGCTGTTCCTCTAAACTAACTATTTCTGTATCCTATACAAATTATGCTTCAAACCAATGCATTTAATCCAAATCAAAAATGAAAAGAAAATTCTCAATTTTTACATATAAATAGGAGGGGAGAGGGGGAGGTATTTCTAATCTTTCTTTAAAATCCAATTTACAAAACAATGAAAACATTGCCAAAAAAAAATCTCAATTAGGGGAGGTTATAAAAGTTTTTCATGTTGGAATTTTCTTGGGGAATATTGGCGTTAAATTAAGATGCAGATACAAGTCGTAATCCAAAATTTAGTAACATTATACTTCGTTTTTAAAGCATTCCTTGCTACTTAAGGCCTCAAGTTTTTCATTTTCTTTGGTCTTTTCCATTCTAAAGATTGATAATTAAATATATATCTTAATAGTATTTACATTACATATTAAATGTACATGTATATTGAAAACAAGGATGGCAACATTGACTATTGACTCTAAGGGCGTGGTGACGCTTCGGGCACAAGTCCTCTCTACGTCACCTTTGAACATCCTCTGCGTTTTAAATTGCAGTGTAACGCGCTCAATCACCTAGGGTATCAACACCCATCAGACAACCAACCCTTTAATTGCACGACCTTTGTCTGAGAAGTCCGAACTGTACATGGTGATGAGTTGCGCCTGTTTGGGGCCATGGCATTCCCCCTACTCTAACTATTTATGTCGCGCATCTGACATAGCAGCAGTAGGAACAATTTTTAACGTCTTAAGTTATGACGCAGTGTCGGACCGAAATTCGAACCTATCACCTTCCCGACCCGACGACGAGCGGATGCGCTACGAGTTGAGCCACGGTCGCGGGTTAAAGATGGCAACATAGTAGCGAAGCATAAAAAATTATAGAATGGTTAAACGAACAAAGTGAGGTATAGATGTACAGTTGTTAAAACAAAGAAAAAGGAAAAGTATATCTTATGCATTGAAAGTAGATGAAATCACAAAACCTTATAAAATTAAGGATAGTTTATGCTATTTGAAGCATGACTGACAGACAGACTGACAGACAGACTGACAGACTGACAGACAGACTGACAGACAGACAGACAGACAGACTGACAGACTGACAGACTGACAGACAGACAGACTGACAGACAGACTGACAGACTGACAGACTGACTGACAGACAGACAGACTGACAGACAGACTGACAGACAGACTGACAGACAGACTGACAGACAGACTGACAGACAGACTGACAGACAGACTGACAGACATACTAACAGACAGACTGACAGACAGACAGACTGACAGACTGACAGACAGACTGACAGACAGACTAACAGACAGACTGACAGAGAGACTGACAGACAGAATGACAGACAGACAGACTGACAGACAGACTGACAGACAGACTGACAGACAGACTGACAGACAGACTGACAGACAGACTGACAGACAGACTGACAGACAGACTGACAGACTGACAGACTGACAGAAAGACTGACAGACTGACAGACAGACTGACAGACAGACTGACAGACAGACTGACAGACAGACTGACAGACAGACTGACAGACAGACTGACAGACAGACTGACAGACAGACTGACAGACAGACAGACAGACAGACTGACAGACAGACTGACAGACAGACTGACAGACAGACTGACAGACAGACTGACAGACAGACTGACAGACAGACTGACAGACAGACAGACAGACAGACAGACTGACAGACTGACAGACTGACAGACTGACAGACTGACAGACTGACAGACTGACAGACTGACAGACAGACTGACAGACAGACTGACAGACAGACTGACAGACAGAATGACAGACAGAATGACAGACTGACTGGCAGACAGACCAACACAACAATATAAATGCGTATATGTCAAAAGAATATTCACTGGAAGTCTTGTCTATCTTCAATAGCAGCCTAGAAAATCACATTTCCCCTATAGCGATACGGATTGGCTGAAGTGAATTATAGAGTAGCTTCGCTACGAAAAAATATAATTTTTTTAATAATCTTTCTCGTATTCATTCGAATCCGGTGGATAGGAAACGGTTCTCATCCATACGAAAAAACTATGTCTAGCATCGAATTATATCCAGTTTTCTACGAATATAGAAATGTACAATCACAAGATTAAAACTAGTTTTTTTAGCCGGTGCCTTTGGCACCCCGGGGCTAAAAAAACTAGTTTTAATCTCTTAATTGTACATTCTATATCCGCGGAAAGCCGTTTATAATACGATGCGAGAAATAACTATTCTCGTATTCATTCGAATCCGGTGGATAGGAACCGGTTCTTATCCATACGAAAAAACTGTGTCTACCATCATATTATATCCAGTTTTCTACGAATATAGAAATGTACAATCACAAGATTAAAACTGGTTTTTTTAGCCTTTGGCACCACGGGGCTAAAAAACTAGTTTTAATCTTATAATTGTACATTCTATATCCGCGGAAAGCCGTTTATAATACGATACGAGAAATAACTATTCTAAAATCTTTGTAAGCTTATTCAGTGTAGTTTAAAAGAAAAGAAGAGCAAATTGTAATACAGCAAACATTCAGACAAGCATTGTTATAGAGTACCTGACTTACAGTAATCCTTACAGTGTAGCTTCACATACGTCCTAGGAAGGTTTCTGACTATTTTTTGGGAGAGTACCAACACCCTCCCAAGAAATGACCCCTCACAATTTTTAAATTGTAAGATAGGGGTCGCCCCCCCCCACCCTCTGGAGGTCTCTAGGGGCGTAGCCGCTAGTTCAATATGTAAGTATCAATTCCTGGAGACTTGATGTTTAAGATCTGCTATCACTGATTCTGATTTGGATTGCCTACTCTCAAGCTCGGCCTCCAATTTGTCAACAGATTCTTGGTGTAAAGCTTCTTGAGATTTTAACCTACAAATTGATGATTTATAACTAGATGCTTCTCCTTTCTCCGCTAAAGGAGGGCGTTGAAGGTCAGAAAAATAGCCCTAAACCATCCTAATACATTTAAAGAGCTTCTCTAAAGAGAAAAAAACAATTTGAAAAAGCGTTATCCGAGATCTTAAGCTTCACTAAAAAAAACCTTACTACTTTTTATATTAGGATAACAAAACTGGTTTTAATCTTATAAAATTTACAGTTCAATATCCGCTGAAAGCTGTCTATAACATATAAGGCGATAAATTACATTTACCTGTCTTTAAAATGTAACTCCATTTCTCTGAGTTTATCAACTTGAGCCTGAGTAATGATAACATTTTATACATAAGGGTGGGGGGGGGGGGAGTTCTTTACTTCTAGAGGCTTTTGGGGTAAAACAACCCCCCCAAATACAAAATTTATAAGTTTTGAGCTTACAAGCCCCTAGAAGTAAAGTGCAAAAATGAAATATGGAATAACTAATCAACTCAACTATGTAATAAAAGGTTCCATTTTAAAAATCAGCTCGATATCTTAAAAAATAAGCTCATAACTTAAAATTTTAGTGTTTGGGGGGTTCTTTTGCCCCACTAGCCCCTAGAAGAAAAGTCCCAAAATTCAATTTTCAAAGTTTTACAGGTAGATTCAATCATATAAGAGAGTTTACAAAAAGAATTAGGTTGATAACTATAAAAAGAAGCCCAAACGGCCAGGCCAAAATTTGATACTGAATTTTCATTTCCTATAAGTGTACAAACTCCCCCCCCTTAATGACGCTCCCCCTAGCTTTTAAAGGTGCTGGCGGATTTCCTATATTCTTATTTTAAATAAAAATCAGTAGGTACCAAAAAATAAAATTATGGGGTGTTACATCCACCCGAAAAATAGCTGAAATCCACCACAGGACCAGTAGGTATAATACCTGATAAGCACGATCCATTTCATTTCAGTAGTTATCGAGATATTAAGCAACCGCGACAGACAGACGGATATTGTGCTACTTTGTATCTTAGGTGATGCCTGGCTTTGAAAGCTTGAAACAAAAAATAATTTTCTAATGTCTATACTTTCAATATATTTTTGTATTTTACTAAAGCCTAAAACCATGCTGACACATATGATGCTCTCCTTAAAAACATATCTCAAACAATTACCGAGAAATTTCCCTTTATATTCTTATTAAAGTTTTGAAAGTAATAATAATCATTTTTTTTCAACAAGTGTTTTTTTTTATACAACCAGCTATTTAATTGCTGAACACTTGACTTAAAGTCCTAACTTTAGAGAAGCAACTCTACAATTATGATTGGTCTGTCTGTTTTGACTTGATGTATAAATTTACACCCGCGGCCTTTGCGTAAATGATAGCGTTCCTGGTTGCTGTCGGGTTCGTGTCTGGACCAACCCGCGTCATACTAGAGACGTTAAAAATGGTACCTACTGCTATTGCTTGCCTGTGACAATGCTAGTGAGAATAGGGCAAATGTCTTGGCTCATAAACAGTCGCAATTTTTAACCATTCACTGTTAGGACTTCCAGACAAAGGTTGAATGTTACTTAGACTTATTGTGGGCATTAGAGTATCGCATCCTATTACAAGCGGATGATCACTTGAAATCGAAGTAGAACCCCGCCCCAACGAGGTAATTATGTATAAATTTCCTGGGATTCTTGCGCCATCTGATCTATCAATAGCTTTCTTTTCTCACACAACTAAAAAAAGGGCATATAAGCAGGGATCTAAAGGGATAAGACAATGGCCGATAAATTGATGTACATCCCCAATAATTATACACAAAATAACTCCTTCTGTAGATTAAGATTAGTGGTTGAAATGTCAGGACACTTAAATAAATAAACCAACCAATCAAAATTCAATAAAGTCCCCAAGGTTGTTGAGCCAATGAATAAGAACTCGTTATTATAAAACTTCGGGGACTAGTTTAATTAATAGCCCAATTTCTCCTCCCACCCTGACATATAAAGAAGATTTGAAATAACAAGGATAACAACATCCATAAGTATTGAAGCATGTACATATTATGGATTCACAAACGTACAACGTGAAATATATAGTATATGTACAACAAAATTCATATAAAAGATAATAATATGTATATTAGAAAAAAAAATCATGAAACCATAACCTATTAATGTATAAATATCTTTTATAGAGTGACAGATAGATTAACGGACAAAGTAGGTTGTATACTGGATGCTCTTTGGTATGGTTTACCATTACCTATAAGAGAGCGTTACTGACTAAAGTGAATTATAGAGTAGCTTCGCTACTAAAATATAATAAAAATTGCTTTCTATAAAAACACAATACCAAAAATTTCTTGTTTCTTATCCTTAAAAACAGGAATTGATTATTCATGCTAACAGTTAGACGTGCGAACTTATTGTATTTATAGAGTAGAAACGGTACTAAATCAAAGTAAATAAAAGCAAAGCCTTTGTTGGTTTACGGGGGGGGGGGGGGGGGGCGTGAGGATTTTCTCATATTTTTTATCCAGCTTACAAAAAAACATGTAAAAATATCAGTTTTAATGTATTTTTTGAAAATTAGCATTTTACGGTGTAATGTCACTTATGTTCCTTGCCCTAACAATATATATTTTAGCGTTTCGCTTCTGTGGATATTTTTATCTTTGTAAATTAACTTGATGATTTTTCCACCACCTAATTGTAAGGGAGGGAGTGGACATTGGACTGTAAATTGTTCTGGTAACCAAATTTGTATAAAAAAAATTGGGTACTTTGATCATTTGAACTAGCAGTGTCTTGTCATTAATGTGGATGCAAAATAATTTTTCGTCCATTGTCTTATCCCCTTAGTTCCCTGAGTAATTGTGCATTTAAAGAAAAACAAAAGATAGAGTGCATTGTAAAGAAAAAGTGCTGTATTTTTGTTAGTTAATGTGAAAAATTTATTGATACAATATATAAAACCAACACCAATTATTACATTAAAGATGATTAAAAATATATAAAAATAATAAAAATAAAAACATGCAAATACATTTAAAATAAATAATAAATGAGGGATGCAGTCTATAGAATAGTAGTTCAAGTTGGGAGTTAACTTCAGACTTTGGGATAAGTTTTCACCCGCCCACAGCCGTTCTACAAGCTTTAAGCTGCAAGTAAGTCAAGTTTCTTCCACAAACCTACAACCGCAACCGAGCCGCACTTTATTACAATTCCATAGCCGCAGCCGTTGCAAAAAATTGCATATTAATGACAATAAAACCCATCACCAAATGAAAAATTCTTTGTAATATTTACATAAAAATTAAAAATGTTGTTATCAAAGTTTTAAAAAAATATACGATTTACAAAAATCATAAAAAGCAATAAAATACAATATAGTGTAAATTGAGGTAGTATTTAATTGCAAATCCGAATATGTATAAGTCTTAAAATATTACAATGAACATTACTTTATAGTAATAACAAACAGTAATAAAAAGAAAAATGGTATCAGAGCAAGAAAACGAAGTATCGGGCTTCGTCGTATTTTCTCAGAAGCTTTTGATAGGGTGCTTTAGGTAAATGTAAATGATTGCCCCACAGGGTAAGGAAATTGGCCCCGCAGGGGCTAGAAAAGCTACTATGAATAAACGACGAATCTCGCTACTTCGTTTCTTTCCATGATTAGAAAATTGTAATCATACACATTCGATTTGCTCTGACAATTATCAAATATATACAAAATCATAACAGAATAAGAGGATGTTCAATAAAATCCGCAAAAAGAAAAAAAAAACAATTATGGCAAAAGTTAAAAAAAAGTTAATAAAACATTGGATGGTTGTTTTCTGTTTACATCATAATGAGGTGTAGAAACAAGATAGTTATTATCGGACCATCAAAAGCCTTGAGAAAGTCAAACTAACAGAAATGGATATTATATTCCAGTTTGGCTTCGAAACCTATTAAATTGCATTGGATTAGGACCGGTTTTCAGCACAGCTGAAAACTAATGTTTCGTATCGTATTTCAAACAATTCTCCACGAATATTAATATGAAAATCATAAGAATAACATCCAAAGACTATCTGCAAATAAAGACTCCAAAGTCCTACAAATCAGGATGGCCCGTTTAATTCTCTTTTTTCGCTATTGGATATATAAACTAGGGTTGGGCCGGATACCGAATATCCAGCTAATTTCTAATGCCGGATATCCGGCAATTTTTCGAATATCCGAATAAATTCAATATCCGATATCCGGCCGGATATTGAAAATGGCCAGATATCCGGCCAAACCGGATATCCGGCCCAACCCTAATATTGTGTGGAGATCTTAAATAAGTTTATGCTTTCAGAACAAGACTTTTTAAATTAGTTTAGTTATTTCTTTTTTAAAGCAGATTTTATTAAACATTAATAAACAATAAATAAAAAGAAATAAACAAAGTAATGAAATAAAATGCAAAAAGTGTTAGTTATAAAAATGCAGATTTACAAGCAAAGCATTCATGCTCAGAAAAGGAAGACGGATTTCAAAGGTTTTGATTCCTTTTAGGGGTAGTTCCAATAAGAGCTTCTTAGACTTTTTTGCAGCAGTGAATTTAAAGAAAAAATATAAAACTCAAAGGAACTCAACATCATTAAAGTAACAGCCAAGTGTCAAATTTCAGTGTTGCAAAACTTTTTTTATTGATTAAGTTTTAGGTTTGGTTACAAAAAGTGTCTCACCCGCCCCCACCCTTTCAAAGATTAACGAATAACAAGAGAAAAATATTATTGTTATGAAAGCTTAAAATTATTTTAAATATTTGTCAAAATTCTCAAACGAAATGCTGCTTTTAATGGAACTACCCCTTTCCAGTTTCATTTCCTTCCCCTAGTCTACCCTTTTCACCAATGCCTCTCGCTCCACCCCCCATCATCCACTTCCTTATTATGCAGTTGTGCCTGCTCCACTAAACCTTCCACAACCCCACCACCACCACCGCCCAGGTGTGTTGTTGCTGTGGCAACATCCTTAACCACATTAACATCATCAACGGTAAAGTCACGTACTTGGTGCGCCTGTGCTAGCTCCAGCTCCAACCGAGCCATAGCCTCGTTGTTGGCCTCGTTCAACCTGGGTTACACCAGCATATTCATTACATTTCTCAGGAAGGGGGTGGACATTAAACTATATATTACACTGGTACCCAAAGTTTATAACCACCTTATCGCATTCGTTTGCTTGGGTACTTTGTTTGAATTTTTAATGATTGGTACAAAACTAGTAGTTTCCAAAAATTTCAATTAATAGTTTAATTAACAGAAAGGATATTTTTTATTTTCATTTTGAACGAGAGGAAGCAGAAAGTGAACAAAAAACCATCATGAAACCTGAAATTATAAGGAAGATCTTTGGAAAAGTGGAAAATATTTTTTTTGAGGGGGGTTGGGGGTCTGTTTCCAGAGTCGATTTCTTTTGGGAGGGTGGAGGTAACCTCCCCTTAAATAGTTCTTATTTTTTCCCTGTCCCTATAAGAAGCTTCACTGTAAAGAAGAAACAGCACTTAGCGCTAAAACAGACATCCTGATACTTTTATATAAGGATATTCTAAAAAGGGCCAAAGATCATTTGTTTGAAAATATGCTTTCCTTTGTAAAGCTTCTAGCTGTACACGGTCATTTACCAAGTCACTGCTCAAAGCCTTGCTGTGGTGGATTTCCTTAATAACAAAGACAGGTATAATAGTAGCCAAGACTGTGATAAGCAAAAACATGGGAATAGATAGAGAGGGGAGTAGTTTGAACAAATATAACAATTAAAAATTGAGAAGAGAATCAAGGTGAAGAAAAAAAGTGAGATAAAATACCTAATTAGAGAGAAAGAAAGGGAGATATAGGGAGAGGGAAAGGGAAGAGAAAAGAGAAAGACAAGAAGGGATAAGAGAGGAGAAAGAGGGGAGAGAAAGAGGGAGGGAGAGAAGAAGATAAAATATAGAAGAGAGAAAATGCATTATATCAAAAGAGCCATCAATAGGTATGTTAGAGTATTAAAGTACATATAAGGGACAAACTATAATAAGATTTTTTTCCCCGGCTTTTTTTTGAAATTTAAGTAGTACAGCTGCAATTATTATGCCTTATGGTGAAAAAAATTTTAACCATTTTGGAGAAGTATTATGCCCAGTAATTTTACTTTCAAATTTTGAGGCCCCCCCTTGAATTTCAAAAAAAGCCAGAAAAAAATCCTTAGACATATCCCATCTAGACTTGTTGCATGACATCGCTCCGCGGATAAAAAAATAATTACCTTTTCAACTTGATCCTTATATAGTTGTACTTCATTTTGTAGACAGATTTTTCGGGCCTCCAGTTCTTTAAACTTTTCAGGAGGATGCTGCGCCAACTGGAAAATTATTTGTTTGTAAAACCAAATACCTACCAACTACATTATTATTCATTTTAATAATCAGGGCTTGTACGCCGCGGATAAGCCTTAAATTAAAACCCACTTGTGTGCCAAAAATATATTTCCAGTATGGCTTCGAAACCGATTAATATCCGCTGGATTAGAACCGGCTCTCAGCCATACTGAAAAGACAATTTTCCTTGAATATTAAAATATTAATTACCTGACATTTCAGATCTTCAATAGTTTTCAGGTGCTCTGAAATCATAAAAAATATGCGTCATTAAAAAAAAATCACTACCCACGTGTTAAGCTGACATTTTTAAATATTCTAATAGCTCTACTTATTCTTTATATTACGAAGTAGAAAAATGAAATAGCCTAAAACTAAGAGCTTGATTTTTATATTTATTATACTATATTAAAGTATGGCTTCGAAACTGTTTAATATCCGCTGGATTTGAACCAGTTCTCAGCCATACTGAAAAATCATGTATAGCACAGACAATTTTCCACGTATTTTAAAATAAAAACCATGAAATTAATACCAGTTTAAATAGCACTGGCCTTCGGCCCCCCGGTGTAATAAAACTGGTTTTAATCTTTCTTTTTTAAATTTTATATCCGCGGAAAGCTGTCTATATTACGAATAACAATCATTTTACCTGCTTCGATACGTTCCTCCACGTCTTTCAGATCATGTAGGGCATCCTAAAATATTTATTTACTCATTATAACATAGGTCTCCTGGTTCTGGAGCTCCAGGCCTCCAGGTGCTCTCTGTACAGGTAAAAATCAAAAAAAATTTTTTTAAGAGTTAGAGGTCAACTTATAAAACAAAATATGCATCTTTTTGAATGTTATTCACATATTTGAAGAAAAAAACATGCATATTTTGTTTTATGAGCCGACCTCTAACTCTTAAAAAAAAGTTTATTTTTATTTTTACCAGTACAGAGACCACCTGGAGGCCTAGAGCTCCAGAACCTGGAGGCCTATCCAAAAAATCTTAAAACTTGGGAAAATTTATCATATAAGAATGATTTTATCTTTTATAACCTATCCTCTCAGTCCAAAGATAAAGCCTTTATACCAGGTTTACGCAAATGTGTCAGAACTTCCACCCCCCCCCCCCCTTATTTTTGATAGGTTGGTTTATTAAGTTCAACCACTACTTGTAATCAACAGAAGGGGCAATTTTGTGTATTATCATTAGGGATGTATATCAATTTATTCATTGTCTTATCCCTTTAATACTGTACTGTTCTGTATTTACCTGAGTACCGCTGAGATTTCCACGTAGTTCTTGAACTTCTGTTAGCAGAGCACTTTTCTCTTCTTGTAAATTCTTAACATCCTTAAAAAAAAGATTTTTGAACAAAATTTCAGACGTCTATCTTTGATAGTCAGGGAGGAATTGGACTGTAAATTATACTGGTTGCTCCCCAAAGTTTCATAAACACGATCTCTTATTAGTTGGCTTCAAAAGTTTAAGGACTATAATTAAATCTAATGAAATTTCCACCAAGAATTTTAATCTAGAAATGAGGTAATTTTGTTTATCGTCATTGGGTGTGTTCATCAATTTAACGTACATTGTCTTGTCCCTAAAGATCCCTGTAAAAAGATAAAGAAACAGTCGAAACTTGACAGACTATGACTTTAATTGCTTTATTATGCCTTGCATTTAGTTAAAGAAATATAGGGAAACAAATCAGACAGCTATTATCTATCTTGTTGTTGTATTGGCTGCTCGTATTCCATTGTCGTGTCAGGGGTATTCATCTGTAGATTGGGGGAGGGGAGGGGGCTCTATTTTATCGATGTTACATAATATAATTGCTGATAGTACCTATTTTTCTTACTTTGACGTAGGTAATGATATCCGTACAATGTACACACCCTAGTTACCGTGTAGTTGCGCTACTAAAAAATATATCATCTAAATTTGCTTTTTGCATTAATATTATTCAGTCTAATCAAGTAAAGAAATAATTTTGTTTATCATACCAGAGATGATAAACTTATTGGGATCAACTGCAGTTAACGGTAAAATATTACTGGCAACGAATATTTCCAACAATCTATAAATATTAAAGGCTGCTAGCTGCCAAACGACTAAAGGTACAGATCATGCCCGCACACTGTTATAAGCGGCATCAGAAGGCCTACAAACGATCAGGAATAGCCATAAATCAATAATGCATAATCATCTTGCAGTGCAGAAAAATGCGCATTTTTTCTTCAGTGAAGCTTTCCCTGTGCATTATTGGATCTTGGGTATTCCAGATTATTTGAAGGCCTTCTTAAACCGCTTAAAATGGTGTGCGGGTATGATCTGTACGTTCAGCCTTTTGGCAGCTAGCATGCCGTCAAAATTCATAGATTTTTGGAAATATTCGTTACCAGCAATATTTTAGAGTGAACTGCAGTTGATCCACGTATTGTCCATTGTCCTATCCCTATATCCCTGATTGTTACCTGTTCATATTTTGCCTTCTCTTCGACCAGCTGTCCAATCTGAGAATCCTTCTGCTCTACCTCTCTAGACAACCGGCTCACTTCATCACTAGAAAAATATAAAAATGAAATACTTTTTTCTGTCCTAAGTTAGTACTTCAAAACGAATGTAACTAAGTGGTTGTTGTCGTTATGCATTTATTGTATTTTATTGTTGGTCCTCACACCAAATTACCCCTTCTGTAGATTACAATTAGTGGTTGAAACGTTAGGATATTTAACTTATAAAACCAACCAATGAAAATTCAATACAATTCCCCAATGTTGTTCAGCTAATGAACAAGAAAACGTTATTATTATAACACTTTGGCGACCAGTGTAATTAACAGCCCAGTATACCCTCCATCCTGAAGTTCAGAACTATGACCTACAGGTCCATGAACGATCACTAGAAGTCAAAAGAGGACCCAGCCCTCACGAGGTAAAAAGAAAATATATATTTGTCTGCTAGAAATTCCTTTTTTTGATTGATTAACCATCTAGGATAATAAATAATTTGATGTACCTTTTATCCTCCAGATCTAACTGCAACTTCTGCATGGCTGGTGACAGAATATCACTAAAAACAAACAAAAATGAAAATCAGCTAAAAAACAGACAAACATACAATTTACTACTTTGAAGACTTAGCAAAACACTGAACTGATTGAGTTGTTCATTTTAGTGAGTTTTATATGGGGTAATTTTTAAAAATTGGTCTCTAAAAACATCAATATTATTTCTTTGTTATGGCTGATCTACTTATGAAAACATTTGTTTAAACAAATGTAAAGTATGGGTTAGAACAATATTTCAATTTATGCATTAAAAATTAACTTCCTCTTATTAAGATAAATAGTGTAAGTATTCTCTTGTAGCGCGGAATCGAGCAATCAGGTCATTTCAGATGGCTGAATGAACATTGAACATACGTAGATAGACAGGTAAAGGGTGTAAAAATAAAAACCAATCACTCACAATTTTAACTGTTTTAAGTACTTATCCTTAAAGATAGACAATTATAGTTTTGGATTGGGCATGTAAAGACATGTCTTTTTGAGACTTTTATATGCAGAAACAAGAATTTTAACTAACATAGGTACCTAGAATCTCCTCTAGAAGCAACTCCGATATCGACGTCCTGGCCAACTTGGACCTCCTATTCGTAAAATTGACAATTGAACAAGGAAGGGAGGGGACACTGTCCCCAAAGTCTTATAATAACGTTTTCTTATTCGTTGGCAACCTTAGGGACTTTTATTGAATTTTTATTAGTTGGTTCATTTAGTTGAGTGTCCAACGTTTCAATCACTAATTGTAATCTACGAAAGGGGTAATTTTGTGTATCATCATTGGGGAGGTACATCAATTTATTGGCAATTATTTTATCCCCTGCAATTAAACTCATTATAAATACCGCAGTACCTAAAAAAAGTATTGCTTGTATTTTTAGACTTGCAGCTGCTATTGGTCGCCATTTTAGTCAGCTAGAAAAGTTTACTTAACTGCAGGTTAGTATTATATTAGCGGCTACCTTATAGGTGTGTCTGTGCATTGCATTTATGGATAAAAATGAGTTTTCTGTGTTTCATGCTGATATATTAATGTTTACAAAGAAATTAATATATTTTTTGAACGATATTTGAGTTAGTATCAAAATTAAGTTAAGGTGAAACAATAGAATTGGACGATAAAATGTAATTGTACAACCGCAATTATATACAAAAACCCTTTAGTAAATTAAAATTATTAGAATTAGGTGGGTACTAAATGTTTGTACAACCCACCCAATCATGAAAACCCGTTTCTCCCTGTCTGGATTCAAAGTTCTAAAATCAAAGGTCAATTTTTTCCTGAATTTTGGCTTGCAACTCAAGCTCCTCATTTCTCTTGACCAAGGAGCAGAGCTCCTTCATCATGGCCTGGTTCTGCTCGTTGGCTTGCTCTTCCTAATAAGACAATAAGTTACATTGACTTATAGTGGTTACACCCCTAGAGTCATGGCATCCCTAGAGGGAAGAGGGGGATTCTTGGAGGATACATTGGTTAGGAGGGAGAGGTCTCCTCCCCAAAATAGTTAGAAATTTTCTCTAGAAGCTTCAATGTTATTGAGAACCATATTGGTTTAACGGTTACAAGGTTTTTTGGTCCCAACAGAATGACGTACAGACAGACAAACAAATTAAAGGATACTGTTTATGTGTATATGATTAAGATATAGAAAAGTAAAACTATTTTAGTAGAAGTTAACTCTACCTTACTTTCTTGTACTTATTGCTGGCCTACTCAAGAACATGATAGTCCTTTTTATGATAATGACATGAAATTATACCTGGAATCTAAGCTTCAGGTTGAGCGCCTCATTCTCCTTGATCAGCTGTTGCACCTCGCTGGCCTTCTTGGATTTGTCCAGAGTCCTGATAGGGTCATCAGGATTAAAGTTATAGGTAAATAAGCTTTGAAGCCCGTGGCTTAATCGCAGAGCTACACCTCCGTTTGTAAACTTGGGATTAAAGAATGGATCTTTAGGGATGAGACAATGGACGATTGATTGACAATCCCAACAAAATTACTCCCTCTATAGATTAAAATTATTGGTTGAAAAGTTCGGACAATACTACTCTGGAACCAATCAATAATAATTCAATAAAAGAACGCAAAGGTTTGAGGCAACGAATAAAACACTTTCTAATATTGTACCTTTTTATAGAAAGCTATGTAGAATCTTTAGCTTTAAAGATTAAGTATAACTGTCCTATACACTTGGGTTTAAGGGAAACCTATGTAGAACCCCCCGTTTCTCGTTTTTAAAAACTTTAAGCATGCCTGTTAGCCTTCTCCAGAGCCTCTTCTAAAACCTTACAACGAGTGGTGGCCTCTCCAAGAGCTAAAAATAAATTGATCAAAATCATAAGAAAGACCTATGACATAATATATGGAATCTACTAATAGTTTTACCCTATATATGGTCAATAATCTGAACAAAATAAATTAATTGCAATTTCTAGCTGACCAAGATTTTGTTTATATTTAGTCACATGACATAGCATTCAATCACTAAACACAAGTTACGACATTTTTGGACAATAAGTTTACCTCCAAGCAAAGCTTTTTTCTTTTGTTTTAATTTGAATTATAATATGAATAAAATGAAAAAACTGCATTTTCGTATCAAAACGTGTATATTTTCTGAAGTGGTTGGAATGTTCGTACGCTAATCAGTAATGCTCTCTTGTTTTAGATAACCAAGAAGAACCATCAACTGACTATCAAAGGCCTCGTGAAAGTCAAACAAACAATAAATGGATATTAAAATAATAAGTCACGAAACCTTTGCAAAGACTCACAAAGCCTATCTGCAAATAAGAAGCACACAATACCTACATATCAGGATGGCGCTTATTTCTCTTATTTGACTATTGGATGTATAATGGATGTATTATGGAGATCTCAAATATGTTGCTGCTTTCAGAACAAGCTTTTTATAATGACCAAGTTTTTGTCTTATTTATGGTACATTGTGTTACTATTGGTTCAATAAATGGATTATTCATCTATGCTTTCTTCTATATTTATTTTACTAGGACCGTTTCTACAATTGTTTGTTTGATTGTCCCTATGTTATTTTTATACTAAACCTTACCATGCTTAGATTTATTAGCTTGTGCAGTCAAATTGTAGTTTTGATTCTTCAACTCCAACAGATTTTCCTAAATCAAGAAATAAATCTAAATTGATGCTATTGAGTTGTCTACTTTAAAAGGATAGTTCAACAAACAGCCTTTGATAAGATTATGTACTTTTCAAAATGTTTGAAATATATGATAAATACAGGGGTGTATATTTTCAAAATTGACCCTGCTCAGGGGGGTGGGGGTGGCGGGGGGTAAAAAAAAATAAGTGGTTGGAGGGAAAAAAATGTAAAAATTAAGAAAACTAAAAGCATTTTTTTCCATCCCCCCCCCCTCCTTGGTGAAAAAAACTAAAAAAATGTGAGGTAGGAGGGATAAAATAAATAAAATATAGAGTTCATTAAATATTTTTCCATTTAAATAAACTAGGGGGGGGGGGGGAGGGGGGGTTGAGGGGAATTAAAAATTTGGTAGCCGGGAAAAAAAAATAAACCTTTTGCAGAATATACACCCCTGGATAAATATATTTTATTTGTAGACAACTTTTGACACGCAATTTTAAATAAATATAAAAAACATTTATTTTGTGATTGTAAAAGTTACAACTACAGAAAACGGATGTATAACATAAATTAAAAGAATTTTAAAAAGTAAAAAAAAAATGTAAGTGGGTGTGTACTGTGTAGGTTTTTTTCAGAAGCAATTTCTCTTGGGATGATTGAGATACCAACCCCAAAATAGTTTTAAGATTTCTTAGGACCTTTGAGAAGCTTCATTGAAAAGAGCACAATAAAAGTCCAATGGTAGAAAACTGGATATAATAAGATGCTATACTGAGAAAAACGGGGGTGTATGTTCTACATGGGATCCCCTGCTCAGGGGGGGAGGGGAAAAAATAAAAAATAAGTGGTTGGAGGGGAAAAAAATGTAAAAATTAAGAAAACAGAAAACATTTTTTCCATCCCCCCCCCCTAATTGGCGAAAAAAACTAAAAAAATGTGTGGTAGGAGGGATAAAATAAATAAAATATAGAGTTCTTTTAATATTTTTCCATTTTCCCCTCTACTTGGTGAGAAAAAACTAGGGGGGAAAGAAAATAAAAAAATTTGTAGCCGGGGAAAAAAAATAAATCTTGTGCAGAATATAAAAATGGAGAAAAAATTACTACAAGTACCTGGAGCCGTTGGAAGTCTAAATCTGAAAGCTGTGAGGCCATTTTTAATATCTAATCTATTTTTCTAACAATTCATTGGATATGAAATATATTATTCTATCTGAAATAATAAAAAAGTAATAATTTTTTAGGTACCTAATAAAACATAGGTGAAATATATAATTTTTTTTATGTGAACTAGAATTATAAACCAGCTTTAGAAGGACTTTGATTGGAAGATTTTGAAAAGATATTAGAGTTAAGGCATAATTTTAAGTAGGTAGGTAGTAAAAATTTTTAAATTTTCTTTTTTTATTTTAGAACATAAAATTAAACTAAGCGTCAGCTGCCGAGCCATGAAAAATTTTTCTTCTGCTCTTACAAAAAAAATACTTGTCCTTTTATCTATTTAAAAAAACAGGGGTGTATATTCTGCATTAAATGCCCAGTTAATGGGGGGGGGGGGGGGGGGATAAAAAATATGTGGAAAAAAAAATAAGATTACTGCAAATATATTTTCCCCTCGTTGGAGAAAAAATAAAAAAATAAAAGAGTACTAAAACATTTTTCCATTTTCCCCCCTCCTTGTGTAAAAAAAGAGAGGGGGGGGGGAGGGGGAGGGGAATATTTTGCAATCGGTTAAACAAAAATTAATCTTGTGCAGAATATACACCCCTGAAAAAATGAAAAATTTACGAATTTTGTTTCTGGGTATCCAATGTCGTTGTGATGATGTTATTTTTAATAATATAAACTCCACACTGTCTGGTATTAGCGGGGGGCGGGGAGGCACGTTCTGGTGACAGTTCAGGTTTACCTAGAAATATCAATAATTTTGATAGCATTGAAGCAGAAATAAGAAATAAAAAAGACTTAGGTGGCTAGGACATGTGCTAAGAATAGGACCAAACATGATTTCAAAGATTCCTAAATTGCAGGGTTACCCAGTACCATACGAAACCTAACATAACCTTCATCCCTGGGTATAAGGAATAGTTGCACTGTTAAAAATTGAGAATACCGATGACTAAAAATTCACCGTCGGATTAACAGACAGACAAATTAAATTATGGAACAGCTTCGCTACTAAAAATGATTTTATTGGCTAACCTATATAATAAACATAATTATTTGAGCTATCACTTGTAGTTGATTCCTCCTCGAAACTGTCTTCGCCTCGATAAATAGTCATACCTAGAAATTTGAAATCAAGCTATTTTCTTTTTAATAGCAAGGCTTTTATACTTATAGGTAGGGCCGGTCCGTTTGGAAAGCTCATAACGTTAATTTAAGCATGTTAGAAATGTCCTATCAATTTCAAACTGGTATAATTCAGAAAGCGTAGCAATCCTAATCATAAAAAGATAGTCATTTTATTTAAATATAATGATTTTTATATTTTTTTTATATTACATTTTATTATATGATAGGTATTATTAATCAATCCACTCATTTATGAATTTTGGTTCCTAGGACGGTAAGACATAGTGTTTTAAGCGATGCATCTTTGTAATTAAATAAGTAAGTCCCTATTAAGCAATCCTTATCTTCAATTGGTTTTAAAATAAGGGTAGAAAGAGGTAGTTTCTGAACTTGTTAGGCACCGAAACCCCTAACAAATGCTTTATGTAGAATAAAGAAATTTTACTGACCTTCTAACTGCAAATGGTCTTGTTCATCACAGTGCAGTAGTACATCCCCTTCTTCACTAGGTGCTGCATCAGTAGCTTCCAGTTGAGAGTTTGATAACCCTTTTTATTTCGCGGATAATGAAATCAATTTTTGTCAAATGATCAGAAATTCTACTTCCCCCTAGCACGTATTGGGAAGGGTGGTAAAAATAGCTTAAACCCGGGAACTATGTAAAACTTCCCTTAAATGGAAAACTCAATCAGTTTATTTCTTAGCGAGATTTTAACATAAAATCTAACAAAAATTTTACAACTTTATATAATAGGATACCTTTGGTTTGATACTATAAACCCGAGACCTTAATATTGATTAAAATACGTTGAAAATTTGAGTTCACCCCCCCCCCCTCCCCCTCCTACAGAACTATGAACTCTGGCCGCAGCGCTCGGCCCCATTGCCTGCCTAGCCGCAGCGCTCGGCTCCCTAGCCTTTAACCTAACCTAACCTAACCTAAAATAGTTGTTCTCTAAAAAATTCCTAAATATTAGTAGAAAAAAATAATTATCCGTTAATCCCTGATGATAAACTATTGTCTATAATTTGTTCGTCAAATATTTGTTCTTCAAGAATATCCGTTTCGGGTACTGGTTCTCTTTCCTTCGGGAGTTCAGGTTCCTTAACAAAGATAAACTAGTATATCAGGGAGGGAGAGAACATTGGAGTTGGACTATAGATTGCGCCGGTACCCAAAAAAAAAATTTTAAATACCACGTTAATATTGGATAGGTTCTTAAATTGAATTTTTATTACAACCTGTATTGTCAAAAGTTTTCAATCAATAATTTTAATCAACACACGGGTAATTTTGTTTATCATCATTGATCGTCCATTGTCATACCCATTAAAATCCCCAGAAACGGAAAATAAGACCCATAGCAGTTGAAAATCGTATCTAGTCCTTCTTCAGTTATTGAATATCGAAATATAATTTGTCCTTGCCTTCACGACCTCCCCTTTAAATAAATATAGTGTTACCTTATCTATAATGTCTGTAATGTCAAATTGAATGTCAGGACATTCCCCTTCAAAGCCCGAGGCTCCATTGTGCACTGTTGTTAAATGTTTCCTAAAATTTTGGTTAGTTTTAACAAGGTCAATTATACCCATAAATAGAACAGAACAATAAAACCTTCTCCAGGCGTATTTTTCCTTGTGTGTGTACAAGTCTGTACGGGTTTAAGCCGTGTTTGGTGCATATGTGGTATTCTAAAGAGAAGTGAATCATACCAATTGAAATAAATTTTGCTTGTGAAATGATATTTTCCGTGATGGTTTAAGCTCACCCAGGGGTGTACCTATATTCTGCATGTGCACAAGATATATTTTTTCCCCAGGTGCAAAATATTTAACCCCCCCCCCCCCCCTAGTTTTTTCCCCAAAAAGAGGGGAAAAATAGAAAAATGTTTTCAGTACACTTTCTTTTATTAATTTCCACCCCTCCCACATATTTATTTGTCCCCCCCCCCTCAAGGAGAAGAAAACAGGGGATCCCATGCAGAATATACACCCCTGAGCTCTACCTAAAACAGTTAAAGCTATTTGTATTACCTATAAGAAGCTTCACTACTAATAAAAATATAATCGATCGTGCGGTTAGCTAGATCTAACAGTATAACATTACATAACATAGATCAAACAGTATAACATAACAAACGACTATTAACATTAAATAGTTTAAACAAAATTGTGTAAGCTTGTTACGTAATTTCTTAAATTAAGGATTCTTTGCAAGGTCATTTTTTGGACTTTACTTTAGAGATGCTTAACCTAAAAATCAGCATGTTTTGACTGGACGTACGATATAGAGTTGCTACGCTTTCTAGATCGTAACTAACTGTTAAAATCATCACCAAATGTTTAAAATCGATAGGACAATTTTAGCATGCCTTAAATAACGAAAAGACCCATCCGACAAGTACGGACGGACGGACGTGCAGATCCTAATTATAAGAGTTGCTTCGTCTCTAACCAAATCGTACCTGTAATCATTTTTCATATTACATTTGAAATCACAAGCTTTGCATTGGAACACAGATGTTGAATGTAGGGTTACTAAATGTTTCTTCATTTTTACTATGTCCTAAAAATGGATTTAAGATATACGTGGATATATTTGTCATCAAAATATCTTGCCAATATGACTAATTATAGACCTCATTTATTGGTCAGTTCGTTCATCTAGTAAAAGTCGAGGGGATGGGGTAAAATGAGTGTATAGAGGGTATCGCTGCGAGTATTATTTTATCAGAGTTCATGAAGATCTGGTGCAACATCCAAGTAATAATAGATGAATTGTCCCAAAAATAGAGAATTATCCTATAATATTAAAGAACTAGCAGCTGCGCCCCTAGAATCTATAGGCTCTTTTTCAGTGCCTTTATCAAGATGCTATGGGAGAAGCAATTATAAGTAGCTACCTACATATTTTTAATTTTTAGTTTCTTCAGATTTATGTTAAAAATATAACAAAAACTTGCCTGAGATCTTAATCCACAAATTTTGCATGAATATGTTCTCTGTTTATTATGGGCGCAGAGGTAGTGAGCCTTTAAATCTAGCCCGTTATTACATCTAAAAAATAGATTTTTATTAAGAATAAAAAATAAAACTGTTATTTATAGGTACAATTTACTCTGCATCTTAATGATTTGAAATCGTAAAACACGAAGTAGTAAGTTTTTTGTTTTTGTCCAACAAATCTATAGTATAGATGTTTAGCCCCCCTTTTCCATAATCATTTTTCGTCTGCTTGCAAACTGTTTTCTGCTATTTGGCTGTGTTTATACTCCCGACACTGTTGGTTAATTTTTAAAGAACCAATTGAGAGTTGTAACATGGTCCTTGGGATGGGAACATACAGTTATTTAACACCTTCCCCCCTTAAGATCTTGCTAACCGCTGAACCAATATAAATCTTTTTTACAGGGTAGCTTCTCATAGGTCATGAGAAGGATTATAACTATTTTGCCTCTGGATTGGATCTCCATTTTAGGGAAGCTTCACATAAGTACCAGGATGGTTTTAGGCTATTTGGGCGATTTCTCATTGGAGGTTAGAAGTGCACCTCCCCAATTATAGTTTTAAAAATTTCCTTGACCTACAAGAAGCTTTACTATAAAGAAGAACCATATTGAGATTTGCTCTAACATGGTCAACAAAATATTAGCGAACTCTAGCGAGAAGAAATTAAACTAAAGTCTTACCTAAAACTGCAGGCAGTGCACGCGTGTTTGTATTCATCAGTTTTATGGAAACAATTAAAATGTTTGGCATAATCTTCCACGGACTGACATACAAACGAACATTCCTAAATAAAGACGTTTCAGCAAGGAGGGAGGGTACATTGGAGTGTATATTATACTGGTACCCAAATTGTATAGGTATTATTGTCTTATTCCTTATGATCACCATGTTTTAATTAGAGACAATAATATTTGAGCTAACGTTTCTCATGTAAAGCGATGAGATACAACTAAAAGTATATTAATAGCGGCTACGCTCCTTGATAACTTAATGGCACATGTGGTGGGGTAGGTGAATTAACCCCCCCCCCCCCCTCCCCCTTAAAGGGGGCATTTTTTATGACCAATTTCTCTTCAGAGGGTGGTGGTACCCTCCCACAAAATAGTTAAAACCTTCCCAGGGCCCATGAGAAGCTAACTTGTAAAGGAGAATGATAACGGTTCGTCGGTGACTAAGATCCTTCAGTACAAACAGACAACATGTAATTATACAAGGATGAGATACTTCCATAGTATAAAGTATTGTTGTTGTGTGAATAATAAAAATGTTTTTGAATAGGTACATATTTACCTTGCATGGAAAAAATGATTTCTTTTCGTGTTGCCATTCTATATGTCTTTTAACGTCAGAATATCTATTTGCCTAAAAAAAACATTTACGTCATAACAAGGATGACGACATCAATAAGTAGCGAAGCTATTAGATATAGATAATTTACTTGAATTTATAGAGAAAGAGACAAAGTAAAATAATGATTAGATGCTATTTCAATATATCTATCCTTTTTATATAAACTAACGGCTACGCCCCTAGAGGCATCTAGGGACACTTTGTGTAATGGAGGTATTGGAATCGACCCTTTACTTTTAATTTTAGTTATAAAAAGAAAAAATGCGTGTTTTTTTAGGAAGGGGTATTTTTTCTAGGGGCTATTTTTCTACATACTTTGTTACCTTAAAGTCACACCAGGTACAAATACATCTATACTCCTTATTTGGTTGGCAGAGTGTGGTTGTCGCAGTTTTAACACCCAAAATTTTCTTATTTCTTCAGATAATAATTACCATTTTCAACTTAAGACGTCTTAAAATGTTTGAAATATTTTAAGTGTCAATTGAAAAAATAAGTTTGTCTGTACGATTCAAAATTGTCTAATTTGACGAGAAAAAGCCAAGAAATCGGCGGGCAAAAGCAGATTTTGGCGGTTACGCCGCAGTTTCTATAATGTATCTCACATTAAGGCAACTGTCACGCCAAATCTTAAAGCAGTATTTTTATTTGGTTGAGTTACTTTGGGTTTGTTACAAATAGGTATGTCTCTCCCCCTTTGGAAAAAAAACCCAAAAATAACATAGGTAGGTTGGTAACTATTTTCCTGGCTTGTTTGTTGGAAATATTAGTGGACATTTTCTTCAGTCTTTTTCTTGACATACATATTTTTGAATGTTCTAAAAGTTCAGAATCTGGTAATATTGATCATATATTTTACAGGTATAAAATCTTTCATTAGTTTCACCTTACAGCCTATGAACCCATTGAAATAAATAATCTCAGAGAGAGGTGACAATGAGCTGTTTATTACACTAGTCCCCGACGTTTTATTATTCGTTGTCTTTACATCTTTGGGGACTTCAGTGAATTAAATTGGTTGGATGATGGATCGTTAAGTTGAGTAATCAAACGTTTCAACAACTAATTTTAATCTACAGAAGGGGTAATTTTGTGCATATCATTGGGGATATACAACTATATATCGACCATAACCTTATCCCTTAAGATCCCTGATCCAAAAATGTCAAGATTGATTTTTAAATAGGTATAATTAACATATGATCCCTGAATTAAAAAATGTAGAGCATAGCCGACACAATTTCTTTCTTGGAAATTTGTTGCTTAAAGCTTTAGATTCTGCCACGGATTTAACTGCAAATTTTAACAGTTAAGAAATGCATAAAAAACGCTGCCAATTTTACAATCAGCAGATATACAACTGGTTGAACCTTTGGCAAAAGGACAAGATATAATCCTAAAATAAAATGTTTCTCCTAGCTGGCTTATATAACGATACTCCTCGTCGAGTCTCTACTTATGATGATATGATATGATATGATATGATTTATTAGCAGTAAATTACAGATTAATTTTACAAATAATTTAATACATTTTAAATTACATCATTTTTATAGATATATTTATTTATATTGGCATAATTAGGGTAACTGTACTACAGGGCCTTTAAAGTCAATCTTGACTGTCCTTCGGCCCAATTTTCATTTAATTTTTTTTAAAAAATATTTACAAGTTTCACAAATAATATAAAATAATATTAGCTATTTACAGGGTATGGCATTAAAGTAGCTTACTGGTTGCGATATTCAAATTATATTTATATTTTTCCACAGGGATAACACTTTCTCTCCCTGCATTGAAATGTTTTGTACTTTGATATACACTTATTTTTTACATATTTTTTAACAGCTTTGGATGAATTTAATGATCTTAGCTCACCTGCCCAACTATTCCAAATTTTCGGGATTTTTACTGAAGGGAAAGTTTCATAGATTTTATAATTTGGCTTCTCTACTCTAAGACATTTTGATCTAGTATTTTGCAATGGTGTTAGAAAATTAAGCATACATTTGGGAAGTTTGTTTTCTAAATATTTAGAGACAAATTCAACTACATTTGCATCCCTTAGGTCAAAAATGTTAAGAATATCTAGTTTTCCCATCAGGGGCTCGGCATGCACATTGTACTTAGCATTTAAAACATTTCTTACAGCTTTCTTCTGTAGGTTATGAATTTTTGTGATATGCTCATCCTTTGCCGCCCCCCAAACAATTAAGCCATACTCTATGTGGGGCTTAGCGAGGCTGTTGTAAATTGTTTTTAAAGTAGTGGTTGGAAAGAGCTTTTTTGTTTGGGATAGGGCATAGACTGAGCTTGCTATTTTATTTTCTACATAGTTTATATGTTTGTCCCACTTAAGTTCATCATCTATAAGAACACCAACAAACTTGAAAAATTTAGTATTACAATCTCTGCCAATTCTTTCAATTTTTTCCCCTCCTATTTTTAATGTGCATAACTCTGAATCAAATGGCTTTTTATGTGGGCGAAAAATCATATATTTAGTTTTTGATACATTTAAGGCTAGTTTATTTGCTCTAAACCAATTTTTTGCTTTATCAAGTTCTAAATTAGAATCTGCAATTAAGTCATTTAAGTTGTTGTTTGATTTGCTAAAAGTAGTATCATCAGCAAATAAATTTGTTAAAAAGGATGTTGCATTTGGTAAATCATTTATGTATAGAATGAATAAGAGTGGGCCTAAAATACTTCCCTGTGGAACCCCTGTTTGAATGATTTTTTTAGCTGAATTTACACCATCGATTGTAACAAACTGTTGCCGTCCTATTAAATAGTTTTCAAACCATTTCAATGTATTTTTAAAACCATAGTGTTCAAGTTTGTTTAAAAGAATTTTTATATTTAGGACATCAAAGGCTTTTGAAAGATCTAAGAAGATGTTTATTGTATATTCAGGGTTCTTTTTATTTAGATTTTCATAGATATGCTTAAGTAAATTTAATAAAGGCTGTGTTGTGTTATGATTAGGACGAAACCCATATTGATATTTATATAGGATATTACAATCTGATAAAAATTTGATCATTTGTAATGCAACAACTTTTTCTAAAATTTTGCTAAATGCTGAAAGAATAGAAATTGGACGATAATTAGTAAACTTATTTCTTTCTCCTGCTTTAAGAATAGGTACTACACGAGCAATTTTGTAATTTTGTGGTATGAATCCTGTTTTTAATGATAAATTAAATAGGTATACTAACGGATCAATAATTTCATTTATAACTTCTTTGATAAGAAAGATTGAGATGTTATCCTCCCCACAACTCTTTTTGCTTTTAAGTTTATTTAGAGCATACAACAAGTTCTTTTTAGTTACAATACCAAAATTGAAATTAGTATTATTTTTCTCCCCAAGAAAGCTATGAAAATTGGATTCAGAATTTGGTATATTTTCTGCAATTTTAGACCCAATACTTGAAAAAAAGTCGTTGAAACCATCAGCTATTGACTTTGCCCCTGAATATGATTTTATGTCATCATAAAAGATGTTAGGTAGACTTTCCTTATGCTTTCTTCCATTTATAACTGAGTTTATAAGAGTCCAAGTTTTCTTAATATCATTTGATAATTCTAGAAATTTATTGTGATAATAATCTTTTTTTGCCTTCCTTAATTTATTTTGGTAAAGCCGATTTAAGTCCCTCCAATCGTTAAAATTAGTTTCATTAGGGCATTTTATGCGTTTTTTAAATAACTTATCTTTTTGTCTTCTGATAGAAAGTAGTTCTTGTGTCATCCATGGATTTTGGGGGTGTTTTTTTCGATTTTTTCTTCTGTTTGAGAAGGGAAAACTTTCATTAAATTCCTTTTCTATTTTATTCTGGAATGACTCAAAAGCTACTTCCGGCCTAATTTCATTCATAACACTGTCCCAATTTGATTTTGCTAATTTTTCTTTAAAAATATTAATATTTTTCTTAGACATACTTCTGACTTTATCTTCACTTATACTATCCCTTTCCTCCTTCCCCTCACATGTGTGTGCTAAAAAGACAGGTAAATGGTCTGTAATATGTTCTAGTATTAACCCACTTTGAAAATTTAAATTTTGTTTGTTAGAAAATATATTGTCGATACAAGTGGCTGTGTTTTCACTTATTCTAGATGGTAAAGTTATAGTAGGCATAAAGGAATGGCTAAGCATCAATGATAAAAATCTATTTGTAGGGGCATGATTTAGATGTGATAAAACATTAATGTTGAAATCTCCAGAAATTAAAATTTCCTCTGCATTTTTAAATTCCTTACAGTCAAGCTTTTTGAGAATAAGTTCTAAGTCTTGTAGAAAGATATCAATGTTACTATTTGGTGGGCGATAAATGTTTCCTATTATCTTATATCTGCCGTTTTGTGTAAATACTTTAATAAACATGCTCTCAAGAAACCCCTCTTTAAAGACATTTAAATCCCTTAACTCCTGAAAGTTTAGTCCCTCCCTTATTAAGAATCCGACACCGCCCCCTTTTTTCCCCTCCCTCCCTTTGTATACTATAGTTTGATATTTGTGAATATTAACATCCTGACTATTTTTTATGGCCCACAATTCTTGAAGTGAAATAACAGAGAAACTAAATTTTTCATTTGCTAAATTTTTTAAAAGACTTTCTAGGCTTTTACAATTTTTTGTAAGACTTCTTATATTATATGATAATAAGGAGCAAATTTCTGTCTTTTCCTTATACAGATCATTAAATTCTTCCAAGCTGAAGTAAGAACATTTAAAAAGATTTTCATCTACAAAATTATCAATCATTTTCAATATGAGACCAATAAGCTAAGTTTAATGCTACGAGAATTAAAGAAAATATGAGAATCATAGTCCTGATTAATGTGTAAAGTTATATATACAGGCGAATTATTTCAGTTGACAGATATATAATACTTTTAAAAGTAAAGATAATTTTAACCATATTGATAGAAATAGAAAGTAAATGAAATGAACCTTAAAAAAAAAAAAAATTTGATTTAAAGCTATACATATGAAGCAGTGTTGATAAGATTTGAATGGGATTAAAAAAATATTTTCTTTGAAAGTGCAACTAACTTATTAGTTTTTGATTTCTTCCTTTTTAACTTTTTTTACTAATTGATCTACCTCTATTTCAGTTAGGGTGCATTTGCTTTCGTCGTCTCCAAACTGCTTTGTGATGGGTTCCCAGGCACCGTCCCGCTTCACCTGCATGTAGATGGTCCCGTTCTGGTCTGAACTGAAGTTGTTGATATCTCCATTTCTCTTGAGCTTCTTCAGGTGTTGAACCAGCATGCCTCTACGCTTTGTCAGATGGAAACAGATAAAGAAGTTGGGGAGTTTGATGTGTGCCTTTTCTTCTTTGGATTTAGCTTTTCTCCTTTCTTCTCCTTTTAGCCCACCTCGTTTTATGGCCTTGACCAGACTGCTATAGGCACTATCATTGCAGCGGTTGTTGAATTTAACCAGAATAGAACCCGGCCCTTTCAGTCTGTGGCAGGCAGCCAAGTCGCTGTCTGGAATTTCGATGCCATAATGCTCTAGGATAAGTTCCTTGGAATGCTCTTGGATGGTTTTATTTTCTTTTTTCAGAGTCTCGTCCGATTTGATAATTGTCTGTAGATTTTTAGTTGGGATGTCTGGACTGTGCAGGATGACATTACTTTTAAGGTTTCTTTGCCAGAGATTATCATTATCATCTTTCAGGCCTCTTATTTGTTGCTTTGTGTCTTCTTGTTCGTCTGGGTGAAAGTCCTTCTCACGCTGCTCAAAGATGGTTTCAAGGGCACAAATGATTCCTTCAAAAGCTTGGTTGCCATTACTTATATCTTTTTTCAGACCAAATTTTAGAAGGATATTTGACAGTCTAGTTAATTGATCTTCACTAATAGTTACTTTTGAAGCTGGCATTTTGGCTGTCACTTGAAAAAAATTCGCTGTATCTGAGTCTAACCTTTAACACATATGTGGTAGTTTAACCTTTACACCGGAAGTTCACTGCTCGCCGGTCAAACTATATAAACTATATACTACAAGATATAATCCTAAAATAAAATGTTTCTCCTAGCTGGCTTATATAACGATACTCCTCGTCGAGTCTCTACTTATGACTTAACCCCCTCCCCTTCTCATGGAGGAACATATTGACCAATATCTGAGGACTATATTAACAACCTAAATTAAAAACTGAATTCTTAAGTCACTTCTCCTATATCTAATGCTAGTCAAATAGGCTAACTAACTCCTTAACTGGAAAAATTCCTGGAAAATTAAGCATTGAAACTGCATTTTTTTGTCTTCCACAAATTAGCGAATGTTTTTGCATAGATTCCAAACTGTCACTCAACCAATTACATTTATTGCAATTAAACTGAACATTTCCGCGAATTTTTCCGTCAGAACTTTCACTATTATCAACAATTATTTCTAAGGAGTCTTGAAGGAATATATTTTCACTGGAATTATTTAAATCGTCGCCACTGTTATCTTGTAAGTCATCACCATCATTTAAACTTATAACTTGATCGTGCATTGTGATATGATTATTAGTATTAACATTGATGGTAAATTCTTGTTCATTTTCAATTAGTTCATCTTCACTTAAATCACTGCTATGGATAGTTTCTTCCTCGTTTATTTCAATATTTATTTCTTCTCCCTCAAAATCCGTTAGTTTTATCCTCATTCCTTTATTGATACAATATTAGAATTTTTTGTATTACCAAAAAGGGAAGGAGGGTTTTTGGGTGTTGGGGGGGGGGGGGGGGGGGGAGGTCATCGGACATAAGTTTTAAAAACATTCATTCTTTGGCAATTAGGGACATTTGTTAAATATAGATTCAAACTAAGTAGCATCCAACTTTTCCATCAATGATTTTAAATTACGAAAAAGGTTATTTTGTTTCTCATAATTGGGATTATTTATAATTTCATAAACAAAAATCTTGTTTTTCTCAATCCCCGAGTATTTATTTTAGCCATAAAAAAATGGAATAAAACCTATCAAACACCATTACTCAAATTGTGAACATTTTGCTTAGTCCATCCGTATCAGAGATCTTAATGTGAAAACAGTACATACTTTCACATTTATCTACTGAAAGAGTCGAAAATTGCCATTAAAGGATTATTTACAAAATCAATTTTGGTTTAAGGATCTTAAATTCTCATATTTTCCTGGGGTAAGAAATTGTTCAATGTTACCAGTCGACATATTTATCATTTAAAATTTAAATCTGAAAACTTTCAGAAAAAAATAATTAAAACAACCATTATTAACAAGTTTTTGGAATAGGTAAAAATGTTTCTGGTATCTATTTCTATTATCTTAAGAAGGCCAATTTTAAGAGAATATCGATCCCAAGAACATTTTACCGTGAACTTCACAAGATTATCTTTTTAACACAGTGGTTTTTGAAAAATGCCAAAGTCCAAAAAAATCAGCTGAAAAAGCTTTTTTAAAAATATAACTGTATAAGAAAAACAAAACCGTATATTTTCATTGCATTTTCAGTTGGCTAAGTAATTTCTTAATTGCATTAATAACTTTCATTCTTCCATCTTGGGTAGCTGTCTTCTTCCAAACAGTCATATCCTTGTGATATTTATTCAAAGATTCATAGTAGGGTTCTTTCTCAGCTGCACTCACACAGGGGTGTATATTCGGCACAAGATTCATTTTTTTCTCCCAGCTGCAAATTATTTCATTCCTTCCCGCAACTAGTTTTTTTCCCCTCAAGGAGGGAGAAAAAACTGAAAAAAATGAAAAAAAAAAACTAATTTTATATCACCTCCCAAAGATTTTTCTAGTTTTTTCCCCCAAGGAGGAGGGGGGGGGGGGGAAGGGAACACTACGTTTTCAGTATCCTTTGTTTTTCATTTAACTCCCACCTCCACCACCCACTTTAGATTGGAACCCAGTGCTGAATATACACCCCTGCACTCAATTTTTTCCATTCCTTCATACTCTCTTGCAATTTAATTGCAGTAGTTGACCCATTAAATGTTTTGAAATTTTGCTTGTAGTAACAAATATGTGGAGGTATATGACTTTTAGGTTTATCAAATTGTAAAATTTTTAATCTTTCGCTTAAACTAGATTCAAGATTTTCAATAATTTTTGCTCTGCCATCTTCATCTACTTTTTGTTTCCATTTTTCAAAATCTTGCCGAGTTTCATTAAACTTTTTTTGGATAACACTTCTTTCCTTTTCATTCATTGACATCCATTCTTTATAGGCTGATTTCATTGTAAGCGGTACATCGACCTTCCCAACTTTACAATGGATATATTATTACTTAGATGTTAAACCAGATTGTCATGTTTAATAATAAAAGTGAAACTCGCAGCGGACTAAAATATCTATACCCTCCTTCCAAACCCCTTACCCCATTACCTCACCTCTTACTGGATAAACGAACTGGCCAAAAATGAGTTAAATGTTAGCAACCTAAATTGACAAATCTCCCCCCTGCCATAACATCCACGTATATTATATCCATTACCTTTAATATTTTTCAAACTTTCTGTGAAATATAAACTCGGACTATTGATATATCTGGTTGGTCTATCGTGCAATAATTCTGCTATTTCCTCCTTCACCTTTTCAATTTCCTGTATGACATTATCAGCCATATAGTCTTTCATTTCCGTATTAAATAAATCTTTGTATTTAGATTTCTCTGCCTCGCTTAATTGTTTCCATTCAGCGGCGATGGCTTGTTTTGTGTCAGTAACGGCAAAGTCAGGATTTTTTTCTTTGATTCTTTGATAATGGATTTAGAATATAAGTGGATATTATGACAGGGGAAAAATTGTAGTCAAATTAGGTTGCTAACATGGACATTACTTATTGGATATTTAGTTTAACCAGTAGGAGAGGAGGGAATGGGGTAAATGGGTGTGTATGGGGGGTATTGTTATTTTAGCTCGATGTAAGTTTCACTTTCCTAGAAAACATGAAAATCTGGCTTAAAATCCAATTAAAACTATATCCATATTTATGCAGGTAGAGATTGTGCCGCATGGACATCACTTATTGGTCAGTTCGTTTATCAAGTGGGAGGGGAGAGAATGGGGTGAATGGGAGGGACGGGGAGATTGTTATTTTAGCCAATTACAAATTTTACTTCATTAGAGTTCATGTCGATAATCATGTGTAATAATAAAGTAATAGTAAATCCATTCCTATGATACATTATGTTGAAAGGACTATCTGTTTGCTTATACGCCTTTAAATATATGCTGGATGTGCTTAACCATTTGATGTTAAAAGTACATGGAAAATTAACACTAAATTTGTTGCTTGTTGATATTGTTAGTCTAAACACTCTTTGTAACATTTTATTTTATCTGTAAAATACAATTATAGTAATAATTAATATATAAGAAACAAACTATTAATATAAATATAATGAGTAATTTGACTAGCGGATTTGCCTAGCTCTAGCATCTATAAGGCCGAGAAGGGAAAAATTAAAAATAGCCTAAATCCTACCTATTCAAAACTTGAATCTGAAACACAAATTGGCCTAAAGTCATCCCACAGGACCTATGTGTAGCTTAATTCCCTAAAATAGAAAACCCAATCAGTTCATTAGTCATAGAGAAATCTTAAGCTACAGACAAAAAACCTTACAACTTTATGTAATATCATACTCTTTTAGGTATAGGATGACCAATTCAAAACAATTTCTTTACAATTAATAATAATAACCTAAACACAACATATATTATAAAATTGATAATGATACAATTAAAAGTTTACAATTTTAGGTAAAAACTGAAAATTTACGATTAATTAAATTTTCTGATACTTAAAAAGCTTGGTTGTTAACAAAGGCGATTCATGTTTATATAAAATACAGGGATCTTAAGGGATAAGAAAATGGACGTTGAATTCATGTGCATCCCTAATGATGATAAACAAAATTGCACCTTCTGCGCGCATGATTAAGATTATTGGTAGAAAAAGTTTGCATACGTATTAAGCTAACGAATAATTGTTTTGCTTATTAAGGTTTGGGTTCCAGTGTAAATAATAGTCTAATGTCCCCTCCCTCTATAATAATTCTGAATCGAATGTTATTCACATTTTTTCTTTCATTGCAAATGCAAGGGGTAATACCTGTTGTTTTGATGCGACACAGGGACAAATACTCACCAAACAAATACTCCTCATGAATGTATAGTATTAGATTTATAAAGTAACAGGATAATTTTGAAAAAGAAATCTAATTCTGCTGTGCCCTACCCATTCAGGGCTAACCTGTACACACAAAAAAATATACAGCATTTTTATTGGGGTAAAACACTATAATCGAAAAAATAATAATGGAGAGACATAAAATAAATGACCCAGGATTATATTTAAAAGGTGGGTGGGGGATTGTTTATTTTTAAAGTGGGGCTAGTTCCATTCCTCATCTTTAATAATACCTCATCAATGTGTAGAAATATTTATCTTTAAAAATATCAAAATTAGAAGAGGGAAGTTTAAACAGAGAAAATATATACAAATTATTTGTTGTTTTGGAAGAATTCGTCATCAAAACAACGTTGCCAAATTAGTTAGAATAGCGACTATGTTGCCAAATAATTTGAATAATAAAATTATAAATCTAAGGCCAAAGAAAGAGAAAAGACATCTGTTCGTCTGTCTGTTCCTACATTTAAAATATGTTGTAAAAAAGAGTAATAATTAAAATTCCTTTAAATTAACTCAAATTAAATTTTTTTCATTTTCAGATTTGCCATCAGTGCATTGCATATCCTTGGAAAGAAGTAACAGAATCTTGGTCTGTCTGTATATTTGTACCGAAGGATCTTGCTAACCGCTGAACTGATATGTTTCTCCGTATAGTATAGCTTCTAATAGATCCAGGGAAGGTGTATAAGTACTTTATGGGAGATTTCCACGAACCTCCATAGAGAAATCTGCCCAAGAAAAGACTGCAATTTCAAAGTCAGCTTAGAAAATGCGCAAAAAATTATATCAAAGTCAGCTTACAAAATGCGCAAAAAAACTTATATGCTCAAATGCCGCGTAGGATTTTTAATGTCAGATTATTTTCATTCCACCACAAACAGCTTCATCTATCCACTTTAAACTTTTTAATTTATAAAAATCATTGTTAATCTTATATTATGATTGATTATTTCGCCCCAAGCCTCTATAGTAGGGCGGAGATTTCGGGAAAATAGCATTAAACCACCCTCAGTCATTTATAAAGCTTCCTTGAAAAGTACAACTCAAAATTGTTCCATCAGTGACTTTACTTAATCATTTCGAGTGATCTTTAATTTCAGACATCGATGTCGAATACATTTGTAGGAAATTTGTTCTTTTGTTCTAAATGTCCGTTTGTAACGTTATATGTATTGTATATACGTGGAGCTTTTATCGGCTGCTATTTAAAATTGAATGTCTCTTTTAAAAATCACTTTTTTAAAGTAATTAAAAATACAATTTTATCCTGAAATAATGGATGGTTTATTATACGTCAAACTTATAAAAACAATTAACATAAAGATATCAACTATTATAGGTATTATATGAAATAGTGAAGATTTCAAGTTAATTATCCGTTTAAGAGAAGGTTCATTAAGGGCCCAGAAAGGTATTAGGCTATTTTCAGTCTTGTCATGGAGTTAAGTACGTCTATTTTCTCTGCCAAGCCGGCCGCTAGCCTATGCACATATAAGTTCGACCTTATATTTTATACTATAATACTAAACGACTGTATATAGTCCTCTATAGCTGAATTTGGTCCATTATGTCAAAACTATATTAATACACAGTAAATCTTTATTTTCAGAATATAAATATAATCAAACAATGAATGTTGGAGGTTTAATTAATAAACCCACCCCTTTATCTATAAGTATGCAAGCTTATACGAGGAAATCCACAATGGCGACTTTACTTATAAAAAATAATGAACGTGGATAACCTATATAGTATTGGTTCGTGTTGTTTTATCTTTAAACATATTCTTGCTTTTAAGGTTAATGATTACTAATACTTAGCCTAGCATTAATTCTACGGACAACTAACTCTTAGATTACACGAATTTTTGTCTACAAGTTCTAACTGTACATTATTAAATTGTAACTATGTTGGTGCCTAAGTATTCCGCCCAAAACTTTTGGCACCCCGAAGTTAGGATAATATTTCTATAGTACGTCTTTTGGATGTCCCTTACTATTTATTTATTTATACTTTTACTACTTTTAGAATAAGTTGTAACCCTTTAAAGCCACTACGATTAATATTTAACTCATTCAAGTGCCAACACTCTGTCCTGACAGTACAATTCTCAAATAAAACCATTGTTAATAAAATTAGATTATTCAACCACCAAACCTTCCTGAAAACTGAGCAGGCTCTGTTTGTACAAAATTTTGAGGATAAACGGGGAGATAGAGAGATAGACAATATTTTCGGAATATTTGAACGAGTTTCAGAACTAAGAGATCATGGTATTGACAGGTAGGATTCAGAGAGAGAGAGAGGGTACAATGGGCCATTTATTACACTAGTCATCGAAAGTTTTATAATATTGTTTTCTTTTTTGATGGCTTTACAACTTTTGGGTGAATTTTAATTGGTTGTTTCATTGAGATGAATGTTCAAGCGTTACATCAAGTAATTCTTCATTTCTCGCCAATTAGACAAGTTTGAAGAATTTTAAATTATGTTATTTTATCAACTAATTTTCTTTTAGTTTATTTAATAAAAGGGGGAGGGGGGGTTGGGAAATTAAAAGACCATATCAGCGTAAAGGGGGGCACAGTGGTTTATTTTGGCATTTTGGTGGACATTTCACCTACCTCTACTCAAAGTCAATTTTCTCAGCTTGTAGTTGATAGAATCGTTCAAATTAAAAGGATGCGCCTTATTATTACTCAATACAACTTGTATATTCATTTAGAAAAGAAAAACAAAAGCCAACTGGTTTAGAAAATACTTTGAAACTTAGCTAAAATCTCATATTTTCATACTATTTTCTTAAGTGGCAGAGAGCCTAAATTCGATGTTTCTAAGCAATAAAACGTTTAAAAACCTTGCAGCATTAATAAACATTACTGTAGAAATGATTATATAAAGGTAAATGCCCAATCACCAAACTTTGTGCAACATACATTTGATACAACTAATTGAAGTTTCTTCACCTTTTTTACGAAGTTATATTCTCTTAGATAAGTAATAATACTTAATCTAGTACCTAATGTTTTCAGCTGTTTAATAGCTAAATAAAGGGGGGGGGGAAAATGTGGTGACTCGTGCCACGACATACCAGCAATTTTATTTTGGGTGCTACTCCCTTAGTTTTAGAGATAATTGGGTGAAATCTTTTGGGCTGGGTCACTAATTACCCCAACTAGAGGTATCTTTCAAAAAAAACGGCGGCGGGTCCGCCGCTCCCGCCGTCCACCGCCATTTTCCGCCGCCGCCGCCAAAATTTTTTTTATTGCATTTCTCGCCGAATTAGGCAATTTGGAATCATTTGAGACCATGTTATTTTTTTCAAAAATTTTTCCCCTTATAACCAACCCTGCGGGGGGACTTAGTCATTTTTTTTCAAATTCTCGTTTATCAAGGTATATCTTAAATTCAGTGCCTCTCCTAAGCTTTTAAAGATATTGAGACAAAACCTTTTGAGGTAGATCAGTAAAAAATATTTGAATAAAAAATGGCGGCGATACCGCCGCTCCCGCCGTCCACCGCCATTTTCCGCCGCCGCCGCCAAAATTTTTTTTATTGCATTTCTCGCCGAATTAGGCAATTTGGAATCATTTGAGACCATGTTATTTTTTTCAAAAATTTTTCCCCTTATAACCAACCCTGCGGGGGGACTTAGTCATTTTTTTTCAAATTCTCGTTTATCAAGGTATATCTTAAATTCAGTGCCTCTCCTAAGCTTTTAAAGATATTGAGACAAAACCTTTTGAGGTAGATCAGTAAAAAATATTTGAATAAAAAATGGCGGCGGTACCGCCGCTCCCGCCGTCCACATGCTGAATTAGGCAATTTGGAATCATTTGAGACCATGTTATTTTTTTCAAAAATTTTTCCCCTTATAACCAACCCTGCGGGGGGACTTAGTCATTTTTTTTCAAATTCTCGTTTATCAAGGTATATCTTAAATTCAGTGCCTCTCCTAAGCTTTTAAAGATATTGAGACAAAACCTTTTGAGGTAGATCAGTAAAAAATATTTGAATAAAAAATGGCGGCGGTACCGCCGCTCCCGCCGTCCACCGCCATTTTCCGCCGCCGCCAAAATTTTTTTTATTGCATTTCTCGCCGAATTAGGCAATTTGGAATCATTTGAGACCATATTATTTTTTTCAAAAATTTTTCCCCTTACAAGCCGTCCTGTGGGCGGCGGAAAATGGCGGTGGATGGCGGGAGCGGCAGTATCGCCGCCATTTTTTATTCAAATATTTTTTTGCTGATCTACCTCAAAAGATTTTGTTTCAATATCTTTAAAAGCTTAGGAGAGGCACTGAATTTAAGATATACCTTAATAAACGAGAATTTGAAAAAAATGACTGAGTCCCCCTGCAGGGTTGGTTATAAGGGGAAAAATTTTTGAAAAAAATAACATGGTCTCAAATGATTCCAAATTGCCTAATTCGGCGAGAAATGCAATAAAAAAAATTTTGGCGGCGGCGGCGGAAAATGGCAGTGGACGGCGGGAGCGGCGGTACCGCCGCCATTTTTTATTCAAATATTTTTTACTGATTTACCTCAAAAGGTTTTGTCTTAATATCTTTAAAAGCTTAGGAGAGGCACTGAATTTAAGATATACCTTAATAAACGAGAATTTGAAAAAAATGACTAAGTCCCCCCGCAGGGTTGGTTATAAGGGGAAAAATTTTTGAAAAAAATAACATGGTCTCAAATGATTCCAAATTGCCTAATTCAGCGAGAAATGCAATAAAAAAAATTTTTTTGGCGGCGGCGGAAAATGGCGGCGAACGGCGGGAACGGCGGACCCGCCGCCGTTTTTTTTGAAAGATACCTCTAGTTGGGGTAATTAGTGACCCAGCCCAAAAGATTTCACCCAATTATCTCTAAAACTAAGGGAGTAGCACCCAAAATAAAATTGCTGGTATGTCGTGGCACGAGTCACCACATTTTCCCCCCCCCCTTGTAAAATTTTGTTATTATTATATCCAATAAAATTAATTAGAATACGAAAATTAATTGAAGAAGTTTAATTCTACTGAAATATTTGGGAATAGTCCATTTCGTGGCAACGCACCTTAAGGGGCTATTCATCGTATTTTTAAGATGGCTTTTGTTAGGTTATTTTAGGTTAGGATAGGGACTATACCTAAACATTTGATGTTAAAATATCATTAAATAGTCATGTAAAATGGCTAACAGCTGAGCAGCAGCCGTTACCCACTATTTTTGAGAGTATTTTTAAGCTCAGCACCCATGAAAACCTACCCCTAGACACGACACAAGCCCTATCTACACATCATACTCTTGGCCACTCTCAGCCGTTTTCAACTGGTTCTCTAGCCGTTAAGCGGCTGGTACAAGAAATTTTTAAAATGGTTATTGGTAACATTTAACATGAATAAAAGCAAAATTATGTTTCAAGAAGTTGTTTCCTACGTAATAACTAATGGATTTGCCCTGAAATTGGCCAAAAAAAGGCTATACGGCTGAGCCACCAGCCGTTAGCCATCACTTTTCCACCTTTTTGTTTGATTTAAGGAAAATAGGCCTACCAAGGAATACTCATGCCAAGTTTAATAACGAAATTCCGATTTTAAGTGCCATTTGCGCATGGATTACGAAAAGGATGCATTAAACCTCCCCCCCCCCCTTAAAAATATTAAAACATTCATTTTAAATCTCTGAAAGTCTCTTAATCTAGCATAGGCTCTTTGTGGGCAGTTCAAATGCATCAGAAATTAAAATTAACAGAGGAAATAAAAAAATTGTAAAAAAATGTTTTTCTTATATTGGAATTTTAAAGTCTGGCCCCTAAAATTAAAGTTAAAATTTTGAAAGAAACCGGGCCCTGCAACAACCTAAACTAAACATGAAACTATGGCATTATACCTGTATATTAAGAATAATATATGGTTTGGTATGTTGCGGGGCCCGGTTTTTGGTGAAAAACTTAAAAAACTGAAAATTATTGCCAACATTTTTTGCAAAAATATTTAGGAAATTACATAATTTTTTTCAAAACAACTATAAAATGGTGTTGCTTCATAAGACCTACACTCATAAGACCTACACTCATTAGTCCTACACTCATAAGTCCTAATTAATATAAGACCTACATTCAAAAGACCTACACTGACATAAGACCTACACTAACAAGACCTACACTGACATAAGACCTACACTCATAAGACCTACACTGACATAAGACCTACACTCATAAGACCTAATATGACATATATTTTATTATTTTATTATAAAACAACTTAAACAATCTAACAATGAAAGAATTTATTAGGATAATATTTAGATGTCAAATCCACACAAGCTGTACAGGTACTCCTTGATAAAGGCAGGGTTGTAATTGGTTGCAGCAATCTTGAGGTTGGCCATCCTTGCTGACAAACGGTCAGTTCTTCCAGGATTGCAGTCAGGATTGTTGCCACTAATGACCTGCTGGAACTTTGTCCTTGCCAGAGAGTCCTCTGATTTAAAATGGTTGATAACCCTTAGCACATTATGGTTGGTGCCAACAGATTTGTTCCAGGTGCTGTTCCAAGCTTCAACAGCATTGTTGGTGGTTGGTTCATTATTCAGGATGCGATATATCTTTTGTTCCAAGTTCCGTAGGTTGGACATTGCTGTGACAGCTGCTATTCCCTCAGTCTGCAGGTCGTTTGCAAGGTCTGCCATTACTTTCCGGCAGCTCAGAGTTGGGTTGCGAGCCGCATTCGCCACAGCCTCTACTTCTTTTTGGGCCACCAGGGATTTCACAATATTAGATGAATGTACATGCTCTCCCTAAATTATTTTAAGTGATTAAAGTGTGTATTCTGGTGTTGATACTAAAGACATAAAGACATTCAATAATTGGCATAAACTCAGATGCGATAAATGTCTGGTTTTACAATATTTGTCACAAAAGCAAATTAGAAAAAAATACTTACATGTATAGCTTTGATGTACTGTACACCATCATTAGAAAAGACCACGGCACGTGCAGGACATTTATGACTTTTCCTAAGCCTGCAGGTCAAGTAGGTAAATTCTGCTCTCTCACGTTGCTTCAGGTAATGGTACTGATGATTATCCACCAGTATCTCTCCTCCTTTGTTTGAACTAATGAAAACAGCTTGCAGTAAAGCTGCTTCCATTCTACAATATTCTGAGGTCTGCTTAAGCTCACGGACAAGAATCGAATGATTGGGTTATTAAAATCGTTGATTTTTTACAAAAATAATCGTTGATTTTTTACAATTCAATTGGAAGATTTTTTTGTCAATTTATTTACACATTATTTTTGTTAATTTTTTAAAACACATTTTGGCCTCCATTCACGTTAAGAGTGTAGGACTTATGAGTGTAGGTCTTATGTCAGTGTAGGTCTAATGTCAGTGTAGGTCTAATGTCAGTGTAGGACTTATGAGTGTAGGTCAAATGTCAGTGTAGGTCTTATAAGTGTAGGTCTAATGTCAGTGTAGGACTTATGAATGTAGGACTTATGAGTGTAGGACTAATGAGTGTAGGACTTATGAGTGTAGGACTTATGAGTGTAGGACTTAGGTGATGGATAAAAAAAAGTTTTTAAAAAATCTAAAACCCCAGTTTCCTAATATATCATGTAATATTATGAATATAAATAGGTTAAGAAACTTCATTGTATCAATGTAACACTGAAAAAAAATATTTTTTCCAAAGATGGTGAAAATTCAAAAGGCAAAATTCATGACGTGAAAATAATCCTGAACCTTCATGTTTCAAAGTTCATAATTCATCAACCAGTAGTTGAAAAGACAAAAACTCTTCGGTTTCATATGAGATAGGGTATATATTTTCAAAATAAATTATTAATTTTGAGGAATTCCAATGTTGATTTTTGGCGAAATGTCCGGCCTTAGACCGCTGTGGGGGGGGGGGGGCGAAATAGACACTTTTTGAAACCAAAACTAAAAGTCAAAGGAACTCAACTAAAAAAAGAGTTACAGTAGCTTTTCTCCAATATAAGCCCCTGTGAGGTCTCTAACCCTGCTGAGCCAATTAATTGCAATTTCCTTACCATGATATGGACAATCAATCATTAAAATTTACCAAAAGCTACTGTAAAAATACGACGTAACCCGCTACTTCGTTTTTTCTCCATGATCCAAAAATGTTCAGACTTGAAGAACAGCTGGAAGGCACTACAGGAAGTTTGACGAGAAATCTGGGAGAGGCTGACGAGCTTATAAATAGAATTTTAATCTCTTGTGAAACTGAAAGCCTAAACGCTACAGCTGAAAGTGAAAAGGTATGTTGTAACAACTTATAACATATTTAGAAGGGGATAAACTTACAATCTGAAAATATAAAAACTATTAATAAGGAATTTTTATTTATCTGAAAAAGTATGGGTTCGTAGAAACAGAATACCATTTGAAAATTACTAAAGTCTTTTTTTTTTTGGGGGGGGGGGGAAAGCACAACCTTTTCTGGACCAATGGAAAAATTTCCCAAAGTTGATTGATCGGCCCAGTCATTTTGGATATTTTAGCGGAAAAACGTACTCTTACACTAAATGTAATAAAAAGATAAAACTACTAAGAAATACATACACACAAACATCCTGTAACTTTAGTATATAGGAATACAATGTTTTAGATGCGAGAAAAAGAACGTGAATTATTCTCCCATGAGCTGCAAAATTGGAAAGATAGTATTGATCAAAATTATAGAAAACAGGAGAAGCTTCTTGTGGAGAAATACAAACCTCTTAGTTAATTTAGTTGTTTAATTTTTATAAAAATAATATTTAGGAAGTTTCTTATAAACAATAATGAGGAAAACATTTGAATTGCATATCAAAATGTTATTTCTATCCAGTATCCTATTAAATCTTTAACTTTTTACATTTTTTTCCAATTATTTCATGCCAAGTCTTAATAAATGAACATGGAGCTTGAGTTGGCCTGAGTGGCTATTCAAAGCATCACGTCCTACTCCATGACACTTAAAATCCACGGCTACACACAGGGAGATTTAAATTGATTTAGCTTTCCTGTATATTTATAAATGTTTTATGCGATCTCAATATCAATTATGTTACCCTTTATTTACCTAGGTAGGTATTACAAAATTAAATTTAATGTTAATTATCCATGCATTTTTTTTTATATTAAATAGGTAGTTTTGCTTATCTAGTTAATATATATCCAAAAAAACGTCTGGTCTTTTTAGAATTTATGCTGTATAAGACAACTATTAAAATCATTTCTAGTCAAACATTTAATACAAAACAAAGTATTCATGTCTCTATTAAGAGCACACTCATTTCTCAGAGCAAGGTTTACTAATTCGTAAGGCTTTTTAGTAATTTTTTTATGTAATTTGAATTATATTTATTTTCGTGAATTTTGCAATAATAACCACAAAATATTAAACTGTTGATTTATAATTTGTCTGTGATAATTCTTGTCATTTATAATAATTTATTTTATTGTTTTTTTTATTCATTTCTTATTAGAAACCTTATTCCAGTATGGCTTCGAAACCGATTATTATCCGCTGTATTAGAACTGGTTCTCAGCCATACTAAAAATTCTTACATCGTATTAGAGACTTTAGCCCCTCTGGGGTAACATAACTGGTTTTAATCATATTGTTTTTTTATTTAAATATCCGTGGAAAGCTGTCTACAATACGATGCGATAAGCAACTAATATACGTTTCAGACTCAAAATGGAAATGAAAGGAATCCCCTTGGATTCCAGATCCCAGGATATTTATCATGAAAATTACAGGTTTCAATTATTTTTAATTCTCCCTTACACAGGGGTGTATATTCTGCAAAATTTTTGGTAAAAAAAACTAAAATAATGTGTGGGAGAAGGGATGATATATCTTTATACTAAAGTAACAGGATGTTTGCTTGTCTGTGTGTCTGTACCGAAGGATCTCGCTAACCGCCGAACCGATCGGGTTCTCCTTAACAGGGTAGATTCTCATCTGTCCCCGGAAGGTTTATAACTATTTTGGGGGAGGGTACCACCACCCTCCCAAGAGAAATGACGAAAAAATCGAATTTTTTTTAATATATGGGAGTCTTCAACGTAACATAAAGAGGTATCGTACGTAAAGAATTATCGTAGAGACTTTAACTAGAGGCCTCTAGGGGCGAAGCCGCTAGTATGAAATAAAGCGATTGAAATTTTATTCCATTTTTCCTCCTTTGAATTTGCAGCAGGGATAAAAATTAATATTTTGCAGAATATACACCCCTGCCCTTACATGTAACCAACCAGCCAAATAATTTCAAACGAGGAAGACAACATTCATAAGTAGTGAAGCACAAAAAAATGTGGATGTACAAACGGACAAAGTTAGTTATATAGCAGATGTTCAGTTGTCATTAAGAAAGGAAAAGAAAGTGATACTATGGTATAAATCTTAATGAGGGAGGAAGTCGTCGATGCATCCCCCTTACTAAAATAGCTTAAAACTAGCCCTGGAGGTCGAATACGAACTATTCAATCACTAACACCCAAAATTTTACAACCACGTTATCTTATATGTTGGCTTAAAAACTTTGAGTACTTTTATTGATTCTTCATTAATTGGTACCAATCTAATTCCAAAATAATTTTAATCTACAGTATTGGATTTTCGGTTTATCATCATTGGGTGTTTATATTTATTAATGTATCGCCTATTGTCTTTTCCCTTAGTATCCCTGCTAAGATGTCATGTGGTTATCCTTTTAAGGTATGATAATGAGTCGGAGACAGATGAAGAAATGTCGGAGAACGGAGATTCAAATTCCTCTGACGTAAGTCCAGTTTTATTAATGATCTAGTGGATGCGCTATTTGAATCGACGAGCTCTGTATTCAAAGGATTAAGAAAAGGAAAAAATAGCCTAAAATCAAATAATATTAGGTGGCCTAAAACCAGGGACCTAAAAGAAGATTTACTGTAAAGGAGAACCATATGGGTTCAGTAGTTAGCGAGATTCTCTGCTACATACAAAAAAGCTTACTACTTTATTAAATAGAATTCAATTGTAATTATCTTTGTTCATTCGTCCTACAGTTAGTTCTTAAAATTTCTAGGACTAAATTCAAGATAGATTGCTTACTTTTTTTGTGAAGATTCTCTGTAGCAATAAACATCCGTATGATTAACAAAGTCCGTCGGTCTGTCAGTCATCATGCTATAAAAATATAACTTATATAAAGCATATTTGAAAGCTAAGGATTTTTAAGGGATTATGCTATGAAAAATTATTTACATAAGAAACAAGATAATCCCTCAATAGATTAAAGTTATTATTAGTTATATCATTTGAACTAACCAAAGAATAATCAGAAAAAGTACCAAAAGCCTTCGAGCTAATGAAAAAGATAACGTTCTATTGAAACTTTGGGTACCTGTGTAATTTACCGCCTATTGTCCTATACCTCCCTGATTTTTTTTTGGTGTCAATATCTCTGCTGCGATACATATGGACATCATTGTCTTTTTATTAGAATCTTTTATTTTTATCAAATAAGATTTTATAGAATGATGTATAATCTACTTTAAAATGTTTCTTGTGAACTATAATTTTACAATCTTTGATTGATGTGTAGTTTTGATTAAAGTGCATTTAATATATTCAATTGCGTCATAAATTAAGATTTTTAAAGATTTTTAAAATGATAAACAAAACATATATATATTATGTAGATAAAATTATCTATTCTGGATTCTTAATGTCTTTTATCTCTTTATATGTAACTAGCGGCTGCGTCCCTAGTATCTAGGGATATTGGAAAGTGCAGAAAAATAACTTAAAACCTTACAACGACTTTTTTATAAAAATTAAACAACCTAAAACCACCCTGGGACCTATAAGAAGCTTCACTTTAAAGGATAACCATATCGGTTCAGCGGTTAGCGAGAAACTTCGCTACAGACAAAAAAGCTTACTGCTTTATATAATAGGATAAATGTATTGCCTTAAAACCTCTAAAAAGTTGTTCTCTTTAAAGTTAGTCCGTCTCTGTCTCATTTCTATTAAATTTTTTTTTTGAGGGTCGGGGGGCTAATAAAACTTTTTGGGATTCATAGTTTTTATGGGGAGGGGGGGGGGGGGGGTGAGGGAGAGGGATGTATGAAGATATAAATTCTTTTAAAAAATAAGCACTAGAAAATGAATTTCAGTATAGGGAAAGTGATCTTTTTGTTAATATAAAAAAAGGCATAGGTTATCATGAAAGCTAATCTTGTTTACCTAGCGTCTTTAAATGCTTAACATGCAGAAATATATTTCCTAAAATGCTAGATTTGAATATTTGAATATTTCTTGTGTTTTATTTGGTACAGGGAGATAAGGAGGGAAATAAATAGATAATTTTTTTTGTATTTTATTAGGATGAAGACTTTAAATCAACTATTGGAAATATCTCAACAAAAACATCAAAGCAGGTTTGTATAAAAAGAGACATTGATAATACACTTATTTCCATAATATCTTAACTTTTTCCACCTTCCTACCTATTTTATAAAGTAGTAAGTGTTTTTTGTCTGTCCCGAAGGATCTCGCTAACCGCTGAACCGATATTGTTCTCCTTTACAGTGAAGCTTCTTATAGGTCTTGGGAAGGTTTTAAACTATTTTTGGGGAAGGTGTCTTCACCCCCCCCCCCCAAAAAAAAAAAATATTTTTCTTATCTTTTTGAAACTCAAATTTAAAATGGGATTAGTACAAGGTCGAATTTTCCCTCTCCTACCTTAAGTGTCCCTAGAGGCTAGGTTTTTAAGTTGAAAAACATTTTTAAGGGGAGGTATTTTATTTTTTTTCTTTGGGCGATTTTGTTAGAAGGGTAGATGTACCCTTACCAAAAATTTCAGCTGTTAGCTAGATCTTTCAGTACAGACTTACAGATATACAAATGACACATTTTCTTTTACTTTTATAGGATGACAGTTACACTTTTTCAATACAATTAGAGGAACTTTTAAATTTTGTTTTATTTTTGACTTTTCTTATTTATTCCCCATATGGGTACCTATTTTTATTTTCTTAGGGTAAAGTAAAGATTAAAGTAGATGAAGAGAAAGATGACATTATGGATGATATGGACGAGTTTGAAAAGGAAATGGCACAAGAAATGGCGGACAGGTTGTTCCAAGTTCAACAGGTCAGTTATTATAAAGGCCCCGCAGGGATTAGCCATAGAATTGCTGTTCATTGCAACGTATTATAAACAGCTTTCCGCGGATATATAAAAATAGATTTATACCAGTTTTGTTACCTTGAGATGTTGAAGGCACGGAATAACAATACTGGTTTTAATATTATGATCATACATTTTTATATTCGTAAAGAACTGATTAATACGATACGATTCATGATTTTTCAGTGTGACTGAGAACCGGTTCTTATCCACCGGATTTTAATCGGTTTCGAAGCCATACTGCAAAAAACTAACCCCCGAAGTCGAACCTTATTTTCAATTTATTTATATATATAAAGGGTTAACTGTCACTTTGTGTTAAAGCATCGATGATTTTCTACATAAAGGGTCGTTCAGTCAGTACGTCTGTCCGTAACGGATAGCTTTTATCGTTAAATTTGACATGATAGAATTGTCCTATTGATAACCAAAAAACCCTGAAATTAACGAATGAAATATTTAGGATGCATTAGATGAAGCAAAAAAGGATGGTTCTTTAATGATAACAGGTAATACAGAAGTTTAAGGTTTTAAGGTGGGAGGATTATTGTTTTTTTTTTATGGGGGAGTGGTTCCGGGGCTTTAGCATCCCCCACCAAATTGTCCAAAATCTCTACGGAACAAATACTAAACGGCCCTTAGAAATTATTTAATGATTTATCGAGCCATGATGAGGTTTAGAAACTTACAACTAACTTACATATTTGCCTCATTTTATAAAATAAATCCTATGACGATTAGGAATTATGTTATGAGAGCAGCAATTAAATAATAAACCCACATTTGAAGTAAATCTTAGCAATTTTATGACATATTAACATATACATAATTGTTAAAAAACTTATATTCTTGTTATAGATGAATCAGCCTCTAAAGCAGATGATAAGAAAGAAGGGAAAGCCTCTACCTCAAGTTTAAATGATCCGGAGAATGCAGTGCCACCGGTAAATACATATTCATGCCATATTACTCGTTGACTTAAAACTTTGGGTTCTTTATTGAACTTTGATTGGTGGATTCTAAACTAGTAGTTTCTAAACTTTTAAATCAATACTTTTAATATTCAAAGTGGGTAACTTTGCATTGGTGATGTATAAATTGTCCATCCATTGTCTTAACCCTTCAGATATCTGGGTAAATACCACATTCTGAAAAGTGTAGGTAACGAACAAATATAAAAGAGGCAACATGTCTGTCTCTTTTAAAAGATCTCGCTAATCGCTGGACCGATTGAGATTTTTCTTATAGTTAAGCTTTTTAAGCCGGGACATCATTGACTGTTAAATGGAGAGACGCGGTTTAGAAAGAAACGGTTGCTTTTTACTTTTTAGCCATTTTGACTGATATTATGCCCCTCTATTCAATTTCTGCGCTCCTGACTTATGTATGCTTAACATGACCTAAACTAAAATTAACTTTAGAAAAATATTATTTTTTGATTGATTATTTTATATAGGAGAAATACGACGATATTTATTTTGATTCTGATGACGAATCTGAAGGAAAAGAATCCAAGAAGGAGAAACAGAAATTCAAGACAGATGATGATTTGTTGTATGACCCTAATATGGATGATGAGGTAAATTATTCTGTTGTATTACTCTATGTTGGTTAATGGAGAAAATTATTTTAAATGTCTCAATTTTCACGTACACTATATTACAACCCTTATACTAAACTCCACTAAGTAGAGTGATACATTTTGGTGACTTATTTTAGGACATCTGCCATACTTGGCGATGGTGAAGTAAAAAGTACTTAGAATGTGTATTGTAATGTGTAATTTAGTTATAATGTAGGTAGAAAGGCATTGAAATTTAAGATTTATTGCGCTAGATGATCAATCTGTTAAAATAATCCTTCCAACATGACAAGGAATTTCTAGAAGACGATAATTTTTTTATATTTATTCCCATATGATTTTATCTTACAAGCGACGAAACTTTTGGATACTTTAAATTCCCCAATTTAACTTGTGTTTTAGGTCAATAATAGCTGCCATTTCGTTCTCTAATGTGGTCACTTTTAATTTCATTAATATGATTGTTCCTTCACTTATTGGTCCAATACAAGGAATGATTATTATATTATATATCCATTTTATATTTTTTAATCAATGACTACATAGATCCAAATACTAAATGATGCATGAATTCAGTCAAAAGGGGTAGTTTCACGAAAGGCATTTGAAGTTAATTTAGTGAACCACATATTTTTTTTCTGGTTAATTGGTTAAACTACATTTATATGGCATATATTTGAAAGAATTTAAATTTTCTACCACGTAGTTTTTAAAATATCAAGACTTGAAAATCGTCATTTTTAATTGCATACGTGGTAGAAAATTGAAATTCTTTCAAATATATGCCATATAAATATAGTTTAACCCATTAACTAGCCAAAAATATGCGATTCACTAAATTAAGTTCAAATGCATTTCGTGAAACTATCCCACTTATCTAAAGGGAGGGGGCGAAAGTGACACTTTTTGAAACCAAAACTAAAAGTTAAAGGAACTCAACTAAAAAAAGAGTTACAGGTCTGACATTTTGCATGGCAGTTGCTTTTTAGGGGTACAATATGGAACTGTAAAGAAACGGCGTCGCAACCGCCGAAAACCGACGAGAAAAGGCAAAAAAAATTCGGCGGGAAACGGCGGTTTTTGGCGGTTGCGCCGCCGTTTCTTCGCAGTTCCATATTGTACCCCTATAAAGCAACTGCCATGCAAAATCTCAGACATGTAACTCTTTTTTTAGTTAAGTTCCTTTGTTTACTTTTAGTTTTGGTTTCAAAAAGTGTCACTTTCGCCTCCCCCCTTAAAATAGTTTGTTAATAGACACTTGATTCCAGAAACTATTGATATTCCTTTAATGGATTTCTTGGTCCGCATTTAATTATACCAATCAAAATAAAGAATAAACCTGTTTTTAGGATCAAAAATGGATGGATGACCTCCGGAGAACCTATCAGTCCCCAGGTTCATCTTCAGGAATATATTTAAACTTTATTACTTTATGCCCGTAGAAGCCTCTAGGGGCACTTGTAAGAGGGAGGAAAGTCGACCTTATCCCATTTTAAATTTGAGTTTCAAAAGAGTTAAAATATATTTTTTTTAGGGAGGGGGTTGTTAAGACACTATTATGAAAAATTATGTCTAAATATTTTTTATTTGAAATATAACCAGCTTGTTTGAACCAACCAATAAATATAATATTGAGTTTTTTAGGCCAACGAATAAAACCTTTGGGTACTTTTCTTATTTCTAGTCCAATGTCACCTTCCTCCCTGATCATTTAGGTGCGTGCACAGGGTTTTCCAAGGGGGCTAAAATCATTTAGGGGCGAAATTGAGTAGGCACTCCTCCCCGATTTCTCTTTGATGCCTAAAATTACATATAGATTGTAAAATTAAGGTAAACAAATCATACCTAGATACCTACCTATTCCTAATTACATTTATTTTTAAAATCTAATAAGTTTAAATATAAATTAACAGGTTTAAAGAAGAATGCAAAACTGAAACCTCTACCAAACAGGAAAATTAAAATCACCAGCTGTAACATTAACCAACAACTAAATCAATTCGAAAAAAAATGTTTTGTAATAAATTTCAGCTATTTTTAAAGGGCTGTAGTATTGTAATTAAATCATAATGTCTTAAAAGTGTACTTTTAATATAGTTTTTAACTCTACAAAGCATTTATGGTTAAAAAATGTTGTCAAATAATGATAAAACTTGATTCAACTTTAGTAATATATTGAATAAAAGTTATAATTATCATTTTAACATAAAAGTAAGGAATAGTAAAATCAATATTTTGATAATCAATGGTCTATAAAACGATGTATTTCCACAATAATGATTAAGAAAATTACCTCTTGTTGAAAGGGGGGGGGGGGGGGGTTTAATGCAACCAACTCGTAATCAGTGAGCAAATGACACTTAGAATTCGAATTTCGATCTGAACTTTTGCATGAGTAATTCTTGGTAGGTCTATTTTCCCTAAATCGAACAAAAAGTTGGAAAAGTAACGGCTAGCGGCTCAGCCGTTCAGCCGTTTTTTGCCTATTTTCAGGGTAAATCCATCATCAATTACGTAGGAATCGACTTTTTAAAACATATTTTTGGTTTAATTCATGTTAAATGATAGCAATAACCAATTTTAAAACTTCTAGTACCAACAGCTACCGTCTAGAACCGTTTGATAGCGTTTTGGAGTAGAAAAGAGTATTATGTTGAGAGAGGTTTCGTGACTAATTTGCAGTATAAATATCAAAAAAATGGCAAAATAGCTGAGCCGCCAGCCGTTAGCCGTAACTTTTCCAACTTTTTGTTCGATTTAGGGAAAATAGACCTACCAAGGATTACTCATGCAAAATTATAGATGGAAATTCGAATTCTAAGTGCCATTTGCTCACTGATTACGAGATGGTTGCATTAAAACCCCCCCCCCCCCCCCTTAAGATTATTGGTTATCCAAATTTTGTAAGCCAACAAATGAGCTACCGTAATTTTTAAATTCCATTTTTACTTCTGTGCTATTGAGTAATTTTAAGCTGATATTAGTGATGCTGTGTTAAACTGTCCAGCTTGTTTTGTTGTCGTCTGTTTGGACTGTCAGAGACATGAAATATATAAAACACAATACAGGTATAATAAACATTTTTAGTAGCGAAACTACTCTATTAACTCACTTTGGTGCCGGGCTGTCAGTAACGCCAAGGGGGAATTGAGTTGTTATTCAAGATAGACGTCTGTTTTTTTGTGAAGATTCCTTGTACCAATGAGCATCCAGTATGTAATTTACTTTGTCCGTCTTGTCAGTCATGCTACAAAATTATATATCAAAAATACAAGTTTAAGTAAGAAAGTTATTGTGATTCTTGAGTTTAAGAATTGTCTTTAAATCTCCTTGTTCGTATCCTCATCCATGATTTTTTGTGCTTTGCTACTTATAGTTATTCTTGTTAAAATACGGATGGACAAAGTTAGTTATAGAGTAGAAGCTCCATTGTTATTGATAATTCACAAGAACTAAGGGGTAAAGTAACGGCTAACGGCTGGCGGCTCAGCCGTTTAGCCATATTTGGCTAATATTCTTTGCTGCTCCAAAACGTTTTCAAACGGTTCTAACCGGTAGTTACTGGTACTAGAAATCTAAAAAAGTTTTTTTTGTATAATTTCACATGATTTAAAGCAAAAATATGTTTCAAAAAGTTGATTCCTACGTAATTTATGACAGATTTGCCATAAAAATAGCCAAAAAACGGCTAAACGGCAGAGCCGTTACTTTTCCAACTTTTTGTTCGATTTAGGGAAAATATACCTACCAAGGATTACTCATGCAAAATTTCAGATTGAAATTCGAACTCTTAAGTGCCATTTATACATTGATTACGAGATGGTTGCATTAAAAAAAACCCTTAAGTCAACATAGTTTAAATGTTAAAGCTTAAAGTGAATTTTTGACATAGCATTAAGGCTTAGGTACAAAGTGAATATGAAAGGAATAGATTTTTTGTTACAGAAATCATGAAATCAGCCGAATAAAACACTTTTTCCATAAAAGTATTTAATAAGCTGGGACATTTGTAATCTAATAGTATCTTCGCAAGTTAAATGAAGTTATTTTTTTTAAGGGCAATGTTTGTAATGAATTGTTCTGTTGTAACAGATGAAGTAATGAAGGTTCCAGTCAAGGTAGGATTCATAATTTCATTTCCAGTTAAACTTGTAATAGATAGCTCATTGTCCCCTCACTCTCAATATTTATACAACTGAAAGGTTGACAAAAAGAAGCATTACTCACCAATACAACAGTGTAACCAAACATCAGATAGACAGGATCAATGCCATTTTAAGCACACTCTAAAACACGATATAATTTAGATCTTTTATACATACATAAAACTCAAAACCCCAGTAACAACTAGAGTCTGCAATTGCCCAAAATTAGGATACATATAAAATAAGAAATCCAAATAGCATATAAAATGAATAAACAAAATATAAAACAATGATTTATTTTTGGTCTTTTTATATCCACATAAAATAAATAACTGAAGAGTCCTCCTATCTTCAAGATCCCGTCGGCCTCTTCATGTGGGAGATTCTTCCTTAGGTAGCTATTTGGCCTTTTAACACACAACCAGGTTATCTAGAATATTTGCACAATTATCCTTACAACAACAACTTGTTTTTAGATAAATAAGAAGAAAAACAAGAAGAGCAAAGTTGTAACACATCCTGGCGACGAATTTCATCCTGTCAGGTTTGTTATTGCTATTTTTTTAACTAGCGACTACGCCCCTAGAGGCCTCTAAAAAATAATTTCTCTTGGGAGGGTGGAAATGAAAGATATGTGGTTTGGGGGAAAAAAAAAAAAAAAATTAAGAGATCTGAAAAAAAAATTTCTCATTTTTCTCTCCTCCTTGGTGAAAAATGGGAAAAAAAATATTTTTGCAGTTTTACCTCTTCCTTGCTGAAAAAAACTAGGAGGGGGAAAAATGTTTGCAGCAGGGTAAAACAGGAATCTTGTGCAGAATATACACACCCCTGATTGATATTTATTTTTTTTCGTTTTTTCAAGAAAAAACAATACACCACTCTTAAGCTTGTTGGGCTACCTCTGGACATAATTATCCTTGTTTAGGTGTGATCAGTGCAAGACAGAGATAGCTATGTATGACAAGGACGAAATTTATCATTTCTTCAATGTTGTAGCCAGCCATACTTGATTATTATGCTTGTGTTGTATGTTTATTGTTGGTCCTATATTGTGGTACTCTCCAGGGCCCAAACGGAAAATACAATGGCAATATTTTTATGTTCAAATCCAATGATGATACACAAAATTACCCCATCTTATGATTACAAGGAGTCGTTGAAACTTCTGGTCACTCAACTTAATGAACCGACCAATCAATAAAAGTCCCCAAAGATTAAATAAAAAAAATTATAATAAAACTTTGGGGACTAGTGTAATAATTAGCCCAATGTATACTCCCTCCCTAAAAGTTGGGAAATTGAAAAACACTAGGTACCTAATTATTTTATTTTTAAAAAGATCATAATTAAGTAAAAGCCCCGATGGTTTTTTAGCCAAAGGTCTCGCTAACCGCAGAACCGATATGGTTCTCCTTTACAGTAAAGCTTCTTATAGGTCCAGGGAAGATTTTTAACTGTTTTGTGGGAGAGTTTCCCCGACCTCCAAATAAAGACCTCCACCCCTAAAAAAATATTATTTTTAATTTTTTCTTTTTAAAACGGGGACGGAGGTCAACTTCCCCCCCCCCCCTTCCACCACCATAAATTCCCCTATTGGCTTCTAGGGGCGAAGCCACTAGTTAACCATATTGTAGGACCAACAAGTTAATAATACTAAGAAAACTTAACAAAAACCTGATGATTCCAATAATTGCACCCAGTGAAGAAACCATTTATGTGAATTTCTTTTTTATCCTTTCAGATAAATATAATTAGACGACAATGACAGACCTGTTAAATCGGGTCGGGAGATCCGCATTTAGCTATTTTAGGTAGGTGATTAAAAGTAAACAAAGATGGATTTTTTTTCCTCAGATTGTCAATCGAACACAAAAAAGCGTATAACTTAAAAAGTAGTTTCTAGAAGACGAAGCTTTACCTAATAAAAGCTTTATCTTCAGAAACTCAACTATTTATAGCTAACTATATAATACACTAGCGACTTTGCCCCTAGCCTCTAGAGAATTTGCCCCAAGAGGTAATTTAAAAAAAAAAAAAAATTAGAGCTGCAATTTCGAACTGATTTTTGAAAAAAAATTAAGAGGGATTTTTTTTGTTGGGTTTGGGCCCAGTGTCCCACCCCCTAAGAAAATAGCCTAAAACCACCATAGGACCAGTAGGTATATTCCCTGAAGAGTAGAATCCGATCGGTTCAGTGGTTACCGAGATCTTAAGGGACAGACGGACAGACAGACAGACATCAAGCTACTTTGTATCATAATGTATGCAGTGAAAAAAAATCTGCCCTTTCTAAGCAATAGTGTAATTGAATCGTTCCTACACTGTTTTACTATTGGTCGAATTTAGTGTTTGATCATCTAAACTTTCTATATTTATTTGTCAAAAAAAAATTCTTTTGTTTCGTAGTTAAAGGTAAGAAACAGGTGTTATAAGTTTTGTGTCTTGAATTACTACTTCTTTTCATTAATAGTTTCAAACTTAACTTGCCATAACAGGGGTGTATATTCTACATGGGATCCCCTGTTCAGGGGGTGGGGGGGGGGGGGGGGGAAATAAAAGATAAGTGGTTGGAGGGAAAAAAATGTAAAAATTTAGAAAACTGAAAACATTTTTTCATTCCCCCCCCCCCCCTCCTTGGTGAAAAAAAACTAAAAATATGTGTGGTAGGAGGGATAAAAAAAATAAAATATAGAGTAGTTTAAACATTTTTCCATTTTCCCCCCTACTTGGTGAGAAAAAACTATGGGGGGAAAAATATAACAAATTTTGTAGCCGGGGAAAAAAATAAATCTTGTGTAGAATATACACCCCTGTGCCATAAGTAAGTCAAAATGTTTACATCAATTTGTTAATTTTATTTTTAAATCCATTTTGATAATTTTGGGAACTTAGAAAGGAAAAATTATTTTTATTTTCATCTACTGTAAAGTTAAGGCATGTCTGTTTGTCAAATCAAATCATATTGGAAACTAAGTCAAGATTTTATTAAATAGAGAACCCAATCGGTTCAGTGTATAGTTAGATTAGGACAAACCTAAACCATCCTATTATATAAAGAAGTAAAGGTTTTGCTCTGAAGCTTAAGATCGCAATAACTACTGAACCGGTTCAGTTCTCCATTTTAGGTAAGCTTTACATTGGTCCCGGGATGGTATTAGGCTATTTCATTTTTAGATTTTAGTCTTTGGATCATTTTAGGCTATTTTCTTTCTGTTACCTCCTACCCCAACCAAAACAGAGCCCCTTGATGCTAGGGGCGCAACTGCTAGTACCACTTATATTTATGGTTATTCTCAAAAAGCGCATAGCTTAGAAAACGCCTAAGAATCAAACAAAAGCACATTAATTAGTAAATTTATTTATTTTAGTGGGGAAACTGGAGGGAGTGATAACAGTTTTGTGGGTAACATTGTGGAAGTGGATGGACTTAGGGTACAGGTATCAAACTTTTTTTGAACGCGTTTTCCCGTAGCGAAGATACTCTATAATTCGAAATATCCGACTGTGAAACTTGTGAGTAAAGTCCCTATCGTGACATCGCCTCTTAGAGGCGTGTCGTCTTATTTTCACAGAGCCTTTTCATAATTTATTTTAGGTTAGGTGATTGCCCCGCAGGGTTAGGCAATTGGCCCCGCAGGTTTAGAAATAGGAGAAAAGCTACTGTGAAAAAACGACGAAAAGCCCCGTAAGAGGCGATGTCACGAAAGGGACTTTACCTACAAGTTTCACGACAAACTTGTTTGGAGAAACGTGATTTTCTGAGCTTCTATTTAAGATAGACGGCTTTATTTTTGTGAAGAATATCCATTTTAGATGGTATTTATTTTGTACATGCTTTATCGTTGACAAGGGTTGAAAAAACGTTCAATTCCTTTTTTTGACAACAGAAGAAAAAAGCCCATCGTCTCCTCCATCCCTGGCAATTATTATACTAACTTTAACATTCAACTGTGAGAGGGTGGCTTTGCGGTCTTTTACGCGACTATAGATGTTCTTTTGTATACTAACCTCTACATTTATGTAGGTTACAAGCCAACTGGGAGAGGGTGGCTTTGCGGTCATTTACGCGGCAAAAGATGTCGCCTCCGGCAAAACTTTTGCCCTCAAAAGATTTTTAGGAAAGCATAACAGTTTTATTTCTACTTGATTAATTCTTAAACACAACTTATTGGCTGTTTTTTTTATATTTTTATGACAGTTTGTTATCTTGTTTTTATAATGAATTAATTCTTTATTCCTAAGTAACAGGATATCTGTCTGCATGTCTTTTAAAATCACTAAAATGGCAGCACTAATCGTACCAAAATCCTAATGGTTTAGGCAAGGTTTAGAGGGAGAAGGTGGGGGGGGGGTTTCAACACCCACCTTTGTAGATATTGGTCAGAAAAAATTTACCTCTCACCCCTTCCTTAAAAAAATGTTGACAACAAGGTTGTTAAGGGGGGTGAACTGCACCTTTTAGGACAAGGCCCCTAAAGGCTAGGGGCAAAGCCACTAGCACGGTTTACAATTTCTGTAAATAAAATATATAAACCTAACTGTTTTTGCTGAATTGTTAGTTTTTGACGAGAGCAGTATGAAGACTGTAATATTTGAACTTAGATTATTAAAAGAACTCAAGTCACAGCCTGACGTAGGTACGTATTTTTTCATTCATAGGATTAAATATTGTTTTAGGTACCTTGGTGGAATGTTTCTTTTTTAGATGCACAAAAAGTTAATTTCTTTGCTAATACCTAAGTTTTTGTAATTAAGGTGGTTCAATTTCAAGTCATTTATATTTGTTCTGATGCTTGACAAGTAGACATCTAATGCTTGACAAGGGATAAGACAATGGACGGTAATAGGACGTACATACCAAATGACGATAATCAAAATTACCCCTTCTTAAGATTAAAATTTTTGGTTCATAAAAACTTTGGGTAGCAGTGTAATTTAAAGTAACAGTGTTTATCTCCACGCCTCTAAATAATATCATGAAATCATGACTGTAGCAGTGTAGCGAACGGTTTTTTTTTAAATAAGAAAAAGGCTTTAAAACTTTACGTTGCTTTTGATTCTGTGTGCACATATACCTATTCTTTACAATGATTTCCTATGAACAAATACAGATATAAAATCTTATTGGACATAATTGTCTGTATTTTCCTTTACTTTGGACACAATTTTCATAGAATAAGTATTTAAGAGTAGAAATGAAATTTAGAAATTAATATTTAGTACTATATTTGGGTGGCGTGATGTGAAGATAAGCTGTCGACGAAGCAGTTTGTAGGTTCAGTTATACTCTTTTCTCTGAATCATGTTTTTCTCGTTTCTCCTCTTAACTTTTTCTCCATGATTTCAACAGTTAACATGTTCATCTTTTACAATGTCTTCGCCCCTTCCTCCGTTAAATCTTCGCCCCTCTTCTTCATCTAATTACTTGTTTCTGCACCACAACATTACTACTCTTTACTCAGCACTCTATGGCTTGTATCAACATCTCAACTGTGGCTCATAACTCCTAAATAGTTAGGATTAGCATCAGAGTTGTGGATCCGGATCCGCAAGGATCCGCATTTTTTTGAGTCCAAGGATCCGGATCCGCAAAAAAATGCGGATCCGGATCCTTGGACTCAAAAAAATGCGGAAAAAATGGAAAAATCTACCTAAATTTATATAAAATAGTCACATACAAAGACATTCTCGTGATGAGAGCCAATCTTTAAGGTTTAGGTTCAGACTTAAAAATTAGAAGTATTTTTGACTTTGAGATTAAGGAACAAATATTTTTTGAAAAATTTGGTGATTTTATTTTTATTGTCAAGGATCCGGAGTCGGATCCGCACTGACCAAATTTGGAGGATCCGGATCCGCATACAATCAATGCGGATCCGCAACACTGATTAGCATACGTCCGTTACAGTCATTTATATTTGTTCTAACTTGACAAGTTGACATGTTACTTTTAGGGATCTTGAGGGGATAAGACAATGGACGGTAATAGGACGCACATACATAATAACGATAAACAAAATTACCCCTTTTTTATATTAAAATTATTGGTTCATAAAATTTTGGATACCAGTGTAATTTAAATTAATAGTGTTTAGTTCCATGCCCCTAAATGATAGCCTAAAATCATGACAGCCATTCTCTTAAAATCATATCTAGTTTGTTTTGAAGAAATATTTCTAAAAATTTTCGATGATTTTTTTATATACCTAAATTTTTTTAGTTAACTTTATAACGGCAGCAAGTATAGATCATACTGATGGAAGAAAAATGAAAGAATTTCTCCTATTAATGGAACTATGCTCGAGAGGTGAGAATAGTTTTTTCTCGCGTCGTATTATAAACAGCTTTCCGCGGATTTAGCCCGTACCTTCGGCACCTCGGGGCCAAAAAAACTGGTTTTAATCTTTTAATTGTACATTTTTATATTCGTAGAAAGCTGAATATAATACGATGCTAGACATAGTTTTTTCGCATGGATGAGAACCGGTACTTATCCACCGGATTCGAATGAATACGAGAAAAATAATTTTCCATTTTGTTTTAATACTCTTCCATGACAGTAACAGGATGTCTGTCCATTTTTACCGCTAACCGCTAAAATTATATTTTTTGGGGAATGTACCAGAACCCTACGAAGAGAAATCGCCTATAGCAAAAATGAACCCACCCCCTCGGTATACAATTGTAATTGGTTGTAAAATTTGGACACTACTAGTTTTGAACCAACAATTTAAATCCATTAAAAATACCTGATAATGGCCTGAAAACTTTTTTTTTCATCGCAGGTGATCTAGCTAAACTACTACAGACCAGCAAGGAACCACTGTCCCCTAGGAATGTTTGCATAGCTATGTCCAGTTTGTGCAGGGCTCTGGCGGCCCTCCATGCTAAATCTCCTCCAGTTATTCACAGGTAATTTTGCTCTCCCCTAGGAATTTTTGCATAGCATTTAGCAATGATTAGTCTGTGAGTGTGCAGGGCTTTGGCGGCTCTACATGCTAAATCTCCTCCAGCTATTCACAGGTAATGCCTCTGCCTAACCACCAACGTTAACTCGGCGGGGCTTATACCTAGCGGTTCCTTAGCCCTATATTGCTGTCCTCTACCCAATATAAATCAACCTCATCTAAAGTAAAAAAAAAGTATACATCTACAAACAACCCTTTATTTTTATTTTATTGTGAAAGGGAGTGTTTTGTTTATTTATCATATATTATTTGACTATGAACGATAAAGTGATGTATACACCCAATTAAAATATTACTGTTTCTGAAGATTAGAATGATTGGTGGAAAAGTTTGGACACACAAGGTTGGTACATGATACAACTCCATCAGAAGTCCCTTAAGTTTTTTTATTTTGTTAGGTACTAATTTATTATTAAAAATAAAGATTAGTATTTTTAGTAGCGAAGCTACTCTATAATTTGAAATGTCCGTCTGTCCGTAAAAAATGTTTTGGGGGAAACGTAATTTTCTCAGCTCCCAAAAGAGATAGAAAGCTGAAATTTTTAGTGAAGATTCCCATTATATATGCCTATCTAATATATACATTGTTTTGTCCATCTGTCTGATATATGTGGTGCTAGACCGTTTCCTAGATTTTTACGTTTTCATGATTTTCTCAAGTCCTGTTCAAGATAGAGGGCTCAAATTTTCAGGGATAAATAAAATTAATTTTACATTCTACATATTTTCTCCAAGTTATTAGGGTGCTAGATCGATTCCTAGATTTTTAGGTTTTCGTGATTTTCTCTATTCCTTTTCAGGATTGATGGCTGAAATTATCAGGGATTGAATTTGCTCATATTCTATATTTTCCATCAAGTTTCATTAAGATTTGTCTATTAATTGCGGTGCAAGATCGATTCCTAGATTTTTAAGTTTCAAAGTTGCGTGATTTTAAAGGTTTCTTCATTTCCCTTTTTTTTTTATCAAGTTTCATGTTTATTGTATGACACTGTTCTGTATTAATTTTTTTCTTGATATCCCTTCATCATTTTTTAGCTTCGCTACTTATGGATGTTGTCATCCTTGTTTCATTATTGTTATGTAGGTAGTTTCAATGTTTTTTTTTTCACAGGGACATAAAGTTGGAAAACATGCTGATAGATTCTGCTGGTCATGTCAAGCTCTGTGATATGGGAAGCTGTACAACTAGTTCACATTATCCTAATCAGGTATGTTAGAATCGTCCTATCAATTTTATACTCTGCACGCTGATTCTTGTAGCAATAAAGTACAATTGAGAAATTTTAGCAACGCTATATTCATATTACCAGAAAGTCAGTGTAGGTCTGTCCGATTTTTTTGCCTATTTTAACACTAACACATATTTATTACCTTTGATCATAGCTGCGATATTTTCAGGGAGTAAGGGAGGGGACAATGGATCGAATATCCAATTTTTAGGAGTCTCAGACTTTGGGCACTGGCAATGTGCAAGAATTTAGCAGTTTCTGACTGAGTTTGGGTACTACCGCATGAAATGCCGCTACTCGTTGTGTTAGTTTTGAATATAGCAGACAGAGAGTAGTTTAAATATAAAAGTTAAGAACAGACGGCCCCTCTCCCGTACTCTTTTTCGCTCCCCTCTCCCCCACCTCCCTTTGTTTAAAGCAGATGATAGGGAAAGGGAGAAGGGAGGTAGGGGCAATGGAAATAAATAGGATAAAAAGGGGCAGACAGGCATGCGGGGACATATTCTTGCCCAGCCAGATAGCAGTTGGCCGGGACCAATAATCTTGTAATATAAAAATCACACCATAAAACCTCAATATATTTTATCAAAAACAAGTTGTGATTTCGCTTTACATGATGCTATGGAAATCTATTATTCTGGGCAAGAATATAACCCTACACGCCTGCCTGCCCCTTTTTGCCTGTTCATATCCCTTGCCCCTTGCTCCCACCTTTCTTTTCCCTTTCCCTGTCATCTTGAGAGTTCCAGGGAGATTTTTCTAGTAATTAATTACAGAATGGTTACGTCAGTCTGATAACTGGTAATCTAATTTTCAAATGATTGCTTTTTTTCTTGAAACATTTTTCTTAGTTTATAGTTTATTTAATTTAATTAACAATCCCTTTACAATTTTCTCCAAATTTACTGGATTAATCTGGATTTCATGGTCTTTCTTTGAAAACTCTTAAATTGAATTAATTGCCCATTGTCCCCTCCCTTACTCCTTGGATATTTTTAAGACTAATTCTAGTCATGTTTTTAGAAATGTTTTTATAAAAGCTTTTTTGTGTTTAAGGATTGGAGTGCGAACCAGCGTAGCTTGTTGGAGGACGAGCTGGCCAAACACAGCACACCAATGTATAGGTCACCTGAAATGTTAGGTAACAACAATGGATATATTAATACTTGGATATTACACCAGATTACCATGTTCTCTAATAAAGTGAAACACGCAGCGGGCTTGGATAACGATTTATCTCTTTAACATCCTCTACCCCACCCACTTCCCTCCTACTGGATGAACAAACTGCCAATAATTGAGTTCCATGTTAGCAAGCTAAATTGACGACAATTTTTCCCCTGTCATAATATCCACGTAATCCAAGATCCTTTGTAATAATCACCTATATAATATTACTGCAGGGATTTTAAGGGATAAGACACATGGAAATTAGACATTAGACAAAACTCTGCCAAAAATACAGTCATGCTTAAAGTCAGGAATCTAAAGGGAATAAAACAATGGTCGATAAATTGATGTACATACCAATGATGATACACAAAATTACCCCTTATGTAGATTACAATTAGTGATTGAAACGTTTGGACATTCAATTTAAAGAACCAAGCAATCAAATTCAACTAAAATTGTTAAGCCATTGAATAATAAAACGTTATTATAAAACTTTATGTCCCATTCCTCCCTGACTTAAAGTAAGAATTATAAATATTAGATATATTTAACATTGTCATAAATACATCTATTTTCTAACAAGTTAACAACCTTGTTTTTAGACACGTGGTCAAATTTTCCCATCAATGAGAAGCTTGATATTTGGGCGGCTGGTTGTGTGCTTTTCTGTGTCTGTTATAACCAACATCCATTCGAGGTAAACTACTTATTTTAATCTACTGGTCTTATCAATCAGGGATCTTAAGGGGTAAAACAATGGACGATAAATTGATGTATATTCCCAATGATGATACACAAAATTACCCCTACAGTTGATGAAAATTAGTTGTCGAAGCTTTTGAACTTTCAACCCAATGAATTAACCAATCAAAATTTACTGAAGTCCCCGCAGTTTTGAAGCCAACAAATAAGAAAACATTATTACACTAATTTGGGGACTTTTGTAATTAAAAGCTCTTTTTCTCTCTCTCTCTTTCTCTCTCTCTTTCTCTCTCTCTTTCTCTTTCTCTCTCTCTCTTTTTCTCACTCTCTATCTCTCTCTCTTTCTTCTCACTCTCTCTCTCTCTCTTTCTTCTCACTCTCTCTCTCTCTCTCTTTCTTCTCACTCTCTCTCTCTCTCTCTCTCTCTCTCTCTCTCTCTCTCTCTCTCTCTCTCTCTCTCGGCAATACTCAAAAAACGCCTATCTGGGATTATGCCCATCTCAAAAACGCCTTCCTCAGAAAGCGCTTATCCCTTATTTTTTTAGTAGCGAAGCTACTCTATAACTTGCAATGTCCGTCTGTCTGTATGTCCGTATGTCCGTCTGTCTTAGTTTGGGGGAAACGTGATTTTCTCGGCTCCTATAAAAGATAAAAGGCTGAAATTTTTTGACAACATTCCCATTATTAAGGAGCACAATTAACTATAAAACATCAATGGCGGTTGGACCGCTTTTTAGCAGGTTTTAGGCTATTTTTATATTTTTCACATTTTTGTCCATTTCTTTGGTGTTTATGGTCCGATTTCCAACATTTTTTTCAGTTATAGTATCAAAATTAAGTTTCCTGTCTTTTCAATAAAACAATTATGACGGTCAGACTGCCTTTAAGCAGGTTTTAGGCTATTTTTGTATTTTTTACATTTTTCTCCATACCTTTGGTGTTTAGGGTCCGATTTCCAAAGTTTTTCAGTTATAGATATCAAAATTTAATTTCCTGTCGTTTCAAGAAAACATCAATGGCGGTCAGACTGCCTTTTTGCAGGTTTTTGGCTATTTTCATATTTTTCACATTTTTCCTCACATCTTTGGTGTTTATGGTCCGATTTTTAAAATTTTTGTAGTTAAAAATATCAAAATTAAATTTCCCGTTGTTTTGAGCATCCATTTAGTATTTACTTTGACTGACAGTCTGTTAGTCATAGTACTGAATTATAAATATCAAGAAATTAAAAACAAATGTTAAAAAGGTTTCGTGATTTTTTTCCTAATATACATGCTTTTGACAACTAATCTTTAAATTCTTATACATATTTTTTCTGCTTCGCTACTTGTGGATGTTGTCATCCTTGTTTAACTTCTTGTTTAATCTTGTTTATGCATTATACTAGTCTTACACTTTACAGGAATCTTAAGGGATAAGATAATGAACGATAAATTCATGTCGATGAAACGATGAAAAACCCCTTTCTGTAGATACTTATTTAAGTAAACTGACCTAAGTTTTCAAGCCAACAAATGAGAAAACTTTGGGTACCAGTATAATTTACAGTCCAAAGTCCTTTTCCTCTTTGAGACTTAGATTCCTTGATTCAGATTTTTTCGTATTTTAAGGATGGAAATAAATTAGCAATAGTAAATGGAAACTACAGAATACCTGCAAATGACTCAAGGTACAATAGACAGCTTTCCGCGGATAGTGAAATTAAAAATTACAAGATTAATTCCAGTTTTGTTGGCCCCGAAAGGTTGACGGCCTGGGCTAACAAAACTAAATTGATTATTGGTGAAAAATGCCATACGATATAATACCTACTATATATGTTTTTCAGTATGGCTTTGAACCGTTCCTAATACAGAGGATATTAATCGGTTTCAAAGCCATACTGGAAAAGACTATTTCGAACAAAAGACGTACAGATTTTGCAACCGAAACTTTTGTTTGCTTCGCTGATTTATATACACTTGCTAACCCTTATTTTTTTTTTTTGGGGGGGGGGGGAACTACTAAATATCTTAAAATGATTTGCATAGAATGACTATTATATTATTTAATGGACATATTTAAATGTCTTTTAAAATGTTTTCAATACAATGAGAGAAAAATCCACAAATTGAATTTTTTTAAAATCTTCTAATGAAAACATTCAATAAAGTTAACGCTAATTTTTCTAGTGCTCTGTGTAAAAATGAAAATTTATTTAGATACACAATGTACAATGGATTGATAAAATCAATGTTGACAATTGACCCCAGACAAAGACCATCAGCTACGCAGGTATTAGGCTATTTTCAGGACATATTATATTTGCGAATTTTTTTCCTGTTGAAAGAGTTGGTTCCAACAATTGCATTTGAACTCAAATCAGAGATCCTAGTATTTTTTCTAAATATACTAAAGTTATACAGTAGATGTTACTCACCAAGATATATCAGATGAGAACTCTGTGTAGTAAATTGCCAAGGGCTATCTGTTCTTAACTCTTGATAGTCAGATCTTTCAAGATCTCAACTAGTCAGGACCAACACAGATATTCTTAGCACTTGTCAGTCAGATCACGTAAGATCTCTACTGACAAGACTTAATTAACTTTTCTTTGTTACCGAGCTGCTCCAGGATAACATTTCGCATAAGAAGTTGTAAGGATGTAGACAACGTCATAACCCGCTTACGTCATGGTATCACAATCAGATTCGGATGGGACATAGAAATTCTGATACTTTTCAGTTGTCTGATTCAGATTCCTGAAATGATATGTCATTTAAGGAAGATGTAATTTAATGAAGATATCTGCATTACAGATTTAAAAAGTAAAAAAAAAATTTCTACCTTGTAGTTTCACACAAAATCAAAAATTAAAATTCGATATTCTTGTGATTTATGCAAGTAATCATTTTTTGAAATTGTATTTTTCAAACTTATTTTCTACGGGTTTTGTAAATCAAAAACGGCTTGTTAAAAAAATGTTATTTTTTGTGTGAAATAAATGAATTATCTAGGTTTTAGAAGAATTATCTGCTATATCTGAGACACATGGCTTTACCACTCGAGGTGGGCTAGACATTCCTGTACCAAGTACACCAAGTCCAATAGGTGAGATATTACATTTCTGTATAATCCTGACTTAAAAGTTACAGGACCTCTGTAGCAAAAGATCATGTTAAGCGCTGAACAGTGAAGCTTCTTATACGCCATGTGAAGGTTTATTTTAACTTAACCGGGGAATCTCCAAAAATAAATTAATCCTAGAAAAAATACCCCCCCAAAATTAATTGTTAAATGTTTACCCACAATTTCACTAGATTTGATCATTTGAATCATTTCTACTCCATTCTTTGTAGTAGTAGGGCAGTGTTGAGTAATTTTGAGTAGACTAACTAATTTTTGTCTAATATCTCTTTTAAAGCAAAATTATTTTCAAAAAATAGTAGGTAAATTGTTTATTAATATAATCATAATAGGTATTATTTAATGATACTTTATTTGCATTGTTGTATCTCATCTCTGTACATAAAGTTATTACATACAAAAACGTCCAAGTTAAAAGGTTTTTTTACCCTTTCTCCCCCCCCCCTTAAACCTTTAAAATCTTCATCTGAACAATACCCCCTCCCCACCCCTCAAAAAAAGCTTAAACGTTCTTGTTTAATTACATTTTTATTTAGGATTATCACCATCAATGCCAACACCAAGATCATCTTTCCCCAACTCACCTGCAACAGAAGAACCTGCTCTAGGCAGATATTTTTATTAACTCAACTTTTTGCCTTGTCTTTTTTTTTGTTGAAAATTATCCCTCTGGTTAGATGAAAATATGGTCTTAAAACAGAGATTAATACCTGCTTGGATTATAGCAGGTTTCGATCAATACTGAAAAATCATTTACCGTATCATATCATAGAAAAATTTTCACGAAGGTTAAATAGATATCATAAAATTAGTTTTCATTAGGATAATTTTTCTATCCGCGGAAAGCTGCTCACATGCGATGGGCTAAATAACTTTGAAATGATTTACCTAAGCAAAATATTTGTTATTTTTTAAATTTTTTTCAATCTTAAGCCTTGTTTCTGATTCTTCAAGTATAAATATCAAACTTAAAACAGGGGTACCCAGTAGCAACTCTAGTAATCAGTTGTCAGCGGCAGCTGCTAGCAGCACTGCTGCTTCTATCAAAGGAGCTGCTGGTAGCATTTTCAGCAAACTCAAGGAATGTTCATTATTCATGCACATTGTCTTTATTAAGTCCATTTTTAGTAGCGAAGCTACCTTATAATTCAAGATTTGTCCATCTTAGGACTGAATGGAAAAAAAGCAAATTTCTCAGCTGCTGTTTAAGATACATCTAAAACTTTGTGTGTGTAGAATTCCTTTGTCATTAAGCACATAGCTAGGTCCGTTGGTCTGTCGATCATGTTACAAAAGATTAAGCCAATGTTTGGGTATAGTCTCTTTCGTAACATCACACCTTATAGGACGATTCTTCGTGTTTTTCACAGTAGCTTTTCTCCTAATTCTAGCCCCTGCGGGGGGCTTTATCCCTGCGGGGCCAATTACCTAACCCTGTGGGGCAATCACCTAACCCAATATAACCTAAAATAACCTATAAAAAGCCATTTTAAAAATACGATGAATCGTCCCTTATGGTTCGGTGTTACGAAAGGGACTATTCCCCAATGTTTGTATGATGAATGAACGAAAACTACAGGATACGACTAAAAGTGTGGTACAATCAGTACAACAATCAATGGCTGGCAGAGATCTAGGTAACTTCAATAAAAATAAGGATAACAACATCCATAAGTAGCGAAGAACAAAAAAAATCATGTATAGATAAACGGACAATTTGACTTAAAGAGCTTATGTTTTGTGGTTATACAAAAGTCACGTAACCTTCATTAAAAATTATATTATGACCGACGACCAATTAAGCTGTATACTGGATGGTCTAAAAAAATCAGCAGTCTATCTTAAGTTTAGCCGTGAAAATCACATTTTTTCCATAGCGTTACGGACTGCAGGATGCGCAAGTACTTGTTATTGTATGCATCCGAGATTCATTTATAACATAAAACTGAAAACATTTTTTCCATTCCCTCCCCCCCCCCCCCCTCCTTGGTGAAAAAAACTAAAAAAATGTGTGGTAGGAGGGATAAAATAAATAAAATATGGAGTTCTTTAAATATTTTTCCATTTTCCCCCCTACTTGGTGAGAAAGAACTAGGGGGGGGGGGGGAATTAAAAAATTTTGTAGCCGGGGAAAAAAATAAATCTTGTGCAGAATATACACCCCTGTAAGATCTCCTACATTATCCCTGCTCAACTTCGTCGTTTTACATTTATTGTTTTTTTTTAGATCTTCATTGTGTAACATCAAGAGTTGCGGCCATGTCTTTTCCTTCGGATGGCTTAGATCCTAGTTATAGGTAAATAATATAGATAAAACTAATAAAAAAAAAACATTTTAAACTAAAAAGTTTGGTTCCTAAGGACTTGGATACTGATAGCCTCCTACAGGAATAGGACCCATTGGAGATAAATCTTTCCACAATAGGACAAAAACACGTTTTAAAAATTGAAAATAAATAGATAGGGTTGACTTGTCTGTATAGGTGATTCTACACTAGATTTATTATCCCCTAGATTGTTAATTAGACACAATAATCTAATAATATTCCTAATCTAAGAATCATTCAAAATAATTCTATTTATACCTAGCTGACTTATAATACGGATTAAATGAAAAAATACCTTCCCTTTTGTATCTAAATGTACACTTTCTAACCAATACTGTGGTCATATTGTTCCTATACTGTGTTACTATTGGTCCTTTCAAATGATTGTTCATCTAAACTTTCTTATCTATTGATTTTACAATTAATATTGTTTTGGGATATATTCTACAGGGATAGATAAGACAATGGCCAATAAATTGGTGTACTGTACATCCCAATGATGATATAAAAATTATCCCTTCTGTAGATTACAATTTGTGGTTAAAGCGTTTAATTAATGAACCAACCAAGCAAAATTTAATAATAGTCCCCAAAGTTGTTAAGCCAATGAATAAGAAAACGTAATTTTGAAACGTTGGGGACCATTTTGATAATAAGTTCATTGTCCCCTCCCTAATTATTGTTATATTGTTTAGAAACTCTATAGAGGAGGTTAAGAATATGATGGAGAGTCAACACTCTGGTCACTACACTGTCTTCAATCTGGCGGAGAAATCATATCCATCAACCAGGTATGATTAATATTTTCAGGATGGTTTCCGATTAATATTCGCTGGATTAGAACCGGTTCTAAGCCATTCTGAAAAATTATGTATCGTACCTTATTATATACATTTTTCTACGAATATAAAAATGTACCTACAAAAAAAATTTTTCCAGTTTCCCCCTCTTTGGGGAAAAAGCTAGGGGGGAGGGGGTTTGGAGTGTAGTAAATAAAATATTTTGCAGCCGGAGAAAAAAAATTTAAGCAGAACACTGGAGATTATACTGGCAACCTCAGCCTCTGCCCTCTACCAATGACTGTTGAATTGCATTGTTTTGGATAACCTAATCCACATTTAGTAGCAATTGACTTTGATTGTTTTACAATTACTGGCAACATAGTCCATACCTGGTGGCCATATTATCATTATATTATTGTTTTTATATATCATACTGTCAACCTAATCCGTACGTGATGGCCGATAAATTAGCCTACGGGTAACCTAATCTATTACCCATTATCATTAAACTATTATTATTTTAGATATCCTGCTGGCAATCTAATGTATAACCCATTACCCTTAAACTATTGTTGTTTTATATATTCTACTGGCAACTGAATTCACATCCAAAGCCAATTTACTATATAATCATTTTTTAGACCTACTGGCAACCCAATCAACACCTCATGGCTGTTAGATATAAATTTTTATGTGTCCTTCTGGCAACCTTATTTATACGTCATTGCTGTTAACGATTATTGTTTTTGTCTGGCAACCTAATCTAACATGGCCGTTGACAGTTATTTATTCTGATATCTTACTGTCAACCTCATCCCATGCCCATTAACCATTATTGTTTCAGATATCCTACTGGCAACCTAATCCACACTGGATGGCCTGCAGGAACAACTCCCGCTCTGGATGTTACTCTGGAACTTTTGTCAAATATAATTGAATACCTGGCCAAGTGAGTAATATTTGATTTTTTTGTGAAGATTCTTCTGTCTATAATCTATAGGGAATCTACTTTATAATACTATCGAGCATTAATAAGAAAAAAGCTTGCTCTGAAAGCAGCAACATATTTGAGATCTCCCTAATACATCAGTTTATACACTGAATATTCAATTAATAGCTATCCTGATTTGTCGGTTTTGTGAGTCTCTTATTTGCAGATAGGCTTTGTGAGTCTTTGTAAAGCTTTCGTGACATATTATCGATTTATTGTTTGTTTAACTTTCTCGAGGCCTTTAATGGTCAGTTGTTGGTTCTTCTTGGTTTTCTAAGAGAGCATTACTGATCAGCGGAGGAAATAAAATTTTTTGGGGGAAAATAGTTTATTAGATTCACGTTTGGGATGGTTTTAGACATTTGTCCCCTTTTATCTTTCGAAAACAGAGCCTCTAGAAGCTATTACATTTGAAATGCCAAAAATATTTTAGGGATGCAAGAAACGTAGTCGTCATCCACTGTTTGGACGGAAAATCTTCAACTGCTTATGGTAAGGGATTTATTTACAATTGACAGTGGGACAAAGACAGGACCGAATATGTACATTTTTTGAATATTATTAAAATTCAACAAAATAAAATACCTACTAAAATCTCTATCTTAGTGACAACTTTTTATGATAACATACTTTTTAGTTTTACTTTATATTCATTTAAGAATTTGAAAAAAAAATATTTGAATGGAATGCACAAAATAAACTTCTGATAAGTTAGATTGCTCCAAGTTTAAATTTCGAAAATTGATGCCAAGGTGGACTTGAATGATTTCTTTAATATACACGTATGGGCCCTCAGATGTCAAAACTTTATTTTAGTGTTTGGCCAAAATGACTTAGCAATTGTATCTGTAAGTACGTCTAATAACATCCTTTGCTATTTTTAAAATCCTAGAAAATTTTTTTTGCAAGAAAATTGCATAAATTCGCAACCTTTTTTAGAACCACTACATAACTCGAGTTTTAAAACTTTTTATATAAAATCCTTTTTACAAAAAATATCAATAATTACTTAAAATTAAACCTGAAAGAAAAAAAATCTCATTACACGTGTTAATTTGCATGTTTTAGGTCTTTTTTTGAGGAAAGTATAACTTCCACATTTTTGACAATAATATATTTTTTTAACATTTCAAAGTAAAATATAATAAAACTTAAACGATTTTTCTTGAATTATCAGTTGAAAATTTCATCAAACATGCAATTTAAGTGATGAAAATTTAATAAAATCATTTTTAGAATGTTTAGAATTACCAATTTTCTACATTTAAAACAAAATGTTAACATAATTTAAAAACATTTTAACATATAACTTCAAAAATCATTAACATTTTATAAAAAGATGTTTCAAAAAATAAATCATTAAAAGGTATTAAAATGCATTTGAAATTACTTAAAATTAAAACGAGAACATCTTTTTACACTGTATTCTATGTAATAGAGTTTAAATGACATGATTAGTGAATGAAATATTTCCTAAACTCATTAAGCCTTTTTGTGACTATATTAAAAATAATTTATTTTGTTTTATATTGCTTTTTTATTCAAATATTTGACAAAATTTTCCCTACGTCAATAAAATAAAGTCAGTTTTTTACTGTTTCCAGGTTTTTCTTTATAATTATAACAATTAAATATAATATAAATCTTCATTATCTTTTATTTGAATTATCATACACATTAAAATGTAAAGTATAAGCTAGAATAGCACTTTTTTCAACGAATATTTTAATGACATTATATCAAAATAATTCCTCTTAAATATCACACAACATATGATTGGGAAGTATAGCCATTTCTTGGAGGTATAATATTTACAAAAATACCATTAATTCTGTTTTTATCAGAAGTTAAAAAAATTGAACAATTCTAAAACAATGGTTGGCTGTCTAGATATTGAGTACACTAAGATTACGTCTCTGTTCTATTAAAATAACGTTGCAAAAAGAGGGGTTCTGAAAGTAATCTACCTAATTTTTTTTAAAGAACCAACAAGTACTGTCAGTATCTTTTTTCTTGTAATCTAGCAGACAATCAAATCATAACACAATTTTCATGATAAAATATTCAGGTTTCTACTTCACATTTTAAAAAATATACTGATCAATAAAATGTTCAAAATTTTACTTTGTACTAATTGACAAAATATGTTGTAATTCTTATTTTAAAGTTACATTTTTATCCCTGACAAAATCATAGACGACTTTTAAAGGCATCTTATCTAAACTTTTTGAAGAAAAACTTAAAAACGTTAATTAAGTATGAAAACTATTTTCTTCGATTTTTCTGAAGTTATTATCGCATTCTATGGGTTTTTTATTATCATTTACTTATATCGAAAGTGCCAAACATTGTACCCTAACTTATTCATTTAATAAAAAACCAGCCGTGTATAGTTTAATATACTTTTTGAAAAATTAATTTTGTGGCACATTCTCACCTTGAAATTATATTTTTAAGTTCTTGTTTTGTCTAGTGATATGTGCTCTCTTGATTTATACAACATTTGTGACATCTCCCCAAGATGCTATCACCATTTTCTCTATGCGAAGAATAGAACCGGTTATCACCGCCAGTCAGGTAAAAGAAGGGAGGGAGGTGACATTGGACTGTAATTTATGCTGGTACCCAAAGATTTATAGACATGCTTTCTTATTTGTTGACCTAAAAACTTTGGGGTTTAAATTATCATTGTTCAAACGTTTCGATTCATAATTATAATCTACTTAGAAGGGGAAATTTTGGATCAACTGCAGTTCACAGTAAAATATTCCTGGTAACGAATATTTCCAAAAATCTATGAATTTTAGAGGCTGTTAGCTGCCAAACAGCTGAACGTACAGATCATTCCCTCACACCATTTTAAGCGGCATAAGAAGGCCTACAAATAATCTGGAATAGCCAAGATCCAATGATGCACAGGGAAAGCTTCACTGAAGAAAAGACGCGTAAAATAGGTCTTTTTCGCGCATTTCTCTGCACTGCGAGATAATTATGCATTATTGATTTATGGCTATTCCAGATTATTTGTAGGCCTTCTTATGCCGCTTAAAACAGTGTGCAGGCATGATCTTTACGATCAGCCGTTTGGCAGGTAGAGGCCTGTAAAATTCACGGACTTTAGAAATATTCGTTACCAGGAATATTTTACCGTGAACTGCAGTTGATCCGAAATTTTGTCTATTATGATTTTGGGGTGTAATAAAAGTACATTTTCTTTTTGATCATTCGAGGTTCATCAACTAAACATAATTTTTAACCAATTTTTAGTTGTTTTCTTCGCGTCTCTTTAATTCAATTGGGTGGGGAGTAAAACCATTGACTCAGACTATCCCAAGACTTTAATATGGAAAATTGAAGGGCCTTAAACATAAAATGAAGAACCTATTCGTTTCAAGGGTTAGCAAAATTTTAATGTCCATACAAAAAAAAGACAAATATTAATAATACACTAAAATGTTTTATTTTTTCAAAAATTGAAATAGGGATTACCTAAACTACGGAAAAATTAGATATGTCTAAATAAATCTCTCAAAACTTTTTTTAAAAATCATCCAATTTGCTCTATAAAAATCATTAGTATTTTTCTAAAGTTTGCGAAAGCATGAAACTTTTAGTTTAAGAAAGGTAAAATTGAATTTAAAAATGTTGTTTTACTATATTATAGACTATTAGATTTATATATATTTTAGATGTACTATTTGAAGCACTTAGCCTCTCTGGTTCAGACCTGTCCGCCCGTCCTGAAGTCCCCCTTCGTGTCTCTGACTAACATCGTTGTAGAGCCCATCCCACTCTTCAATAGGTAAGATACATAACAAGGATGAGAATATCCATACCCCATTTCGGGCGAGCCTTCTCTTTATGTCACTGTGACGTAAGGTTAATAATCAACCAATGAATAAGAGGAGCCAATCCTTTTCAATATAAACACAAGTAGTTATATTATAAGTAACACCCGACAGACAACCAACTCTTTGATTGCACTACCTTTGTCTAAAATCCTATTAATGTGCTGCACCTGTTTTTGGCCAAAGCATTTCTCTTTACTCTAACTATTGTTGTCGTGAATTTGACATAGCAGCAGAGGTTTCTTTATATTATATTTCTTTACATTAATCTTTCTATATTTACTAAAGTACCCAAAATTTTTCATGAAAAATAATCTTTTGAAATTCTTGATACATGATTTTCTTTATTCATACAGTTATGGAGTGGATCCGAGGTAACTTGTCATATTATTATTAGCTTTGTATTATTCAGTGACACACAGCAGAGTTATAGTAGTTAATTTTCACAATTTATAGTAGCGAAGCTATTCTACAATTGACCGTTTGTCCGTCCGGTCGGCAGCTATCCAATTTATGCTTTTGCTGAAGTGAAAATTTTTCAAGGATTTTGATTTATTAAAAACCTTCTTATGAGCTCTGCTACTAATGGATAATGGAATTCTTGTTATCGTTAAATTAAACACATTGCATCATATAAGTAATGAGTAGCTACTTATGGTTTAAGCACCTTGTTAATAATAAATATTATTAATTAAATAATCATAAAGATATTTCAAGCTGAGTTCATTAGTAATTGAGTTACTAAAAAATTTCTATTTAACAATGGGATAATCTATTATACTCTGAGACAGCATGATGTATTTTGTATTGTCCAATTCAATAATTTCAATTTACTTCGTTTTCTTTCATTTTTTTAATATTGAGCATGATTTAAGGGTGGCGGGGCCTCTTAGCCTTTACCTACTTCAAATTATTATTCTAAGTAGGTAAGAAAATATTTTTTTACGAAGTTTTTTTTCTAGAGGTGATTTCTCTTAGGAGGTTTGAGGTAGCCATCCCCAAAATAATTAAAAACCTTACCTGGACCTACATGTTACAGATGGAACATATTGGTTCAGTGAGTGTAGTGAGATCTTTCAGACAGTCAGACATCCTATTACTTTTATATGAGGATACTTATACTTGAATTGTGTGAAGAGGGTAATTTTTTTTCGCGCAATTCCCTAAAGTTGGGGTTGGGGTTGTAGTCAAATGATCTTATTAAGTCAAACTGCTCTCCACACATATATCTATAATACAAAATAGAACGATGTTTGTCTGTGTGTCTGTACCGAAAGATCTCGCTAACCGCTAAACCGATCGGGTTCTCCTTAACAGGGTAGCTTCTCATAGATCCCGGGAAGGGTTATAACTATTTTCTTGGGGGGTAGGACACCCTTAACCCCCCCAAAAAATGAAAAATACCCCCTTTTCTTTAAAATCTAAAACACGAAAAATTAGTTTGATAAAACCTCTTGGGGCAAAGCCCCTAGAGGCTAGGGGCGAAGCCGCTAGTATATATATATATTTTTGGTTATAATTAAGAACACTTTGACTTGATAAGAGCATTTGACTACAACCCAACACCAAACTTTACGTAATTAGGCTAACAAAATTACCCTCTTTCAGGGCTGGAGAAGGGTGCACTCCCTATGTAGAAATATACCAAGACAAGGCTCGAGTTCTCACCACCCTCCAGGATTATAGCAGAATGAAGGGGTAAGTTGGGGGTTTTGTTAGTAGCAAAGCTACTCTATAATCTAATTTGTCCGTCCGTGCGAAATGTGCTTTTTTTCAACGGCTAATATAGATAGGCTTTTATCTTGCGAAAGTGCGGCTTACAACTTATATATTCCGCATCGGTCTGTTGATCATGCTATCAAAGACATATTTATTTATCAAGATTTCGTAATTTTCTATCTTAAAGTGTTCACTGTTCTCGTGTATAGGATAGAACCCAGGAATCTTAAGGGATAAGACAATGGATGATAAATCTGTTTACATTATTTATCGCTAATGATAATGAACAAAATTAAGCCCATTGCATAGCATTTAAATACTTTCTTTCAATGCATTGTAGCTAATAAAAAGAGAGGGGTTGGTTTCTGGTAGAATCCGTAAAGGTGTGAGTTTTAAGGCTTAAAAATAGTAATAGAAAGATAATATTCACTAAATATGTGTATTTCTTATTGAAAAGAACTATAGACAAAAATTTTTTTTTAGAAAGTTAACATAAATTTTTTATCGTTCTACTACTGTTTTTAACTTAGTAATAAAATTATTCATTTAGGCAATTGATATAATGTTTCTTGGATCTTACATTAGATGTTCTCTAATGAAGTGAAACTTGCAGCGGGCTAACTTAACGATTACCCTCATCCACACTTTTACTTCATCTCCTTCCCTCCTAGTGGATGAACGAACTGACCAATAAACGAGCTCCATGTCAGTAAGCTAAATTGAAGAAATTTTTTCCCTGTCATAATATCCACGTAAATTATCTAGGTACAGTGTAGTGGCGGGAGATGAAAATTTTTGTGTTCCTCTGAACGTAACAGTTTGTGGAGATATTACCATCTCTATCTACCATGCCAGACAGGTAAACTAATCAGAGAGGGAGGGGACATTGGGCTGTGTTTATTACACTAGTCCCCAAAGTCTTATAACAACGTTTTCTTTTTCGTTTGCTTAACAACCTCGGAGACTTTCTTTGAATTTTGATTGGTTGGTTTACAGAGTTAAGTGTCTAAACGTTTCAACCACTAGTTGTAATCTACAGCAGAGGTATTTTTGTGTATCATCATATTGGATGTACATCAATTTATCGGCCATTGTCTTATTCCTTAAGATTCTTGTACTAATAGATATAAGAAGTCTAAATTAACGATAAGAGCTATCCGTTACGGAATGACTGACGTTACCACCCTTTGATGTAGAAAAGCTTCGCTTTAGATTAAAAAATAAATGTTGCAGGTATTGACAAAGACGACAGGAACCAAGATCTGCCAGCTACAGTTCCATACCAACAGCTTAACTCCAGGTATAGAAAATTACGATCTAGAGCTGATAGCGGTAAAATGTTCATGGTAGCAATTACCTTCAAAAAATCTATGATCTTTAAAGTCTGATAGCTGCCAAACGGCTGAACTTACATGTCATTCCTGCACATCGTTATAAGCCATGATCCAAAGATGCATATATTAGCAAAAACTTTACTAAAAATAAGTCATTTATGTGCGCTGTGAAATATCTGTTCATTATTAAGTATTGACTATTACCGATTATTTGTAGGACTTCTTTTGTTTGTTAATTTTTGTGCAAACATGATGTATACGTTCAGGATTAGTTCCACACTGTACAAACAAAATAATGCAGTACAGCCGTGCATCTAAAGATATAGTGCTGTAACTCTTTTGAATGCTGAGTTCCTCTGTTTTTTTTTATCTATAATACAAAGTAGAACGATGTCTGTCATTCTGACCGTCTGTCCGTCTGTCTGTCTGTCCCTTAAGATCTCGGTAACCACTGAACCGATCGGATTCTAATCTTCAGGGTATATACCTATTGGTCCTGTGGTGGTTTTAAGCTATTTTCTTGGGGGGTGGGACACCCCCAACCCCCCCAAAAACAAAAAAATCCCCCCCCCCCATTTTTTTTCTTTTTTTTTTTTTTTCTTAAGATTTCCTTGGTCATTTATGTTTTCGCATTAATTTTTTTTATCACCTCTTGGGGCAAAGCCCCTAGAGGCTAGGGGCGAAGCCGCTAGTTTTTTTATAAGTGACACTACTTTTTCTTCTCCCTCTCCCCTTTTTATTTTTCTATGTTCTTTTAGGTCGTCCAAGTAATGTATGGAATATTAACCAGTTGGACGCAATTACAGAACCACAACGGTTTGCGGATAGCTTTAGGTAAATATTATAGTAAGACTTTATATTTTTATTAAGGAACGGCAGCCGCTTAAGTTTGCGGCTGATTTTGGCAGTTAAAGAGTTTTTTTTTGTAGACAGTTCGTTAATTTTTGCATTGTTTCGCAGCTTTGTTATGTAAACCTATTTGTATATCTTAGCCATTTTTAATCGGATTTTTAAGTAATTTTTTGCTGAATAATTTCCAGTCTTTCCAATTAGGTGTCCATCTTCCAAAGAAATAGGGTGTATTTTACACTGTACAGTAAAAACGTTTAATTTAAATAAATGCACTGCATTACACATTTTATTTTATCTTCTATCCCCCCCCCCTTCCTCTCTCCCCCTTATAATATAAATTTAATTTGAATATTATTAAGGATTGTACTAAATTGTGATACTAGCGAGGAATGTTCTGGAAAGAGTCTGGACTGGCCTTCACCCCAGGTAAAAAAAAGTATTCGTGGCATTATCGGAACACTTTGATGCGCTCGCTTTTTGTAGGGAGACTGGAAGTTAAAGTGAACCAGTACATTAAAGTTGAAAAAATGTTACTTCCTGCCGCTATGTTGATAATTTTGCGATTTATTCATGGATAATAGGGATCAAACTTGATACTTTAGTTTTCATCTCAACTATCACTTTCCTCTTCCCCTTCCATCCCCCCTTTATTCCAGTTTTTACAGCCAGGTCTAAGCCAGCTATCTATCTTAAGGGACAAGAAAATGGATGATAAATTAACGTACATTGTAATGTACACCCAAATTATAGCAAATAACATTATCCCTTTTGTAGATTAAAATTATTGACGGGAAAGATTGGACAAGACACTGCAATATTTAACGAGAATCCCTAAAATGTTTATGAGACGTTAGTGATAAGTTTAAGTTACAGTTCAATGTCCCCTCCCTCCCTGATCCAAACTAAGACCATAATATTTCAGAGCAAACAGTTGTTGTTTAATTCTGATCAAGATTTTGAGGCGACTTGGAGGCTTATTAGACATTCAGCAAAAAATAAAGATTCTATACAAGGTAAAACAATTTTTGGGGCTATCCGAGGTGAAGGGGGCAGAAAATTAGCCTAAAACCATCCCAGGACGTATATAAAGCTTCTCCAAAATGGAGAACTTAACAATAGGATTAGTGGTTAGAGAGATCATAACGTGCAAACAGAATAAAACTTTTAAAAAATATAAAAGAATAGACTCGCATCTAGGGGAAGTGAAGATAGTAAAAAAGCTTAAAACCATCCATATGATTATTTAGTATATTTACTGATTTTATAGCTTTAATTCTCTTTAATGCTTTTTCGTCATTTGCATAGTTACAACGTCCATCATAAAAGGTTACTAATGTCTTTGTTTTTGAGTATAAGGCCCTGCTCATTTTGTTTTGAAGGCATAATTTTTCGTGGAAACTAATCTTGCTTTATCCTAGGTTTTGGGAAACCTTTGGAGGGGGAGGTGAAGATAACCACCCCCACAGACCCACCAACTTTTTCACAGGAATCCTCTTCTAGCAAAGCATTTGATCTGTTAGGTAAGATACTAGTCCTGAGTGTGTGTGGAAGTATATTTTCAACAAAGTTTAATTTCTTTCAACCTACCCTACCTCCCTTTCCTCTCAATTTCTTTCCCTAATATATATAACCTTTACCGTGGATCTACTAAAGGGATAAGACAATGACCGATAAATCGATGTACATTTCCTCTCGATGATAATACTCAATATTAATTTACCCCTTCAATTCTGTAGATTACTGTAATTGGTTGAAACGTTGAGACACTAATATGGCTTTAGCCCTTGAGCATATGGAAATTTTAAAAAATGTTAATTTTTTATATTGTTAAGGTCTTGGAAGTGGAGAACCTGCCCAACAACCTGCAAAACAGGTATATCTATTAACAGTAGCGGACACGCCCACTAATCGATTCTCTTTTATTTTGTGCTTTAAACACGTACAAATTGTTTCGTTTGGGAGGGGGAGGGGGTGATTTATTTAAAGGGTCGATTTCTCTTTTATTTCATCATAAATACAAGTATGGATTTCATTGTCGCATCGTATTATAGATAGATTTCCGCGAAGAGTAAAATGAGAATTTATAATATTAAATCCAGTTTTATGGCTACAAAGGGCAGAAGGCCAAGGCCAACCAATCAGGGTTTAGTTTTATGATTTTTAATTTTTGTTATTCATGAAAAATTGTCTACAATACGATGATATAATACATGATTTTTAATATTGCCCACACCTGGTTCGGAAATTTACTTGATTCGAATCCATACTGGAATAAACTGTAGTTGTTTAATACCTTATGTATCAATCCATCAAGGAACTATGGAAGATAGTATAACTATACAATCACCAAAGGGGGGAATAGGTTGCGCTAAAAATCCGTAAAGGTGTGAGTTTTAAAGGGCGAATATAGGTTCGATATGATATGAGCTTATATCAAAGGTGCAATTCCATAGATTATAAATAACTTAAAAATATTGACATATTCAATTGTATAAGTCTGTTTATAGCTTAAAACCCGTCAATCTCGAAGAAAATATTTTGTAATTAGTGTGGTTCCTTAAGAACTCAAACACCCTAGCATCACACAAGGCTTCGTGGCAAGGTTGAATTAAAAAGCTTTCGTTAAATGATAGTCGTAATAACGTGGAAACCAATTAATCAGGGGTAAATATACCCTCCTTCTACCTTCATAAAGTAAATTATTTAAAAGTTAAAAAAAAACATCAAATAATGTAAAAAGTAAAAAAAATTAATCAATAAAATTTTCTTGGAGGAAGAATGATTTCAAATCCCTGTTTTTTTGTGGCCGTGTGTGTGTGTGTGTTGAAAATGCGTACAGAAGGGTTGTTTATATCATCATGAATTAATCAAAGATCTCTGTACAGAAAATAAACTTTAGGACGTATTATTTACCCTGTCAATACTCCTGACGCCCTTCTACGCAAATTATTTTTATGCTTTTTAAAAAATTAAATAAACTAGTATATAATCTAAAATTAAACATTTAAATTATCTTTTAAGGTGCGTGCCAATGTAATAGTCAATCAAACTTAAGCAAAATAGTCAAAAAAAAGTCTTGTAAAGGGCTAAAATAAACGATTTTGTCGGCAATCTCATTTATTATATGTTCAATTGAAACAGAAAATTGCAAAATCTACTTAAGGATTTTTTTGAATTTTTAAATTTGGCATAGATATTCTAAAAGTATGTAATGGCACCTTTGATATAAGCTCATATCATATCGAACCTATATTCGCCCTTTAAGGCTCAAAAATAGTTGTTGAACGGTAATATTCATTAAATAAATATGTGTATTTCTTATTGAAAAGAACTACCTATAGACAATTTTTTAAAGTTAACTTAAATTTTTATCGTTCTATTACTGTTTTTAACTTAAAATTCACAAACTTTACGGATTTTTAGCGCAACCTACTCCTCCCTTTATCATTAATTAAAATTACATAACCTAGTAATCAAATCTGTCATTATTGAGATATTTGGTACATACTTAAATATTTAAAAGCTCCTTAATTGACTTGCAGGTACCTGTTACCAGTTCTGGAGATCTTCTGGCAGGATTCTCTCAACCTGACATCACTCAACCCAGCAATAATGGTACTAGCGACGGTAAGGAAAACTACAGGGTGTTTTTTTTTTAATGGAACAAAAGTATTGCTTAATATAACCCACTTGCCATTGACAGAAGTTAATAATCTATATCTTAAATTCTTCATTGGGTTGGGGAGTTTTGTGTAAGAAAAAAATATTTGGCGATTTTCAACAAATTATGCATTAAAAACCGGTTTTTCCAAAATACCTATTTTTGGACGATTTTTGGATTGTGACCAATTTAAAGAGTGTGCAAAAATGCGTACATTTTTTAAAATCAAATTGTGCAGCTTTTGTTAATAGTAGAAAAATGTTACGCATACCGTTAGAATCTTCATAAACTCTAGTTTTTGGAAATACTTGTATCATATTCATGTTATTTGTAGTATAGAAGCTAAGTTGGAAAATGTAAGAAAGGATGAAAAGTTTTAAGTAAGTTGGGACATTTTACCACCTAGCTCCTAAACTATACGTAGCACATGAATAGTTCTTAAACACCCAAAAACTAGAGTTTATGACGATTCTAACGATATGCATAACATTTTTCTACTATTAACACAAGCCGCGCAATTTGAATTTTAAAAATGAACGCATTTTTGCACACTCTTCAAATTGGTCATAATCCAAAAATCGTCCAAAAATAAGTACTTTGGAAAAACCGGTTTTTAAGGCATACTTTGTTGAAAATCGCTACATATTTTTTTCTTACACAAAACTCCCCAACCAAATGAAGAATTTAAGATATAGATTATTAATTTCTGTCAATGGCAAGTGGGTTATATTAAGCAATACTTTTGTTCCATTAAAAAAAAACACCCTGTAGTTTATAAGTCTAAATTATGTAATAGCCTTAAACCATGACCTGTGTGAAGCTTCCCTAAACTGGAGTATTCAATCGGTTCAGTAGTTATTGAAATCATAAGGCTCAGAAAAAATCTTACTACTTTAGGTATATGATAGAATAACACACATTTAGGAATCAATTATTCGACTGCCATGATGTATTTGTGAAAAGTCAGACACATTTCAAAGTTCTATCACAAAAGATTTATTTTCAAGTCTGATTACATTCAAAACTACCTCATAAATGTTTTTATAATCATTTAACAGGGTAAGATAATTCATTAAATCAAGTTCAAGTGCATTGTGTGTGACTACCCATTAAAGCTAAATATGAACTTGTAGGTTTTGACTTCCTGAGTGGTTTGAATGCACCAGCTACAACTCCAAGCACATCTATACCCGCTGGACCAACCATACCTGGGGGATTTGCTGATCTGTTGGGCACTTCTACCACAAGTTCAGGTGAGTAGCAGTTGAAGCCCCCCCCCCCCCCCCAAGAAAATATCTTAAATCTACCGCAGGTCCAGGAGAGGAAATACCTGAAGAGTAGAGCCCAATCGGTTTCGTGGTTACCTAGATCTTAAGCTTCAGACAAAAAACTCATATTACTTTATATTATTGGATAGTGATACTCTTTTGTAGGATCTGTCCCATTGATGCAGACAGATGGATCCATGGCTAGCCGCCCCGCCCCTTCTCTTCTTGATCTGAAACCAGCCCCGCCCATCCCATCACAGGCGAATAAAGGTTCTTTTTCCTTCTTCAAATCATGTTTAAAAAGTACATAAGCTATCAGGAAATCATTATATCATATATTATTGTTAATAAATAATTTCATATTAAATATTCTTCATTTTATACTTATTTCTGAAGGAATGTCAAGCGATCCATTTGCTGATCTATCCTCCATTAGCGCATCCTTATCCAACCAGAACCTCCTTAATCCGACTCCACCAATGGGAATGGGTTCTCAGGGAATGGCGGCAGGCAAAGCACCAATGGGAGTCCCTTCACCCGGTATGGCGGCAAATCTCGGTCAAATGGGAATGGGAGGCAGTAAACCAACAGCTGCTGGTGGTGGAGCAAGTAATCTACTTGGAGGTAAACCTGTATTTATTATCATAGAGGAGTTAACTTATCCTTACCCGCAGTTTAAAAAGTTTTAAAAAGAAAAAAAATAATTCTTTGGTGGGGCATTTTTTTAGAGCGATTTCTATTGGGATGGTGGTGTTACCCTTCCCCAAAATAGTTACAAATCTTCCCATGACCCATGAGAAGTTATATTGTAGAGAACACTCAGTACAGACAGACACACATACAAACATCCTGTTACTTTTATTTTAGGATAGGATAGTCATGGTTATGTAGGGATAGAATTTTAAAAAATGGGTTGATTAAGTATAATGAAAACGTTATTTTTTCTTTAGATTTTGATCTGTTTGGTACTACAACCACAGCAGGAGTTAATAACAATGCTGGAGGTGGAGGTATGGGAGGTGGTAACAACAACAACATGATGTTCAATAGATCTGCTAGCCCTAATAGTATGGCTGGTGGCCCCGCAAGGTTAGAATTACATAGATATGTATAAATATTTGTAACTAGATTTTGATTTTTAAAATAAACTACCTAGGTATCAAAAATGATATTGGAAAAAAGGTTTAATAAATCAAGGAGGTATGAGTTATAACTATAAGAAATGTGTAATTTTTACTAAAGTAGATAATATTATAATTGATATACAACCCTTTTTTCTCCAAATATTTAATTGCAACCTAATGTATAATTATAAACACAAGATTGTTAGGGAATAGATAATTGACTTAATCTTATTTTGAAGCAAAAAATGGGTAACTAGAACTGTGACTCTTAGTTTAGTGTGAATAACTGATAAATAATATAATTTTTTAGTAGTGAAGCTACTCTATAAATCACTTTTTATGTCCGTCAGACAGTCGGTCTGCCCGTAACGCTATGGGGTAAATATGATTTTCTCAGCTAATATTGAAGATAGACGGCTGATTTTTTTGTGAAAATTTTCTGTACCAATATTCATCTAGTATGTAATTTACTTTATCCGTCGGTCTGTCCGTCAAGCTATAAATTTTAAATGTTAAAAAACATGATTTTAACAAAACCTCTATAAATCTTCTTTTTCACTTTTTTTGTGCTTCGATACTTATGGATGTTGTCATCCTTGTTGTTATTAGAAAGAGGTAACTTTTAAAAACTTCAGGACTGGAATGAAAACGAGCACATCTGCCAACAACCTGCAACAACCATCCACAGCCCAACCCAACTACAGCAGATCTTTCTTTACACCACAACAGGTTGGATAAGTAGATAGCTTCCCTGTAAAGGAGAACCAGATCGGTATATGGAGAGATCGATTTCTATTGATAATAAGGCGATGGTTGTTGACTAGGGTTCATTTGAATTAGAAAGACGAATTCAGGTTGAGGAGTTACCAAAATTTTTTTGTACCGACAGATAGACATAGACCCTACTTTAATCAAGGATTAATGTTTATTTTCTCAAAGCATTTTGATTTTGATTTTTAAGTATGAAAGTAATTGTCTTACTTTTATTCTGTCGATCATATCAAAGAAGGGGAAGGGGGCTAAAGTCTATAAATTACTCTTTCTATAACCACGGTTTCTTATTCGTTGTTTCAAAATCTTTGGGTACTTACGCCTATTGAATATTTATTCATTTTTCTCGAAAGTATTAATGATGATTTTCAACCAATAATTTTAACATACAGAAGGGGTAATTTAATGTATCATCATTTGGAATTTACGTCAATTTATAGCCAATTGTTAAATCCCATTATATTCCTGTATTAAATCAATTAATCTTTATTTTTAAAAGGAAGCTGCGAATTCTAATGGCGGAGTGAAGCCTAAGGTTGCACAGAATGCGTTTGATGACATTCTTGGAGATTTTAAACCATCCTCAAGGTAATTTTCTTAAATAATTTTTGTATTATATAAAATTATCTCATTCTTTTTTGTACTGTTTATTCCCAGGAAGATAAGGCACAATGCTATATAATTCTTGTAGATGCTGACAATTTTAGGAATATCCATTCTATTAGCGAAGCTACTGTATAAGTGATATTGTCTGTACTTGCGCTACTGTCTGTGTGTGTGTAAAAGATTAGTTTCTTAGCGATCAAAATGCTACTTTGTTTTCTTTTTGAAATCCTTGAGTATGTATTTGCAACACTCGCGGCTGTTTTATTTATTTTGAAGTTGATGCTTACTGTTTTCTCATTGAATTAAGGGGAGGGGGGGGGGGGGTGTTGTGCAAATTTTTGTCACAAACCTTAAGCACAAAGGAACTCAACAAGAAGAAAAGAAAGTTTCAAGTGCAAATGTGAAGGAAATTTCTTGGAATTAAAAAAGATTTAAAAATTCAAAATTGTCTAGTTTCACGAGATAAAGCAAATGAAAATTCAGCGGGAAACGGCGGTATTTAATTGATATTTTAAATACTTTTTTAGGGACAACAATCAAAACAAAACTATGGGCCAGCTCAAGAAAGCAGAAGTTGCCAAGGTAATAGATATAGCATTTCTAGATGATTAATACTTATATTGATCCAATAGGAACATAGCGTAGGAACAATTCGAATTAATTGATGATTAGAAATTGAACGAAAAAAACAGTTATTTGTTATCCAAATAGTAATTATTTAGAAATAATCTTTGCTTTCTAATTAGGCCGGATTATTGTGTATTAGGATATATAAGTTGGAAGGAATTTTAATGTTAGGGGGATATTTGAAAACTGCATCAAGATTTAAGGATTTTTTATAAAATTCGTTTTTTGTATAATTCTTTATCTAAAAGCGGAAATATATTTAAGTTAATTAATTTTGACATCTGTGATTGGTGGATTGAAAACTATCTTCGCTCTGATTGGAGAAGCTTAAGTGTCGCACACCATTCAACCAATTAGAGCGCAGGTAGTTTCTAATCCACCTATCCTATTGGTCAAAATTAATTAACTTAAATTGTATTTCCGCTTTTAGATCAGGGTTGGCATAAAAAACCCAAGTTGGGTTTTATTGGGTTTTTTAACTCAAAAAACCCGGATTTAAAAAAAAAATGTACCTCTTGTCGATAATGTTAACTCTATTTTGACTCATAAGGAGTACTATTTTGAAACAAATAATAGAAATTATAAAAAACATTTTATTTTAAATATTGTATAACTGCATTTTAACTGCTTATCTTTATATATAAGTTACGGAATGTCTGTCTATATGTACCAAAATAACTCCCTAACCACTGCACTGAACCGATATGGTTCTCAATTACAATTAGCTTCTCACGGGTCCGTTGAAGATTTTTAACTACTTTTTTTTTTTTTGGGGGGGGGGGGCAGATTTCTCTTAGAAGATTTGTGGTGCCCTCTCCCAAAATTGGAATAAACCTTCCCTGGACCTATGAAAAGCTACCCTGTACAGGAGAACCATACCGATTCAGTGGTTAGCGAGATCCTATGGTACAGACAAACATCCTGTTACTTTATAAAAATGATTTAACCTTATATCTTAAAATTCCTAGGTAATAATCTTTGGAAAACAATAAACCCCAAAAAAACCGATTTTATTAATAAAACCCAATGGGTTGGGTTATTTTTAAAAAAACCCGGGTTTTTACCAACCCTGTTTTAGATACCTAAAGAAATATACAAAAAACGAATTTTATAAAAAAAAAATCCTTAAATTTGATGCAGATTTCAAATCTCCCCCTAACATTAAAATTCCTTCCAACTTATATATCCTATTGTGTATGCTTGACCATCTATGGTAATAAATGTATTGTTAGGTGCTGAGTCCCGAGGAGATGAAAATCCAAGAATGGACAGAAGGAAAAGAAAAGAATATCAGAACTCTATTGTCCTCGCTCCATAAGATTACCTGGGAAGGAGCTAGGTAAGATTAGTTTTTCCAGTATGGCTTCAAAACCGATTAATAGCCGCTGGATTAGAACTCGATCACAGCCACACTGAAAAATCATAAATAATACGTATTATATCCTGTTTTCTACAGAATTATGCCTTCTGTATATCAGGGGTGTATATTCTGCACAAGATTTATTTTTTTCCCCTGCTACAAATTTTTTTATTTTTCTTCCCCCCCCTATTTTTTTCTCACCAAGTAGGGGGAAAATGGAAAAATATTTAAAGAACTCTATATTTTATTTATTTTATCCCTCCTACCACACATTTAAAAAAGTTTTTTCACCAAGGAGGGGATGGAAATGTTTTCAGTTTTCTTAATTTTTACATTTTTTTTCCCTCCAACCACTTATTTTTTATTCCCCCCCCCCCCCCCTGAGCAGGGGATCCCATGTAGAATATACACCCCTGCTGTATATTTAAATTGAAATAGCTAAGAAAATAAAACAATCTTAAGTTTTTAAGCCAATGAATGATAGAACGTGTAGATAAACCTTCTGGTACCAGTTGTAAAATACAATCTAATTTCCCTTGTTCCCTTGAAAAAGCTAGGTAGTTATCTTATCTCTTTAATGCCATTACATTTTAATGTTAATGCGCAAGGTAATCCATAGTTAGCTTTTTACATCCTCACCTCATGAAAATTTATTTTAGATGGCAGGAGTGTAATATGAGCCAGTTGGTTTCTGCCAATGATGTCAAGAAAATGTACAGGTATAAAAATATAAACAATAAATTTGAGGGGGGGGGGGGGGGGGAAGGAAGTACATTGTGTCTATTAGAAACCTTTAAATAAAATTAAAAAATATGAAACAAGTAGGAATAAAAAAAGCCTTAAACCATCCCAAGGCTTAAATCTTAATGAAATAGCCTTAACCCACCGCAGGACCAATGTGTATATTACGTAATAGGTGAACTCAATCAGGCGTGATGTGATGCCCCCCCCCCCTCTAAGTTTTTTTTTATAGTGGGAGGGGCGTCTTTGAGCTACATAACCTAAAGAGTAGAGCCCAGTCTGTTCAGTGGATACAGAGATCTCAGATGGTCGGACAGGCAATGTTTTAGGTACTTTGTATTATATATTGTAGGATAATTAATAATTTTCAGGAAAGCCTGTTTAGCAGTACATCCAGACAAACAAATGGACACACCAAATGAAAACCTTTCAAAATTGATATTTATGGAACTCAATGAGGTAATAGTTTTTTTTTTCAGTATGAAATCGTATTTTAGAAAATTTTAGTTACTTAAATAATAAATATGAAGATAAAAATCATAAAATTAACACCAGTTTTGTTAAAATTATCCTCCTCAAAAATAATTTAAAAGATCCAATGTAAAGAAGAACCATAACGGTTCAGCTATTTGCAAGATCCTTTTAAACAACAGACAGTTAGACATCGTGTTACTTTTATATAAAGATGCCAGCGGTTACGCCCCTAAAAGCCTCTACTAGGGGATAAAAAAGGGAAAAAAATTCTTCGGTTGGGCATTTATTCTAGGGGTGGTTTCTCTTGAGAGGGTCGTTGTTTTTTCCCCAAAACCAGTTATAAATCTTTCGTGGACCTATGAGAAGACTTGCTGTAAAGGAGAACCATATCGGTTCAGCGGTAAGTGAGAACCTTCGCTACAGACAAAAAAAGCTATTACTTAATATAATAAGATATTATTTTTTAGGCCTGGACTGAATTTGAGAATGATCCCAGACAACAGAATTTATTTGGTTAATCAGCTGAGTTACAGCTTATTTTTAGCGCATTTTTTGTTTATTGTCAGCTTTTCAAAACAAATATAGCTGAATGTGATAAAATAATATTAATACTATTATTATTTTGATATTTATAGTTTAGTTTTAAGTTGCACATAATAAGTGTTGATACTTTTTTTCTTAAAAAATATCTGACTTGAAAAAAACCTAATATTGTAAAAGTAAATTTGTAATATATTTTTATAGTTGTATATAAACAGTGATTTTCTAGGACGAAAAGTACAAAAAAAATGACTTTAAATGCGTCCTCTTATTTCAATATGATTTAATTTGACTTCTAGCTGCTATTTAAACTGCCGGCCTTCTAAGATTAAATAATAGCAGCAATTTCATTCTTAAAATTTTTTGACAAACATAATAATAAAAAAATAATGAATAAATATTTTTAGGTATAAATAATTACCAAATTAAAAAATTAGTTAATTGTATTTTAAGAGACTTTGTAATATGTATTTTCTTAAATGTGATAAAATGATCAGAATTTCAAATGATTTAACTCACTGATAATTATATAATATGTAATCAAAAAATTCATAATCATTTATAATCTCTAATTTTAAAGTCATTCAGCTTTAATTTAATCCCTTATTTCAACATATTTTATTAAACTATTATTATTAATTTTCATCTTAATTATCTTTCTTATATGTGAGCATTTTTTTTAGGGCGCTTCGCGCACCTTGCTGAAAGGGGTCGGAAGTATCACTATTATAACCATAAAACAATAAAAGCACTTGTGTTTTGAAATTTGCGAAGAAATGGTGGCGGAACCGCTGAAGACTGCTATTATTTCCCGTCGTTTTTGGTGTAAGTGAGAGCTCAGGATGTGTTGGTTTTTAAAAGTGATATATATCCCCCCCCCCCTTTTTTTAACTACGTCCTTGATTGTAACCTGTATTTTGTTTAACATAGATGTGATCTTATCCATATGCGATTAACAATTATGAAAAAAAATGTGCATTTTTCTACTTGTAAGACCAGAAGAACATATAATTTATTATGATTAGTAATATGGTGAAAATTTCAGATTAGGTGTAAAAAAATGCTTTGAGATTTTCTGAATTTTATGGTTAAAAATTGATTCTAATATAAAAGAAAGTGAATGTCCTAAAGTGATGCAAAAATGTCAACTACAGTGAGACAAAGAAAAGTTGCCCTTCTTGGTTACAGGTTATGCTTGTTAATTCTTCTTGTAATAATGGGATATTTTGACATGAGAAAAATTGTCGTCAATTTAGGTTGTTAACGTGGAACTCGTTTATTGAGCTGTTCTTTTATTTAGTAAGGGAGAGGATGGGGTAAATGGGATGGATGTGGGGTATAGTTATTTTAGCCCGCTGTAAGTTTCACTTCATCACATGAATATCTAGTGTAACATCCAAGTATAATATATCCATTCTGTAATATATAGGTAATATGTTATTTCATTGGGTTTTAAAATTTTCATTCACCATTCCAGTGGCAGTTGGCCTTTATCTTATTTATTGGTCTGTTTATTACACTAGTCCCCAAAGTTTTATAACAACCGTTTCTAATTATTTAACTTACCAACTTTGGGGACTTCTATAGAATTTTGATTTCTTGATTCATTTATTTGAGTGTCCAAACGTTCCAATCACAAATTGTAATCCACAGAAGAGGTAAATTTGTGTATTATCATTGGTGATGTAAATCAATTTATCGGCCATTATTCAAGAACATATTCACTCATTCGTTGGCTTAAAAATTAATTTAATCTTGATTCGTTCTTACAAACAAGCAATGCATAGAAATAGCAATTTTGTTTATCATCATTGGGGATGGATATGTTCCCAAATGTTTCATCCCTTAACTTACACGAGAATAGTTATTTCTCGCATCGTATTATAAACGGCTTTCCGCGGATATAGAATGTACAATTAAAAGATTAAAACTAGTTTTTTAGCCCCGAGATGCCGAAGGCACCGGCTAAAAAAACTGGTTTCAATCTTTTGATTGTACATTTTTATATTCGTAGAAAGCTGGATATAATACGATGCTAGACATAGATTTTTCGTCTGGATGAGAACCGGTTCCTATCCACCGGATTCGAATGAATACGAGAAAACTTTTTAAATTGTCTATATTTATAGATCTGTTGGAAAGTCTTCACTGGCTATACAATTCGTGCAGGTATTGTATTTAAATCTTGTAGTGATACCAACTATTTTATTCAAAGCTTTTCTACATTTGAGGGCGGACTGTCCTTACGTTTGAAAGTGATAGCTTTGATAGTTAATTTTGGTATGTTAGAACCGTCCTATTGATTTCAAACTTGCATACCTATTGATAATAATGATAAATTAAAAACTAATGTTCGGAATGGCTTCGAAACCAATCCATATCCGCTGGATTAAAACCGGTTATGAGCAAAAATCTTAATAATAAATCTTAAAATTATTCATTTTATTTTACTATCCGCGGAAAGCTGTTTATAATACGATGCGAAAAAATTATTACCTAATTTTTATGCTGGATTTATTTTAATGCCTGGATTTATTTTTACTTCAGGGCCAGTTTGTAGATTCGTATGATCCCACTATTGAGAATACATTCAACAAGAATATCAAACTTAGAAATCAGGTAAAGATCTTGGGAACGGAAAGGCTAAGATTTCAAGATGATTAACATTTATGAATAGTATTGATAATAAGTATGTTCTTATTTATTCTCTTATTCGTTGAAGCAAAAACTTTGGGAACCTTTGTTTAATCTCGATTGGTTCAAACTAGGTAGCAGAATCTAAAATTTTCCCTCATCAATTTTATTTTATAGATGGTTTTGTTTATGATAATTGGAGGTGTACATCAATCTATCATCCATTTGATTTTCACGAGGGATCTTGGGGGATACGACAATGGATAATTAATAGATATACATTACCCTTACTTAAGATTAAAATTATTGGTTAATAAGTTCAGGCAACGCAAGTTTGGTACCAACCAATCAAAAGAGGACTATCCACGAACATGAGCAAGTGATTTTAAGCACCTTGCAACATTGATCCATAGTATTTTTTTTAGTGAATATACTAGGTTTATGTTAAATATTTGGTTTATCGACTAAAAAGTAATGCTTCACCATGGTTTTATATGAAAAAAACTTATAAATGTAAAGCATTTTTAGATACAATATCATCAACTGCTTTGTTGAGTTCAAAAGACAAAATAAAAGCATCAAATGCTGTAAATTGCAAAAGTATATTAAACTGTTTAAAATATTACAAGCTACCAACCCTTTTAAACATACATTTTTAATCAAAATGATAGGTTTTTGTGTCAAAGCTTTAAAACAACAGTTTGAACTCATGAAAACATTTGATGAATGTGCACCAAACTATGCTTAACATTTCAAAGTTTTTTCATATAAAACCATGGTGAAACCTAACCTTTTAGTCGATAAACCAAATAATAAACATAAACCAAGTAGGTATATTTAATTTACTAAAAAAATGTTAAGGATCAATGCTGGAAGGTGAATCACTCTTTTAAAAAGTACTTAATCAATGTTTTTTAGTCAACAATAAAGATAAGGTGGTTATAAAACTTTGGTTACTAGTGTAATTTCTAGTTCATTGTCACTTTCGTCATTGCTTATCCCTTGATATCCCTGCTTTTTTTAGGATTTTGAAATAGCAGTAGTAGACACAGCGGGTCAGGATGAATATTCTATATTTCCTACACAGTATACTGTTGGTATTCATGGGTAAGTTTATATTTCCTACACAATATACTGTTGGTATTCATGGGTAAGTTTATATTTCCTACACAGTATACTGTTGGTATTCATGGGTAAGTTTATATTTCCTACACAGTATACTGTTGGTATTCATGGGTAAGTTTATATTTCCTACACAGTATACTGTTGGTATTCATGGGTAAGTTTATATTTCCTACACAGTATACTGTTGGTATTCATGGGTAAGTTTATATTTCCTACACAATATACTGTTGGTATTCATGGGTAAGTTTATATTTCCTACACAATATACTGTTGGTATTCATGGGTAAGTTTATATTTCCTACACAGTATACTGTTGGTATTCATGGGTAAGTTTATATTTCCTACACAGTATACTGTTGGTATTCATGGGTAAGTTTATATTTCCTACACAGTATACTGTTGGTATTCATGGGTAAGTTTATATTTCCTACACAATATACTGTTGGTATTCATGGGTAAGTTTATATTTCCTACACAGTATACTGTTGGTATTCATGGGTAAGTTTATATTTCCATGTTAACATTATGTATGATTTGGTCCAGTCCGACTAAATGTACCAAAATCTTTGTATGGCGTTTTAAATTTTTATTTAATTTTAAAATCCAAATCTTTTTTTCTTCTATGAGTTTTATAAGAAGTTTCTTACCCCCTAACAAAAAGAAAATAATAAAAATTTTCTAAGTATATTATTAATATAGGTACTTTTGGGGGGAAGGGGTTGATTTTTATTTTCTGTTGTGAGGGTAACAGTTCAAAACTTTAAGCTTCCTTGTAAATAAAAATATATATCGACATCTTACAAGACATCCTGCATCTTTGGTGCATGGACTTATATTTTTAGTTTATGTTGGACGGATTTTATTATCTGTTTTGTTTAGGTACGTTCTTGTTTACTCGATTGAGAGTTCAAAAAGCTTTGAAATAGTCCAGCTCATCTATGAAAAGGAATTCACTGCTTTTAATACATCTTGGGGGAAATAGTCGTTTATAGAACGCTTTGTTTAGTTCACAAAGTGCTATGAATTAATCTTTCAACGTTATTATATCATAAATCTTTAAACTTAAGAATAATTTTTAACAGCCAATAAATACCCAGTTTTAAACAGGGAGAAATACATCGTGCTTTCAGTATTATCATTGTTGAGTTTGGTCTGCATACTAAATACAGCAGCATTATGTTTGCTAGTCCCCAACGCCTTTAAAATTAGCCAAAATATGAAAAGTTGCATTAGTTCTAGTACCCAACGCCCCAATGTCAAGGAAATAAATTTTAGTTTTACTGTCCCATTTCTAAATGCCTGACAAAAAGCATGAATACAAAAAAAATGCGCAGATTATGGACATGATTGGTGATCCAAACATTGCCCTGGTCCTGGTGGGAAATAAGTCTGATCTACAACAGAATGAAAGAGAGGTGTCCAGAGAGCAGGTAGGTTTTGTGTGTTTTTTTTTTCCAGAGTATGGCTTCCAATCCAATTAGAACCATTTTTGACTCTGAGCCATACTGAAAAATCATATTGACAATTTTCCACGAAAAAAATGAATCCAATTTTTATAGGCCCGGGCCTTCGGCGCCTAAGGCCCATTAGAACAGAAATTGTTCCATTAGTATTTCAATTTACTATACTCAGATAAATGTCTTTTGTCCCATTGGACCCTTTGTAAAGTGAGTTTGTTTAATTTATTTAGGTCTTTTGTCCATTACTCATTAGGCAGGGAGGGAGGGGATATTGGGCTATTTTTACATATGTCCCAAAAGTTTTCAAATAACGTTTTCTTATTCGTTGGTGAACAACTTTGGGAATTTTTATTGAATTTTGATTGGTTGGTTCATTAAGTTAATTGTCCATACGTTTCAACCAGTAAATGTAGTGTACAAGCGGGGTAAAATTTTGTTTCATCATCAAAGGAAAGGTAGGTTGCGGGTAAAATCCGTAAAGGTTGTGTGTTTTAAGTTAAAAACAGTAGTAGAACGGTAAAAATTTATACCTATTAACTTTTTAAAAAAATTGTTGTCTATAGATAGTTCTTTTCAATAAAAAATACACATATTTTGTTAATATTATCGTTCTAATACTATTTTTAAGCCTTAAAACACACACTTTTACGGATTTTACCCACAATCTACTTTTCCCTTTATCCTCTATTGTCTTATAATTCAAGACCTCTGATTTCATCCTAGTAATAGATAGATTTGTACAAATATTGTTTTTTTTTAGGGTGAAAAGCTAGCCAAAGAAATGAATGCTGTATTTTTGGAGACTTCAGCAAAGGATAATATTTGTGTCAATGATTTATTTGAGGTAGGTCTAGTATTTTGAGGATTTTACTTTTGTTTTAGAAGATTTTTATTTTCATAGCTTTTCTGCAATATCAATATTAAAATTATCTCATTGGATCTCAAATGGAAAAATAAAGGGGAAGAAAAAGATAATTTGACCTTTTACTCTGCCATGCTCATGCTCATGCTCTATGCTTTTCAGAGATGTGTGTCCCAGATAGAGAAAGCTCTTGGCAACATGGATGAAGGAAATCCTGATAAAAAGTGTTCAATCATGTAAATCATATAGTCATCATGGTTTAACTGTTGTAATCATGATATTATCACTTATGGTTTAATTATTTAACTCATTGTTAATTATTGTAATCATGAGTTTATCACTGTAATCATGATTTAATTATTGTAATCATGTACTTTGTACTACATGTACAACAAAAGAATTGTACATGCTGTTCTTTAATGTAAGTAAAATATTTTGACATATAACCCATAGAGACCAATTAAGAATCAAACTAGACCTATTTTATAAGTACTTTATAAAAAAAATAAGACACACAACTTAAAATAGGAAAATATATAGGTAAATACAAAATTGTTAGAAATGATAGTTTCTGAGTAAAAAAAATTGAGGGCAAATATGCTCAGATATAAGAAATAAGAATCATCATAATTTGTGTGATAGTATCTCCTAGGAGACAATAAATTTGAAAGGCGGTCTAGTTAGGTAAGTTCCTATTTTGTTTGTTTTTGATAATATGTCGAAATGTTTTGATTGCATTCAAGAACAGCGTTGTAGAGGAGGGGAAGATATTAATCCGAGTGCACTTAAACATTATCAATCATGTGGTATCATTTAATCATACCTGGTATGTCAAATCATTTAATCAAACCATGTATGGTTATTAATCATATGGAATCATACCTTATATGTTTATAGGTATGATTATAACTCCTATTATATCATGTTATCATAATTGGGATGATTATCAATCATGATTGTAATTAATATGAAATCATGTAATCACAACAATGATGCTTAATGCTCATATAAAATCATGTAATCATACCTGGTATAATTATTGATCATATGAAATCATGTATTCTTATCAGATATGGAATAATATAAATTATGATTATCAATCATGAAATACATAGGATGATATTCACTCATATAAAATCATGTTATCATACCTAGAATCATATCCCAATATTAAATTAAGGGATAATCATAGAGAAATATGCTACATTAAATTAAATACAATTAAACACACAATACATAAAATTAATGTTCACAATACACTGCAGACATTTATTTATTTTTATTCAAGTTATAACAAATATAAACCTACAATTTACCAGCTTTACTTATATACTTTTTTCTCTAAGGGTTTACTTAAAGCAGACATTACTATATTATGAGGTAAGGGGGAAGGGTGGGGATTACATACCAATTTGTCAAACCTACACAGGATCATAGACAATTTTAATAGGGATCTAAAGGGATAATACAATGATGAAAACAAAATAATCCCCTAGGTAGAATAATATTATTGGTTAAAAGGTTGCAAACTGATAGTCAGTAAAGATTTAATAAAAGTTACTTTAGTTTTTTACAGGGGTGTATATTCTGCACAAGATTTATTTTTTTTCCTCGGCTAAAATTTTTTTTATTTTCCCCTCCCCCCTAGTTTTTTCTCACCAAGTAGGGGGGAAAATGGAAAAATATTTAAAGAACTCCATATTTTATTTATTTTATCCCTCCTACCACTCATTTTTTTAGTTTTTTACACCAAGGAGGGGGGGAAATGGTAAAATGTTTTCAGTTTTCTTAATTTTTACTTTTTTTTCCCTCCAACCACTTATTTTTTATTTCCCCCCCCCCCTTGAGCCGGGGATCCCATGTAGAATATACACCCCTGGTTTTTTAGCAAATAAATGAGATAGCATCTTAAAAACTTTGGGTACCAGTATAACTAATAACTACAACTCAAAAATTAAAATTTTGAAAATTTAATTTAAATTAAATTAAATGTTTAAAGTTAAGTGTAAATTATATGGGCCACATATTCATACATAAAACATACAAGACAAATTACAGTATCAGTAAAATCAACATTTAATAGCTTATTTATTCATTTTATCATATTTATCTTTAATTGTTCACAAAACCATAATCTAGGCTTCAAATATAAAATAGAATCTTAATCAATAATGAAATAGACATAATTTTAGCTTTATACAAATATAAATTAGTTTAGTTTTAATGAAAATATCAATATCAAAGGCTGAAGATGTTATTAAAGATTTTATTTGTAATTCTTTTTTCATCTGATACCCTGGAATTATTCGAATGAATTATTAATCTTAATATTATATGAATAAAAACGTCAGTAATATTTTTCTCAACCTACAAGAATTTCTTTGATAAAAACCAGCGGATAAGATCAGTAACTGTAAGTGGCAAGGAAATCAAATAGGCGGCAGGTTTTGGCTTTTATCAATTATTACTTGATTTGACAAAATTAAATTAGAACTTATTTATTTTAAAGTTAGCTTAACTCTATATGTTCGAAAATCAATATTTTTAAAAGAAAAGTCAAAGATAATATTTGAGGTACATTCAATTCTAATCAAGGGGAGATTTTTTAAAACCATTTCGTAACCAATGCTGTAATAGCACTTAGATTTTGAATATTGTTATTTCTATCATCTTGGAGATACCTTAATGGGTTACTAAATAGACCTGCTCAGATAACCACATGGCAATGTTCATAACAAAAAATTTAATTTAAAATTTAACAGATTACGGGATTGTTTAATGAAGCCTCCTCTTCCACTCATATAGGTTAATTTCATCAAATGGCTTGCTAAAGCTTAACACATCTTATCTATACATTCACTTTTATAGCCTTTTTTAAAATACCTAATTATTAAACAAAACAAAAAACCTCTTTTTTTGCCAAAAATGATAATTAAACAACTATGTACAATAAAGTTTTATTTAATAATAACCATAATTAATTAACAATACAGAGAACACAAGTAATTAATAGTAATTATGGTACTTAATTGGTACAAATAATATTATAATCTAACGATGTATTACCAACAAATGTATGTATAATTGAACCAAAACCAAGTAAGAATTAGATCTGTAACACAAAATTGGAGGTGAAATAAAAAGGTGTTATCAAACAGAATATTTTTCATATCATTTCATATTTTTTTCGTCATGTTTAAAATTCCTAGTTTATTTTGCCTCCGTTTTTTTATTATTATTATTATGTAATATTATGTATTTTTGTGGTGGCTTTCAATCTAGATTTCAGTTGTACAAAATCTTGTATTTCTTTGGTTATAAATCATTTAAATATTAATAGAAAATTCTTAATATATTATTAATACTTTTCTGTTAACACAAGATATTAGTGTTTCTACATAACATGCCGTTTTTCTTCAAAAAAAAAGCGGATCATTTTTTTTGCATTATTCTGTAAAGTGGGTGTTGGATTGTAGTCAAATGCCTTTATTAAGTCAAAGTATTCCTAATTGTAACCAAATGTATATAAATGAAATGGTACATAATTAAGAACAGTTTGTATTAAAAAGAGCATTAGACTACAACCCAACATTACAGAATTACGAGAAAAAAATGACCCTATATATAGCTCAAATGTGCTAAATCCACAAAAATAGATTTAAAGTTGTTCTGTACAAACACTAACAACATTATGGTTGTCTAAATTGTTCGAGTAAACCAATTTTGTCGCATATGTTTTAACCACAACCACCATTTAGTGAGAACTAACTAAAATATCGTCGTTAATTTCAGAAATATCGTCTTTGATTACCAAAATATCGTTGTAAAGTTAAAATGGCGTCGCCAGGTGGTTATATAGACAACACGGCAGCATTTCAAGACTTTAATTTAGATGACAACACAAATAAAATTAAGAATCCGTTTGTGACAATTTTTCATCTGTTTTTCAAGTTGTGCGCACTTGTAGGTAATAATTTTGAATTAGTGTTTGTAATTGTGTGTACATGTCTGTCTATTCTTACATATGACTCTGTAACTGCTCTCTATTCGGTTCTCTCTCTAGTATAAATACATAATTGCCTCCTACTCTTCCTTACTATCTCGATGTCTTGGTTACAAAAGTATAAAGTAGTACCTAGTAGGCATTTTTGGTGAAGCGAAAGATCTTGCTAACCGCCTAACTGATATGGTTTTCCTTTACAGCAAAGCTTCTGATAGGTTCAAAAACGTTTTTACTATTATTGGGCAGGCTATCTCCACTCTCTTAAGAGAAAATACCCTCCACCCAAACTTTCCCATAAGTATCCCTAGAGGCCTCTAGAAGGGTACCCGCTAGTATTAGTGTGTGTGTGTGTAGCCATTGTTTCATGTACCTAAGTAGTCATGGAAAAGGACGAGACACTTTTGTATAGCCACTAGGGCTTTCAAGCTCCACGCTCAAGTATAGTATTAGTAAAGTTATTGTACTCCAACTTTAAGTAAAGTTAACTTTACACTAAGTCTCGACAATGATCATTTTAAGAAAATTTGAAGGCAAAAAAAGATATATTTTCTAATCCTAAAAAAAGTACCTATTTATGTTTATTTCAGTGTACATCCTGTGTGGATTTTTTAGTGATAGCTTTATAAGTTCCTTTGTAACAATTACTCTTCTCCTTTCCCTGGACTTCTGGACGGTCAAGAACATCACTGGACGTATTATGGTTGGTCTCAGGTCAGTAAAAACTACCAGAGCCGAATTTCAGCCAATCACAGCGCGGCATTTCATAAAATGCTGTGCTCTCATAGGTGGAAAGTTGGCTCACCCCGATCTGGCTCACCACTAAAATGATTTAAAGATCCAGCTCAGGAGTCTACAGGGATTAGACAATGGCCGATAAATTGATGTACAACCCCTATGATGATAAACAAAATTAGCAATTCTGTTTATTATAATTAGTTGTTGAAACGTTTGATCATCAACTTAATAAACCAAACAATCAAAATTCACTGAAGTTCTCAAAGTTGTTATGCCAATTAATAAGAAAACGTCATTATAAAGCTTTGGGGACTAGTGTGATAAATAGCCCATTTACCCCTCGCTCTCTGTTAGCAACTACACAACAGGGCCGCGAAAGTGTCACCTTTTATAAAAATCTTTTAAAAAAAATAGAATATTGCATAATAGTTATTTCTCGCATCGTATTATAAACGGCTTTTCGCGGATATAGAATGTACAATTATAAAATTAAAACTAGTTTTAATCTTATGATTGTACATTTTTATATTCGTAGAAAACTGGATATAATACGATGCTAGACATAGTTTTTTCGTATGGATGAGAACCGGTTCATATCCACCGGATTCAAATGAATACGAGAAAAAGAATTACATTATTGAGAATTTCTTGGCTATTGCCTTAATTTGAAGCCGAACGTGCGAAAACCGCCATTTACCGCCGAAATTACATTTAATGTCAAAATTATTCTAAAATGTCTAAATGGGCATTTGGACTTTCTTGGATTTTAATCGAGTTTCTTCGTTTTATGAATAGCACCTAACTGTTAAAATATCTCCATGCCAAGTTTGAAATGGATAAGACAATTTGAACATGCCTAAATTAATGATAAGAGCTTTCCGTTACGGATGGACGGATCGAACCTAAATGTAGTAAAGCTTCACTATAACTTTTACATGATTTTGTAGATGGTGGAACTACATCAATGACGATGGTAAATCAGTTTGGGTATTTGAAGCCCGTAAACCTGATCAACATCATAATACGTCCACTACTGAAGTCAGGTAAATTGACAAATAGTTCAATGAGTGTTGTTAATCCTATGTATATTAACTAGTGGTTTCGCCCCCCCTAGCCTCAAGGGGCTACCAACCAAGAAAGGAGAAATTAAGGAAAGAAACTCCACATATATTTTTTTTGGGGGGGGGGGGGAAATTTTCTTTTTTTGTGTAAATGTGGCATGATATTTTTCTGTTGATTCGTCTGTATGTCAATTAAGATCTTGCAAAACTAAACTATCCAAAATTTATTCATAGTTTTTTATTTGTCATAGGGTTGTGTAAGGTTGGATGTCCCTACAGAAAGATTTGGCCCTAGGTAGAAATAAAAAAAGAAAAGATCTCAACACTTTCTTAAGCTTATAGAACAACCCATCTGAAAACTATCAAAATATTTTTTTTAAATAGGATGCTAGCAGTTAAATTAAATTTTTTTAATCTAGGATATTCTGGGCTGCGTTGGTGGCTGCACCCTTGATGTGGGTCTTGTTCTTGTTTGTGGCCATCTTCAGGTTCAACTTCTCCTGGCTGGTTCTAGTCTTTATTGGTAAGATAACAGGAATAATCATACCAAGTTTAAAAGGGGGGGGGGGCGCCTTAAAAACTTCGGGTACTTGATTGCTTTGTTCAAAATAGCAGTGTCCAAACTTTAAGCCAAATATGTGCACTCTTTTTTTTAAGTTTAAGCTTATTTGACAACTTTAGTACAAGTGTTCTTTTCTTTTTTTACATATTGACATTAAAGTTGTTTCTAACTTTTTATTATCAATCCTTTTTTTAGGTTTGACACTGAGCGGATCAAACTTACTTGGTTATCTAAGGTAAAATTTTTTTTTTTGTTTGTTCGTCCATATTTACGGGCCAATTAGAAATTAGAGATTTTCTAAGCGACTATGAAAGAAAGAGATCTGATTTTTTTATGCAGACATGTTGTAGGGATAGTGGACAATTTCTTGCCACGTCTCGCGGTCGTAGCGGTCATGCGTCATATTTGAAGGGTGACGCAAATTTCAGATCTCGTTTTTCGCTGATTTTTCTTCCTAAGATAAAAACGATGCTTGCAAGATTATTTAATTCGCTATAATATAAAGATAAATTTTTCTCAAATTGCGCAATCATGAAATTTGCGTCACCCCCCAAACCTGAAAGTGGGGAAGAGAATAAGGGAGGGGGTAGAACCGGTTATAATAATGTTTTGTTTTTTTGACATTAAATTAAACTCAACCTGTTGTAGGAATGTTCAGGGGAGGGTATGGGGTAAAGTCGTTTGGGGGGGGGGGGTTATCGTTATATTAGCCAGCTGGGAGAAAATTTTATTGGGGTATGCGAGAATTTCTCACAATGTCCACGTATTTTGAATCCATTTATAGAACTTATTTTCAGAAAATCATAACAAAACTTTACTTTATCAGATGTAAAATGGGAAAATCTGATGAAGGAGTTGGAAGTGTGTTTTCTGGTGTAGCTAATCAATACATGCAGGTAAGAAAAAATAATTTTACATCATAATCTCTAATTCATGCTTTTTTTTCTAAAATAGCAATTTTAAATACCACAAAGGGGGGGGGGGTGGTGGAGTTTGTTGTAACTACTAACATGACCTGCCAACAGTTTAATTTTTTTTGTGCTTTTCCCATCATTGGATGAGTCAATCATTACCCTTTACCGGGACCACTGATTTTTTTTTCACATTTCTTGTCGATTTAGGCGATTTGGAATTATTTTCATTACTCATACAAAATTTCAGATCGTGCCATTTAATCATTGATTCCGAGATGATTGCATTAACCCCCCCCCCCCTTCCCCCTTTATATTGATTTCGAAATATCTAAACTAACGCCCCGTCCTTGACCTTTTAGGGTGTTGATAGTTTAGGCATAAGCAGGGAGGGAGGGGACATTGGACTGTAGATTACACTGGTAACCAAAGTTTTATGACCACATTTTCTTATTCGTCGGCTTTAAATCATTAGTCGATTTTAATTGTTTAGTGCCCAAACTTTTTAACCAATAATGTTACTCTTCTTTTTCTTTTAGAAACAAATGATGTCCAACTTTATGGGAATGTTCAAGAGAGGTCCAGCCAATGCACAGGCTACAAATCTCACTGTTTAAGGGTCAATCAGACATACTTTATTTATTTAGCTCTATTATTATTTAAATATTGTACAGTAGAGAGTTTTAAAATTCCATTAAAGAGCCTCATTTTTTCGCATAATTCTGTAATGTTATGTGCAAGCTCCCAGTCAAATGCTCTTATTAGGTCAAATTGTTCTCATAATTAAGGACAGCTTGACCTAGAAAGAGCATTTGACTTGAAGCTTGCTCCTACCTTACGTAATTATGAAAAAAATTACGCTCTTGGTCATTTTTGGTTTGCTGTAGAAGCTGAATGATGTTTAATTTTTATTAGATTTTTAAAAGTAATTCTACTTAATACCTATAGCCAACTTAAAAAGGAGTAAAAAATTTAACAACTTAAAAACAATCAAGGAACAAACATCTCTAAAATGAATTGAGATATCATTAGATTTGATTCTTAGATTTGCATAGCTAGGCGTATCTAAGAGTTTTACACCTTTTTACTCATTATGGTGTAGATCATGGAGCTATTTTCAAGATTTTCTTTGTTTAATTCATGAAAAAAAAACGTTTGTAGACGCAGCAAGCAACGAAATACATATAATTTGAATCGTCCATGAATTTAAACACCCTTTTCTGTACAATGCATACTTATTTACATTATTAGGTTTATAATAATTCATTGTAATTAAAACAGCAAAAAAGCTATTTATAGTGTTAAGTTTTGTCTTTTTTGTGTTGTATCTATAAAAAAAATATATATGATTAGGTAGGTACCTAGCTTTTCATCTAAATTTAAAATTTTATTGTAACATAAAAAAATTTCAATAATTGTATTATTTGCTCATAGTGTTTTTGATTTCTATGTGTGTTGTGTTTGAATATATTTTATTTAGTTATTTATCACATTGTATTATAGCTGGTTTTCCGCTGATATAAAAATAAAAAATAAATGGATTAATACCAGCTTTGTTGGCCCCCCAGAAGCAGGGTTTCGGATCCGGATCCGCAAGGATCCGCATATTTTCGAGTCCAAGGATCCGGATCCGCAAAAAAATGCGGATCCGGATCTGGATCCTTGGACTCAAAAAAAATGCAGAAAAAAGGGAAAAATCTACCTAAATTTATATACAATCTCAGACATTCTCTTGATGAGAGCCAATCTTTAAGGTTTAGGGTCAGACTTGAAAATTAAAAGTATTTTTGACTTAAAGAATTAAAGAATAAATATTTTTGAAAGGTTTGGTGATTTTATTTTTATTGTCAAGGATCCGGAACCGGATCTGCACTGACCAAATTTTGAGGATCCGGATCCGCAAAAAATCAATGCGGATCCGAAACCCTGCCCAGAAGTCTTGGTCTAACAAAATTGGTATTATTTTTATTTTATTATTCGTGGAAAATTGTCTGTAATACAATAAGATTCCTGATTTTGATTCAGTATGGCTCATGACCGGCTTTAATCCACGGAAATGCATCAGGGTTGGAGCCATACTGGATAATAGTTTATGTTATTGTATTTATGTAAATGAAGTCACTCATGTGTTTCTGTGATAATTGTTTTAATCACTCGCAGCATTTAATTTTTTTCTGTTAAGATAAAGGTCATTAAAATCTTTTATTTATTTCATTTTCAACCCAATTTTGTCCTAAATCCTTTTAAAAATTTCAGGGAAAAGACAAGTTTTAGCCATTGAAGTTGACGTTAAATCAGTGGGAAGTTTTAATGGGAAGGAAGAAGGCACTGTTCTGAAAAATACACTGGTACCCAAAGTTTTTAAATAACATTATTTAATTTGTTAGCCTAAAAACGTTGGATACTTTTTTTAAAATTTTGATTGGGTGGTTCTTTTTAGAAGTTAACAAACTAAACAACCAACAATCTTAATTTACAGAATTGGTAATTCTGTTCATATATTTGGGGGTTTATATCAATTTATTGTTCATTGTCTTATCCCCCAAGATCCCTGAGGAATTTTAGACTTAAAATAAGAAGCATAATAAAAATTTTAATTTCTATTGTAATATTTGTATATGTATAATAATATAGTTATTTATTAATAATGTAATAATATTTAATCTTATTAGTTTTAAAAATATCCAAATTATATTATTGATACATCATTTTAATAGTTATTTATCACATCGTATTATAGACAGCTTTCTGCTGATACTAAGATAAAATATTATTAAATTAGAACCAGTTTTGTTAAGCCCGAAGGCACGGTCTAACAAAACTGGTAATAGTTTTAAGAGTTTTATTTTATTGTTCGTGGATAATTGTTTGTAATGCAATGTTATACATGATTTTTCTGTATGGCTGAGAACCGGTTCTTATCCAGCGGTTATTAATCGGTTTCGAAGCGATACTGGAAATATTATTACATTATTATGAAGAATATATTGTTATTTGTACCTGTATCTGCATATTTCAGAGGTCCTGATTAGTACCAGGAGAGGACCAGGTGTTGTCCTAGGTCCACCAGGTATAGTAATATTTTTTGCAAAAGCAAAGCTTTCCTTTATTTAGGTTTGGTCCGTTCAACGTTCGTAAAGGATAGCTTTTATCGTTAATTTAGGCAAGTTAGAATTGTCATAGTGATTTCAAACCTTGCAGTTTGGTACAATGAATTGAATAGCAAATCTACTTCTACTAATATTTTGTTGAAATTATCGATATAAATTATAAAATATGTCAGTTAAGACTTAAATCAGACTAGCTCCTAGCCAAAAAAAATCCTAAAATCTCCCCATTACATGTATCAGACAAAAACCTTACTTTTTATGAAAGGACTAAATTTAAAAAATGTTTTCTTCAGGTACTAAACAGTCACCAGAATGGTAGGAGGTCAGGCTGGGGGGCCTGGTCCCTCCACAAGCCCCACCCCAACACCCCCGGCTGCAGGGGGTGGGGTGGTGACGGCTCCTCCCCCACCCTCGTCAACAACACCCCTGCTTAATCTTCATTCTGTTTTGACTCTGCAACAAGGAAATTATTGACAAAACTTTTGATATCTTTAAATCCAAACAAAAATCTTCAGGGTTTGTGAGCTTTAAATATCAGGGGCTGCTATTCAGCCAATTAATTCCATTTGAAAGTGCCGAAAATTAAATATGTTTTGGAGTAAAGTTGGAGTAAAACTTGTGGAACTGAAAGGGAAGTGGGTAAGAAGATAAGGTGGTTGAGGGGAAATTTTCACCTAGAATTGTTTGTCCAAATCACATTACCTTTTCTCTAATAAGACACTTAGTAGAAACCAGAGAGGGAGGGGTTAATGGGCTGTTTATTACACTAGTCCCCAAAGTTTTATAATATTGTTTCTCGTATTCATTCGAATCCGGTGGATAGGAACCGGTTCTCATCCATACGAGAAAACCATGTCTAGCATCGTATTATATCCAGCTTTCTACGAATATAGAAATGTACAATCATAAGATTAAAACCAGTTTTTTTAGCCGGTGCCTCCGGCACCTCGGGGCTAAAAAAACTAGTTTTAATCTTATAATTGTACACTCTATATCCGCGGAAAGCCGTTTATAATACGATACGAGAAATAACTATTTCTTATTAATGATTTTGTGTATCATCTCAGCCGACTGCAAGCAAACAACTGAGTATTTGCAGACAGATCTTGAACAAAGGGGGGGGTTTTTAATGCAACCATCTCGTAATCAGTGAGCAAATGACACTTAGAATTCGAATTTCGATCTGAAATTTTGCATGGGTAACCCTTGATAGGTCTATTTTCCCTAAATCGAACAAAAAGTTGGAAAAGTAACGGCTGGCGGCTGCTGCTCAGCCGTTTAGCCGTTTTTGGCCTATTTTTAGGGCAAATTCATCATTATTTACGTAGGAATCAACTTTTTAAAACATAGTTTTGGTTTAATTCATATTAACTAATAGCAATAACCATTTTTTAAATTTCTAGTACCAGCTGCTAAACGGCTAGAACCGGCTGAAAACGGCTGGGAGCGGCCTAGAGTATGAAGAGTAGATAGGGCTTGTGACATGTCTAGGGGTAGGTTTTTATGGGTGCTGAGCTCAAAAATACTACTAAAAATAGTGACGGCCAATCTATATGGCAGCTGGGTAACAGCTGCAGCTCAGCTGCGAGCGGCCAAGAGTAGAATGAGTAGATAGGGCTTGTGACGTGTCTAGGGGTAGGTTTTTATGGGTGCTGAGCTCAAAAATGCTACCAAAAATAGTGGCGGCCCATCCATGTGGCAGCTGGGTAACGGCGGCAGCTCAGCTGGGAGAGGCCAAGATTAGAATGAGTACATAGAGCATGTGACTTGTCCAGGGTTAGGTTTTTATGGGTGCTGAGCTCAAAAATACTACAAAAAATAGTGATGGCCAATCCATGTGGCAGTTGAGTAATAGCTGCTGCTCAGCTGCGAGTGGCCAAGAGTAGATTGAGTAGATAGGGCTTGTGACGTGTCTAGGGTTAGGTTTCTATGGGTGCTGAGCTCAAAAATGGTACCAAAAATAGTGGCGGCCAATACATATGGCAGCTGGGTAACAGCTGCTGCTCAGCTGCGAGCGGTCAAGAGTAGAATGAGTAGATGGGGCTTATGACGTGTCTAGGGGTAGGTTTTTATGGGTGCTGAGCTCAAAAATGCAACCAAAAAAAGTGGCGGTCCATCCATATGGTAGCTGGGTAACGGCCGCAGCTCAGCTGTGAGAGGCCAAGAGTAAAATGAGTAGATAAGGCTTATGACGTGTCTAGGGGTAGGTTTTAATGGGTGCTGAGCTCAAAAATGGTACCAAAAATAGTGGCGGCCAATCTATATGGCATCTGAGCAACAGCTGCAGCTCAGATGGGAGCGGCCAAGAGTAAAATGAGTACATAGCGCTTTTGACGTGTCTTTGGGTAAGTTTTTATGGATACTGAGCTCAAAAATGCTCCCAAAAATAGTGGCGACCCATCCATATGGCAGCTGGGTAACGGCTGCAGCTCAGCTGGGAGAGGCTAAGAGTAGAATGAGTAGAGTGCTTGTGGGCTGTAGCTGTTACCCAGCTGCCATATGGATGAGCCGCCACTATTATTGGTAGTATTTTTGAGCTCAGCACTCATAAATACCTACCCCTGGACACGTCACAGGCCCTATGTACTCATTCTACTTTCGGCCGCTCCCAGCTGAGCTGCCGCCGTTACCCAGCTGCCACATGGATGGGTCACCACTAATTTTGGTAGCATTTTTGAGCTCAGCACTCATAAAAACCTACCCTAAGACACATCACAAGCCCTATCTACTCATTCTACTCTTGGCCGCTCCTAGCTGAGCTGTAGCTGTTACTCAGCTGCCATATATGGATTGGTCGCCACTTTTTTTAGTAGCTTATTTGAGCTCAACACCCATAAAAACCTACCCCGAGACACGTCACAAGCTCTATCTACTCATTATACTCTTGGTGGCGCGCAGCTGAGCTGCAGCTGTTACCCAGCTGCAATATGGATGGGTCGCCACTATTTTTGATACCATTTTTGAGCTCAGCACCCATGAAAACCTACCCCTAGACACATCACAAGCCTTATCTACTCATTCTACTCTTGGCCACTCGCAGCTGAGCTGCAGCTGTTACTCAGCTGCCATATGGATGGGTCGCCACTATTTTTGGTAGCATTTTTGAGCTCAGCACCCATGAAAACCTACCCTTAGATATGTCACATACCCTATGTACTCATTCTACTCTTGGCCTCTACCAGCTGAGCTTCGGCCGTTACCCAGCTGCCATATGGATGGGCTGCCACTATTTTTGGTACCATTTTTGAGCTCAGCACCCATAAAAACCTACCTCTAGACACGTCACAAGCCCTATCTAATCATTCTACTCTTAGCCGCGCGCAGCTGAGCAGCAGCTATTACTTAACTGCCATAGGGATTGGCCGAAACTACTTTTAGAAGCATTTTTGAGTTCAGCACCCATAAAAACCTAATCCTGGACACGTCACATGCCTCATGTACTCATTCTATTCTTGGCCTATCTCGTCTGAGCTGCGGCCGTTACCCAGCTGAGCTGCGTCCATTACCCAGCTGCCATGTGGATGGGCCTCCACTATTTTTGTTAGCATTTTTGAGCTCAGCACCCATAAAAACCTACCCCTAGACACGTCACAAGCCCTATCTACTCATTCTACTCTTGGCCGCTCGCAGCTGAGCTGCAGCTGTTACCCAGCTGCCATATGGATTGGCCGTCACTATTTTTAGTAGCATTTTTGAGCTCAGCACCCATAGAAACCTACCCCTAGACATGTCACAAGCCCTATCTACCCTTTATACTCTTGGCGGCTTCCAGCCGCTTTCAGCCGGTTCTAGCCGTTTAGCAGCTGGTACTAAAAATTTTTAAAAATGGTTATTGTTATCATTTAACATGAATTAAACCAAAAATATGTTTTAAAAAGTTGATTCCTACGTAATTAATGATGAATTTGCCCTAAAAATAGGCAAAAAACGGCTAAACGGCTGAGCTGCCAGCCGCCAGCCGTTTTTTTCCAACTTTTTGTTCGATTTAGGGAAAATAGACCTATCAAGGATTACTCATGCAAAATTTCAGATCGAAATTCGAATTCTAAGTGCCATTTGCTCACTGATTACGAGATGGTTGCATTAAAAACCCCCCCCTTATGCTTAATATTTTTGCTTTTCTCTTGTACCTAATATTTTTACTAGGTACCTACTCAATACAAAAATATATAATGTCAAAATCATTGAAATCAGATGCAATTGTTTCTTCCTGTTATTCCAACATTGACAACTGTTTTATTTCACTGCTATTAACTGATAAAAAGGTAATAATTTACATATTTTCCAGTATAGGTTCGAAACCGATTAATGTACGCTAGATTAGAACCTGTTCTCAGCCTACTAAAAAAATCATATATAGCATCGTATTGTACAATTTTCCACTAATATTGAAATAAAGATAATAAAATTAGTACCATTTTTGTTAGCCAGGGCTTTTGGACCCTCGGGGCTAACAAAGCTGATTTAATTTTGTTTATCATCGTTTGAGATGTATTGTACATTAATTTATCTCCCATTGTCTTATCCCTTTAGATCCCTGGGTGTTAAAGATACTGATTTAAAATACTATTTTGCATAAGGGGTAGTTGCACGAAATGCATCTGAACTTGAATTTAATGAACCGCAATTTTTTTTCTGGTCAATGGTTTAATCATAATCTAAAAAAAATATTTTAGTGATATCTAATTTTTTGTTATTTCTTGTAATTCAAAATAATATATGTTAGACGGTATTCTTGTAAATTATACTTGCAATCATTTGTATGAAAATGTGACTTTTCTCTTAACAAATTAAACATTTTTTGACGTTAAATAAAAACCGCCTGGTAAAAGTTAAATTTTCTCTTGATCATCTTCACGGATAACTTATGTTTATCAAATTCTGAAAAAAAATAAAGGGTCACTACTCCAAGTACCCAAACTCGTCAAATGCACTTCATGCAACTCTCTTCAGGACATTCTGGTGCTGAAACTTGAAAAATCCGCGAACCACACAGGATGGTCCCAAGTCAAATCCAAGCTCTTCCAACTGGAATGGTTTGAAAATGTATCAAACAAAGGTAAAAATATATTTTATTTCTCGGGGTATTAAAGTAAAAGAATAGAGGGGGCATGAACTATACGTATATGCAACTTTGCCCACAGAGCGGGACCCTGCATTTGACATAGCAGCAGTAGGGGTCATTTTTAACGTCTTTAGCGGTGTTTAGCCGAGATTAGAAACCCATTACCTCCCTGACGACGAGCGGATGCTCTACGTGTTAAGCCACGGACGTAGGTATTTGTTTTACCAATAAGATCTTGGGAAGATTCATATAAGTCTCTGGAGGGGTTTAGGCTGTTTTATTCTAAATTTCTGTTTTGGGGGTGGTTTTAAGCTATTTTTCTGTTTCAGGCTGTGTGCTAGGATTCTGTCCTGGCGGCAAGACTGCTCTAATCATAACTGACAGACTCAATATTTATACTTTTGATGCACTCAAGTTTTTACAACAAGACAACGACGACTTTTCAGGTCATTATGATATTAGTTTTCAGTATCGAAGCTACTCTATAATTCACTTCTATAATGTATGGGGGGAAATGTTATTTTCTCAGCTGTTTTTAAAGATATACTGATAAAAAACAACCCAAAAACTTATTAGTTATTCATGATTCTAATAAGTGGATTAAATAGGTAAATGATTTTTTAAAATTATTGAGGTAAAGTTTCCACTACCTATAGGTTTTAATTTTTTTTGTTAGCAGCAGCAACATTAACATTTTTACAAACACTAGAAAGTGTTTGCAATTCCCTTGCAGAATCAGATTAGGTTTTTAATGTGTTTTTAAGGTTTTATGATTTCTTTTAATCTTTGAACAAAAATTTTAACAAAAATCGTCGACTTTGATTTCAACGTTTTCAGCATTTTCTAATTTTCAATAACATATCTCAATGTTTTTAAAAATATTGAGAGAAAAAAATCTTCGAACTGAAAAAAATTGAGAAAAAAATCCTCTGATGAAAACATCCAATAATGTTAACGACATTCTTTCTAGTGCTCATGTAAAAATGTTTTTTTTTTTTAGATAATAAGGAAGATATTAAGAATTATGTTAAACAAGTTTTTATCGGCCCACAGGTAAAACTTTACTTTGAATAGGTAGTAATATACCATTTGCATTTAATCATTTGGATACAGGGATGTATATTTTCCAACTTAGTTTGATTTCTTTTCACAACTCATTTCTATTACTTTCTTCAATTGGTATATTTCCTTATTTTGAATTTCTTCAATCTCGACTCACCTGGTCATTACAAAAAAAACTGAAAGCATCAACCTATTTGAGAACTCCATAATACACGATTTAATACATTCAATTTACAAGTATGAGAAATAAGCGTTACCTAGACATGTACGCTTTGTAAGTCTCTTATTTGCATTTAGGCTTTGTAAGTCCTTGCAAGCAAAGGTTTAAATTTAATGTTAGTTCGACTTTTTCGAGGCCTTTGATATTCCAAGGGTGGTGTATCTGAGTATTTAAACCCCTCAAACCCTTATTAAAAGCTTGGACGTCCCTGAAAGTTAGCATTACTGATCAGCGTTATCATTACTTTCAGAAACCAGTTTTGGAGTCAGCGTGTCATATGGTGAGCTGGATTAACCACGAGGGAAACATTATGGTGGGCCTGGGTAACCCTGCGGGGGCATTCATTCTAGTCAATATCACCAAAGGATCTCTGGTAGGTGTTTTTTCAATAGCAAAGCTTCTCTATAATTCATTTTTTCCATCATTCAGTCTATAACGCTTAGGGGGAAATGTGACATTCTCGACTGTTATTGAAGGAAGACAGCTGTAATTTTCAGTGAAGATTTCTGTGATATTTGTGCATCTAGTCCACATTTTTGTCCGTTTGTCTGTCGGTCAAAAAGCATCAAGACATAAGCCACATTTTTTTACCGTTTAGTTTTTTGTAAAATTTCTCTTTCTTTTCTTTTTATGAAAACTGAACATCTGCCTTATAAAACTCTTGTCCGTTGTCATCCTTGTTTTTGTTCGAGTTGTTTTCTGAAAAAATAAATAGATAAACAGCATTAGGGTAGATCTTAAAACTTTATTGCAAAATTATTTTGTTGATATTTTAAAATTGTAGGTATATTATAATTGTGTTCTTTTATAATTGAAAATATAAAAACATTATTTTGTGTTCGAAGTTGAAAAGTAAATGAACTGTTTTTTAAAATTATTATTGCACCTAGTATTAGGCTTATTTGACATATTTTTCTTTTAAATGTTTTTTTTTTATGACGAGTGATGGTGCAATTTTTATTATTAATGTTGTTTCAATGCAACTTGTGACTGGCGCAACAAAGTGCGTATGAAGGTGCTTTGACTTTTGTGTCAGAACCTAAATTGGGACATTTCATTACTCTAGGTAAGGTAACTTTATTTCACTTTTCAATAAAATCTAAAATGCAGCCGTTTTTGAGAAAATTAGATTTGAAAATTTCAAGTTCAATTTTCACAAACTAGGAGTTACCGCATAATCATTACAAGAAAAGCAAAGATTATTTAATTATGAAAATTGAACTTGAAATTTTCAAATCTAATTTTCTCAAAAACTGCTGCATTTTAGATTTTATTGGAAAGTGAAATGAAGTTACCTAACCTAGGGTAATCAAAATGCACTATGTCCCAATTTAGGTTCTGACACAAAAGTCAAAGCACCTTCATACACACTGTGGCAACTTTAAGTTCAATGCAACTGTACCAAGAATAAGATGGTACAATTTTTATTAATTAAATTGGGAAAATGCATCTTGAGACTGGCGCAACTTTAGAGTCAATGCAACTGTACCAGGATAGTGCAATTTTTATTATTTAGGTTGGTAAGATGCAACTTGAGACTGGCGCAACTTTAGAGTCAATGCAACTGTATTGAGATGACGCAATTTTTATTATTTAGGTTGGTAAGATGCAACTTGAGACTGGCGCAACTTTAGAGTCAATGCAACTGTACCAAGACGATGCCAAAGACTGTCATTTTGTTATTTTTAAACACAGGTATTCTTTTAATGATAAGAAGAATATATAACTCTATATATCAACCGTTCATTTTATTTTTAGTGGGATAGTTATATGGGGTGCAATAAAAGTGTAGTGTTTAGTTTATTAAAGGAGTTTCAAATATTACTAGAAGGTATGGGATAGGATTTTACTTGAAGTGTACTTAAATTGTTTTAAGTATTATGAATAGTGATTCTTAAATTGTTTTTTTTTTTTGTAGAAAATATCATTCTTTGTTGTCTATGTAGTGTAAGGGAAACCTTTGTAGAGTTGTTCACCCTCTCTCAAAATATTAAGAAGAAACCTTCCTGTAATTAATAAGAATCTTCTTTGTAAGTAAGATTCATATCGGACCATTAGTGAGACAGAACTCACGGTACAGACATAAAGACAGGTTAAATGAAAATTCTCCTCTACCTTTTTACTGATGAGTTTTCAGTAAAAACACAGAAACAGACGAACATCCTGTTACTTTTATATAAGGCTTTAAAGAAAAAAATTCTTTCAATAACTACTGGATGTTACTCCAACCAAACAAAAATAAGGCTTACCCCCCCCCCCCCCCCATCTATCCCAACAATAAAAAAAAGCTTGAACGTTTTGACTGGGTAATATTTTTAAAATTGTTTTAGTGAAAACTACTTGCGGCTGTTAGTTGAGCAGAAGAGCTTGGGTTACACCTGGTCTTCAGGCGGAACAGGAAATTTAGTTAACCTCAAGGATCTTCGGGGATTGGACAATGAACAATAAAGGGGGAGGCAGCTTTCGCAGAATTCCGTAAGTGTGGGAGTTTTAAGACTTTAAAACAGGAGTAGAACTCTAAAATTTGGCTTGGCAGTTCTTGCTTGGGGTATAACGTGGGTACGTCAAAAAAAAAATCAAATTCGATTTTTAAGATCAATTTTCAGGTTTTCTTTGGTAAAATCTAAAATTCAATATGGGCTTTTTAAGAATTAGGCCAAAAAGGGAATAGAACAGGTTTTTTTATATAAAAAAAAATAAATTTCATTTAAAAAAAAAATTTGTTAGAAAAAAAATCGAAATTTCTCGTCTTTTAAAAAAAATTATTTTTGACATAGAAGGAATAGTTTGATCTTCATGAAAATTTTTGTGGATAATACCTATAACCTATACTAATTATGATTATTTATGCTAGACTGGCCGTTTGGCCGTTTTTCATCGATTTTTTTTAGGTTGAAAAGACGTTACCCACAATGCCCCACCGTGGGGCATTTATCGGTAATTTCTTTGAGTTTAATTATGACAAATTTCTAAAAGTCCTAGGATAACGTCCTTTTAGGACCTTATAGTCCTTTCCGTAAGCTTTCTAATGGTCTTGGTCCCATTTCAAAATATTGATATTTACCCCATTTTTATTTCAAAAAACCGAAAAAATTACCGGTTCAGCCCCGCCTCACCCTAAACTTTATTAGAAAATAATAAGTTTCTGTAAATTAAGATTATTACCTAGGTAGGTAGTTGAAAACTTGACAATTATCTTAATACTTTACTTATATAGGATACATTAGAGTTAACTAAATATAAAAAAAAACAGGAGTAGGATCAAGCAAAGAACCCTCTTCCCTGGGGCAGCACAATTCTCATCATTCACTTCATCACTCTAATTCTCATCATAATCACCATTTTCAAGATCATCAAGAACCTCTTTCTCTTCCAGATGTCGTAAGTTATTATCTTTATAATAAATCAACAGGATGTTTTGTTGTTTGTACGAAAGGATCTCGCTAACCGCTTAAACGATATAATGTTCTCTTTTACAATGTAACTTCTTATTCATTTTGGGAAAATTTACAAGAACTTTAAGATAGGGTTCCTTTTCATTTTGAAGATAAAATTGAAATGGGGCGGTTGATATACCCCTAGAGGCCGCTAGGCATATCAACCTAGATGATCAAATTGTGCAACCTGGGAATTTGTAGGAGGGTTGCATCTGCCCTGCTTCAGCAGGCAGCTCCGGTGGACAAGGAACAGGCATGGTTAACATTGTCTGTGGACAGCATTTTAACTTTGAAATAGAAGAAGAACATCTCAGCTATGCTTTCACAAAACTAAAAAAGAATTTATGTTTTGTAAAAGGATAATATAAAAATTAAAATATAAAAATTTAAAAGAATAGATGGTAAAATAAATTTGTAAAGTATTACACTATGGAATAAACTTGGAGCTTAAAACATAAAATACATATACAATAATAAATTTACCTCTGGGGGTATATTAAGTTGCCTGGGTTGGTAATTTTACTCAAACACACTGCGCTCGTAATGACTATTAAGGAAAAGAGCATGCAGTTATTAAAAAAAGAATTTTTTAAAAAATTAAATATTTTTTCTTTTCTTTTTTATTAAAATTTAACTATCTCTGGGTATTTGAATTTGAATTTTTCTTTATTAAATATTTACCAGAGAAGGGTAAGAAGGCTGCTATGCCAACATAAAATATCAGGTACAGCACAACAAACATCTAAATTGAATAATATGTTTAGGCTAAGATTTTAATGATATAAAATTAATGATAAAAAATACATTTTTATTTGGTTATTACTAGGGATGCGAATCCGTCGAATTTTTGGGCCGGATTCGGATTCCGGATTCCTTCGGAATCCGTCAAAAAAAAGTGACGGATTCTTGCGGATTCCGGATTCTTATTTTTGACGGATTCCGGATTCGGATTCCGGATTCTAGCAGTATTTTAAAAGGCTTTTTAAAAAACAAATGAAGCATGAAAAGCTGTAAAATGAAAATAAATACCTACAAAAAAACGCAACTTTGGATGCTAGCTACCTTTATACCTGTAGTGAAGAAGAAACAATAAAATCGCTGGCCTGACAATGAGAGTGTGTATATTTTTATGTCACGTGATCACTGTACAGCCAATTAGAGGGTTTGTTGATGTTGAGTGGATTACACTTCATCACGTGATCGTTGGCTGTCCAATCTGAGGTCTTGGAATTGAATAGTTCATCACGTGATCGCTCTGTGCTATTAGCTGGTATATCAACGTTGTTTATGTGGGAAGAAATGGGGGGGGGGAGGTGGTGTGTTGGGGGGGGGGGGGGGGGTGATCTTTGCTTTCAAAAAGAGGGAGTTGTAAGAAAAAACTCAAGACGGTAATTTTAGCCTACCAATTTAGAATCCGGAATCCGCTATAAAAAACGGATTCCGGATTCGGATTCCAAAATTGGCCGAAAATTGGGCGGATTCCGGATTCCGGATTCGGATTCGCATCACTAGTTATTACCTAATAGGTACACAGTTAACAATTATTTGACCAGCTTTTCAGGTACACAGCTTGTAGTCTAAATATTGATTTCTTTTTAAGGACACAGTAACAAATTATTAAAAAGTTTATAAATGTTCTTTTAGGTAGGTACTATAGGTAGTTACCTTGATTCTTATGCAACCAAGCACTTCTTGCAATAAGATAGATTAATTTAATGCAGCTACACAATCTTTCATATGGCAGTCACATTCTAAATTAATAACAAAATTTGATAATTGTTCAATTGAATTAAAAATTAAGGAAATTTTGTATTACAATTTTTTATAAGAAAGCTTACTTTTCATTTTCCTCCTTGGTCTTGAGCCAGCTATGGAACATGAGGTGGCTACACGGAGTTAAAAATTGAATTATCTTTCTGAAATGGTTTGATAAGTTTTAAAATTTTGCTTAATATTTTTTGTAATTTAAACAGAAAGAAAGAAAATATATAAAATAATTTTACTATAACATCTTCATGGTACAGGCAGGATTACAGGTACAGATGAATAGTTGACCAGGAGGGGTGCTCGTTTTCTTTCCTTAACATTGAAACATTTAGGTTTGTGGCTTAGCCAGCACACAAATAGACACAAAAATCTGTCCAAATTAAAAAGGAATTATTAGCTAACGAATATTTAGTCAACTACTCTACGTTTCTGCTACAATAATAAAAAAAAAACTTTTTATTCCTAGTCCTTGCAGGAATCATTACTTTATGAAATCAATAAGATGATTCCAACATGCCTAAAATGACGTATAGAGCTCCTGGTTACGAACAAACTGACCTAAATAACCTAATAAAAGAAAAGCTTTAGTTTTAAACCTATTTGATTGTTATATTTAGGTTGAAAGTCGGGGCAGGCTGTCAAGCATAAAGCAAATGTCAGTGGGAAAGATTACAAATCTAAGGTGAAAAATTTTGTTTGTAAGATAGGTCATTTCAAAGATTTACAGTAGCGAAGCTTTTCTATAAGTGATATAAGTCTGTCTGTTGGTCATGCCTCTCTTTATTTTTCTCTCTTCTTTCTATCTCAATGTTTGTTTTGTCATTTAAAAAAAAAACATCTTATTTTAGGGGGTGTATACTGTATACTCTGCAAATTTAACCCTGCTAAGGGAGGGGTAAAAAAAATAAATAATGTGTTTGGGGGGTAAAATGTAAAAATTAAGATAAAAACTGAACACTGAAAACATTTTTTCATTTTTCCCCATTCTTGCTGAAAAAAATAGACTGGGAAAAAAATTTTACAAATTGCAGCAGGGGGAAAAAATTAATCTTGTGCAGAATATATACACCCCTGTCTTATTTTTAAAAAGAAATCGCCTAAATCATCTTAGGAACTGTAAGAAACTTAAATACTGTCATTTTATAAAAAAAAAACTTTATGCAATGGGATGATTTTTTTAGAAATAGAATAGCTGAAGGAAGAAAGTTATTGAGGAGCAAATCTGAATCAGATGATTTAATGATCCCCGACAAACCTGTAACTATTACAACAGAGGTTAGTGGCGTAGCTGCCTTATAATTTACTTTGCCTTTATGAAAGTACAAGCGGTTGCACCCCTAGCATATAGGATATTTATTTTTTAAGGGACAGGGAAAGCAGAAAAGTAGCCCCAAACCTTCCCTAGACTTAAATTTAAAAATTATATAACCTGAAACCATTTCAGGGACTTCATAAAGCTTCCCTATACATGAGAACTAAATTTTTAGTTCAATAGATAGTCAGACAAAAACAACACTAACTAAATATTTATTTTATATAATAAGATTTTCTTATTCTAAATCTTGGTTGGTAGAAACGATAATAAATCATTTAAATCATTTTAATGTCCCTTGTCTTATCCATTAAGATCCCTGAGTTTAAAGGAAAACAAATAATAATTTTTTTCCCGGTTATAGGTTGGTATGAATACCCTAGTAAACGTAGAAACCACTCCTGACCGAGATTTGATAGCAACTTTCTACCCAGCTCTGTTTCAATACCTTCACTTAGATGCAACTTTGGAGCCTGTTCAACAATCAACAAGGTAACCTTATTGTCAGAGGAATCTCTATTCCCTTTATTTGCCAAACTTTCTGTTTGATAGCCGGTCCGACTTTTATTAAGAAAATTATTTTATTTTTTTAAAGCGTAGCTTCTCTACAATTGTGTTTGCTTGTTTGTGCGTCCGTCCTTAACGCTATGAAGAAAATGTGATTTGTGCAGCTGCTATTTAAGTTAGATAGCTGATTTTTTTTATATTATTTAATGTTGTTATTCTTGTTTTATTTCCAGATGGCTGCCTTCTACTATACCCGGAGATATTAAGAAACTATTGAGAACTGGAAACCTTGGTGTTATCGCTTCAAAAAGGAAATTTCATACTTTGTAACTACTCTAGTTGATGCGCCCCTTAGATCTAGGGACATAAAATAGCTTTAAGCCTTATATCAACCTGCGTGAAGCTTTCCTAGAATGGAGCAATCCACTTGTTCATAAGTTATCAAAATCTTATGGTACAGACAAAAAACACCGAACTTCTTTAAATAATAGGATTATTTAATAACAAGGATATGAATATGGTTGATAAATGTGAGAAAATAAGGAATGCTTTTTATTAAAACCTTTTCGTAATTTGTGATTGATTGGTTGAAAGGATTTGAAATTTATTGTGATAAATAGGGTAGAGGGGGATACCTTAGTAGGTTTATATCCTTACTAAATGGAAGAAGAAACTAGTTTAATAAAACACCCATCAAAGCGAAGCTCTGAAATCAAACAGTATAGCAAATGAAAATGCAGAGTTAAAACTTAATAAGCATGAAATCAAGTGGACGTACAAACTTTCTTGTAACGATAATAGAGTGGCTACGCTTTCTAAATTGTGAAGTGTTACAGGAATTATCATCAAAAGTTTGAAACATATAGAAAAATTCTTACAAGCCTAAACTAATGAAAATAGGTTATTGTTACACACTGACTTACAAACGGACGTACGGACAAACATTCCCTAAATATAATGTAATAAATGTAAAAAAATAATATAATAAATGTTGTTGAGTATGAAAATTGTTTAGTACTGAATCTGCAACAAATAGTCTCCATCTAGTCACTACATTAACAGGTAATTAATTTTACTCCTGTGCTAAAATGGCCTTTTTTACAATTTTCAATAATTACCCTATTGAGTATTGATACTAGATAGCCCCGCAGGGGTTTGGCATAGGAGAAAACTACCCCAGTTCCTTTTTTTTGGGTTTAGTTACCGTCGTTTTTTTCATTAAGTATGGGGCTAGTTTGGGTGATCACTGACTCATTCGAAAGGTTTTACTCAATTATCTCAAAAACCAAGGGTAGTACCATAGTGTGCGAAATTATGTCCTTGCCCTCCCCCCACTCCTTTAATTCTCAAACTTTTTTCTTTTCCAACCTAGCTATAAAGATACATTGTTAGGAAACAAGACTCAAAACACAGTCCTTCAACGCCTAGTGCTTCCTGCAGAAGAATGTTTGCTGGCCCTGTGGCCGCTAAATCTTATGCCCACACCTGATAACTCAAACAGTTCTAGGTAAACTTTTTTTTAGTAGCGAAGCTACTTTATTATTTAAAATGTTCAACTGTACGCCTGTCAGCTACGTTCAGGGAGGGAGAGGACTTTGGACTGTATATTACGCACTGGTAACCATATTTGTTGGCTGAAAAAATTTGGGTAATTTTGTTAAATTAATTTGTTCAAAAGACTAATCGGCTTGAGCTTGTGTACAATTGAGACAAAATAATTTTATAAAATAAAAATTTATATACGGATATTTTGTTGACTTAATTGGTTCAAAAGACTAATAGGCTTGAGCTTGTGTACAAATGAGACAAAATAATTTTTTAAAACAAAAAGGGAAAGGTAGGTTGCGGGTAAAATCCGTAAAAGTGTGTGTTTTAAAGGCTTAAAAAATAGTATTAGAACGATAATATTCCCTAAATATGTGTATTTCTTATTAAAAGAAATATAGAAAGCAAATTTTTTTAAGTTAACAAAGTTAAAAAATTGTTATCGTTCTCCTACTGTTTTTAACTTAAAACACACAACCTTTACGGATTTTACCCGCAACCTACCTTTCCCTTTATATACGGATATTTTGGCAGTAATATTATAGAAATAACAGGATCTGTATCTGTGTGTCTTGCTAACCGTTTAACTGATATGGTTCTCTTTTACAGTCTTGCTTCTCATGGGCCCTGAGAAGGGTTATAACTATTTTGGGGGAGGATACGACCACCCTCTCATGAGAAATCGCCCCTAGAAAGAAAGCGTAGCCGCTAGTCTTTAATAACTCATGAAAAAAACCGCTTACAAATCCAATATCATTTTAGTCCTAAATCCACCAATTCTGGCACGCCCACCCCGCAGAAGAGTCCCTTCAGAAACCTGGTGTGTGTGACCACGGATCAGAACGGCAAGAGTGAAACTACAATTGTGAATAATGTCAACAAAACTAACAATAACAATAACAGCAATGATGCAAAATCTTCGCCCGATGACGTCATTAAGGAACACTCTTTGAGTTTAATTGATACGTATGAGGGGACATTGGACTGATTATTATACTACCTAGTCCTCAAAGTTTTACTATAATATTTTCTCATTATTTGGCTTAACAACTTTGGGGACTTTTATTTTATAGGTTGGGTCATTTAGTGTCCAAATGTTTCAACCACTTATTGCAATCTACATAGTAGGTAATTTATATTGTGTATTATCATTAGGATGTACATCAATTTATCGGCCATTGTCTTATCCATTTAGATCCCTGCACTTATTTACTCATTACAAGTGTTAATTTATCCATTAAGATCCCTATAAATTCCACATCAATATATTTGTTTATGGGACAAGTAGCTCCCATGAGACAGCGGGACAAGTTTTAATGTTGAACGTGAAGCTTGAGCTGGCTCTACGTATCTCGTCTTACTCCATGACTACTTAGGTCCATATACAAAGAAAACATGGCTACAACCACACATAAAAAGGGGAAAAAATTGTAAATTTAATATAAAAGAGTGTCAATGTTGTACAGAAATTTGCTTCCCTGAATGTGCCAGGTGCCGGATCTGTGAAGGCTGGCAGCACAAAAGAGAGCCTGCTCCACAAGTGTGTCAGAAAAGAGATTGATGCTTTAAGACAGGAATTTTATTCTAACTAATCTATTTTCTCATAATTCTAGAGAGGCCGGGGACATTGGAATGTAAATGTAAAAGCTGTTACCAGAGGTCAATTTTATTGGCTTAAAGTTTTGGGCACTTGTACTAGATCTTGATAAGAAAGTAAAAATTAGAAGCGTCCGAAGTTATCTACAAGGGGTAATTTTGTTTTATCATAATTCAGGGTGTACATCAATTTAACGTCCATTGTCTTATCTCTTTAGATCTCTGGCTTTTATTGTTTTAGTAAGAACTAGTGGTTACGCCTTTAGATGCCTCTATTTGAGTTGCAAATAAAGTTTTAGGGAGGTTCGTATTTTTAAGGGGCGATTTCTCTTAGGAGTTCGGTGGTTCCCTCTCCCAGAGGCCAAAATAGTTAAACAACTTCCCAGGACCTATCATAAGCTACACTGTAAAGGAGAACCATTGTGGTATCCGCCGAGGATAAATGGCAGACACCGGAGTTCAATTAGATTACGGCAGTGTGACAGACGTGGACACCTTACTATAGAGAAGCTACGCTTCTCTAGCTTTCACTAGATAATGATCAACATCTATTTTCAGTTGTCACTTTATTGAAGGTTTAAAAGATACTGAAGCTATATACAACAAACAATAATTACATGGATAGGAATAAATAATCATAACATAAAAGCATAAATAATACATATACAATGGTCAGTTTGGGCAATGATGATCCCCCATCCCTGAAAAGGGTGGGGGAGAATTAAGAATACAGTTAACCATAATAAACATGACAGATTCAATCATTAATTCTAAGCGTAGGGAGGGGGTCACTAGACCCCTTCCCCAGGACTCGGGGGAGGGCCATTGACCCTCCACCGAACCCCAGATCAGGGGTGCCATAGGCATGGCTCACGGTTGCCGAATACCACAACTCTCCCCTCGGAAGGCTGGGAGGTGGTTTCCCTACCAGACTTCCGACAGTGGTTGAGGCCTTCGGCCCGCTCCTTAGGGCTAAAATATATACAAACGATAATGATTCAATGGAATCCTAGTGGTGAGTATCTTCTTAGGGTTGATGGGCTCCCAATGTGGGATAGAAGGCAGAGGCTGGCTTGGGTTGGACACGTTGGTCAGCGCCGGCAGGTATCAGGTTTGCTGGTGGCACAGTTGTTGCTGGAACAGTCAGCAGTGGGGCTTGCTGGTTGTTGTTGGCAGCGGCTGGGGCACTGGCTGCCAGGTTGATCGTCTGAGCAGCGGCCTGTCCTCCTGAGGGGCCGCGGGGTCTGCCAGAGGGCGGTCCTGGCCTACCTGGGCGGTCATGCCCGCTGTCAGTTGATTTCATAGACACCATTTCCTCGGCTGCTTCCCTGCCGATGGGAATGGCATCCCAGTCCACTGAAAAGTCCCGGGACTTGGCATGGTTGAGCCTGGCTCTAGCCAGCGCTTTCCTATATAAAGCTGGATGGTACAGGAACACTTGTGATATCGCATTCAGGGCTGCCCGGACTCCTCCCTGTGCTGCTGCCAGGGAAATGATGGTTAGGTCCCCCAGCAGTTTGAGGATCAACAACAGCAAACACAGTATGGCTGCGCCATCTCCCCACTCGTGGATGGCTTGTCTAAATCCAGCCCAGACATCCAGGGCTGCCTCTCCTTCCTCCGCCAGTCGGTCAATGTTGTAGGACACTATCCCATGGTCTCCTGTGGCTGAACAGCTGCCTTGCTGAACGCAGGAGCCATAGGATAGGCCGGTCAGCATGGCACTCTTGTATGCTGGGAACGCCAGCAGTTGTTGCCAGTCGTTCAACTCAGCCTGCGAATACAAGCCACCTGAACTGAAGTCATCTAAGGGTTCTGTCAACAACTGCTTAGGCGTATCCAGCGGGGGTGGCCTCTTCTTGGGAGCGGGGGTTAACTCTATCCAGCCTTCCTCCGCGTGCACAGTCAGGGGGTAGGTGGAGGAGCAGGGAATCTTGGTGGCGTGTTCACTGTATACCCGTGTCACAGCGTCTACAAAACCTGTGGGCTCTACTGGCACTTTGTCCCAACACTCCTTGTGTTCGCGGACAACGTACTTGTGACGTTGGCAGGTCAGCTGCAGCAGGATGTCTCCCCTCAGTACCGAGAACGTGCTCCCCTGGACACGCACCGGGTGGGCCGGGTCTAGTTGCTGGAGCTTCCAGCAGTTGGCCGCTACTTCTTCTGCTGCGGTGCTTTTCATGTGCGTTTCCAGGGTAAACCCAATATAACCTGCATGTATCTGTGCTTGAAGGGGAACGTCAACATCCCTGGCCGACACTCTGGGCAGCGCAGCCGCGGCTGGGTCAGCTGCCACGAACAACGCTGGATGGTTGGTGGCATGGGCCTCGAAGTCGCAGTTCACAATCGAGGTGGGGTTGGTCATATTGATGAAAAACTGGGCCTGATGGTCAACCAGATATGCATCCATCACCAGGCTGGGCTGGAGGCTGCGGATCAGCCTCAAGGGGCAATCTCTTCCCAGGTGGTCCCACACATAGGTTGCTTCCCCAGTGATGCAGGACAGCTCAGAATGGGGACACTCTAGGGTCAGGTGGTCAGACTGGGACTCCACCCGTCCATCCTCCACCACATAGGTCTCCTCCTTGACCAGCAGCCGTCGCTCCTGGAGCACTAATTCGTTGCGGTATAGCTGGCCCTCGAAGTGGACGTCCTCCCCCTCACAACCCACCCCCTCGGGGCTGTTGACGAGGGCGCCCACCATATCGATGGTGAAGAACAGGGGATGGTTCAGCTGGAACGTCAGTGGCTGGGTCTTGCCTGGCAACGTGTAGACTCGGTTCCTGGCCAGGTCTCGGCACGCTTCTGGGTCTATCTTGGTTGGCCTCATGAGGGTGGGGACCGAGGTCACCTTGAGGTGACCCCATACCCCACACCTGAATGTCCACTGGGACACGGTGAGCTGACAACTGTACCCAGTGGTTTCCCTCACCTTGACTTGCTGCAGGACGTGTACTTCATGGCCCAGGGGCACCTCATGGTGTAGGGGCTCCGTGTTACACATCTTTTCTTTATTGTAAGACGTGACATGGGTGGGGTTGGCACAGTCCCACCCCACCAGGACGTAGCTGGTTGTAGGCCACACGGCTGCCAGCAGGAGGCCCCACAGGACCATCCACCAATGGGAGAGGCTTCCAGGCAACCATCTTCCTCGTACACGCGGCTGGGGATCTTCAGCTCTGGTCACGGCTGCTTCTTGGGACTGGACACGGCTGGGCTGCTCCTGGCTAGATACAAGTTTCCATTGAGCGTTATCTGTATGCGGCCGAGGCACCCCGATACCCTCCCCAATGACAGACTGGCAAGCGACTGGCACTTGCCTGGGTGTCGGCTCCCCTAGCCCTAAGTGCTCCCTTCCCTTGTCCAAAGCATGCCCAGTGGCATGGGGCTGAAGTGCATGTGGCACAGGCTCGCCCTTACTCACTTCCCTCCCCTGCCCTAGGAACTCAGGTGCATGTGGCACAGGCAAGTCCTTATTTTCCCAAATTTCAATCTCCCCAGCCTCTGGTGCAGGGGGCACAGGCAAGGCTGGGTTTTTACAATATTTTGGATACAACACATTTAACAAATTCAACTTATCCTGATGTTGAGCAGCTGGGTTCCCTTGGCTGGCAGGGGGCTCTGGATGGCATGTAGCTGGACTCTCCCTGCAGGCTGGTGGCGCTGGCTGACTGGGGGTGACGGGTGTCACCCCTTCCTCTGGGACCGCTGGCTCGTTCCAGGACTCAGGTCTCTCGGTGGCGGCGACGGTTGTCGCCCCAGACATCAGGTTGGAGGCTGGCTCGTTCCAGGATCCAGGTATCTCGGTGGCGGCGACGGTTGTCGCCCCAGGCACCAGGTGGGAGGCGCTGGATAGCACCCCCCCATCATCCCAGGTGGCGACGCCGGGTGGCGTCCCATACATCGATGCAGAGGCGCTGGCTAGCACCTCCTGCCTCTCTCGTTCGGCGGCTGCCAGGCCCTCCCCATACACCGTCTCAGGGACGCTGGGCAGCGCCCCTCCACTCTTGCTGGGTAGGCTCAGTCGGGCAGGTTCCATCATGTTGAGGCTAAAAGGCTGGGGCCTCAGCACCTCTGGCTCGGCTATGTTGTTGGGCTGTATCAGCTCTGGCCCCAGATGGTTAAGACTGAAGCCTAGTCCAACCCGGTTGGGTTCAGCCGCGCCGCCCAGTACGTTGATCCTAGCTGGGACAGTCCCAAACTGCGGCATCCCATCGGCTCGGTCCGCAGCTCTGGGGGCGGCTGCTTGCTGTGGTGGTGCTGGGGGCGCGCTCCCTTCCATGTGGGCCACTCTGCTGGGCTTCCCTGGAGGGGCACCCTTGTCGGCGGTGCGCCTGCGGCTGGCTACCTGGGCCCAGTCAGCTCTACAATCGGCCGCCGTGTGGCCGTCATAGTGGCAACGCTCACACTTGGCAGAACGGTCACGGCGTGGCTGGGTGCGTCTCTCCTCTAGGCTAACTTCCACAGGCGTTGGGCAGTCTCGAGCTCGGTGGCCTCTCCCCTGGCAGCGGTAGCAGCGGCCTGGAACCTTGTCATCTGGAGCGACCTTCCCCATCTGGTGGAGACCCGGAGCCAAGGAGCCAATCTCCATTGGCTCCGACTCGTCATATTGGGGCAACTGGATGCAGGCAGATCCAGTCAGCCCGTCGGTCGAGTCCACTAAGCACACACCTTCCTTCAGTTGCTTAGTAACCATGGTCACGGTGAACATGGCCTTACGAGTGTACTCAGGTACACTCGTAATTTCATGGTTCATCATGAGGCGTTTTACATTGGCGTTACGAATTCCACGATTTAATTCGTCCACCAACAACTCAAGATCCTCATGGTTGTAGGCGTCCCTATACAAGGCGCACTTAGTTGATATGTACGCTTGTATAGGTTCTGTCGAGTGTTGCTTGTAATCCCTAAACGCTTGTTTAAGCGTTTGGGATTCAAAAGCAGGGCGAAATAGCAATTCACACTCGGTCTTGACCTGTTCGTAGGTCAAGGCTTGGCCTGCCTCGCCAAACAGATGGGACGCCATTTCCGCCGCTTGCCCTACCAGTGACAGTAGGAGGGCGTTGCGGCGGTTGAGGGAATCATGAGGTGGCACGCGGTAAGCCGCCCATGACATCTCGAGTCTGCGGATATGTGCCGACCAGGATTGCTTGGGCGGCCCTCTAAACTCCGGCAGATTGCTCAGCATCAGCTTGTTGTACTCGGCTGGGGCCGGCTGAGGGTCATCCTGGAGCCATCCTGGGGCTTGGTCACCTCCTGGGGCTTGATGCTGGTCCATTGGGTCAACGGTGCAACGGCGGGCACAAAGTTATACAGTACTAAAATGAATGGTTTGTCACTTGAGGCTCCCTAGCCTAACAGCCAACACTGTTTGTATCACTAGGTTGGGAGTTTAGTTGCAAAGATATAACTTAGCTGTACTTATCACTAGTTAGGTGTTGAGGTGGTAGGGTAGGCTGGTAGAGGTAGATAGATGTTGAGGGTCTGAACTGCTGTCAGGAACTGATTGGGTTTTCCTTTATCACACTAGAGCTAGAAGGAAAGAAGCTTGTAATTCTTTATTTGCTAAAAATACCCCTGTTAAATGCTATGGAGTAGCTCCGCTCCGGTGTGAGTGTGTGTGTGTGTGTGTGCGTGGAATCTCCTGTCCTTGTAACGCGCGTCCGCGCCGTCAAATCTGCGCACACGGGGAAAACGCGCTCTCACCCCTCAACTCGCTCTCTCATTGGTCCGCTTCGTCCGTTGGATTTAGGATATTTTCCGCACTCTGTTGCGCTACCCGTGAATGGCGCTCTGTGTGTCCGATCGCTAGCCCCACACTACAGACGGACTTAGTCTAGTGTGGGTAGGAAGGGGGAAGCGCGTGAGGGGACGGGGGTAACTCCGTCCGTTCCCCCTGTGAGGGAGGGGGGTAACTGTGTGCTGGTGTAATAGGGCCTTTTCTTCTTAATCCTAGGCTTATCTATTATATCACCCTGATTGTATTTGCCTTCAATGGAGAGGGGCTCCTCCCTTTCCCTTGGAATAAGGGGTGTATTGTTGTTGTGCTGTGGGCTTGAGATTGTTTTGATTGTATATCAGGGTCTTTATTATATTACATCTAGCTTCTATTTTTGTCCTTATCACAATTGCATAACAGATTTGTTTACCAACTCTGTTCTATTTTTAGCTGTTATCACAATACACAATAATCCAAGCCTGTTCTATTCTTAGATTTATCACAACACAACAATTTGTTTGCCAAGCTTTGCTCATAAATCTATTGTTTGACCATCACACCAGGGTGGTAATCCCTGCAATGTAACATAATATCTGTTTTTCTAGATGGGTGGCTGCGTTGTAGCTTCTCAGGATACTCGGAGTTGACGTAGTTTTTTTCTGTTCTGGTGCACTACACTCGTATGTTAGCTCGCAGCTTGCAGCTATGTGGCATGTTTCAGCCTATCGGCGGCAGGGAATGTCCCGTCCTGCTAGCGCCGCTGATCCAAATCCGGCTGATGGCGGCAGGGAATGTCCCGTCCTGCTAGCGCCACTGGTTCGGATCCTGCTATTTCTTGCAGTAAAGTTGGCCTATTTCCAGCCGTTTACACTTATTTGGCTTGTTTCAGCCGGTCCGCAGGCCTGTTTCAGCCCTTTTGGCGCTCAATTCTCCGTTAGATATCAGCGCTGCTCGCGGTTATTCGTCAAATTTCGCTGTCTCGCTTCCACAACTGCCGGATGCAGAGTTAAACTTTGCTGTCCAGGGTGGGTAATTCAGGTTGCTTGCGTCAGTTTTGCCAGATTCACTGCTGGGAGTACCTTAGCCTCAGATGCGCGTCTGCTCTACACTTGTGGTTCGCCGTAATCTCACACAGCTGTCACCAAAGTTGTGGTATCCGCCGAGGATAAATGGCAGACACCGGAGTTCAATTAGATTACGGCAGTGTGACAGACGTGGACACCTTACTATAGAGAAGCTACGCTTCTCTAGCTTTCACTAGATAATGATCAACATCTATTTTCAGTTGTCACTTTATTGAAGGTTTAAAAGATACTGAAGCTATATACAACAAACAATAATTACATGGATAGGAATAAATAATCATAACATAAAAGCATAAATAATACATATACAATGGTCAGTTTGGGCAATGATGATCCCCCATCCCTGAAAAGGGTGGGGGAGAATTAAGAATACAGTTAACCATAATAAACATGACAGATTCAATCATTAATTCTAAGCGTAGGGAGGGGGTCACTAGACCCCTTCCCCAGGACTCGGGGGAGGGCCATTGACCCTCCACCGAACCCCAGATCAGGGGTGCCATAGGCATGGCTCACGGTTGCCGAATACCACACCATATCGGTTCAGCAATTACAGAGTTCCTACGGTACAGACATACAGACACAGATCCTGTTACTTGTTTTAGTAGGAATAAAGGATAAAATATAACTCAGGAGTGCGACAAGTTAATCTCAAGCTACGTTGTTGTAACTAACAAACAGGTAAAATTATTAGGGGGTGGATTTAGGGACGTCAAAGCTTTTTATTTTTTGATAAGAGATACCTGTAGCAGACAAACACCTTTGTTCAATTTTTGCCTTCAAGTAATGAAGCAACGAAATTTTTCGAGGATATAATTTCTAGAAAGCTAACTTTATTCTAAGAAATACAACTATTTATAACTAATATATCTATTGACATAGCACTCGCCCTGCAACTATGTCAATTCATTTTTGTGGGTTATTTTTCTTTGCTTAAAAATGTTTAAATTTCAGGTTTATATTCTGTCATGGAAAGAGCATCCTGTAGATTATTGTATCCAGTTATCTTCAGGTAAATTTTTTCCAGTATGGCTTCGAATTCGATTAAAAAGGACTGTTACCCTATCATATTTTTCATCTTTATTTGGTCCAAATTCAGTCAAAAAAGCTTACAAAAAAAGAACTTTTTTGACATTAGATGCACAAATGTTTCTTTATAAGCCCAATCAATCAGTTTGGAGATGGAGATATCTCCATATTTTAAGGAAAATTGACAAAAAAAAGGCAAATTCGGGTGTTACCTTTTATATGCACAGATATCATAAAATTAATATAAAAAAAATACTTTTTTATACTTTTCTCTCATTTTTAAAGTTTCATTCTGTTGATTTAAATATTCTTGAAGGGATTTTTGAATTGATAATACAAAAACATGATATTTTGTATAAATAAATGATATACAGAAACATTTTTTTTTAAATGAGAAATTTATCCCTCATCGCCCTAGAGGACAGCTGCTGACCTCTAGTGTTCATTGTTTAGTCAAATGCATGTAAAAGGAAAAAATAGCATATGATAAGATAACAGTCTTTCTCAGCCATACTAAAAAATTATGTTTAGCATCGCATTACAGACAACTTTCTACGAATATCAAAATATAAAATCATAAAATTAATGTCCGCGAAAATCTGTCTATAATACGTTGCGATTAATCCTACATAATTCTGTTTCATTTACCTTTAAGGAGTCACCCATTATAAAAGGTAGTTTTTCTCAAAGTTCTTTGTCGTTCACAGAAATTTTATTAGAAATAAAAGTAAAATAAGAGGCGGGAGTTGTTTTTTTGTTTTAAACGGATTAGCCACGAAGGGTTTTAGACCCACCTCAGTGACATAGGAAAAAAAACTCTCCCTTATTTTTCATTTATCTTAAAAGTAAGGTGAAGATTTCATTGCTCAATATGCACTTTGAGGGAAAGCACAAACAGAGATTTTTAAAGAAAGCAAAGCATTACCGAACAACAGTTTTAGGGAGTTTATCAAAGCCTAATGCTCTAAAAAATGAGAAGGAATTTGATATCATAAAAGGAGGATGTGCTTAAGGACCATTTGGGCAGGGGGGGGGGGGGTTTACTCGAGAACCCTTAGAGCTAGAGGGAGCTAATTTTGGATTTAAGCTTCTATGGGGCCAAAGTTACTTTTAAAATTATCGTCGACCCCCCACCCCCCCCCAAAAAAAATTTTTTTTGGGGGAGGTAAAAATTTTTTTTATTGCATTTTAAGCAACTTAGTCATTTTTTTCAAATTCTCAAATTTTTTTCCGCCGCCACCAAAAAAGAAATTTTTTATTGCATTTCTCGCCGAATTAGGCAATTTGGAATCATTTGAGACCATGTTATTTTTTCAAAAATTTTTCCCCTAACAAGCAACCCTGCGGGGGGACTTAGTCATTTTTTTCAAATTCTCGTTTATGAAGGTATATCTTAAATACAGTATGCTACTCTCTTAGTTTTAGAGATAATTGGATGAAATCTTTTTGATTTTGTCACTAATTACTTCAAGTTTTGGTATCTTTAAAAAAAAAAAACGGCGGCGGGACCGCCGCTCCCGCCGTCCGCCACCAAAAAATTTTTTTTTATTGCATTTCTTGCCGAATTGGGCAATTTGGAATCATTTGAGACCATGTTATTTTTTTCAAAACGGAAAATGGCGGCGGACGGCGGGAGCGGCGGTCCCGGCGCCGTTTTTTTTTTAAAGATACCAAAACTTGGGGTAATAAGTGACACAATCAAAAAGATTTCATCCAATTATCTCTAAAACTAAGGGAGTAGCATACTGTATTTAAGATATACCTTTATAAACGAGAATTTGAAAAAACCCGCAGGGTTGGTTGTAAGGGGAAAAATTTTTGAAAAAAATAACATGAACTCAAATGATTCCAAATTGCCTAATTCGGCGAGAAATATAATAAAAAAAATTTTTTGGTGGCGGCGGAAAAGGCGGCGGGAGCGGCGGTCCCGCCGCCGTTTTTTTTAAAGATACCAATAGTTGGGGTAATTAGTGACCCAGCCCAAAAGATTTCGTCCATTTATCTCTAAAACTAAGGGAGTAGCATACTGTATTTAAGATATACCTTTATAAACGAGAATTTGATAAAAATGACTAAGTCCCCCCCGCAGGGTTGCTTGTTAGGGGAAAAATTTTTGAAAAAATAACATGGTCTCAAATGATTCCAAATTGCCTAATTCGGCGAGAAATGCAATAAAAAATTTATTTTTTGTTGGCGGCGGAAAACGGCGGCAGACGGCGGGAGCGGCGGTCCCGCCGCCGTTTTTTTTTAAAGATACCAAAACTTGGGGTAATTAGTGACACAATCAAAAAGATTTCATCCAATTATCTTTAAAACTAAGAGAGTAGCATACTGTATTTAAGATATACCTTCATAAACGAGAATTTGAAAAAAATGACTAAGTCCCCCCGCACGGTTGCTTGTAAGGCGAAAAATTTTTGAAAAAGATAACATGGTCTCAAATGATTCCAAATTGCCTAATTCGGCGAGAAATGCAATAAAAAAAATTTTTACCCCCCCAAAAAAAAAAAAATTTTGGGGGGGGGTGGGGGGTCGACGATAATTTTAAAAGTAACTTTGGCCCCATAGAAGCTTAAATCCAAAATTAGCTCCCTCTAGCTCTAAGGGTTCTCGAGTAAACCCCCCCCCCCCCTGCCCAAATGGTCCTTAAGCACATCCTCCTTTTCTTCAAAAACTACAATCAAATGTCAACCCCATACCGAATATAACCCCTAAGATAAAGAGAAGTACGACTCACGGGAGCAAGTAATTCTAAGCACCTTTCAGCATCAGTGATTCTAAATGTTTTTTTTTTTTGATGAATATACTTGGGTTATATTTATTATCGTTATATCAATTTAAAAATAAAATAAGTTTCACCATGGTTTTATATGAAACAAAACTTTAAAATTCCGGAAAACTTATATATCTTAATAATTATACCAACTAAAAAAATTACGTTTCACCATGGGTTTCTATGAATAAAACTTTGAAATCAATGTTAAACATCTTTTGTTGAAATATCATCAAATGTTTTGTTGAGTTTAAACTGCTGTGACACAAAAGTAATCTTGTTAATGAAAAATGTTAATTTAGAAAAAAGGATGTTTTTCGTGTTTATTCATTTGAACATTTGAACTCAACAATTCATTTGGTGATATTTCAACAAAAGATGTTTAACATTGATTTCAAAGTTTTATTCATAGAAACCCATGGTGAAACGTAATTTTTTTAGTTGGTATAATTATTAAGATATATAAGTTTTCCGGAATTTTAATGTTAGGGGGAGATTTGAAATCTGCATCAAATTTTAAAATTTGCTTTATAAAATTCGTTTTTTGTATAATTCTTTATCTAAAAGCGGAAATGCATTTTAAGTTAATTAATTTTGACCAATAGGATAGGTGGATTTTAAACTACCTGCGCTCTAATTGGTTGAATGATGTACGCCATCCAATCAGAGCGCAGATTTTTTAAATCCACCAATCACAGATGCCAAAATTAATTAACTTAAATTGCATTTCCGCTTTTATATAAAGAATTATAGAAAAAACGAATTTTATAAAAAAAAAATCCTCAAAATTTGATGCAGATTTCAAATCTCCCCCTAACTTTAAAATTCCGGAAAACTTATATATCTTAATAATTATATCAAACATAAACCTAGTATATTCAAAAAAAATCTTTTAGAATCACTGCTGGAAGGTGCTTAGAATTGCTTGCTCTCGTTCGTGCATAGTCTCCTTTAACATTTATCTTATTGTTGTAGTTTACGTCTGGATTTATTTAAAATAGAATTTCTGAAAAGATTTTATGAATGTTTTATGCAAATTTTAATTATTTCTGCATTGACGTCTATATTTTACATAGAACATAATAACAAAAGTTAATTAAGTTTAAAAATGGATACAGGGTTGGGACAATGTACATTAAATTATTCTTACTTGCAATGCTAATGTGAACCACCTTTTGAGAATTTGGATGCTTAAGGTACTTTCATTGGATTTTTGCTGAAAGTATTGGTAAATGATTTTTGGTCATTTACAGCAGTTAATGGATGTTTATTTTTCAAAGTAGTAGGATGTATGTTTGACTATTTTTCGATCGTCGGATTTTGAATTTTCTTGATTTAAGTATTAAAATAGTTATTTATCGCATCGTATTATAGACAGCTTTCCGGAGATATTAAACTAAAAATTATAGATCAAAATTATGATTAATTTTATGATTTTAAAAAAAAATCGTAGAAAATTATCTGTAATACGTTGCTATACACGTTTTTTCAGTATGACTCTAAGTATGACAGTATGATTCTTATACAGTGGATATCAATCGGTTTAGAAGCCTTTCTTTAAAATAAATTCCAGACGTTCTTTTGAGGATTGTTTTTCTTTAGACAAGGGAACATTTTTCCTTCTTTTTTCATTTCAGAGAGCCAAAAGTTTTATGAAAACTTATCTTCTTTATTCTTAGTTCAATATTTTAAGCAATTCATATAAAATCAAAAGTCATGTTTTTAATTTAGAATCTGAGGGAAAACATACAGACCAAATTATCAAAGTCTTTGGCCTGGAGAAAACTAAAATCCAGGTATGAATAATGTTTATGCGATAGATCAATTACCCTAGAGGGTAAATCGGACACAGTAACCCGTCCAATAACTAATTTCTAGCAGACATAGAATTTTGTTTATATTTAGTCACATAGGTATGATAAAACCATCTCCCATATTTTTGTATAAATAAATAGTAATACGAAATATTTTGTTGAGTTCAAAGTGTATAACAGATTAGTTCAGTGGTTACCGAGATCTTAAGCTTCAGACGGACAGACAGACAGGTAGTTACCAAGTTACTTTGTATTAAAGATAGTCCCCTTTTGTTGTTGTTGTTTGTTGCCATGATTCTCTGAAGTTAGGATTCAGATGCACACGGAGATTGAAAGTGAGAATCCTTTGGCCAATCATAGATTGATAAGCTTCGCTTGGAAGCTACTCAATTATTACATCACCCTGGCCTAGAGTTTTGGCAGGTGTTCCATATTAAGCCACCCTAATTAATGGCGCTCTCATATAAATGAGGAGCATGGACGAGGGAAAGCATGATATAATTTGCTTGATATATAGATTCATAGAATCCTAACTTTCTACAAATCTCCCCCTTTTGTGACGAATCTCCACGTTTTTTACTTGCACATTGACACAATCTTTTTCATTAGGAGCTTGCCGGTGATCTGAAGTTGTGCAGCGATGATTTTACTGGTGCCAAAAACCTTTACAGGAATGGATTTATTATTACTTAAATATTACACTAGATTATCATATATTTCAATAAAGTGAAACTTATTAGCTGGCTAAAATAACAATCCCTCCATCCACCTTCTTGACCCCATCCCATCCCCTCCTATAGGATGAACAAACTGACCAATAAATAATGTCCATGTTAGCAACCTAATTTTTTTCCCTGTCATAATATATACGAATATTATATATCAATTTATGCAGGCTGGCCGGACTGTCTATTCTGAAAACTGCACTCAAGCTGGCAGTATTCGGCTGTGTGGATCAACTATTAACATATCTGCAGGTTTTTCAATTTGTTGAGAGTTGAAATGCTTTTAAACATGAACTGGCGGCACGTTCCTAGAGGCCTCAATTGGCACTTGAGGTGGGAAGAAGCTTCCCCGCCATTTCCTATTTTGATTTTAAAAGAAAAAAAGTTGGTGGGAGGGCTCATTTTTTTCTGGGGCTATTTCTCTTCGGAGGGTTGTGTACCCACATCTCCCCCCCCCCCTTTGATTAGTTATAAATCTTCCTAGGATATATGAGAAGCTATATTGTACCTAACCATATCGGTTCATGGGTTACCAAAATCCTTTGTTACAAACAGAAAGACATTCTGTTACTTTTATAGATGTAATTTATCCTCTCATATCATAACAGAATGATAAAGCCAAACCCAAGGGTGGGCAAAATGAGTTGTTAATATTTCAGTCGAGTCCAGAGAGTGTTTCATCCGAACCCGCACCTTTTTGTCGTCAATTAAGCGTTTTATTTTATACGCCATTGACTGTCAAAGCTTCTTATTTGATTTGTCATTTTGAAGGTTGCGTTGAATAACAGAAATTTAGAGGCAACCCACCGGGAGAAGGTGCACTTATCAAACCTGGCACTCATCTCCTATCATCAACAGGATTGTATTTAAGCCCAGGAGGGAGGGAGATGACATTGGGCTCTATATAACATTACTCTATATATTAGTCCCCAAAGTTTTATAATGTTTTCTTATTCGTTGTCTTAACAACTTTGGGGACTTTTAGTAAGTGTCCAAAAGTTTCAACCAATTATTGTAATCTACAGAAGGAAAATTTTATTTTACATCATTCGGGAAGTACATCAAATTATAGATTATTATCTTATCCCTGTATATCCTGATTTAAGCCAACTTGACCATTTTTATTTTAGGGATATTAAAGTATAAGAAAATGGACGATTAATTCCCAAAGACCATAATTGAAATAAGCCCTTCTTTAGATTGAAATTATTACTTGAAAAGTTTTGAACCAACCAATCAAAATTCAATAAAAGTACCCAAAGTTTTTAGCCATTTATCAAGTTAGCGTGTTTATAAAACTTAGGGCACCAGTGTAATTTTCGATGGAAGAGTTTTATTTAAAGTTAAATGTAATGTAATGCAATACATTAGACCATTTCACATTCCAAAAAAATATGCAAAAATAACATAAAAGGCTTAAATATCCAAATGTGTGCAGATTTTAAAGTTGAACATGTTTACAAAGCAACGAGTGGAGCTACAATTTCTTCAGTTTCTCCAATCTAATAGGTAATAATGATTATTATTTTAGTTTCAAAGACGTTCCTATTTTAAAATTACTTGTGCCACACTAATGCCTAGTGCCAAGTGCAAATATCAGAGAATTTCCTCCGTTGCATTATCTCGAACGGGTTTAAAACAAAGCATTTCAGTGTCGCGCATTGTATAGCCCAACACCTGCCCGGGCATAAGCTTTCTTCAAGATTTAATTATTTAAAGTTAAGATGTTATATTACAGAGGAGAACATGGACTTCGAGGGGGTGAGGTTAGGCAACCTCCAAATTTTTGAAAATTCATTACATAACCCCCCCGCCCCCCCCCCCCAAAAAAAAAAAAAATTAATGTATCAACCCCAAAAAAATTTGGGACGTCTTTGGGGGAGAATCATAATGAATATTTGTTTAGATATTATGACAAACAGCTGATGGTTACCCAGGGAGTGAACTCTGAAGCGTGGGGTATTCTCAGCAAAATTGTCCCCAGCTATGCCCTGCATAATGATCTTAATTCTGACTTAGGTAAAGTTGATAATTTGTTTGCTGCGTTTGTCCTTCATCTTGTAGGACAGGGAGGGCATAAAAAAGTATAAAACGATCCCGAGATTTAAATCTTGTGCCCTACTACATAATGATATTAATGCTGATGATTTAGGTAAACTTAAGTGTGGGGGGGGGGGGGGGTTATTGCAACCACCTCGTAATCATTGAGCAAATGGCACTTAGAATTCGAATTTCCATCTGAAATTTTGCATGAGTAATCCTTGGTAGGTCTATTTTCCCTAAATTGAACAAAAAGTTGGAAAAGTAACGGCTAACGGCTTATAGGTGAAGGATGGCGTAAAATAGCCTAAAACCATCCCGAGATTTATGATAAACAGATGAAGCTTGGGATATTAAACTTATTTTTTTATGTGATGCTTTATTCTCAAGTAGCGTTTGCGCCTCTAGAATCTAGGGAGCCCTTAGTCAAATGGGTTTAAGGGGTCAAATAAGCCCTGTATGACATTGACCAACCTAAACTTTGAAATATGATAGCATGAAACCATTCCTGGAAGTATTTTAAACTATCAAAAAATGGTGAATTTAATCAGTTCAGTAGTTTGTGAGATTTTGATGGACAAACAGAGAACCGTAACCTTTATATAAAAGTAACAGGATGTTTGTCTGTCTATGTGTGAACTGAAGGATCTCGCCGACCGCTAAACCGTTATGGGTTTCCTTTACAGTGAAGCTTCTCATAAGTCCTGGGAAGGTTTATTAACTATTTTGGGGGCAATTCATCACCCACAATCCAAGAGTTAATGAATGATGTTTATTGATTTCCTAATTCTACTATGTGTTAGTCCTATCGTCTTATTTGTTGATCTTTGCTATTATGGATGTTGAAATCTTTGTTTAAGATATAAAAACAGTTTTCTTTTTATATTGTTTAATAACACTCTTTGTTATATGTTTTCAATGTTTACGGATTTTTATCATTTTGTTAAATATTATAAAAACAAGGATAACTGCATCTATAAAAGCGAAACTCAACAAATAAGATTGCTAGACAATAGAACATAGACCAAATTAAAGCAATAACACTTTTAATATTTACCATTTTTTTAGGTGTACCTAAAAAAATTAAACTAATATAGGATGAGTGAATACTAGAATGCTTCGCTTAAAATATAGCTCCTAATCGCCCCAGAAATCAATTCATTATTCCAAAATAAAAATATAGGATAAATAAATCATACCAAAAAATGTTAAAATAGTTACAAATCAAGATGTTTTGAATGGACCTAGGACTTTATGGTAATGATTATAGAATTGTTATGCTTTCTAAATTGTAACTGGCCAAGTTGTTACATCATGTCAATTATTAAGTTTCAAATCTCTAGTAAAATTCTATGTTGCCTTATTCGTTACATGAAGTATTGACCGACCCTTATTAAAGATAAGCATCGCTTTTATAAATCTATAATTAGAGCGTAGCTTTTCTGTTAGTAAGGTCTGTACGTTAGGGACAGAACATTGACTTGTTTAATAAATCATTTTTTTTTTGGGGGGGGGGGGGTGCACAATAGACTGAATTATTAAAAACTAAAATGATTGTCCATTATTGATCTAACCATGCATGAGCTTCGCCGATAAGTAAGTATAATGTCATCCTTGTTATTAAAAATAAGGACAAATAACCTTTAACAATTAGTAAATTTTTTAAATCAAAAGACTCCTTTGAGGGAAAACACAAAAGGTTTTTTATGGTTATTAAAAGTTATTTTTATATAGATTTGTTAATTTCAATAAGAGAGTTGTCGAGCAGATAATTAAATATTTTAATTGGTTTTTAATAATATATTTTAATCATATTTAACAAGAAAAATAGGTTATTTTGTACCCTAATCAATCTTTAAGGAGAAATTTGTTCTTCAAAAGCGCAGTTAAAAGACCTAAATATCATGTGTCTATTCAGGGAGGAAGGGGCCATAATACACTAGTCCCCAAAGTTTTATCATAACCTTTTCTTATTAGTTAGATCAACAAATTTGGGGATTTTTATTGAATTTTGATTGTTTGGTTCATGAAGTTAAGTGTTTAAAAGTGTAAACCCATAATTGAAATCTATAGGAGTGGAAATTTTGAGCATCATCATTAGTTATGTACACTAATTGATCATCCAATGTCTTATCCCTATAGATCCGAAAGGCATCCTTTTATATCAGGATGTATTTTAATGATGTATTTTTTCTTTAGTAAATTGGATGGAGAAAATAACAATTAGTAATCCCAGTAATTCTCAGGTAGGTCTAATATTTTTTTTAAAAACGCGCGACTAGAGCTAACCACATAACAAAAACACGCTTAATTGTTAAAAATATATTTCGCTTTATTCAAGCCTTAATTCTAATTATTTGAAAGTTTCTGTTTTATTTTAGTAGCAAAGTTACTCTATAAGTGGTTCTGTATGCATGTCTGTCTGTATGATATAGTAGTCTTGCTAGATTTTATAGAATTACAGATAGTTTCTTTTTACACACTTTTTATTACCGTCCCCTCCCCATCTATTCTTTGCCTGTCCATTTCAATCCCTTTCCTTTTCAGCTTCCCTTTCTTCACTGATCCTTCAACATAGTTTTGTTGGCCCCAAGGGGCCGAAAGCCCGGGCCAATAAAATTAGTTTTAATTTTATGGTTTTATTTTATTTCATGATACAATATATGATTTTTCAGTATTGGTCAGAATCGTTTCTATTCCAGCGTATCAATCGGTTTTGAAGCCATACTTTAAAAATTAATTTTCAACCCCTTTTTTCTCTCTAAAATTCAAATTAATTTAGTTTGGAGGTTTGTTAAAGATGTATCTTGGACCTAATTGGGAAGCTTTCATCAATATGATTGTACAGGTGAGGTTTTGATCATTTTTTGTTGTTGTAGAGCATTGATCTTCATTGATAAAAAATAGATGTGTACACTGTACTATGTACAACCTCTTAATAGGCGTTTCTTCGTATTATCACAGTAGCTTTTCTCCTATTTCTAACCCCTGCGGGGCCAATTGCTTAACCCTGCGGGGCAATCACCTAACCCAATATAACCTAAAATAACCTATCAAAAGTCATTTTGAAAATACGACGAATAACCCCTTAAGGGGCGTTGCCACGAAAGGGACTATACCCCTTTATTTATTTATTTTTGAAAAAGTTTAGTTACTACTTGTTTGAATTAATCAATCAAGATTTTAGTCCTCAAAGTTTTTAAGCAAACAATTTCATGTACGATTTCTTTTTGGAGGATGGAGGTATCCCCCCCTAAATAAATATGACCTTCGCTAGATCTATAAGATGCTTTATTCAGCAGGGTTTCGGATCCGCATTGATTTTTTGCGGATCCGGATCCGGATCCTCCAAATTTGGTCAGTGCGGATCCGGATCCTTGACAATAAAAATAAAATCACCAAACTTTTCAAAAATATTTATTCTTTAAATTCGAAGTCAAAAATACTTTTAATTTTCAAGTCTGACCCTAAACCTTAAAGATTGGCTCTCATCAAGAGAATGTCTGAGATTATATATAAATTTAGGTAGATTTTTCCATTTTTTCCGCATTTTTTTGAGTCCAAGGATCCGGATCCCCATTTTTTTGCGGATCCGGATCCGGATCCTTGGACTCGAAAATATGCGGATCCTTGCGGATCCGGATCCGGATCCGAAACCCTGCTTTATTGTATTGAAGATTCATATCGGTCCGGCAGTTGATAAGATCTTAAGCTACAGAAACACAGACAAACAAACAACCTGTTACTTTTATGTAAGGATAATATTGTACCTAGATGTGCCAGATTTTAACGAATGTAACAGTACCAGATCATAGAGCTCAGTGCCACACCCTAGCATATCATCTCAAGGTAAGGTTCTATTTAAAAACTAGTGGTTGGCAATCCGAATCCGAGATCCGGAATCCGCCTAATTTTTGGTCAATTTTGGAATCCGAATCTGGAATCCGTTTTTTAATAGCGGATACGGATTCTTAATTGGTAGGCTAAAATTAGCGTCTTGGGTTTTTTCTTTCAACTCCCCCTTTTTGAAGGCAAAGATTATCATCATAATATGTATATAAAATCTAAATCTTCTAAAAATCTGGTTCGATTCTCGGAAGTGAATTATAGATAACACCAAGAACATTAATTTTTAGGACATATGTAGCACTTAATTTTTTTTATTTAAAAAAAGCCTTTTAAAATATTGCTAGAATCCGGAATCCGCGGGGATTGCCATCCCTATTTTAAGAGTAAGATAAAGTAAAAGAAATATTTGAGAAAGAGGTTGATTTTTTTATATGGTAAAAGGTGGAAATACCCTCCCCCAAAAATAGTTAAAAATCTTCCCTAGGCATATAATTAGCTTCATTTTAACGGAGGACAAAACAGTTTAAGCGGATATTAAGATCCTTTTCTACAGACAAAAAGGTTTACTACTTTATATGATAGGATTGTCGGGTCATTTTTTTCGCGTATTTTCCGTAAAGTTGTTTGTTAGCGTTTAGTCAAATGCGCTTATTAAGTCAAACTGTTCTTAAATTTGACCAAATGTATGTTTGTTAAATGGTTTGACTTAATTAGCGCATTTGACTTAACGCTAACACACAAATTTACAGAAAATACACAAAAAATGACTCCCTTTGTTGATTAATTTTTCTTAATAATGATTTCTGTTAGTAGTGGGGTGGTGACCTCCCCTAAAATTGTTATAAACCGTCACAGGACCAATGAAAAGCTTCACGTTAAAGGAGAACCATATCGGTTCAGCGGTTAATAGAGATAACAGACAGAAAAACACACATAGTTACTTTTGTTTAAGAACTACCTAGGTAAATGATTTCAGTTATTTTCCTATTAATAGATATTGTTTTGAAAACTTTAAACATTCATTTACTTTTTAGCGAAACTTACAATTCTTCCAAAGATGTCGCTAATATCAGGGATCTAATGGGATAAAATAGGACAATGGGCGATAAATAGATGTAAATCCCCACTGATGATAAACAAAATTACCTCTTTTGTAGATTACAATTAGTAATTGAAACGTTTGGACATTTAACTTAATGAACCAACCAATCAAAAGTCAATAAAAGTCATTGTTAAGCCAATGAAAAAGAAAACGTTATCATAAAACTTTGGTGACAATTTAACAGCCCATTGTCCCCTCTCTCTCTTAAAGATGTTGCTAATATAGATTAGGTGATATTTTCTGTTCAGTCTTTCCTGTGCTACCTGTCCTGGAGCCAGCTGGCATCCCTGGCTACCATAGCAAATCCTGCACAGCCGCAAATTTTCTTCCATTTAAAAGGTATACATAATACAAATGGCACTTTTACAAATAGCAAAAAATCAGTAAATGACGTTTTGACAACTTGGTTTTATAATTGTGAATTTTACAAAATTATATATATCTACTGCCATAAACAAATACATATTATTCTAATTATCCAAATAATGCCAAATATACACATTATTTTGAGAAAAAATGCGCGCACTTTTTGTCAAAAACGCAGTAACTAAACTTTTGCTAGTTGTATTAATGGCAGCGCCCGTCATTAAGAAATTTATTTTAAAATGCGGAAAATTAGGTCCATAACTACATATAAGTTTTATTTGATTATGAAAGACTATTTGAATGCTGATAAAAGCTGAATTAAACCCGCCCCCTTTTATTTCAAAATACATTGAAAACAATGTTGTGGAGTGGAGAAGGGTTAGTTTTTCGTGTGTTAACGTTAGTTTGTCCTACAGTCTGATTTAAGAGCTTTGCCTTTATGTATGCTGTCATCCTTGTTCCTTATCTTCTAATTTGCAGATGAAGTAAACTGTGAAAAATCTTCGAAACCAACTCCACTACGATTTAGCGTTGACGCCCTAAATCTGTATGTCCACACCCTTCTTCATCTGATTAATAAGCACAGCCCGGGGTCATCCGCGTGTAGGCAGCTGCCAACTATCACTCAAGATTCAGATGAGAATTCAGGGAGTTTTATTACTTGTGTAATGTTATAATTGTAGTTTTCTTAGCTGCTATACAAGATAGACTTGTGATTTTTAGATTGGACTGAATGATTTAAAATTAACCAATCAAATTTCAATAAAAGTGTTTCAGTCTAATGTCCCCTCCCTAGCTGTAAAAAACCTGCAAAAATTATATAATAGGTAGATATAGTTGTCTGGGTGGATATAGAATTAGAATATTCGTGGATATTAGGACAGGGGAAAAATTATAGTCAATTTAGATTGCTTAGGTGGAACTCATTTAGGGGTCAGTTAGTTCATCTAGTAGAAGTAGAGGGGATAGTGTACAGGGGGTGAATGGGGGATATCGTTATTTTAGCCCGCAGCGAGATTTTACTTTATTAGAAAACATGAAAATCTGGTTTAATATCCAAGTAATAATATATCCATTGTTGTCTGGGTTGTTAGGGTGTGATTATCCCTCAAGTTTGGAAGTTAGAGAGACTCAACTTTGTTCTGGATACAGTCATGTCATCTTTCATAATCAAGGAAAATAATATAATAAATATATAGAACAAAATATAATGATGTCTGTCCGTTTGTCTGTCAGTCCGGTCAACTGGTGGATAAATTTTCTTTGCTTTTAGGGAAAGTACTTAATAGACATATGAAGATGTTAAGCTATTTTCTTTTTTAAAAGGAGGGGGGGGGGGGGCGAAAAATTTACTCATCTACCCCCCAACCCATTCTAATGCATAATCTCTATTTTGTTTACCAGCGCCAACGCCCTTAGAGGCCTCAAGGGGCACTTGTGGAAAAAGAGAAAAAGGGGGAATATCACTTCTCTTCTTATGATTATAATTAAGAGTAAAAGTAAAAAAATTGCAGGGGGTTATTTTTTTTCAGGGGTAGTTTTTTGGATTCGTGGAGATATCATATGACCTCTTCCCAATCCACACACTCAAAGAATGACCGACATCCTATTACTTTTATCTACTAATCATATTATACTATGTAACTGAGCAGGCAAACTATTATGCTGGGGCTCGAACAGTCGGGGCGCCACGGGCCTACAACCCTCCTATGCTATGCACTTCCCACCAACCTCCCTAGAGTTCTTCATTAAACTTAATATTACAGTTTTACAGGTAAGGCTGAGTAGAAAATTACTGACGATATCAAAGCAAAATTTATTTTTACCTAGGTTGAACTTCTTTGAAACTTCTTTTGTTTGCCTATTAAAAACCTCTTCCTTAATTATTTTGATTTGTTGGTCAATCAATGACTTTTTGGCTCTGGGTTGATTTAGGACTAAAAAATCTGAAAATGATTCCCTAATCTAGAAGGATTAAAAAAAGATGAAAATTCACGTTCCAAGTTACCCTGTTGTGATAAAAAATAACACAAATCAACTTAACATTAAAATGTTTTTACATTTTCCACCAATTAAAAAGGGGGAGCTGAGGTAGGTTGTGCTAAAATTCCGTAAAGGTATGAGTTTTAGGGCTTAAAAACGATAAAATTTATGTTGTTAACTTTTTAAAGAAAATTTGTCTATAGTTCTTTTAAATCAGTAAGAAACACATTTAGTGAATATTATCGTTCTACTACTGTTTTAAGCCCTAAAACTCACACCTTTACGGAATTTTAGCACAAGCCACCTCCCCCTTTGTCAAATGCTTTTTTGTCATTTGTATCGTCCCAAGAAACTCTAAAACAAAGTTCTTCAAAAATCTTAAATTCAGGTATCCTGTGGAAAACACCACTCCATAGTTCTGACTGACAATGGTCTCTACTCCTGGGGGTGTAACCAGTATGGTCAGCTTGGATTAGGTTAGTTCCTTTCCAGGGAGGAGTAGGGGGGGGGGGAGGGGTGGATATTTGTCTCTACTCCTGGGGGTGTAACCAGTTATAAGGTTATTTTTGGAATTTAAATCCTGACAAAAGCTTTTGTCATCTTGGAAGTGTATGTTACAGGGTGTTTTTTTTAATAGAACAAAAGTATTGCTTGATATAACCCATTTGCCATTGACAGAAATTAATAATCTATATCTTAATTTCTTTATTGGGTTGGGGCAATTGGTATAATAAAAAAATATATAGCAATTTTCAACAAATTATGCCTTAAAAAACCGGTTTTTCCAAAGTATCTATTTTTGGATCATGACCAATTTAAAGAGTGTGCAAAAATGTGTATATTTTTTAAATTCAAATTGCGCGGCTTGTGTTAATAGTAGAAAAATGTTTTGCATATCGTTAGAATCGTCATAGAATTGGGTGTTTAAGAAATATTCCTGTGCTACGTATAGTTTAGAAGCTAAATGGTAAAATGTCCCAACTTCCTTAAAACTTTTCAACCTTTCTCACATTTTCTAACGTAGCTTCTTTACTACAAATATCATGAGTATGATACATTATTACATATATGCTAGATTTTATGACAATTATTACGGTATGCTTAATATTTTTCTACTATTAACACAAGCCGCGCAATTTGATTTTTAAAAATGCACGCATTTTTGCTCACTCTTTAAATTGGTCATGATCCAAAAATCTTCCAAAAATAGGTACTTTAGAAAAACCGGTTTTTAGGCATAATTTGTTGAAAATCGCTGAATATTTTTTTCTTATACAAATTGCCCCAACTCTATAAAGAAATTAAGATATAGATTATTAATTTCTGTCAATGGCAGGTGGGTTATATTAAGCAATACTTTTGTCCTATTAAAAAAAAACACCCTGTAGTTCTTTATAACAACCTCCGCCCGTCATTATTTGGTTACCAAAACTAATTATACAAGTAGCCTTTTCACATCTCAAAAACTTTTGTTTTTGTTTTTCTTTCAATTTCTTTAGGGTGACATAATAGTATCAAAGCATTTTAAGCCCTTTATCACTTTTTTTTGACAAGAAATGTTATCTAAATAAACTGATTATAAAAATACAAGCTTTTTTTCTTCTTGTTTAGGGTTACATAATAGTATCAAAGGATTTTAAACTTTTTGACGCTTCATTTCATGAGATATGGAAATGGATTCAGAAACAGTTAGGGAGGGTACATTGGGCTGTTTATTTCACTAGTCCCCAAAAGTTTTGTTGGCTTAATAACTTTGGGGACTTGCATTGAATTTTGATTGGATTGTTCATCATGTTGACTGTCCAAACGTTTCAGCCACTAATTGTAATGAAAAGAAGAAGTAATTTTGTGTATCTTCATAGGAGATGTTCATGTACATCAATACATCGGCCATTGTCTTATCCCTTTAGATCCTTGCTTCTGAAGGAGGATGTCATAAAATTATGCTGTAGTTGATATCAACAAAGAAATATTATCTACATTATCGATGTCAGAAGTATAAACCGGCGACTTCCTGCATAACACGTAACCGCTCATTGTCGGATGGAGATTTATAGATGCAGGGTTTGAATCTCGGCCCACCACCACGTCATTACTAAAGACCTTAAAAATTGTTCCTACTGTTGCAATGTAAGGTATGCAAAATCGAGTAGGGGGAATACCTTGTCCGATAAATAGGTGTAACTCATTACTTTGCACAGTAGGGTCTTCCAGACAAAGGACGTGCAATCAATGGGTTGGTTGTCTATAGGACGTTTGGCCGTGCATTAGCAAGATTTGTTTTAAAGACTTAAATATTAATAGTGTTTCCAATCCTCTAGAGGTTATCCAGGTTAAACTGCTAGTATTTTAGAAACTGTTATCGGATTACTGACGAAAAAGTTGGATGCAAATTTATTTTTGTTCATATGCTATATCTCTGTTTTACAGGGATCTAGAGGGATAAGACAATGGCCGATACATTACCGTACATCCCCAATGCAGCGTGGCCACATTTTTCAGTATACTGAAAATATTCAGTATTCTTCAGTATTTGGAAATTGGGGGTTTAGTATTTTCAGTAAATACTGAATATTCAGTATTTGAAAATTTTATTCAGTATTTTTCAGTTTTTGGAAATTTTCATGATTCAGTATTTTCATTACTTCTTAAATTCCAAAAAATTTTGCATAGGTAAATAAGATGTTTTTTCAAGTAGTTGATGTCAGATTTTTTTCGGCGCTTCGCGCCTCACTTTACTTTCCTTTATATTACCCTATAACTTTGTACATTAATTTTGCTTTTATGGTAATATACATTTTTTTTCAATTTCATCTCAAATATAAATTTTTTAGATATTTGAGATGCTTTTATACAGTATTTTTTTCAGATTTTTTTTATCTATTAATAGAATGAATAATCTAAGGTGAGTACTTTGCATGATTATTGAAGGTAAAGTTTTTTAGCATGCTCTTAACCATAGACGTCCAAGGGGCCCGGTAAAGTGGCGATTACCCCCCCCCCCCCATTCAAAATTTACCTTTAGCCTGGGGGTGCCTAAGGCACCCCCATCTATTTAGAAGGGGGTATTTACCCCCCCCCCAAACAATTTTCGGGGGTACATAACCCCCCCCCCAAAATAAAATATCTCTCACAAAAAAAATTTTGCGCGCATTTTTAATACTAAAGGGGGGGGGGGAAGTTTTGACACTTTCGCTTACTCCGTGATTATTGGGCTAGGTATTAAAGTTAGACTATAGGTTATTTGGGATAAAAGTTTACTTTTGGTTAGTACTTCACGGATTTTTAATCATTTTTTGGATAACCCCACCCCCTAGCCCCCCGGGGCTCAAAATCCCCCTAAAAATGAACCTAACCTTAATTTTCTCAGGAACCATTTGACCAAAAGAGATGATTTCTTAAACTTAAGCTTTTATACTCATAAACTAACTTCTGATTTAGATGTCACCCCCCTGCCACCAACCCCTAGCCCACCGGGGCTCAAAAAAACCCTAAAAATGAACCTAACCTTAATTTTCTCAGGAACCATTTGCCCAACAGAGATGATTTCTTAAACTTAAGCTTTTATGCTTATAAACTAACTTCTAGTTTAGAAGTCACCCCCCTGCCGCCAACCCCTAGCCCTCCGGGGCTCAAAAAAACCCTAAAAATGAACCTAACCTTAATTTTCTCAGGAACCATTTGACCAACAGAGATGATTTCTTAAACTTAAGCTTTTATGCTTATAAACTAACTTCTGATTTAGAAGTCAGCCCCCTGCCACCAACCCCTAGCCCTCCGGGGCTCAAAAATACTCTAAAAATGAACCTAACCTTAATTTTCTCAGGAACCATTTTACCAATAGAGATGATTTCTTAAACTTAAGCTTTTATGCTTATAAATTAAGTTTAAGTTTAGAAGTCCCCCCCCTGCCGCCAACCCCTAGCCCTCCGGGGCTCAAAAAAACCCTAAAAATGAACCTAACCTTAATTTTCTCAGGAACCATTTGACCAACAGAGATGATTTCTTAAACTTAAGCTTTTATGCTTATAAACTAACTTCTAGTTTGGAAGTCACCCCCCTGCCGCCAACCCCTTGCCCTCCGGGGCTCAAAAAAAACCTAAAAATGAACCTAACCTTAATTTTCTCAGGAACCATTTGACCAACAGAGATAATTTCTTAAACTTAAGCTTTTATGCCCCCTGCCGCCAACCCCTTGCCCCCCAGGGCTCAAAAAAAAAACCAAAAATGAACCTAACTTTAATTAAAATTTCTTATTTGAAGAGTTAGAGGTACACTTATTAAACCAAATATGCTTCTTTTTGGATGTTATTGACATATCTGCTGAAAAAAAATATAATCGGCCTCCAGGTTCAGGTGCTGCAGGCCTCCAGGTCCACTCAGGAGACAGGTAAAAATTTAAATTTCTTATTTGAAGGTTTAGAGGTACACTTATTAAACCAAATATGCATCTTTTTGGATGTTATTGACATATCTCCTGAAAAAATTAGAATCGGCCTCCAGGTTCAGGTGCTGCAGACCTCCAGGTCCACTCTAGACAGGTGAAAATTAAAATTTCTTATTTAAAGAGTTAGAGGTACACTTATTAAACCAAATATGCTTCTTTTTGGATGTTATTGACATATCTGCTGAAAAAATTAGAATGGGCCTCCAGGTTCAGGTGAATATCTAAAATGGTTAGTTTGGAATTTAGAGGAAAGGTATTTAAATAGAATAAGGTTAAAGTAAATAATATAGTCAAATTTATTGTTTACGGCTTCAATATGTGTTCCCGACAGGCTCCAGGGGCCTGCTCAACAGGTAAACATCCTTATGTGTAATGTTTGAATTAAGATGAAAAGTTACTAAATAGAAATAAAAAATATGTACAACAAGAAACTTAATCAAGGTATAAAAAATCTAAAGTTATCCTATTTGATAGCTACTTATTTCCAGTGAGCAATATTGTCGCCATTTTAGAAATACCTTGCAGATTAAATTATTTGTTAAAAAATACAAAAATACAACTTACTTAGGGTGGGTCGATTTTAAAATTTCACATTAGTAGACATTGGCAAGGGTTACTAGGCCAATATAAAACCCTGTGAAACTTGAAAGAGGTTTTTAAATCCAAAAACAACGGGCGCACGGAGGGTATAAAATGTGCCCGCCCCCAAAACCAAAAATTGAAATTCCTTCAAACACATGCATGTTGCATATCAAAATGACCGCATTGAAATGCTGATTACAGATCTGAAAGCTGTTTTGAAAAATATTGATTCAGTCTGAAATGATTTTCAAATAACCTACCAAAATGAACAACTTTGACTAAATCAGCTGTTTTTAGATACTTAATGAGATCTTGTTCCAACTAGGAGCAATATTTTTTATAATGGTTTGAGATTCGTAATCAGCATTTCAATGCAGTCATTTTGATATGCAACATGCCTGTGTTTGAAGGAATTTAAATTTTTGGTTTTATAAGGGGGTGGGCACTTTTTATACCCCCTGCGCGCCGGCAGCCTTAAAATCCAAGTCACTTTTGAAACCCTGCCTAGAACACATATCTTTAAATAAGAACTTTTAATTTTTACCTGTCTCCAGAGTGGACCTGGAGGCCTGCAGCACCTGAACCTGGAGGCCAATTCTAATTTTTTCAGGAGATATGTCAATAACATCCAAAAAGATGCATATTTGGTTTAATAAGTTTACCTCTAATTCTTCAAAAATGAAATTTTAATTTTTACCTGTCTCCAGAGTGGACCTGGAGGCCTGCAGCACCTGAACCTGGAGGCCGATTCTAATTTTTTCAGCAGATATGTCAATAACATCCAAAAAGATGCATATTTGGTTTAATAAGTGTACCTCTAAACCATCAAATAAGAAATTTAAATTTTTACCTGTCTCCTGAGTGGACCTGGAGGCCTGCAGCACCTAAACCTGGAGGCCGATTCTAATTTTTTCAGGAGATATGTCAATAACATCCAAAAATAAGCATATTTGGTCTAATAAGTGTACCTCTAACTCTACAAATAAGAAATTTAAATTAAGGTTAGGTTCATTTTTAGGGTTTTTTTGAGCCCCGGGGGGCTGACTTGTAAACTAGAAGTTAGTTTATAAGCATAAAAGCTTAAGTTTAAGAAATCATCTCTGTTGGTCAAATGGTTCCTGAGAAAATTAAGGTTAGGTTCATTTTTAGGGTTTTTTTGAGCCCCCGAGGGCTAGGGGTTGGCGGCAGGGTAGTTACTTCTAAACTAGAAGTTAGTTTATAAGCATAAAAGCTTAAGTTTCAGAAATCATCTCTGTTGGTCAAATGGTTCCTGAGAAAATTAAGGTTAGGTTCATTTTTAGAGTTTTTTTGAGCCCCGGAGGGCTAGGGGTTGGTGGCAGGGGGCTGACTTCTAAACTAGAAGTTAGTTTATAAGCATAAAAGCTTAAGTTTAAGAAATCATCACTGTTGGTCAAATGGTTCCTGAGAAAATTAAGGTTAGGTTCATTTTTAGGGGTTTTTTGAGCCCCGGAGGGCTAGGGGTTGGTGGCACGGGGGTGACTTCTAAACAAGAAGTTAGTTTATAAGCATAAAAGCTTAAGTTTAAGAAATCATCTCTGTTGGTCAAATGGTTCCTGAGAAAATTAAGGTTAGGTTCATTTTTAGGGTTTTTTTGAGCCCCGGAGGGCTAGGGGTTGGTGGCAGGGGGGTGACATCTAAATCAGAAGTTAGTTTATAAGCATAAAAGCTTAAGTTTAAGAAATTATCTCTTTTCGTCAAATGGTTCCTGAGAAAATTAAGGTTAGGTTCATTTTTAGGGGGATTTTGAGCCCCGGGGGGCTAGGGGGTGGGGTTATCCAAAAAATGATTAAAAATCCGTGAAGTACTAACCAAAAGTAAACTTTTATCCCAAATAACCTATAGTCTAACTTTAATACCTAGCCCAATAATCACGGAGTAAGCGAAAGTGTCAAAACTCCCCCCCCCCCCTTAATAAAATTTAAACAAAATTTACCCCTGCCAACAGATTTCATGGGGGGTAATTACCCTCCCCCCCCCCCCCCCCAAACAAATTTGCGGCGCGCCATTTTACCCCCCTTAAAAATAATGTATCCCCCCCCCCAAAAAAAAAGGTTGGACGTCTATGCTCTTAACTCAACTAAAAAGTATTTAAGTTTTGTAATCATTTAAAATATTTATCAGTCATTTTCTGCTTAATTGGTGCAAGGAAATCTAAGAGGCAAAATTAAAAGATCTTTAAAATATCCCCTTAATTATAAAGCTATAATATATGAAATTTTGAAATGAGGAATCATATAAAAAAAATACTTATTCAGTATTTCAGTATTTTTTCTTATTTTAGGATTCAGTATTTTCAGTATTTCCTTTTTTTTCTTCAGTATCAGTATTTTTTTGGTTGTGGCCATACTGCCAATGTTGATACACAAAATATCTCATTCTTTAGATTACAAATAGTGGTTGGAATGTTTGGACACTCAACTTAATTAACTAACCAATCATAATTCAACATCAGTCCTCAATGTTGTTAAGCCAAGAAATAAGAAAACTAGTGTATTAAACAGCCCATTATCCCCTCTTTCCCTGCTGTTTTTGCTTTGTTTGTTTTATGAGGGCTATTCTTAGAAAATTAATTTGTAACTTTACTTCATAAAGAAAGGTTGATTAAGTAAGAAGAATTTTGTGCAGGCTTATATTAAACATAAATATTATATCCGGGGTTATTTAATGATTATATTATGCAATATGCATGGTATCTCAGACACTATCTTCTTTCCTAATATTTATTTCTTATATCTTATATTTATATTCTTAATTCTGACAAAGACTCATCTATCAACAAGCGGCATGAAATTTTCTCTAAATTAATTCATAGAAGAAATCATGGCAAGACTGTAGCTGTTTAATATAGTTCTTTTTTATTCATTGTATTAAAAATATTTTTTTTAAATCCTCTAAAACATTCTTAAAAAGTAAAAAATAGTATCTTTCTGATGATTGCAGAAGCATGAAACTCTGAGTTAAAGAAAATAAAAATTAAAGATAAGATGTTGTTTCACTTTAAAGTATATCTTACACCTATTAACTATTTGAAAAGTAAAGATTTTCTAAAATTAGGATCAGTCTGTAATGACTGATTTCTGGAAATGTGTCTTTCTAGGCTGCTATTTAAAATAGCATTCTAAATAATGAGACTTTCGGAATATTTCTTTAGGTTAAAATTTCTTATATGTTTTAATATTTTTAGGTGCTGAAGTTGTTCGAACCAGCCAACCACTCAGAATAAACCTTGATAATATAATACAGGAAAATGGTCAATACAACTTAATATAATTTCTCTTTTCTAACTTGTTTTAATAAACATCAGGTAAAACCAACATTATCGAGTTTTGAGATAATTTGAATTTTGGATTGTATCCTTTATAGTTTACCTATAAAACATTGATTTTTAGCCTTTAAACCTTTTTTTATTTTTTTAAATACTTCATTTTATACACAATTTATCAAGAATGGAAAGAACATGGGACTGTAAATAATTCTGGTACTAAATTTTGGGTAATTTGATTAAATCATTATATTATTGTTTTGACCTTGTATATGGACCAGGTTGAATGTGGCCAGTACCATAGTGTTGCTCTTGACAGTCGCGGACAGGAAACTCTACTTTATTTATTTCATGTTTAGATTAAGAATAGTTACTTATTAGAGACAGTTTTCCGCGGATAGTGAAATTTAGAGCTACTCAATAATTCACTATGTCTGTTTGTCAGTCCGCCAGTAACGCTATGGGTAAAATGAGATTTACTTAGCCGCTATTAAAGCTAGATTTTTCTTATGGTTGTTATTTACTTCAATATGCCTGATAATGATAGAAGTATTGGCAAGAAAAATCAAATGTCTAGCTTTAATAGCAGCTGAGTAAATGACAATTACCCCATAGCGACTTACAGGACATACAAAGTGAATTATAGAGTAGCTTCTCAACTAATGTAAAATAATAATAAAGAATTGAGTGTAGGTGTTTACCTGGGGGTGGGCTATCCACGGTCAGCTGGGCCACAACTCCATACATGATGTCTTCCTACCTAAACCTATCAACTCCAAGAAGATTGCTTGCAATATTAAGCAGGTAAGTCACTTCGTCTGTCCATACGTCAGACAGTCCGTAAAGATAAAAGGAAAATGCGATTTTCTCGCCAACTATTTAGGATAGAAAGCTAAAATTTTTAGTATAGATTCTCCTATGGACTGTGTGAATCTAGTTTATATATTGTTTTGTCCGTATATCTGTCTCTCATGCATCAAAAGATATAAAAAACTATTTTATTATAAAGGTTTTGTAAGTTCTATTTTTTTTAAACTGAGCATCTGCTATAGAACCTACTGTAATATAAAGCACATTTCTCTCTGCCTTAAGAGAAATATATGTACTTGACAAATATAACTTGAGTCTTATGTATTCTTTCTTGGAGCAAGGTTATTTGCTCTGGGTTCCGGCACAGACCAAAAGTGATATTATTGTTATAATAGTTATTATAACCTTATTTTATATAATTATATGTAATTGGATTAATACACATTATTAGTAAATTAACTGTTTGTTCTATTATACTACACGTCACTACTTTGGATGTTTTTCCCACCATGACTTTTTTGTGCTTCGTTACAGATGATGTCATCCTTGTTTTATTCCTTTGTCAGGACGGTGGGGGCTCTCTCTCTCTCTCTCTCTCTTTCTCAATATATATATCTCTCTCTCTATCTATCTCTCTCTATCTCTCTCTCTCTCTCATCTTGTTATTGTGTATAGATCTCCGCTGGGTATGCACACACCTTATTCTTGAGAAATGATGGGCTGGTGTATGCTTGTGGTCTAGGCATATACTATCTCTCTCCCTCTCTCTCTCTCTCTCTCTCTCTCTCTCTCTCTCTCTCTCTCATCTTGTTATTGTATATAGATCTCCGCTGGGTATGCACACACCTTATTCTTGAGAAATGATGGGCTGGTGTATGCTTGTGGTCTAGGCATATACTATCTCTCTCTCTCTCTCTCTCTCTCTCTCATCTTGTTATTGTATATATATTATAGATCTCCGCTGGGTATGCACACACCTTGTTCTTGAGAAATGATGGGCTGGTGTATGCTTGTGGACTGGGGATGTTCGGTCAACTTGGCACAGGAAATTGTCACATTAACTTCAATTAATAAAGGGGGTAATTTTTTTTTCGCGTATTTTCCGTAAAGTTGAGTGTAACCTTGTAGTCAAATTATTGAGTCAAACTGTTCTTACGAAGAGCATTTGACTAAAAGGTTAAACCTAGAGGCCTCTCTGGGCATCGGTTCAGCGGTTAGCGAGATCTTTCGGTAAACACACACAGACAAACACACATCCTGTTACTTTATGAGAAGGATGTGAAAAAATTACCCTCTTTGTAATTCTTAGTTTTCTATATAATACCGTTCATTTAATCAAACGTGATGAAAATACAAAACAAAATTAAAAATTGCCATTTTTACCAGTACTATAAAAGCACCCAATAAAAAGTTAATTTTCGATTTCTTTCAACGGATCTTTCATATACTTTTTTATTAGAAGTTTAAGTTTCTATGACGTACTATACACTTTGTGTTATGGAATCTCTAGACCCTCCTCTTTCTCTAAAAAATAACCTAAACGGCCAAGGACGTCCAAGAAGGGAGAGGGTTAATTGGTGTTTTACAAACTATCTCCCCCCCCCCCCCTTCAATAAAAATACCTATTGTCCAGATTTTTACCTTCACCACCCCCTGCGCCACCAAAAAAAAAAGAAATTATATAAAAAGCCTCGACGCCCTCGCAAACTGAATTCTTGGAAAGTAGGGAAAGTCGTACATGATTACTGTGATCCTATATGTTAATGTGAACGAGTAAATGCAAAGGTGGTGTAGCCAAATCTTATGTACCAGTGTTAACTAAGCTTCCTTCACCAGTAGACCAGGAAAATAATGTTTTTTATCAATCTTTCACTCAATTTCTTATAAAGCCAAGCTTTAAAACGTTTAAAAATATATATCTGATACAATTATCGTAGCAATTGCAAACTTTGAATGAGGATTCCTTTAACACGGAGAAATTATCTTAAAAGTGTAACAATCCTCCAATGTTTATTTTTATTTTCAGATTGCTTAGTTTATGTATATTGTCATTCTTGTTTAACATCAAAATAAAAATTCTTTTTATGGATAAAGTAGTTAGAGTTTACCTTAGGATGTAGGGAATTAAGTCGAAAAATTGATATCCCCCCCCCCCTCAACTTTTATTCATTTAATTCTACGTTTGGTAGCTTAATAATTTGCATGAAAACATGTGTAAATTAATTTTGTAGGCATTAATAAAACGGCTATATTTATTACTTTGTTATTTTAAAATCAAGGATATAATAAAATATCATTTCATTATGTAGATATCTGCTGGTTATTTCTTCAGTATGGCATGTTCCAATGGAAACTTGTTGTATCAATGGGGCTCTCACCCGCAGGTAAAAGACCTAACTTTTGTACATTAAAGAAATTCTCTGCCGTGAAAAAGATGTGGCTTAGAAACTGATTAATATCCGCTGGATTAAAACCGGTTCTTAACCATACTAAAATCATGTACAGTCTTCGGCCCCTCGGAGGTAAAAAAAGGGCTTTTCATTTTATAATTTTTATTTAAATATCCCGGGAAAGTTATCTATTTCCGTATTGCTTCGTAATATCCGGTGGATTAGAACCGGATCTCAGTCCTACGGAAAAATTATGTCTAGCATGACCTGTTCACTTTTAGTCAAAATTGACCAAATGAGGCTTTATGACATACACCCTAAAATATATTGCATGACCTTTGTCAGCATGTCCTTCTTTTTGAAACCCCCCATAAAGAAACTAATTGAATTCATTAATTTAGATTCTAAGGTTCGAAGCTCTTCAGAGGAAAAAAGGACTGTTGCCAACTAATGTTCCTAACAACAACACAGCAGCTAATACAAATAAGAAGATTAATATAGGTAAAAAAGAATTTTATATTTAAAGGGTTATTTAATGAGATATTTCCACCTTTTAAAACTCTAGTTATTAGTATAGTATTCCATTTGAAAAAAATGTACCTTATTTTTGGCTTAAAGCAATGGAAAATTGTTTTAAGCTAATGTATTGTGCTAATAATAAATCTTTCATCTAATAATTTTGGTTTTCTGTCTGTTGACTGTTTAGGTGAGGGAGAGGCAGCTACTAGCAAGATGAATGTTGATGATGAAAATAGTGAAACTCCCGCCAACAATTCAGAGGACCAAGTTTCAGGTTTGAGTTTCCCTATATTGTTCAATTGGCCCATAGTAACAACGTAGTTCTTGTCTTGTATGTTTGTTTTTATTATAGAATATTTTGTCCTTCATTATTGGCGGGAGAAAACAGCTGATTTGCTGTAATAATTTGACGGAAAAACATCTAGAGAATAGAATATTCGAACAACAGAAGTACGAGATATTGATATTTGAGATATTTTTTTATCTAGATCCCAACATTGAAACTACAACAGAATCTCCTGTCAGCCTCACAGCTGATATTCCACAAGGTAAATCTTAACATTATTGGCAGGAGAAATCAGCTGATTGGTCGTGATTGTTCTTGCGGGAAAACAGCTGATTTAAGTATTTGGACGGGAAAACAGCTGTTACAAATATTTGAGCGGAAAAACAGATGATTTGTATATTTGGGCGGAAAAACAGCTGATTTGAATATTTGGGTTGGAAATACCAGAATATACCGGATTTTTGCCTACTTCCTTGAAATTATTTTGATTTTTGTATATTTCATCAACTTTATAATAAATTTAAACAATTTTCTGTTTATTTTTAGTTTGTGAGCAGCATCTGTTGCCCCAGGTGGTGGAAACTGGCCACGTGACCGGCAGAATTATCTCATTCTCTGCCGGGTCGCAGCACCTCATGATCCTGACTGACGCAGGAGCTGTCTACACTTGGGGAAGGTAAACTTTTCAGTTTGATTAAATTGCCCGTTTTAGATGTCTTAAGTGTCGCAACTGTACAATAAGTAATTGCCAGCGTATGATTTAACATACAGTATATCAACAATTTTCGAGAAAATTATTTAGTTTTTATTAATTACCCAGGCTTTTCCATATTTTAAATATATAATTGTCAATGTATATAGATTATATGTGGACATTATGACAGGGGAAAAATTGTTGCCAATTCAGGTTGCTAACATAGACATCATTTATTGGCCAGTTCGTTCATCCAGTAGGAGTGGATGGGCTAAAGGATGTGGAAGGGGGGAATCAACATATTATTAGCTACAAGTTTCACTTTATAAGAGAAATGAAAATCTGGTGTAACATCCAAGTAGTAATATATTCATTTTGTTGTCTCTATTTCTAACCTTTAGACGATTCAGAAATGTGCACTGTTAGTTAATAGAATTATAACAATTAATTTGGTTGGAAAATGCACTTAAACTCAATACAAATATTGTTTGTATTACAATAAACGCATATCATTAATTGACGAAAAAAATTTATTCAATTAGAAATTTTTATTGAATTTTGAAGATTACAATTTTATGAAAAGAGTTCCCAAAATTAATGTCTTTTATATTGATAATTTTTTATGAGAAGGGGTAAATAGTCTTCTTATAAAACACAATAAATATTAGAAAAAGGAACCTTGTTTTTAATGGGGAAAATATTTCAATTTAAAGAAGTGTTTTTAAAATATTTTAATATTTAGGTATCCTAAAAGTAAATGCCTTTCAGTAGTTTAGTTATTATTATGAGGTTAACACAATTTTAAAATGGAAAATCTAAAAGTAGCATTAATATTGTTCCAATTTCTTGCATTTTTTGTATTTATTTATCAAATGAAATTTTCAATTATCAAATATATGGAAATGCCTGTATCTCAGTCGGTTTCAACTGTTGGGTTTGATCAAATTAAAGAGCCCCTTGTTTATGTTTGTGATATTGGTCAGGTTAACTATACAATCTTACAACAATATGGCTACAAAGACTATGAAACTTTTTTGCTTGGTTCTGTTGAAGGTCTTGATAATGCTTCCTGGAGGGTAAAAAATGAAGATAAAACATTTGCAGAGCTCAAAGAAATTGTCTATCAAGATGACTACACTAACTTTAGATCAATATATTTGCATTTGAAAGGAGCGGATTTGGAATCAATGGATTATGAGACTGAGTTGGCATTTATCCAACCTAAAGGATTTTGTCAGAAGCTATGTAAAGTTAACAGTGGCACAGCATTTTTTTTATACTAACAAGAAGACTACTCTCTATCTAGTTGATCCCTACTATGCTAACTCAATCAGACTGCTAGGAAGAGAAAATTTAATGCTTAATTTTGGTCTTCAAGAATATGGATTGTATGAAAGTTCTAATTATGATATTGAATTTGATCTGTTTGACTCTTCTATTATGGATGGTCAGTCATGCACAGATTATGATAAACTTGGCAAAAGCTATGGCGAATGCTTGGAAAATGAAATGAAAGATGTCAGGCTTAAGAGGCTGGGTTGCCTATTACCCTGGTTTCCTGACACAATCCATCCTGAATGTGAATCTGTTGCACAAATTGAAAAGAACTTCAAAGTAATGAAGGATACTACAATGTTTATATTTGGTATGCCAACTGGATTTCCTTATTCCTGCTTACCCCCTTGTAGAAGAATGAGTTTTAAACTAAAAAAGTTAGAGGATTGGCTGGCATCAAATGGAACTCAACTTCAAATTAACCTAGCTGATAAAGTCACAGTACATACTGATTATTATGCTTATGATGAGTTTAGCTTTGTTGTTGATCTTGGATCTGCACTTGGATTATGGTTGGGACTCTCTGCTGTTAGTATTTTTGAAGCATTTCTTCATGTGTTTAATATCACAAGAAATTTTTGCAATCATTGTGGTACTCCTTCTGATCCTAACATGAGAGATTGATCATTTAGTTGGATTACCAACATTTTTAAAAAGTAGAAGTCAGATTTAAAATTTCCCATATAAATTTAGATGTTGAAAGTTTTTATCTTATGGATATATTTATTTTCCAAAAAAAAATATTTCAACAAAAAGAAACTGAATCAATTTGAATGGCTGTATATTCAAAACTATTTATGTATTTTTATATTTTTAACTCTCTTTGTATGTATATGTTATGTATATTATCTTGTAAGAAAACTAAATCAATTTGATTAAAATGGCTGGATTTTCAAATTTATCTTTTTTTTCTCTTTTACCTTTCTGTTTATGTATATTGTATTTTTTTTTATAAAGAAAACTACATCAATTTGTTAATAATGGCTGGATTTCCAAAATGCTATATTTTTTTTTCTTTTATAAGTATATATATCTTATTCAACTTATAACCAACTAGCGGCTTCGCCCCTAGCCTCTTGGGGCGAAGCTCCAAGAGATATAATTACATCTTCTATTACCTACCCAGCGGGAAAAAATGCGAATCTTCCCAGCGGAAAAAGATATGAATTAACCGCAAATTTTCGCGAATTAATAAAAAATAAATAATCAAAACTATTCTTTAAATAATGTTCAATGACACGTTCTTTGTGCCTAGTTGGAAAAATAACCTAATAAATTGACTGATTGAAGTGAATGTTTGTGTAGCCATTTTTAATGCAATTGTTAATTATCTCGTTGAGGTGGGATTCTTCTTTAAGTGAAAATGATCATCTAGAAAAGCCAGAGGCTTACCTTTTTGTTGTGGAATGCGATACTCTAACATCTACGGATATTATGTGGAGTAAAATCCAACAGACAACCAACTCTTGTTGCACTTCTTTGTCTGGGTTGCAAAATGATGTTAATATTTCATTGAGTTTGGTCTATTAGGATTGTAACAAATTCAGCGGAATTATGTGTGCTAGTCCCCAAAGTCTTTAGAATTAGCGAAATATGAGTATGCACAAACAAGTGATTCTAAGCACCTTCCAGCAGCAATTTTAAATGTTTTATTGGTGAATATACTAGGGTTATGTTTAATATCGTTATATCAATTTTAAAAAAAATAAGTTTCACCATGGTTTTAAATGAAAAATAAATTGAAATGTTAGGTATTAATTTGGCTATATACCATAAAATGTTTTGATGAAATGACACAAAAGTAAACTTTTTCAATGAAAAATATTAATTTAGAAAAAGGGATGTTAACTTGTAATATTGTAAACAGTTTTATTAGTATAGTTTCGTAATTCACATCATTGGATTATGTTTTGGCGTTTTATTTTATTTTAACCTTTGACCTCAACAAAACATTCGACAAAATTCATCATAAAATGCATTTCAAAGTTTTATTCATTGAAAACCATGGTGAAACTTTATGTTTTTAGTTAGTATAACATATAAAACTTAACCCTAGTATATTCACACAAAAAAATATTTACTATCACTGCTGGAAGTTGCTTAAAATCACTTGCTCTCATTCGTGCAGAGTCCCCTTTAGAAAAGTTGCATTAGTTCTAGTACTAAAGTCTAAAGTCGAAGACAGTCAACAAACTGAACTTCATATCTATTGTCCTTTTTTTCTCAAGAAAACTATTAAAATCGTAAATGATTTATTGTATTAATTGATACATTATTACCTGGATGTTGCACCAGATTTTCTCTGATAAAGCAATACGCGCAGAAGGTTGAGATAAAGATTATATCCTTCCAACCCTTTACCCCACCCTTTTCCATTATTATATGATCAATAAATGAGGTCAATATTAGCAAGCTATATTGACGACAATGAGGGTCATTTCTCCTGTCAATATATCTTCTACGTATATCATACATCCATTTTTGTATTCCAGGAACCTGGACGGTCAACTTGGCCATGGTGGGAGAGCTGGACAGAGAATTCCAACCAAGGTTGCTGCTCTCGAACAGGTTGGTTCTTGTTTTGGCCTTTTTAAAAAAAGAATTATTCATTTATATTTTTTAACCAATTTCGCAAAGAAATTGGTGGTTGTTAAATCATTTGTATGGTCTTAAAAACCTTAAAAACCATACAAAAGAAACTTAATTGAAGTTGATTCGGCTCATCTTAGCCTTTTAACAAACAACTAAAACTCGTAGGAAGAAATGCTCATAATTTGTGACAATTGTATTCTTATGAAGTAGTAGGATGTTTAAGTGTATGTTTGTGTCACTAAACAGTAAATAGTTACTTGAATTTTAATTTATATAGAGTTAAATATTTTAACTTCAAGTAGTTCAAGGGGGGTTATATAACAATATATATTCATTGTTGTAGTAGTTATTAAAGTTTTACTTTTTTTTACAGATGTTTTTATATTATTCTAGGATCATGTTATAGAGTTACAGACTTTTTATTAACTAACACTGATTTATTTGCTCTTCTTTTCTTTTACAACCTATTAGATTTTTTTTATGGTTTCTAGTAATTTGCATTGTCCCAAGGAACTCGCGGAGCCGTATCTGGAAATACGGCTCCGGCTCAAGCTCCGGCTCTAAAATCAAGAAAAAACTCGACATATTTTTTTCCCACGTCTATTTTTTACTTTTAAAGGTTTTAAAAGTTCAATTTTTGATAAAAATGGACTTGAAAAACTTAATAGGGGCATTTGCACATGACAAAACAGAGTCAACAAATTATAATTTATAATAAATCTCTTTATTTATCTAGTCCGGAGCCGGAGCCGTTTTTTAATAAAAATTACGGCTCCGGCTCCAGCAAAATATGGCGGCTACGGCTCCGAAACACTATCTAAAACAATGGTCTCAAAAAAGATTGTCTGAGGTTATTCTATTGTTTATTATTCTAGGATCATGTCATCTATGCCTCGTGTGGCAGTGATTACTCAATTTGTGTACTGGATAGTGAAACTGTTATTGGCTGGGGGAGTAATACATCAGCCCAGCTGGGTAAACCACCTCTGGAAACTGGCAAACCTGAAACTAAGGTAAGGCCTTCAGGAATCAGGAACCCTTTTTTTTGGAGAAATTTTGCCATACAAAAAAATAATTTGTCTAAAGAATTGCTAATCCTATTATAACCGGATTAGGATGTATCGTTTGCCTGTTTTTCTGATAAGTATTATTATCTAATATATACTCCCTATTTCCTTATTTGGTCGGTCAGGTTTTCATCTATTTTGAAGTAGAGTAGCCTATTCCCCTCCTCCCCCCCTCCCGAACTAAAATTCCTCCTTCAAAACCAGTATAAAAAGATAAACGGTTTTGGAATTAAATCCTCCCACTCGCCTTTAATTTTATGCCCCTAAAAAGAATTTCTAACTGACTACAAAGCTGAAAAAGTCACTATATGTTACTATGACATAACTTTTTTAGACATTATTAATGAAGACATCCAAACGTATCCTGCGGTTGCAACAAGGTCTTCAGAACAGCTGCGATGTGCCAAAACCGATTCCAGGTAAATTGTTGAATAAATTTTCTACAATAACCAGAAAGTCGGTAGGTCCATTTAAACATGTTCTTGGTTTAAATTTTATTAAAAAAAAGTAAAATATAGTTTATCTATTCATCTGATTTTTTAATTATAATTTCTAAAACTTTAGGAAATAATTTTTGAATAGTTTTACATTTAATGTGTTCAAACAATGAAATAAGAATATTTTTGAAAATATTAGATCTATGATACAGTTTTGTTTAGGTATAACCAAGCCAAATGTGTACGGAGGAAGAATGACCATGTACGGAGAGCCTGTACCTGCTAAGGACCTGGATTATTTAGCCAGGAAGCCTGTTCAAGGTCCTAACATGGAGAATCTGGAAGAAAATGAGGAGGGGGCTGTTGAGATACTGCAACAAACTTTGCTTAGGAAAATATATCATGAATTAAATAATTCTATTTCTATTATTATTATTTTACCGATTAATATTCGAGGTTTAGAACCGGTTTTAAGCAGTTCTGAAAAATTCATGCATAGCATTGAATTAAAGACAATTTTTCACGAATATTGAAATAAAAATCATAAAAGAGATTATAAAAGGCATATGTGACACTTTTAAAAACCCAAATAAAAAAAGTAAAAAAAACTCAACCTAAAACTCCGCCATTTTTTTGCAGTTCCATATGCAAGTAACTGCCATGCCGAATTTCAGTGCTGTAACTTTTTTTTAGTTGAGATCCTTAGACTTTTAGTTTTGATTTCAAAAAGTATCAGTTTTGTTAGCCCCAAGATAAATAACTATTCATATATATTTATTAAATGTGTAGAACGCTGAAAAGATTTTATCACCATGTTGACACAAATGACGTGCTTCGAACCTGTCTCTCTCTGGATAATAATTCTGCAGCTATCCTTCTTTATGAATTAGGTTAGTAAGTAAAAATAGCTTCGAACCTGTTCTTCTCTGGATAATTATTCTACAGCTATTCTTCTTTATGAATTAGGTTAGTAAGTAAAAATAGCTTCGAACCTGTCTCTCTCTGGATAATTATTCTGCAGCTATTCTTCTTTATGAATTAGGTTAGTAAGTAAAAATAGCTTTGAACCTGTCTCTTTCTGGACAATTATTCTGCAGCTATTCTTCTTTATGAATTAGGTTAGTAAGTAAAAATAGCTTCGAATCTGTCTCTCTCAGGACAATTATTCTGCAGCTATTCTTCTTTATGAATTAGGTTAGTAAGTAAAAATAGCTTCGAACCTGTCTCTCTCAGGAAAATTATTCTGCAGCTATTCTTCTTTATGAATTAGGTTAGTAAGTAAAAATAGCTTCGAACCTGTTCTTCTCTGGACAATTATTCTGCAGCTATCCTTCTTTATGAATTAGGTTAGTAAGTAAAAATAGCTTCGAACCTGTCTCTCTCTGGATAATTATTCTGCAGCTATCCTTCTTTATGAATCAGGTTAGTAAGTAAAAATAGCTTCGAACCTGTCTCTTTAGACAATTATTCTATTAAATGAATTAGTTTAGTAAGTAAAAATAGCTTTGAACCTGTCTCTTTCTGGACAATTATTCTGCAGCTATCCTTTTTTATGAATTAGGTTAGTAAGTAAAAATAGCTTTGAACCTGTCTCTCTCTGGATGATTGATAACAACGCTGGGCCAGCCAGACCTTCATAGCAGATCCCAAGGAACTCACAACCCGATCCATAACAGACAACCAGCCCTTTCCTTGCAAGATCTTTGTCCGGAAAACCTAACTGTAGTAGTGGCTGATAAATTGCTGTACATTCACAATTATTATACAGAAAATTACACTGGATACCTTCTCAACTTAACGAACCAACTAATGAAAGCTGTCAAGTCAACGAACAAGAAAACGTTATCATAAAAGATTTTGCGAACTAGTGTAATAAATATCCCACTATCCCCTCAATCCCTGAAAATTTTAAAGTTTTTCAAGAAATTTTGTACTAAAATAAAATATCAATTTCTTGTTATAAAATTGAAGTACCATTAAGAGACAATATAATATCATATTTTATATTGAAACTTATGAAATCTTTTATCTTCAACTTACGCAAAATCTTGATTCTTCATGTCAAATTTTGGTGCTTTCTCTTAAAGTACCTCCCGAGCAGAAAATACCCCCTCCCCAAAATTTTTTGAATAAAATTAGGAGGGAGGTAGTTTTTCTCATCCCTTACGGTGACTCTTAACCCTCTAGGGCTAACATGTACCCAATTTAACCTAAACTAACCCCCACTCTTTATTTTCAATTTATTGTATAATAGAGGGGGGTTCTGTGCTCTACAAGGCACTTTAAGGGAAACAACCCAATTTTTTTTACCAAAAACAACAGACATCATACAGAACAGCTTAGGAGTATAATTTGCTAATATATTTTAGCTTTATTTTACAAAAATGTTTACATAATAAAAATATATTTGTTTTGTTGAGTAACTTTATAAGAATATATTTCCAATGGCTTCTTCTTTAGCAATTATGTAATTTCTTTGCTGTTCATACATTACAGTTTTTGATAAAATTATAATTACTAGCGGATATGCCCCTAGAGGCATCTAGTGGACCTTGAATTTTTAATTGTAGTTTCTAAAAGAAAAAATTTTAAAAAAATTGAGGGGGTAATTTTATTAAGGAACTAGTATTATACAAAGTAGTACGGTTATTTTTATATTTGTCTGTTCGATGGTTTAAGGCTATTTTACTAATACCCTCTTCTTTATAGTACAAAGTCCCTAGATGCTAGGGGCGAAGCAACTAGTTATAATTTATTTTATTTGTTATATTGTTTTAACATAGTTTGGTACATAAATTATAATATTATGTAGTACTTACTAGATAATGCATTTATACTTGGATGCTTGCTTATATACCTTTGTGATCATAATTATATTCTTATTTTTTTTTACAGGGGGGGGGGGATTGTTTACTACACTATTTCCCAAAGTTTTATAATGACGTTTCTCGTATTTATTCGAATCCGGTGGATAGGAACCGGTTCTCATCCATACGAAAAAACTATGTCTAGAATCGTATTATAACCAGCTTTCTACGAATATAAAAATGTACAATCAATTTATATTGCTTGGTTCATTCAGTTGAGTGTCCTAACGTTTCAACCACTAATTATGATCTATAGAAGAGATGATTTTGTTAATGATTATTAGTGGTGTGCATCAATTTATTAACAATTGTCTTATCCCTTTATATCGCTGGGCTTTCGAAAAGGGTGTGATAAGTAATCTCATAAATCATGGTTTAAAGGACATATAAAGCATCTTTTATTCATATTTTTGCAGAAAACGAGATTACATTGTATTGTAAATTATACTGGTCCCCAGAGAAAATTAATCTTTCTTGGGTAACACAAAATAGCAGTATTCAAACTTTTGCGCCAATAGTTTTAATGTTCTAATTCTTTTATATTTTAGGTGGAAAATATAAAGAAGCTTTTGAATTAATTTTACAGGCAAGTTAAATCATTTTTTAAATGAAATTAACATGATTTTTAAATGGTGAATCCTAAACGATTGGTAATAAGGTAAGAGGCAAAGCATAATGGTAGTTATTTATATTATCCACGGATAGTAAATTTTATTGGCTCTCAAGGTCCAGGACAGCAAAACTGGTGATTAATTTTATGATTTTTATTTTATCATTCGTGGAAAAGGTCTTTCATGCGATGCGTAACATGTATAGCATCGTATTTTATACAATTCCCCACGAATATTAAGATAAAAATCCTAAAACTAATATAAGATTTGGTAGCCCTGGTCACAAAACTGGTTTTAATCTTATAATTTTTCATTTCACATCCGCAGGAAGCTGTCTATAATGCGATGCGATAAATAACTATTCTTGTTTAATTTCAGTGTTTGACTGGGAGTGAATCATCTGAACATAAAGTTGTTGTACTGAACAAGTTCTATGATTATTTACGAGCTGTACATGGAAACAAAGGAATGTTTATTTACATTTTAAGCATAAAAAATAGGCAGATTTAAGGACAATTAAGTGCAAAAGAAACTGTGTAACAATCCTCATATAAAAGTAACAGGATGTTTTTAAGTCTTCTGTCTGTGTGTGCGTGTGTTTACCGAAGGATCTCGCTAACCGCTAAACTGATATAGTTCTCCATCACAATGTAGCATCTCAAAGGTCCTACCTAGCAAGGTTCATGACTTTTTTTTTGGAGAGGGTACCCTTACCCTCCTAGGAGAAATCGCCCATAAAAACTTTTTACTTCGTCTTTTTAGTAGCGAAGCTACTCTATAATTTTGTCCGTCAGTCAGTCCGTAACGCTATGGGGGAATGTGATTTTTTCGGCTCCTATACAAGATAGAAAGCTGAAATTTTTAGTGAAGATTCCTATGACATATGCCCATCTAATCTATACATTGATTTGTTCATCTGTCTGTTAATTGGGGTGCTGGATCGATTCCTAGATTTTCAAGTTTTCGTAATTTTCTCATTTCCTTTTCAAGATAGAGGGCTGAAATTTTCAGGGATTAACCAATTTTAGACTCTACTTATTTTCACTTATTATCAGGGATTAAATATGCTCAATTATACATATTTCCATTAAGTTTTAGTGAGATTTGTCTATTAATTGGGGTGCTAGATTGATTCCTAGATTTTTAAGTTTTTGTGATTTTAAAGGTTGTGTAGTTTTAATGGTTTCCTGTTTTACCTTTTTTTATCATGTTAAATGTTTATTGTATGACACTGCTCTGTAGTAAATATCCACTCATAATTTTTTTGCTTCGCTACTTATGGATGTTGTCATCCTTGTTAAACCTTGAATTAAAAATAGCCCTCCCCACACTTATAATCTAAATAAACTAAATATTAACAACAGATTTCCGGAGCATCCAAACCAAGCTCTTTGGAAAGCTTATCCTTCACTGGAAGAATAATAACTTGGAATTTTTATGGTAAGTAAAATATTTTTTTTTCTTCACAAGACAGAGTAATGAGTGATAAGGTAAAAAATAGAGTGGATGAGAAACTAATTAAGGATTACTTCATAAAGGTATTCGCTATATTTATGAACACTAGTAAGCCAAAAAAACAGGCATTACGAAGATCAGAGGAAATTGGGTTGTTGTTTTTTGATTGTTTGTCTATTATGTTTCTTCGAAATTGCTTTTGGTGGTCAAGAATTGGGTTTGAGTAAAATCGCCGACTTTTTTTTTGCTCAAGCAAAGATATTTTAGGTGCAAAGCTTCCAACTATTTATTCTAAGAATGAATATAATATGACTTAGATCTTATACCAAATTTTCATGTTCTATAATATAACAATAAAATGAAAAACTATACCTCCTTCCACTCCCTTACCCCATCCCCTCCTCTCCTACTGGATGAATGAACTGACCAATAAATGGATTCAATGGTAGCAAGCTAAATTAACGACAATTTTTCCAATGTCATATTGTCCAGGTGAATTCTACATCCATTATTCTAGGTTGGAGAGTGAGTTGTTATCACGTTCAACTCCTGGTGATATTGGCTCCCTTGTCTATATACTCTTCTGTAGCCCACCGGAGACGACCGACAACGCGAATCATAACTTGGACCAGGTAAAGGTAGATCAGAGTTTAATGTTATTTACAGGGTTTCGGATCCGGATCTGGATCCGGATCCGGATCCGCAAGGATCCGCATATTTTTGAGTCCAAGGATCCGGATCCGGATCCGCAAAAAAATGCGGATCCGGATCCGGATCCTTAGACTCCAAAACATGCGGAAAAAATGGAAAAATCTACCTAAATTTATATAAAATCTCAGACATTCTCTTGATGAGAGCCAATCTTTAAGGTTTAGGTTCAGACTTGAAAATTAAAAGTATTTTTGACTTCGAATTAAAGAATAAAATTTTTTTGAAAAATTTGGTGATTTTATTTTTATTGTCAAAGATCCGGATCCGGATCCAGTAGGATCCGGATCCGCATCCGGATCCGGATCCGGATCCGCACTGACCAAATTTTGAGGATCCGGATCCGGATCCGCATAAAATCAATGCGGATCCGAAACCCTGGTTATTTATTATAAGGAAGCGATTGAACATGAACATAGGGAGGGGACATTGGGCTGTTTATTACACCAAAGTTTTATTAAACTTTTTTTACGCTGGGTCCACAACTTTAAGGACTTTTCTTGATTTTTAATTGGTCGGTTCATTGAGTTGAGTGTCCAAACGTTTCAACCACTAGGTGATTGTAACATTCAGAAGTTTTTTTTGTTTATCATCATTGGGGATGTAGTACATTAATTAATCGGCCATTGTCTTCTCCCTTTAGATACCTGGATTGAACACAATGTACAAATGTAAATTACACTAGTACCCAAAGTTTAAAATCAATATCTAATTCGATCTAATTTTAAGCAAATGACTGAGTAATTTGATCGCCCATTGTCTTATCCCTTAAGATCCATCCTTTTATATAAAGTAGTAAGCGTTTTTGTCTGTCCCGAAGGATCTCGCTATCCACTGAACCGATATTGTTCTCCTTTACAATGAAGCTTCTTATAGGTCATGGGAAGGTTTTAAACTATTTTTGGAGAAGGTGTCTTCACCCCCTCCCCCCCCCCAAAAAAAAAAAAAAATATTTTTTTTTACTCTTTTGAAACTCAAAATTAAAATGGGACGAGGTCGACTTTTCCCCTTCCTATCTTTAGTGCCCCTAGAGGCTTCTAGGGGGCGTAGCCGCTAGTGTAAAATTTTTTTTAGGATGTTGAAATGGTTGCAAAACCGCTGGACTGTTTGAGCCCAGAATTTTTATTGAAGCTTGGCCAACAATTTACCAAAGTCTCACAGAAAATAGGAATCTCATCAAGGTTAGTATAGTCCCCAAGGTTATTGCTCAAGTCCCCAAAGATTTATTATATAGAATATAGAATTTTCTCATTCGTGGGCTTAACATCTTTGTGGATTTTTATTGAATTTTGATTGGTTGAGTGTACAAACGTATCAACAACTAATTGTAATCTACAGAAGTATCATTTTTGTTTTTATCATCATTGGTGATGTACACCATTTTATCGGCTATTGTGTTATACCTTTAGATCCCTGTTAGTGTTGACTATAGTAGCCAGGGAGGAAGGGAGGGGACATTTGACTGTAAATTATACTGGCAACCAAGGATTTATATATAATATATTCTTTCTTTTTTGTTGCATTAAGCTTGATTGCTGGGTTCAAACAAGCAGCGTCTAATAATCTAAATTTACAGAAGGAATAGGTTATTTTGTTTATTATAATTGGGGATGTTTCAGCCATTGTCTCATACCTAAAGATCCATGATTAAAAAATATTGTTGTGATTTATTTCAGCTAAAAACTGTTATTTTATTCTTGTTTAAAAAGTGGAATTAGACTTGATGATCTTCATGTAAATCTATGTTCAGGTTATCCAGTGACAGCAACGGGCTTAATTCCTCCCCCCAAGAAAGTCTGAAGCAAATATTGGACAGTCTCAATCAAAATTGAACAAGATATTAATAATACTTACAATAAACATGAAAACGAATCAAAATACTGAACGAAATTGTATAAAAAAATACTCGAAAAAATCATCAAAAAATATGAAAATTACTCAACGAAATATTTTCAAAATATTTCAAGTATGGCTTCGAGACCGATTTATATCTGCTGGATTAGAACTGGTTCTCAGTCATACTGAAAAATCATGTATAACATCGCATAATAGACAATTTTCCACGAATATTAAAAAAATTCGTAAAATTAACACCAGTTTTGTCAGCTTGGGCCTTGGGTCTCTCATGGTTATGAAAACTGGATTTTATCTTATTTTTTAATTTTATATCCGCGAAAACCTGTTTATAATACGATGCGATAAATAACTAATAAAGCTTACACATGATGAAAACACTAGGTTTGGTCAATAGAATTTAAATTACTTAATTTAAAAAAAAATCTTTACTAATAAAACTCATTCTAGAAAGTAATTTTAAGAAGAATACATCTAAATTAATAATCTTCACACTTTGAATATCTTTACTCTCTTAATTTAGCTATATTTTCTTTTTTTTTGAAGTTTTATTTGTTGTTAGCCCTCTTTGATGAGCAAACCCCTCGACTCCCCCCACCCAAATTATTTTTAAATGATTTAAATAAGGTTTGGGTTATTTTATTAATTTAGGTAACCCTGCAGGTTTTAGAGCCCTGCAGGCATAAATTCTGCAGTTTTAGGCTCCCCAATGGGGTTAGGCATAGAAAAAAACCACTCCCTGTTCATTTTTTTTCGAAAATAAGTAAGTGGGGGGGGGGGGGGGGGTAGCGTTCGTCGGGAAGTTTTAGGGAAAAGACTTATTTAATTATATATCTTGGTATTAGGTATTTAATCTATTTAAATATTTGTTTTTCATTTTTCATAATCATAAAGAGGACTATCCACGAACGAGAGCACATGATTCTAAGTACGTTCCAGCATTGATCCTAAGTATTTTCTTTCAGAATATAATTGGTCACCATATATCATTAATGTATTGACGAGAAAATTTATGTTTCACTATATTTTTTTTAGGTATTTTAATTGATTTTGAAAACTTTTATGAAGCTAATTCTTTTAATAAAATGGATATTTGATGATACATATGCGAATACTCGTGCTTTATAGATTGTAAATTAATCCATACTAGCATTAATTTAAACATACATATGATATATTGTAAATGTGCTTTTAACTTTTTTTTAATTTTTATCATTTGACAACATGGACAATTAAAGACACCTCGAACTCAACAAAATGTTTGATAGAATTTTGACTAAAAAACCTGAACATTTTTTTACTTTTCTTCAACTTGAAGTGGTGAAACATAAATTTTCTCGTCAATATATTAATTATTAGTGGTGATCTATTATATTCTGAAAGAAAGTACTTAGGATCAATGCTGGAAGGTACTTAGAATCACGTGCTCTTGTTCGTGGATAGTCCTCTTTAAAAAAAAATTAAACTATGTTTGTCTGATTTAACCCAGAGACTGAGAGGGGACAATGAGCTGTTTATTACACTAGTCCCCAAAGTTTTTTATTCGTTGTCTTAGCAACTTTGGGAACTTTATTGAATTTGATTGGTTGATTCATTGAGTGTTCAAACGTTTTAGCTACCAATTTTAATCTACAGAAGGGTTAATTTTGTTTAACAAAATTGGAGATGTACATCAGTTTATCGGTCATTGTCTTATCCCTTTCGATTCCTGATTTTAACAAATTTTGTCATAACAATACAAGCCAAAATAATGTAGTTTTTAAATTGAACAAATTTTTGATATACGAATTTTGTAGTGTACTTTTTATGATAACATACCTACTTATTGTACATTTGAATTATTAGATACTTTTTGTATAGAAAATCAAGTAGCAATATCTCCATATCTATATCAAACATTATACCTTTTGATACTTGATATTTGACAGCTGAAAATTTTAGTGAAGATACCCATGACATATAAGTAATCTATACATTGCTGCGTTGTTTATGAATATTGTTATCCTTGTATTTTATATCATATTTTATTAATGGGTTATGAAATTTCTTTGAATTAGCGATCAAATTATTCTATTATTTTTTGATCCATTTCAAGGAACAACTCCCCTATTTTGCTTGCTTTATCCTTATAATAAAGTAACAGCATGTTTGTCTGTTTGTATGTACCGAAGGATCTCGCTTACCGAGCGGATTCTCCTTAACAGGATAGCTTCTCATAGTTCCCTGGACGGGTTATAACTATTTTGGGGAAGGGTACCACCACCCTCCCAAGAAAAATCACAAAAAAATCAAATTGTTTTACGTAGAGACTTCAACGCAACATAGAATTTTTATATTAGATATTTGAAAAAAAACAAAAACATTTTAAGTGCCACTAGGAGCGGAGGCGCTAGTGATTTATAAAATAAAAACTACTTCAAACCAATTTTTCAAAAAAAAGCTTTAATTGATCATTATTATTTAATTATTTGTGTTGACTGAAAAATTTATTTATTGTACCATTAAAGTTAGTAAGGGAGAGGATATTCCCTAGTAGTTTCTGTCACTTTTCGGTCAGATTAAAAATTCACTGTCACTAGTTTTCAGATTTAAATCTTTCACAATATGACTCTTTTTTACCAAAAATTTGTCACATAGTGACATAGAGTCAGAGTTGATAAAATTACCTAATCTGACACATTGTTACTAAAAGTCATATATGACATTTAGTGACTTTGGGTCAGATTCGTCAGATTATAATCGGTCAGATTAAGATTTGGCGGCAAAACCTGTGTTTAATTACCAAAATGTTAAAAACTAAGGTTTCGTCAGATCATAATCTGACGAAATGTAATCAAAAGTCAGAGTTTTTAGATGAGGGGGGCGATATTTAAGTATTAGATTAAAACCTGACCAAATCTGAAAAGTAGTGACAAAACTCAGATTAGTCATATGTATGATTATATAATACAAAAAAAAAACTTTTTTCTAAGGCCTAACTTTCTTTATGTTTATACAATTTAGCGGCTAAACGGCTGAATTTAGATGTTTTTGGCGGCTGTAAATCTTACAAAACCAGCATATGAATTATACACAGGGAAAGCTTAAATAAAAAACGCACAAAATTGCCTCTTTTACGCGCAATTATGTGCCCTGCGTAATAAATAGTCTTGTTTGTAGGCTGTCCAATGCGATTTACCAAGGTATTCGGTCGTTCAGCCGTTCTGCTGCTAGTCAGATACTTTGACATAAAAGCCAAAATACTTTCATAAAATAGCGTCATTTTTTGGTTTAATTCCATTTCATATATATACACATATGGTTATAATTAATAACACTTTGACTTAATAAGAGCATTTGACTACAACCCAACAACCAACTTTACGGAATTACGTGAGAAAAATGACTCTCTTTGTTGTAATGCTGAAACATAAAAAGAACATTATCTGTCATTTAGTAACTCCAGGGTTAGGACAATGGACAAAAGGGTAATTTTCCAGAGAGGGAGAGAATGGGCTGATTATTATACTAGTTCCCAAAGTTTTATTATAATAATGCTTTTTTATTCGCTGGCCTAACACATGTAGGAACTGTAGGAAAGTGAATTCTGATTGGTTGATTCATTAAATTGAGTGTTCAAACGTTTTAACCACTAATTTTAATCTACAGAAGTGGTTATTTTGTGTATCATCATTGGGAATGTGCATCTATTTATCAGCCATTGTCTTATTCCTTTAGATCTATGTAATTTTCATTGCAAAACAAATAGTTTCCAAAATTCAACCAATAATTTCAATCTACAAAAGGGGTAATTTTTGTACATCAATTTATTGCCCATTGTCTTATCCCTTTACCTTGGGCTTTTTATGATGTTTTTAGGGGCCCTTTTGATTACAAGATTTTTTCAATAATTGCCCCTCCTTTATGCTTATATTTAAGGTTTTTAAATTATTTAATGAGTATCCGGCCTACAAAAAATATTAATTGAGAAAAGATTCTAATGGGCAGCTTATTTTATATTGTTTTTATAAAGGGACTCTTCACGAATAAGAGCAATTGATGTAAGCTTTCTTGAAGGAAAAGAAATTCAAGCATTTTAGTTTTTTTTTGATCAAAAGCTTTAGAATAAACAAGGCCAAAAACTGCTTTGTATAGTTTAAAATGTTTTATCACATTTAATGTGAGAATGTTGCTATTATCATATTCAAAATAAATGCTGTAATAAGCTTTAAAATATTTAAACACTAGTCTCTCATTGGACACAAAATGACGTCCAATAAGAAAAAGGAATAAAAATGTTGGAAAGAAAATTATTTTATTTCAAAATTAATTCTTGGCATTTTGGAATAAAAAATATAGGGGAAAGAAAATTATTTATTTCAAATTTATTTCTGGTCTTGAAATAATATTCATTATTTTATTTTAATTTGAGTGTCAACCAATAAGAAATAGGCATGCTGTTTTAAAAGTTTGGAATAAAAATTATTATTTTTTGTCAATTCCTTTTTTCAGAGTATAAAATGAGAATAAATTTTCCAACATCATTATTGATTTCTAATTTAACATTTCATACAGTGGGTAATATTTATTTCAACATTTTTTGTCATTCAAAATCAAGTGTCACAAAAATAATAATATTTAACATAAAAAAGAAATTTTTAAAATAATTTTGTTTTCTTTATTTGTTGAAGATTTAAGCACAAGCTTTTTCTGAGGGGGGAGACCCCCCTCAACCCCCCCTCTCCTGAGGGGGGAAACCCCCCTCGACCCCCCCCCTGACGCTCTTTTCTTTAAATCTTTCATTATTTCTGTAATTTATTCTAACTATCTTATAAATTTCAAAACATGAGATAAAAAGGAAATAATTTGCTGTACATTATTAAAAAATTTAAAAATTGTAAAAAAAATTCCAACATGATTTTTAATTTTAAATACAAGAATATTTTTTCCTATATGATATGTTAAATTTAAATACAGGAATAATTTTGTACTGTGGAATTAAAGAAATAAATGCTGTACATTAGAGTGGCTTGATTTTCAATGATTTTCTAATTTTAAATGTGCTACATACACTTTCTGTCTGAACATCATATAAGAGACCAAAAAATGAAAAGAAAATATTTTGAATAATGGGGAGGCTCGCTGATGCATGTAAACTTTTAGAAAGACACTTGTGGGGAGAATTTTTTTTTTTTTTTTTGGGGGGGGGCAATTATTTTTCTTTCAAAGTATAGCTTTATGCACCTTCCCAATTTTGTCTTGAAGAGTAGAATAAGAATAAAAAATCTGTTTTTAAAACTATTGATCCTAGCAAGAAAAATCCATAAATAAATTTAAAAACCAAGAGATTTTACATTTAATTTAAGATTTTTCATGCTTGGATGAATATTTTTTAAAACAAATTTGATATTCTTATATTAATCAACAAGACAATTTCAAAAAGATGCATAAAGCAATACTTTGAAAGAAAAAAAGTTGCACCTCCAAAATAAACTTCTAAAATTTTTAATGCATGGAAACACCTTCCCCCCATTTCCCCTCAAGGACAAAATCAATTTTTTATATTTAGGTTTCTTATATGACGTTTAAACTGTAGATGTTGATTACAAATTCAATGTCCAAAATTGATCCACTCTACTGTACATTGTTATAATTTAATATTTGATGTGGGTATAAACATTAGACGTAGATGGTCAATCTGACCCCATTTTTTTCTTAAAAAGAAACCTTTGTTCACTTTTTGTTGTATATGAAATACAGCCCTATAGGCAACATTATTTGCAACTAAATTTTGCAATGATATAATTTTTAGAAAGATAACTTTATTATAAGAAATTAAATTATTTATCACTAACTTATTATATGTTGTGTCATAGGCTTCACATTATATGATGGAAGAAATATTTTCTTCAAATATTTCACCCAAGGAAAAGCTTTAACCTAAGATATTCAACAATTTATAGCTGATACATAATGTAAACAAAATTCCCTTGTGCTGTCTCTAGGTTATCTCTATTGTATAAATGAACGTACAAAAGAGGAGGAGAGAGAGAAGGAAATAGACAGAAAAGTGAGGGCGGGGGGCGGGTGAAGAAATATAGAGAAAAATAGACAGAGATAGTTATTGTTCACCCTTAGATGATGTAAATTTTTTGATAGACTTTTTTGAATTTAAGAAAAAGATAGAGAATGAGACAAAACCAAGTATCATATTTTATTAATATTGCTTATACAAGAAAGGTCATTCAAAATTATTTCACCAATATTAAGGTCAAGTGACAAAAATTTAAATTTCCACCTACTTCGCCTCCAGAGGGGGCAATAGTAGAAGGAAAATTCAAATTTTGATCACATGACCAAAATTGTTGAGATAATTTTAATATCCTTTCTAGCATTCACAATATTACAAAAATATGATAAATAACTATTTTAAACTTTGGACACTTGAATTAAAAAATTACTGGATGGTTTAAACTAGTAGAGTCCAAACTTTTTAACCATTAAGTTTATTTTAACTGAAGGTTTAATTTTGTATCTCATCATTTGGAAAGTACATCAATTTATCCCCATTGTCTTATCCCTTAAGATTCAAAAGAAAATTGTGTTATAACGCTGTCACAAGGACCTTAAATCATTTGCTTTCGTTCGTGCATGGTTCCCTTTAAAATTCAATTTAACTAATATAATTATACCCTATTATATATAACTTATTTACATTATGTACTTTATAACCCTTGATTAGTTCTTAAATTTAAATTTTACATCATGTAGTTTTGCAACATTGTGTATAATATGATATTGTAGTTTTTATCATACCCTGCTAATATGCTTTGTAGACGAAATTTTTGATCATTTATAATAAAATATTTAATAAAATGTAAATGTAGTTTTTTGGTTGTAAGAAAAGCTATTCTATATTTACTATATTCTGTTTTCAGTTCCGGATAGAAAACTCCCAGCCCGAAATGATCAAAAGTAAGAACAGTTTGACTTAATGAGCGCATTTGACAAACAGTTACACACAAATTTACAGAAAATACCGTCCAAGCTTTACTTTTTTTGTGGGGGGTGGGGGTAATATGGTCGATAATTAGGGGAATTTTCAGGTAAATGTTCAGGTGGCTGTCATTATTACAAACCTTGAAAATGCAAATATAGGATCATATAAGTCGATGGGAATATCTCATTTCTGTTAGCTGGTCGTACAGACGGACATTCAATAATCTACTTGTTATTTATCGCATCGTATTAAAGACAGTTTTGAGGAAATTAAATGAAAAATTATTTAAGATTATAAGCCATTTTTGTTAGCATTAAGAGTCGAAGGATTTTTTTCATTTTAATACTCGTAGAAAATTGTCTGTAATACGATGCCATACATGATTATTCAGTAAGGCTAAGAATTATTTCTAATCCAGCAGATATACTAGGTTTCTAAGCCATACTGGAATTTATAAAGTAATAAGATATCTGTGTGCATGTACCAACGAATCTCGCTGACCGCTCAACCGATACGGTTCTCATTTACAGTGTAGCTTCTCGTACTTTCTGGGCAGGTTTTTAACTATATTAGAGGAGGGTAATCGCCCCTAGAAAATGTTACCCCCCCCCCCAAAAAAAAAATGGAAGGGTGGAGTGGTCAATAACATAAAAAAAATAGATCATGGAATCAAACTTCCCCTTCCTCAAGTGCCCCTAGAGGTCTATAGTTGGGGCTTAGCCGCTAGTTACAGATATAGAAATAAATTACAAAATCTTATTTAGATTATTTATTTATACTTTATGCACAGTTTTATCTTTATTTATATTACATTAAGTTTACAATTTTATTTACAAGCTTAAAATTTTATTTATAAAACTAATTTCATATAAATATTTTCAGTACAATATCTATTAATGTACAATATATATAGATTTTCTATTTTAGAGTATTTTAAGGTCCTTTTTTATATAAATATTTTAGTTATTAAATTTAAATTTTTAAGTTTTGATAATAAGAAATAAACTATTATGTACATTAAAATGATCACATGGGACAATAGAGATTTTTATTAAATTAAATTTTAAAAAAGAAGCATCTTATAGTGCCTATAGAAAAAGACGCCATAAAATACAAAATGACCAATGATAGGCCAGTATAAGTTTTGATTAACCAATAGTAAAATGTAAACTGGCCTATCATTTTGGTCATTTATATTGCATGACGTCATTTTTATATGCACTATAAGCTGCTTAAAATCAAGACTGAATTCGTCCAACAGTAGAGAAGCTTAATAACACATACTTTTGAGTTCCGACGCAACTTAATAATTTCTTTGCTCCTATTGAAGAAAGATGACTGCTTTCTTGTGTAAAGATTCTTTATACATATTTCCATTTACAAAATGACTTATTAGATCCGTTGGTATGTCGGTCATGCTAAAAAATATATCTTTATATACAGGTTTCGTAATTATAAAGTATTTCTGATCCCGTTATTTCTCTTTTTTTCTTTTATGACCACTGAACATGCTCTATAACTTACTTTGTACGTTTGTCCAGAGGATGTCTCATAAGGAAAACGGATAAGAGGATGAATACTCACCCCCTTTTCATGGTAAAATACTACTTCCCCATCCCTAAATTTTTTAAGAAAATCTAGCAGACGAAAATCAAAAGCCGCCCAGGGCTTTTTGTATGTCAATCATAAATAATAATGTGAATAAAAAGAAAAGCGATATTTAGCAAACAGCCGTGGGCGGTCAGAATCAGCTGAATGTTTATTATGAAAAAAATTTCCCCCTTTTTAGAAATGAAAGGATTCATCTTTCATGCACAAATTTTTTTTAAATAAAAATAAATTCTTTGTAATTTTTAATTAAAACATTAAAACGACAATATCTAAAAGTAAAAAATAATACATATTAATTTTGTAATCCTCCCATTTTAAAAGTGGTGGAATAGCAATAAAATTTAGCGCGGCAACAGCGCTAATTAGGCCCATGGGCCCACTGCCTATTTTCGTCTTCTAGTTGCTTCGATTCCTCTCTTTTATTTTTTTCTCTATGGGATGTCTAAGCTTATTATTTTTGGGGTGTAAAATCAAGGAAATAGGAGGGGATGTCTAAGCTTATTATTTTTGGGGTGTAAAATCAAGGAATGAGGAGGGGGGGGGGGATTTAAAGCACTCCAATCTTTGTTTGGGGGAAGGGACATACCTTTACAAAAAAATCTTAAGTAGTAGCCGAGAATATAATTTTTCCACCTCAGCGTTACGGACTGCTGGACGGACAAACAACGTGAATCTTAGAGTAGCCTCACAACAACAAAAAAAAACTATTTCGTCACAATATCAATACATGTACATTTAAAACATTATCCAGTATGGCTTCGAAACTGATTAATATTCGCTGGATTAGAACCGGTTCTTAGCCATACTGATAAATCATGTATAGCATCGTTTTATAGACATTTTTCTACGAATAATGAAACAAAAACTGGTTTCATTTTAATTTCGCGGAAAACTGTTTATAATACGATGAAATATGTAACTATTAAATGATAGAGAACAGTCTTAAATATAAAAAAGTGAGTTATTTAAGATTTTAGTGTCAAGTGAAAAGTAATAAAAAAACAAGACCGAAAACGGTCATAACACGCAAAGATGGTTATGATTAATTTTTCATTATTCCTATAAAGTAGCTCTCACAAAGTTTCATAACGACTCGTTTTTAATTTTTTAATTGTACCTTTTTAGATAACGTTGTGATTGACTTATTAATTAGATTATGGAACGTAATATGGACAAAAGAGAGATTTAGGGATTTTAAGCATCATAGAACACACTACGCGTGAAAAATTGTCTTTATTATGAAAAGTCTTTGAACTTTTTTATTAAAGAAACAGTTATTTTCTTATTATTTTTAGTACTGAAGCTACTCAATAATTCACTTTGTCAGTCCGTGACGACATGGGGGAAATGTAATTTTCTCAGTCGCTATTGAAGATAGGTAGCTGAAATTTTAAGGGAAGATTCCTATGACATATGCGCTTCATAACACATAAACCGTATTTCCTAAAGGTTTTGTGATTTTCTTTCAGTTTTTGCATATTATCTCTCTTTCTTTTCTTTGTTATGACAACTGTATATCTTATCAATAACTCACTTGTCCATTCCAGTTATTTTTTTGTGCTGCGCTACTTGTAGATGTTGTCATCCTAGTTTTAGCTAATAATTGAATTATGAAAAAAATTGCATTATTTTTTACATGTGTCAGAAATAAAAAAAGATAATATTTTTCCCCACTACAGCTTCAAAGCCATAATGAAAAATCATGTATAGCATCATATTACAGACAATTTTCCAGAAATATTTTTATTTTTTTTTATTTTCGATCCCTCAAGGCTAACAAAAATATGTAGTTGAAATCTTCATTTAATATTTTATTTTATTATCCGCGGAAAGCTGTCTACAATACGATGCGAGAAAAATAACTATTTTTAGTTTGTCTAAGTTTCTAACACACAGTCTGAAGGATCGTCTTTTGAACACCTGAAATCAGGACAACTAGATTATAGCTTAGTCTTAAAATCATTAAAAGTTTATTGTGTTTCATGCAGGGATCTTAAGGGATAAGACAATGGACGGAAATCCCCAATTATGATAAACAATTATGATAACAATTGATTGTTGAATAATTTGAACACTGTTTTTTAAAACCAAATTCTTAATAAATATTAAATGTACCAAAGTTTTTAAGCCAATATGACTGAGATTGGTATAAAAACCTTGGATACCAGAAAAATTCACAGTCCAATGTCCCCTCCCCCCTGTTTTTATTTAAATTACTTTGTATTTTTTGTGTTATTTAAAAAAAATGTTTGACTTAAAACTAAGCAATTAAAAAAAATTTATATCATCTCATTTAAAAATTAAGTTTAATAAATGTTAAAGGCGACTTGAATGCTTAACAATAACACATTTCCAATTATTTTTAAAAAGGAATTAAACATATTTAAAAATAGGTAACAAAAATCCATTAAATTTTTTTTTTTCAAAATCAGATCTACAATTACTAGAGATGTAAGTAATTTGTAATGTAAGTTAGATAATTATCATAAAAATTTAATAATAATAAGCAAAATCCTATAAAATGAAGAAAAAAAAAACTGCAAGATTTAAGAAAACACTTACTCCTAGGCTTGCCTAGGATAAATTTTATAGGATTTAGCCTAATAATTGATATAGAAAACGTGGATATTGTGAAAAATTCTTACATACCATAATAAAAATGTTTCCCCCCTTATGACATTACCCCATCCCCTCCCCTGACCAATGTATTGAACAATATCTGAGGACTATCATAGCAACGAAAAAAAATCTACTGTGACAATATCCACGTATTCTACATCCATTATAGCCAAATATAATTAAAATTATATCTCTACCATAGGTCATGGTCCCCAAAGAGTGCCCAGTACACAATGTTCAGAAGTATAAAACTGGTTGGGAACAGCCACCGTGATATTCTGTCCACGAGGACGGCCTTTTCCCGCCGTTTTTTCATCAGATCACGGATTTCTTTTTGACGCTTTGCGTGCGCATCCTAAAATAAATAATATTATATTATACATTAAAATTAAAATGGATTTATTATAACTTGGATGTTACAACAAATTTTCATTTTCTATAATAAAGTGAAACTTGCTGCAGGCTAAAAAACAACACCCCAACTTTTCCCCTTAAAACCTTTATTAACTGACCAATTAATGAGTTCCATGTTAGCAACTTAAATTGACGTCAACTTTTTCACGTATATTCTGCATCAATTAAAATATTATTATGTGAAACAAGGATGATGTTAGCCATCCGTAGCCCAGCACAAAAACCACGAAAATTTTAAATTTATCAATATTTATGTCTTTTGTAGCATGACCGACAGATCAACGGACAAAGAAAGTTGTAAACAGAATGCGCATTTGTGTGAAAAATCTTCATCAAAATAGTCAGACGTCTATCTTAAATAGCTGCCAATTATATCAACTTATAATGCTACAAACAGACAGACAAAGTGTGTTGTGGAGAAGCTTCACTTGTATAAAATACAATAGACAATTATATCTAATTCTCTTAACTTTACTATAAAGAATTAAAAATGGCGGCAATCATCAAAACAGCTGACTAATTTCAAAATGGCGGAAAAATAAATATGGCGGCAATTTACCTGAACAGCTGTTTTTCTGATCTCAGGTAGGCCGGGGATGGCGTTCTTGATGTAGTGTGGGGGTGGGGGAGGAGGGGGCAACAACCCACGCGCCTTATCCATTACAGAGTTCTCCTAAATTATACATTTAAATTAAACAAAAGCTTAACACTTTTTTATGTAATCATTCTTGCTTTTTATCAAAAAAATCTTTATTACGATATAATACGAATGCGTTTGTTGCGATTTATATAACTTTTCAATTCTTTTTTGTTTGATTAGTTTTTCTGATTAGTTATTTATCCCTGCATCGAATTAGAGACAATTTTCCGCGGATAGTAAAATGAAAAACAATAAATTTTTATTCCAGTTAACCGATCCTAACTCATTGGATTTCAATTGGTTTCGGAACCATACTGGATTATTTTATTTTGTGATATAAGTTTCCCTTTTTAAAAGTTCTTACTACTTTATTTCATTTTTTTAGAAATGGTATGAATTCTATCTTTTATTAACAAAGACATCATACAATTTTTATTTTTATGCTACATAAAATTGTGTAGTCGTAAAATATTCCTGGTAACGATTATCTTCAAAAAGCTCTGAACTTTAATGACTGCTAGCTGCCAAACGGCTGTATGTACTGTACATGTCATACTTGCCCACCGTTTTAAGCGGCATAGTTTGTCCTATAGATAGTCTGGAATAGCCAAGATCTAGTGATGTACAGAGAAAGCTTCACTGAATAAAAACTGTGAGATAATTTTGCATTATTAATGAATGACTATTCCACGTTTTTTTGTAGACCTTCCTTAGTCGGCTAAATTTTTTGAACCTGTAAAAATATAAAAAAATGGTGAAAATCGTTACCAGGAAAATTTCCCTGACCTGCACTAGATCCAAAATTGGCCTTATTAAAGAATAATTTGTCTAGTTAAAGAAAACTATAACAAGGATGACAGCATCTATAAAAGCGAAGCACTGAAACGGTAGGACAAACGGACATTAACACTTATATAGTGTCAGAACTGAATAATCAGAATATAAATGTATAAGAGTCGAAGCAAAATTGTAAGTAAATTTGTTTAAGAAACTGCTTGATACAGGATAATGTTTATGGACATACTTATATTTTTAGGACTTGATTATAGAGTTGCTTCGCTTATAACATTACACTTTGTTGTCCCAGTAATCAACATACCAAAAATCAGATCAATCGGAAGATTAGATCACATAACAATTTGTTATTAAAAAAGTAAAAAATCAACATGTTTAAAATGGACGTACGGACATTCTAGTAATGATTATAGAGTTGCTACGCTTTCTAAATCGTACCTAACTACTAAAGGAATTACCATCAAAGTTTGAAATCGATAGGACAATTCTAACATGCCTAAATTAACTAAATAAGCTTTCCGTCACGGACGTATACAGACCCACCCTAATTATAGAAAAGCTTAGCTTGTAATAATTACCTTAGGATATAAGTATTGTTGGGAGGAGATTTGATGATTTCTATGAGAACAAGAATTTAAACCTAAAATATAAATAAAATCTGTTAATAAACAGTTTTTAAGCCAACGCATGAGAGAATGCATTTATAAAACTATTAAGAAAGTTACAGTTCAATGTCTCATTAACTTACAAAATTTTGATTAGTATGACATAATAAGGTAAAATTATCCATATTCTGTTCTTTCTTGAATAATAATGTTTTAACGGATTTATTATTACTTGGATGTTACACCAGATTTTCATGTTCTCTAATGAAGTGATACTCGCAGCTGTCTAAAATAACGTACTCCCTACACTTTTACAGGATGAAGGAACCGACCAATAAATGAGATCCATATTAGCTATTTTCGTAGCAACGCCTCTAAATTGGTGTTTCGTAATATTTTCACAGTAGCTTTTGATTCGTTATTTTAGATTAGTTTGGGTTTTGTTAGGTTTGGTGATTGCCCCGCAGGGTTAGACAATTGGCCCCGGGGGGTTAGAGCCTCCGGCAGGGGCTAGAAATAGGAGAAAAGCTACTGTGAAAATACGACGAAACGCCTTTAAAATGCGTTGCCACGAAAGGGATTATACCCCAATTTTCCCCTGTCAATATATCCACGTATGTTCTATATCCATTTGATAATGTTTTACTATGTCTTCTATTTATGAAATCATAAGAAGCCATACTTTCATATTTTGCCAATCTCACAGTTCATATAATTTTGATAATTTTTAAAATTTGCATTGAAGTTAGCTCATATCCTAATTTAGTCTCAAAACTAAAAAAAACCCCAAAATTTATAGACTAAAAATAGCTATAAACCTGCCCAAATTGTTTATTGATCGGTTCCACCGTTTATGAAATATGACTGAAAAGTTGTCATTAATTAATTAATTCAGCTATTTTTTTTCTATACAAGTGGCAAAGCCATAGCACCTTTTTTTTTTGGGGGGGGGGGGGGGACAAAGTGACTAATAAATCATAAAAATGAGGAATTATCCATCTCTTTTTTATGGGTTTTCTTTCCCTTTTCTCCTCTTATCTCCCTCATTTTTATAACGTCACATGGCTGATTTTGTAATTACTTTTTCCCCCTACACATTCTCAGGAGTTTAGGCAATAAAATAGCCTAAAACCGTGCTAAGACTTAAATTCAACAATCACGGGACTAATGTTAAGCTTCCTTAAAATGGATAACTCAATTGGTTGAATGGTTAGCGAGATATTAACGGACAAACAAAAATCCTTGCTAATTCAAATCCTAAATAATTCACCAAGAATGAAAAAACACCGCATAAATCTTTAAGGTTTTCTAAATAGTACATAAAAAACAAGGAAAAAATCCTATAAAGCAAAGCTCATCTAATTTTGCAAATTTAAATAGATAGTGCTTTTAATTTTAAAGAAACATTTAATTTAGAATAGTTATTTCTCGCATCGTATTATAAACGGCTTTCCGCGGATATAGAATTAAAACTGGTTTTAATCTTATGATTGTACATTTTTATATTCGTAAAAAACTGGATATAATACGATGCTAGACATAGTTTTTTCCGTATGGATGAGAACTGGTTCCTATCCACCGGATTCGAATGAATACGAGAAAGAAAATTAAGCATTTCATATTTTCTAATATCTAAGTATTCTTTAGATTCTTTTGGGGTAATTTTCTACAGAGAAAGGGACCAACAGACATGGAAACTTATTAAGTAGCTTCGCTACTGAAAATACAGAAGAATCCTTTTTAGATAATCTGTGCACATCTTTGGTTAGACATTTGAATTGATTATCTTCATATATAAAAATAACAGGTTGTCTATATGTCTGTTTAGTCTGTGTGTCTGTTTGTACCGAAGGATCTCACGAACCGCTGGACCGATATGGTTCCCCCTTTACAAAGTTACTTCTCAAAGGTCCTGGCAACTTTAAGGTTTATAACTATTTTTGGAGGAGGGTACCAACACATTTTTCGAGAAATCGCATAAAAAACTCCCCCCCGCCACCTCAAGTGCCCCTTGCGGCCTCTAGGGGGAGAAGCAGCTAGTGGTTTAATAAGGCGTTTCATTGTGACAGTCTTTTTATGTACGATGTACATTAGTAGTTACACTATTAAAAATGTATTTCAAATTATCGTCCATTGTCTTATCCCTTAAGACCCAAGAAAATTTTTCGAATTTTCTTTAATTAACATAAAAAATATATTCCAAAAAATTATTATTCATAAAAAACTATTAGATTTAATTTCCTTAACCTCTATATTAACTAATAACTTATATTACAGAAAAAAAAGTAAATTAAATTCTATTTATTTTTGGCGGAAATATTGTAATTGTTATTTATCGCTTAGTTTTATAGACAATATTCCGGGGATAGTAATATAAAATAAATATAAGATTAATTTTAGTTTAGTTGTAGCGTCAACTAAATTGGTTTTTATTTTATTATTCGTAGAAAATTATCTTTATTACGATATATACGGTTCAAGTTATTACAGTGTGGCTCAGAATTGGTCCAAATCCAGCGGATATAAATCGGTTTTAAGCCATACTAGAAAAAAAGATAATAATCACGTTGTCAAACACATGCTTTTAGTCAAACTGCTCTTAAAACTGGGCTTAAAGATAATTCCGTTTTTAAAAAGAAATATACAAGGATCACAACATCCATAAGTAGCGAAGCACAAAAAAGTCATGGATGGGAATACGAACAAGGAGATTTCAAGAGCATTTTTTAAAAATGAAAAATCACGAAACCTTTTTCTCATATTTTTATATTGAAATTTTATATCATGACTGTCAGACCGATGGAAAAAGTAAACTACACATTGGATGCTCATTTGTAAAAGGAAATTTTCATAAAAAATCAGCCATTTATCTTGAATAGCAGCTGAGATTATCCCCTGTAATGTTACGGACTTACTGACGGACGGACAGACACATAATTATAGATTAGCTTCGCTACTAAAAATAATTAAAATATTTTCTTTTATCCTATTTACTAAAAGATCAAAAGCAAGATAAAATAATTGTCAATTATGTTGATAATAATGTTAATAGACAATTTAACATTTAGGAAGTTTAGTTTTTTCTTCAAAAGATTTTTATAATAAGGGTTAATTTTTCAGACGTTAAATAGAAATACAGAACTACAAATTGTACCATCCCATTAAGAAACTCTATATACATCAAATACGTAATAAAATTAAGAATTAATAGTTAGGGGAATGTCTTGTTTCATAAACAGGCGCAACGAATATCCATGCATTACAGTTCCAGGACTTCCAGGCAATCAATAGGTTGGTTGTCTGGTGTAACATAATGTACATCGGGTATATGAACAGTATACGCCACTTTAATTCTTTGATTGCACGACCTTTGTCTTTAAATTCTAAATTAATTAGAGAGAGAGAGAGTTAAAGTGGGGACATTGGGCTGATAATTACACTAACTTCCAAAGTTTTATTATAACTTTTTCTTATTTATTGGCTTAGCAACTTTAAATTTTGATTGGTTGGTTCATTATATTAAGTGTTCAAACGCTTCAACCACTAATTTTAATCTACAGAAGGGGTAACTATGGGTATCATTTTCTTATTCGTCAACTTAACAACTTTGGGGTCTTTTATTGAATTTTTATTGGTTGTTTCATTAATTTGAGAGTTCAAACGTTTCAACCACTAATTTTAATCTACAGATAGGGTAATCATGTGCATCATCATTGGAGATGTGCATTAATTTATCGTTTATTGTCTGATCCCAGTAGCTCCGAGCTTACTATTAGTGTCATGTGCCAGTGGCGTGCGAAGCACTTTGTCTAGGGGGGGGCATTTTGAAGATTTTGTAAAATTTTGCCCCCCCCTAAATCAAAGTGCCCCGGGGGGGCACTTTGCTTTAGGGGGGGGCATTTTGATTATATATACTAATTTTAAATAAGGGCGTTTTAAGGGGTGGGATTATTTGATTATGGGCCTTCTAGTCCTTATCCCTTCTTCCCCATCCCTATTTCCCATTTATATCCCCCATCTCTTCCCCCCCTCTCTTCTCCCCCATCCCTTCTCCCCACCCTGCAATGACCGAAGGGAAGGGAGCTAGAAAGCATCTTTGAAAAAAAAGTACAGAAGATAATTTAACCTTCCACCCCCCCGCCCCCCCACCACAAAACATTTTTTATGGGAGGAAGGGGATGTTATAAAATCTCAGCAGGAAGGATGAATAACCCCATTAAAAAAAATTTTTTGGGGGGAGATAAAAACACTCATTTTGGAAATAATTTACCAAAAATAAACCTAATATGTAGAACTGATTTTAAATATTTCTTTATTGTATGACAACAAGGATGACAACATCTATAAGTAGCAAAGCACAAAAAATCATTAATAAGAATATAGACAAGAAGATTTAAAGAGCATTAGTTTAAATAAATATATATTTTAGGTAGAAAAAGTCACAAATCCTTTTTCTTGTATGTTGTGTGATGACAGTCAAAGTAAATTACATACTAGATGCTCGGAACAACGAGAGATTTTATTTTTTTGATATTATAATCCACAAAAAAATTTATTGTGCTATAAAATCCAAAGATATAAAGAACTTTGTAAAAAATAAAAAAAAATACTTGTCCTTTCATCTACAGATATGAAAATCTCTTAGAAATATGGAAAACTTTGGGGTATAGTCTCTTTTGTGGCAACTTAAGGGGCATTTCGTTGTATTTTCATAGTAGCTTTTAATAGTTTATTATAGGTTAAGTTAGGTTAGGTGATTTTCCCGCAGGGTTAGGCAATTGGCCCCACAGGGGCTATAAATAAGGGAAAAGCTACTGTGAAAATATGAAGAAATTAAGAGGCAATGTCACGAAAGGGACTATACCCGAAATTTGATTTTGATACCCTTAGCTACAAAAATTTTGTGAATTGGACCAAACAATGGGGGAATTGTGAAAGATACAAAATTGCCAAAAACGTCCTAAAAAGCAGTCCGACCTCCAGAAATTTCTAATATTTAATTATACTCCATAATGTTGGGAGTGTTAACATTAAGTTTTAGCCTTCTATCTTTAATAGTTAAGAAAATTAAATTTCCCCATTAGCATTACAAACTGACAGCCATAGTTATTATAGAGAAGATAAAAAGTTATATCAACATATCCTACCCTCTTCAAATGGCAATTTAACAATATGTTAATTTTTCATGAAGTGGTGTTTTCAAGGATTTATTAGGGCAGTGTGCAAAGCGCACCGAAAAATATTTATTTCCTCTTTGAACTAAAATCAATTAACCACAACAAGAGTGACGTATTTTAACAAGTTAGGAATATAGAGTGTAGTTAGTTTTAAGGCTCTTTAATGAAAATTGCCATAAAAAAAACATGTCTTTTTGTAAGGGTATGTACACAAAAAAATTTTAAACTTATCCTGAACATCATATGACATCATATATAGTTATTAATTTAGACAGACATACAATGTTGAAAAAAAGGCTTAGATAAATATCAATGCTGTTTCATTTTTATTTAAATAACTTTTTGATTAAATATTTGATTTTTACAAATGTTTTTATACAATGTGATAAAAAGCAGAAACCAATTGGAAGGGCGCGAAGCGCAAATTTTTTTCTTCAAATATGCAGGGAGGAGGGAAGGTGTTTTGGGCTATTTATTACACTAGTCCCCAATATTTCATATAAACATTTTCTTATTCGTTAGCTCAACATCTTTTGGGACTTAAATGGAATATTGATTGGTTGGTTAATTAAGTTGAGTTTCCATACGTTTCATCCACTAATTGTAATCTATATAAGGGGTAATTTTGTGTATCATCATTGGGGATGTACAAAATTTCTTTGGTGAAAAGTTTATATTATACAAAAAAAGATACTTCCTATTAAGGTTAAATGAATAGTAACTGTCTGTTTGGCGCGAAGCGCCAAAAACTTTTTTTTGTTGAGTATTTCTTGATCTTTTTTTTGGAAATTGGGAGAGTTTTGCTTTTTGTAGGGTAGGGGGCAAAAAGGGGCATTTTTGTTTACCAGGGGGGGGCAAAACGGGGCATTTTTCAACATTTAGGGGGGGGCAGGGGGGGCGGTCGCTAGGGGGGGGCAGGGGGGGGTGTTTTGGTCGCTAGGGGGGGGCGATTGCCCCAAACGCCCCCTTCGGTTCGCACGCCACTGTCATGTGCCATACATATCAGCAGTAGGTAAAATTTTGACGTCTCCCGACACCTCTAATTGAGTGTAACAATTACCGTTGGACTCCGGATCTGCATGACCGTCAAACTTTTGAAACTTGTCCTCAAAGAAATTCTGAACTCCAATATCAACCTAGAACAAGATTGGTTTATATGTCAAATCAAATTTTGAAAATCCGATATATCACATTTTACACATGCAAATAGACAAATAATATTAGCAGATAGGGAGAGAAGATTTGATTGTAAATTACACTGGTACCCAAAGTTTTATAAACTCATTATGTTAATCGTTAGTTCAAAAACTTTGGGAACCTTTATTAAAACTTAATTTTGATTGGTTGATTTCAACCCAGTAGTGTCCAAACAACAGGAAAATTTTGTTTATCAGGTTTGGAGACGTATATCTATTTATCCCTATGAATAATAATTAAAAAAATATTAACTTAGTTTATTTTTTTGCAAATTCTGAAAAACAACAGATCAAATTTTTGAAGACCACTTTTTAGTGGACCTTTTTTACAATTTGCGTAAAAATGTTAAAAACTTTATACCTTTTTTTCAAACGCCGTTAATAAGAACTTAATAATAATCTCCCTTTGTGGCTTTTTTCCCAAATTAGAATTAGAAAATTGACCATCTCATAAATATTTTATATGAAAAGATTCAAATATGCGCCTCAAAAGACATTTATATGTATTTCATATAAATATGTCAATTCTGTTTTTTATGAATTATTTAATATTTTCTTGAAATAAAATCTCTTTCTTAGAAAACCTTTGCATATTTTACATTTAAAAAAATTATTTTATAGATTTTAAGTACGTAGAAAGAAAATAATATATATTTTATAAATAATCACCAAAAACAAGTATGACAACATCTATAAAAGCGAAGCACTGAAACGGTAGGACAAACGGACATTAACACTTGTATAGTGTCTGAACTGAATAATCAGAATATAAAAGTATAATAGTCGAAGCAAAATTGTAAGTAAATTTTTTGAAAAACTGCTTGATACAGGATAATGTTTATGGACATACTTACATTCTTAGGACTTGATTATAGAGTTGCTTTGCTTATAATAATGTTCTTTGTTGTCCCAGGAATCAATATACTAAAAATCAGATTGAACGGATATTTAGATCACATAAAAATTTGTTAACGAAAAAAGCTATTTAAAAAAGTAAAAAAAATTAACATGTTTAAAATGGACGTAAGGACATTCTGGTGATGATTATAGAGTTGCTTCGCTTTCTAAATCGTACCTAACTACTACAGGACAATTCTAACATGCCTAAATTAACGAATAAAAGCTATCTATCTCGGACGGACGTACGGACCGACCCTAATTATAGAAAAGCTTCGCTTTTAAAAATTATACTATGTAAAATGGGTGTATGGCAGTTTTACAACTAAAAAAAATATTTTCTTAGTGTATTTGACAATTTGATTTTAGAACTGTAAACTTGACAAAATTCAATTTATATACTGGCATATTAATTATATAGGCACGATTTTTTCGTCAATTACACATCTACATATAAGTAGTTAAATAAAGATTCGCCAAGGGAATTTGCCATTAAAATTTGTACAACAAAATAAAAAAAATGTAAGCTAAAATTTACTATTTAACTTATGCAGGTAAGTGTGACTGATTAATCGACCAGGATTATAAATCTATTCCTTTTTAAGGTGGATGAATAATTTTTTCTCATTAATAAAGTTTTTTTTATAGTGCCTATAAAATGACGTTTTACTGTCCTGTCATTGGTAATTTAGTCTGTGTATTGGTTTATAATTTGTCATTTGTATTGTATGACGTCATTTTTTATAAACACTATAAAGAGTTTCATTATTAACCATCTGGATACTAATAGTTATTTCTCGCATCGTATTATAAACAGCTTTCCGCGGATATAAAATGTACAATTATAAGATTAAAACCAGTTTTTTGCACCGAGATGCTGAATGCACGGGCTAAAAAACTAGTTATAATCTTATAATTGTACATATTTAAATTCGTAGAAAACTGGATATTATACACGATGCTAGACATAATATTTCAGTATGGCTGAGAACCGGTTCTAATCCACCGGATATTAATCGGTTTCGAAGCGATACGGGAAATGTATTACTCACCTCTTGTTCTCTTTTTTCAGTTTCCTGGACCAGCTCTTGAAACATTTTTTCCTAGAAAAATTATTTTTAGATTCTCAGAATTTTTACTCATTTATTATCAATAATTATCTATCTAACAACTAGCGGCTTCACCCCTAGAGGCCTCTTGGGGGAGGGGTATATCATTTGTGATACAAGCAGGAATAAGACAATAGCCGATAAATTGATGAAAATACACAATGTGTATACACAAAATTACCCCTTCTGTGGATTACAAATGGTGGTTGAAACGTTTGGACACTTCTATAATACAAAGTAGCTTGATGTCTGTCCGTCCGTCCCTTAAGATCTCGGTAACATTTGAACCGATCGGATTCTACCTTTCAGGGAATATACCTACTGGTCCTGTGGTGGCGATTTTCTTGGGGGGATGGGACACCCCCAACCCCCCCAAAAACAAAAAAAATCCCCCCCCTTTTTTTTGTTGTTGAAGATTTTTTTTATCACCTCTTGGGGCAAAGCTCCTAGAGGCTAGGGGCGTAGCCGCTAGTAACTTAATAAAGCAACCAATGAAAATTTGTTAATAGTCCCCAAAGTTGTTATGCCATTGAATAAGAAAACATTGGGGACTAGTAAACAACCCATTTCCCCTCTCTCTCTAAGTTATCCATATCAAGAATGTAATAATAATGTTATTTGTATTATAATATGTTGATAATATGTCAGCAGTGACCACTTTTATGCATAATGGTCGCTTTGAATAATGTCAATGAAATCATTAGATTAATGTTATATCTATAACCAACAAAGGCCTCTAGGAGCAGGAATAGTCGAACCTCCACTTTTAAATTTAGTTTTGAAAAGAAATTTAAAATAGGAAAACCATATCTGTTCAGCGGTATGGGAGATCCTTTGCTACAGACAGACAGACATCCTGTTACTTTTATTTGAATTGAAATAACTTCTCCATGTGGAATTATAGATTATTTTTAAAGTAAAAAGGTTTGAAAAATAAAATCTCTACCCTACAAAATTCACAAATGTTGTCTAAGCTGAATTCTCTGAAAATTCTGATAGATTTTCAAAACTTATAAACACGTGAGGAGACACTAAAGTTTCAGGGATCTTAAGGGATAAGACAATGGCCTATAAATTGATGTACATCCCCAATGTTTATGCACTAAATTACCCCTTCTGTAGTTTACAATAAGAAATGTAGACTCAACCTAGTAAACCATTCATTAAGTCCTAAGCAAAGTCCCCAAAATTGTTTAGCCAACGAACAAAAACGTTATCATAAACTTTGGAGACTAATGTAAAAAACAGCCCAATGTCCCCTCCCTCCTTGCATTAAAATAGTTGCATTCCAGAGATCTGAAGGGATAAGACAATGGACGATAAAATAATGTAAACCGTCATAAATGAAAAACAAATCTTCCCAATCTTTAGATGAAATTATTGATGAAAGGGTTAGGACACTACAAGCTTGTTTTGAAACCTCCAGCCCCCCACCAAGAAAGATCGCTTTTATATACCCCCCTCAACAATTAATTTTACTTTTAAAAAACAAAAATTAAAATGTTTGAATGTAGATCATATCTCCCCCCCCCCCCTCTCTTCAAGTGACTATAGAGACCTCTAGGGGCATAGCCGACAATGATAAATAATATGAGGTATATTAAATTCTTAGAAAATATTTATGAACATTCTACATAGTATCTTGTCAGAACATAAAGAGGTTAGGAAATACAAAGACATAAAATAAAGATATCTATCTATCCATCTAAATACCTATTTTAGGAGTTTATAGAAAGTAGATATCTTTCTAACTATATATCTATCCATCTAAATACCAGATTAATTTGTGGAGCTACCGGCAAGCCTGCTTTTATTGCCAAGTATTAGATTGGTCAATCTATCTAACTATTTCACTAACCATCTATCTATTTATCTATCTATCTATTTATCCATATATCTATCTTTTCATCTAAATAACAGATTAATTTGTGGAGCTAGCGGCAAACCTAAGATTTTACTCCCCAATAATAGATTTGTCAATCTATCTATCTATTTACCTATCTATCTATTTATCCATATATCTATCTTTCATCTAAATACCAGATTAATTTGTGGAGCTAGCGGCAAGCCCGCGGTTTTACTCCCCAGTAATAGATTGGTCAATCTATCTAACTATTTCACTATCCATCTATCTATCTATCTATCTATCTAAATACCTGATTAATTTGTGGAGCTAGCGGCAAGCCCGCCGTTTTTCTTCCCAATAATGAATGGATTGTTCAACTTATCTATCCAACTATCTATCCAACTATCTATCTATCTATCTATATATCTATCCATTATATAAATACCTGATTAATTTGTGGAGCTAGCGGCAAGCCCGCGGTTTTACTCCCCAATAATAGATTGGTCAACCCCATATTTTTCTTTTTCTCTGAAAATTGATTTTGGTTAGATTCGTTTTTGTCACTTTGGTATTTTTACAAATATTTTGTTTTGTTTTAATAAATCTACATTTTTTTGTTTAATTAATTCGTCTACTCAACTGAGTAACTTTTTTTACTTTATGTCCTTAGTCTGTTTGTCTGTCTCCCTTTCTGCCTTTTTTCTGTCTGTATATATTTCTATCTGTTTGTCTGTCTGTCTTTCTTTCTGTCTGTCCTTCTGTCTGTCTTTCTGTCTGTCTGTCTTTCTGTCTGTCTCGTCATTTGTCTGTCTGTCTATCCATCTGTCTGTCTGTCTATCCATCTGTCTGTCTGTCTATCCATCTGCCTGTCCGTCTATCCATCTGTATGTCTGTCTATCCATCTGTCTGTCTGTCTATCCATCTGTCTGTCTGTCTATCCATCTTTCTGTCTGTCTATTCATCTGTCTGTCTGTCTATCCATCTGTCTGTCTGTCTATTAATCTTTCTGCCTATCTTTCTATTGTACCTCTGTTTATCTAACTGTATGTCTATTTGTACATCTGTATTGTCTATCTATCTATCTATGTGCATAGTATTTATACCTATATCAGCTATGTCCCCCATGACTATATTAACAAGAGCATACTCCATTAGAGATAGAAACACGAACACTGTGTATCTATCTATCTATCTATCTATATATCTATCTATCTGTCTGTCTATCTATCTGTCTGTCTATCTATCTATCTATTTTTATAGTATGTATACCTATATCAGCTATGTCCCCCATGACTATATTGAGCATACTCCATTAGAGATAGAAACACAAACACTGTGTATATATCTATCTACCTATCTATCTGTCTATATATCTGTCTGTCTATCTACCTATCTATCTATCTATATATACCTATATCAGCTATGTCCCCCATGACTATATTAACAAGAGCATACTCCATTAGAGATAGAAACACGAACACTGTACACCCAGACATAAACACGTCTATTGCCTAAAAATAAAAGAAAATGTACTATTTATGATGTTATAAATCAAACAAGGATGACTACATTCATGTACACCCCTGATCATAATCAACAAAATTAACCTTTCTGAAGATTAGAATCATTCGTAGATAAGTTTAGAAACACCACATAGTATAATAAAAGTACCCAAAGATTTTACGTCACCTCAAAAATTTTGGGTACTCTCATTCAATTTCAATTGGTTGGCTTTTCAACTTTTCAACCAATAATTACAATCTACAGAAGAGGTGATTTTATTTATCATCAGGTTATCGGCCATTGTCTTTTCCCTAAATATCCCTGGTATTAATAGACACAATATGTTATGGAATTGTGTTTATTTACATTTTATAATAAGGATGACAACATCCATAAAAGCGAAGCACTGAAACGGTAGTACAAACGGACATTAACACTTGTATAGTGTCAGAACTGAATAATCAGAATATAAAAGTATAAGAGTGTAAGAGCAAAATTGTGAGTAAATTTGTTGAAAAACTGCATGATACAGGATAATGTTTATGGACATACTTACATTTTTAGGACTTGATTATAGAGTTGCTTTGCTTATAATATTGTACTTTGTTGTCCCAGGAATCAATATACCAAAAATCAGATCAAACGGATAATTAGATCATATAAAAATTAGTTGTTAAAAAAGTAGAAAAATCAACATGTTTAAAATAGACGTACGGACATTCTGGTAATGATTATAGAGTTGCTTCGCTTTCTAAATCGTAACTACTACAGGAATCACCATGCAAAGTTTGAAATCGATAGGACAATTTAACATGCCTAAATTAACGGAAAAAAGCTATCTATCTCGGACGGACATACGGACCGACCCTAATTATAGAAAAGCTTCGCTTTTAAAAACATTCAACAATTCAATACAAGGATGACAACATCCTTAAGGACCAAAAGGACACAATTGCAATATAATGAAAAAATAAAAGTTTTATAACATCTTTTCTTATTCGGTTGATTCACAACTTTGGGAACTTTTATTGAATTTTGATTTGTTGGTTCAAATTGAGTGTCCAAACGTTTCGACCACTAATTGTAATCTAAATACGGAGTACTTTGTCTGTCATCATTGAAAATTACATCAATTCATTTGCCATTGTCTTATCCCTTTAGATCCCTGGAGAAGAATGATAAAGAATCACAAAACCTTAATAAAAATATTAGTTTGTCTTTTGTTGCAAATTATCGTAAATAGCAGCCGAGAAAATCATATAGCGTTACGGACAACGGAAAGACGGACAGACAAAGTAAATTGTAAAGTAGCTACTGAAAAAAATCATCGAGTCAGGTCAATAAATTACATCCACGAGAGGGATATTGTCATGGAGATAATTTCAATATAAACTTGTTCACTTAAAGTCGTAATTACTAAAACTGCAATGTAGAGTGTATGTCTAAATGATAAATTGCTGTTTTTATTCCTAAGTTGATCTATGTCCATTCCCTGATAAATTTGACCCACTACTTTAATACAATTATATAAAGACCATTATAAAAAGTAAGGAAAATAAGAATTCTTTGTATAAAAGTAACAGGATGTCTACTTGTCTATTTTTAGCTTAAGATCTCACTAAAGCTCTTCTTTATAGTAAAGCTTTTTTATATGCATATAAATTGAACTTAATACAATTTTATTATTCTTCTAAAATCTAATTTTAAGGTTGTTCATTTCTTCTCCTATCCCCCCTCCCCATATAAAGATCTCTGTCTACGAAGGCTATAATCTTTTTAGAGTAGAGAAGCTACTCTATAACCAGGATGAAAGTACTTATCCCAAAAATAGTTATAAACCCAGGAATAAGGTGTAACAAACAAGTGAAATAAATCTATAATTATATTTAGGGGGCAAATGGAGAGGTCGTCAATTTTACGATGTGTTGCCCCCCAACGACAGCTGAAGAACACGTACAGGTTTCGTGATTTTTTTCTAAATTAATTTCGTTATAAGTTGTTATAAACCTTCCTAGGACCTATGAGAGGCTACACTGTAAAGGAGAACCATATCGGTTGAGCAGTTTTAGAGATCCTTTTTGGTACAAACAGACACAGATCCATTTACTTTTATATAAGAAATATTTTTAACGCTCCTTATGAAAAATAATTTTCTTAATATAATTAAAAAGTCGTCGTTACCTTTATATATGAAACCGGCGGAAGCGATTTTTGACTGTTAGCATGTTGCGTAGAGAGTGTTAGGAGACTTGTCACTCCTAGAGTCACTCGGGCTGGCACTGCCTCGGGCTAAACATAGGAAATAATAGATTATTATTGGTGAAAAAGCTTAGACACTGCTATAAGTTTGTGGTAAACCAAATAAAGACTTTGTAAAAATACTAAAAATGTTCAATCCAACGAATAAGAGTGTGTGTTTATAAAACTTTGGGTACCAGAGCTGGATCTTTAAATCGTTTAGTGGTGCGCTAAATCAGGGCGATCCAGTTCACCCCGGTTTGGCGCGGCAATGTCACTCGTTGAGTGCCATTGCTGCGCCAGTACCGTGCCACTGGGCGCGCTGATTCGCCCATTCCATTTTGATTTAAAGATTGAAATCTAATAATATCTAGTTGCGCCGAACTGGATCGCCCTCAGGCACCACTAAACGATTTAAAGATCCAGCTCAGTATGATTTATGATCCTATATTCCATTCATCCTTCCCTCCCTTACATATAAACTAGTATAAACTGCAACAAGTTTAGTTATATAGATAGATTTCAACCTAATAATAATAAAAATTGTTATCATTAACAAATATTTACACGATTTTATGAATTGTTTGGTAGTCAGCCCTTGCATAAGATAAAAATACCAATGCAGTAACCAAGCCAGAAGGATATCCAGGACATGATAACAATGAGACATGTGGGCAGGTAGGTATGGAACAGGTAGTAACCAAGCCTTACCTTAATCCAGAAGAATATCCAGGACATGATAACAATGAGACATGTGAGCAAGTAGGTATGGAACAGGTAGTAACCAAGCCTTACCTTAATCCAGAAGGATATCCAGGACATGATAACAATGAGACATGTGGGCAGGTAGGTATGGATCAGGTAGTAACCAAGCCTTACCTTAATCCAGAAGGATATCCAGGACATGATTACAATGAGACATGTGGGCAGGTAGGTATGGAACAGGTAGTAACCAAGCCGACGCTTAAACTTAAACACCACCTCCAGACAGGTAAAGTTTCCTGAAAAAAAATATTATGTCTAACTAGGTATTATTCTTTAGGGATAAGACAATGGACAATAAGTTTCTAAATATACTCCCAATGATGATAATCAAAGTTACACTCAACCAACCAATCAAGATTTAATCATAGTTATATTTTTTTTTAAATAACCAATGAGAGAACTTAAAATAAAATTTTGGGGAAAATTAACAAAATATCAAATAATTGGGTCTGGTTGACAATCTAGGACCATACAACTATTAATAAAACATACAATTTAATAATTGTTGCGAAGTTTAGTAAAAGCAAATAATTGAAGAAAATGTTATGTCCTATTAATGAATCCCCACTTCAAAGTATTTCTAAGAAGAAAACAAATAAATGGAAACTCTTGTCATTAAATGGATTTATAAAAATGGATTTTTTCCTCAAAATTTGGTCACTTCTTTCAACAAATCAACTAACATGGTTTATGACAGCAATAACGAAGTGAAAAAAGTGGTTTTGTCTGTCATTCTGTAATTGTGCTCTCTGTTTAGTTCTCTCACTGCTCTCTATTTGGTTCTCTCACTGCTCTGTATTCGGTTCTCTTATTTCTTTCTTTAATTCTGCTCTCTGTTCGGTTCTCTCACTGCTCTCTATTTGGTTCTCTAATTTCTTTGTATACAACTAATTAACTTTTTTTTTATTCTCTCATTTCCTTCTTTTTTTCTTTCATTTTCTCTCTCTCTCTCTCTCTCTCTCTCTCTCTCTCTCTCTTTTTTGTTTAGATATGTTACCATTAGATGTAATTGTCCTTGGTACATTACTGAATGTTATATCCATTATTTTCATTATTCCTATTGTGAAGAACAAGTGGACAACAAGTTTTAATTGCCCTTCCTTAACAGTTACAACTTTCTTTATTGATTTTGCTACTCCATGGACTCCACGGAATTTCTTATGTTGCATAATAGAAACTGGACCACATCATATGTTCATAATTTATAGTTCATAATGTTGCTGATATTAGGGGATCTTTTTAACCAATAATTTCTATCTTTAGAAGGGGTGATTTGGTTTGTCATTATTTGGGATGTACAAAAATTTTTGGTTCATTGTCTTATCCTTTCAGATCCATAAAAACATTACGTTAGCCATTGACAATAAATTATTTTTTAATATTGATAAACAAAATGACCCTTTTTAAAGATTATGATTATTTGTGGAAAAGTTTGTACACTGCTAGTTTACTTATGTATCTATGTAACTTAGGGCAATCTAGAGTCAAATTTTTCCTGACTAGATATAGTTTAATTTCCGGTTTCTATATTTTAACATGTGGAAAATTCGTGGAAACACAAAAATACATTTTCCTTTCAGTCCTAATAATAACTTTTTGTCAGGTATAATTATACAATATTATATTATTTTACAATGTTTATTACATTCTGTTGGATATTAACTGGTTATTGACAAGACTGTACCTCTAATATATATTTCTAATTATGATCACTCTATTACCTATCTATCTAACTCAATACCATTAAGTTGAGTCGTACAACCCCAAGTAAAAATATATGTTAGATCTAATTGTGGTAACTCTATTACCTATTTCTAGTTATGGTAACTCTATTATCTATCTTTATTATATTGGCAACTCTTTTATCTATTTATCTATCTCTAATAACAGTAAAATAAGCAGTCGTACAATGCCCGCATAATTATGTGTCAACTCTAACTGTGGTAACTCTATCATCTATTTCTAGTTATGATGTCTCTAATACTTGTAGAGTAAGCAGCCGTACAATCCCCGGTAAAATTATATGTCAGTTCTAATCGAGGTAACTCAATTACCGATTTTTGTTGTGATAACTCGGTATAATACCTGTAGAGTAAGCAGTCATACAATCCCAAGTATAATTATGTGTTAGTTCTAACTGAGCTGTGGTAATTCTTTTATTCATTTCTAGTTATGATAACTCTAATACCTGTAGAGTAAACAGTCGTACAATCCCCAGTATAATTATGTGTCAACTCTAACTGTGATAACTCTATTATCTATTTCTAGTTATGATAACTCTAATACCTGTAGAGTAAACAGTCGTACAATCCCCAGTATAATTATGTGTCAACTCTAACTGTGATAACTCTATTATCTATTTCTAGTTATGATAACTCTAATACCTGTAGAGTAAGCAGTTGTACAATCCCCAGTATAATTAGACATTAGCTCTAACTGTGGTAACTCTATGCCTGTTTTAATGAAAATAAATAATGAAATGCTTGAATAAGAATGTTTGTTTGTCCCTTTAAGATCTCATTAGCAGTGTTTCTATTCATCAGGGAAGCTTCTTATTGGTATTTTACCAACTGACATATTATTGACATAAAGTTTTCAAAGTCAATTAGTGGCATCATATAAAATTAACTAAATTAATGGTTGAAAAGTTTAGATACTGCTAGTGTGTATTAATAAGATTAATAACAAGATATTTAAGCCAACGAATAAGAGAAAATGTTTATTATACATTTTACAGCCCAATGTCCCCTTTTTCCCTGCATTGGTATGTTGTTGTCAAAATCTTTTAGTAGCATAGCTACTCTATAATTTAATTTTCATTCCTGTATCTACGTCTAATGGCATTAGAGGGTCCCACTCGAACACGAGATCATCTGTTGTATGGGATACTAAAATAGATGGAAAGATGATTATAAAGAGTGATAGATAAATAAATAGATACTAAATAGATGAAATAATAATTATAAATAGGTGGATAGATTATCATATATAGATAGATAGATAGATACTAAATAGATGAAATAATAATTGTAAATAGATTGATATATAGATGGAAAGATAATTATAAAAAGATGGATAGATGATTTGATTTTAAATAGATGGAAATATACTAAGATAGATAGATAAATAAATAGATAGATAGATAATTATAAATAGATAATTAGATAATTATAAATAGATAGATAGATAATTATAAATAGATAGATAGATAATTATAAATAGATGGATAGAAAATCACAAATAGACTAATAGATAAATAAATAAATGGATACCTATAAATAGATGGATAGATAGTTTTATTTCAGTAATCTTAATGTATTAGACTATGAACGGATATACGTACACCCTCAATTACGATTAACAATATTATCTTTCCAGTATAATATGATTATTGTTGGAAATGTTTGGTAACTTAAATAAAAGTCCCCAAAGTCCTAAGCCAACGAATGAGGAAGCGTGTTTATCAAACTTTAAGGACCAGCACGATTTACTGTCCAATGTTCTCTCCCACCCTAACTTAACTTAACCCAGCCTAAATTAACAGCTAACTCAACTCTAATAATGAAGGAAGGGAACAATTATTTATTTAGCTATTTGTTAAACCTAGTCTCCAAAATACTTTAATGAATTTTCTTATTCGTTGGCTTAACAAATTTGGAAACTTCCATGAATTTTGATTGGTTGGTTCATTAAGTTGAATGTCCAAACGTTTGTAATCTACAATAGGGGTAATTTTGTGTATCACCATTTGGGTTGTATATAAAATTGAAGGCCATTGTCTTATCCCTTTAGATGCCTGTAATCAGGGAAAAAGGGATTGTGATTCTGACAAACAATTCTGTGAGGAAAATTTCCTCACAGCCCCCTTCTCTTTTTTCTCCCCTTCTTACCCATAACCCTTCATTTACGTGAAATAAAAGTTTACACCAACTTTACTTAAGCCCCCATCTCTTTTTTCTCCCCTTCTTACTCATAACCCTTCATTTACGTGAAATAAAAGTTTACACCAACTTTACTCCAACAAAATATTAAATTTTGCGGCATTTTCGATTGGAATTAATTGGCTGAATAGCAGACCCTGCCTGTTAAAAAACACTTACTTGATTCTATTTTCAGATTGCAGGTTTGTTCATCGTGGGGATAGTTCTTAAAATTCATAGCACACGATAATACTAACGTTAACCTAAAAATATTATTTGTTATTCTATAATTAAAGTAACAGGATGTCTATCTGAGTGTCTGTGCTGGCAAAACTTAGGTTTTAGGCCATTTTCAAATGTAATATGATACAGTTTCGATATAGGAACCAAATAATGTTTCAAATAACTTACCAAATTTTCATGAATATACGTGGATTTTATGACAGGGGAAATTTTGTCGTCTATTTAGGTTGCTGCTTTAGTCCTCATTAATTGGTCAGAACTTTCTTCCATTAGGAAGATAGGGGATGGAGTAAAAGTGATGTATGGGGGGGGGGTATATTTATATTAGCCAGCTGGAAGGCCCATTTTATAAGAGTAGGCGAAAATACGGTGCAAATCCAAGTAATTATGTATCGAGTATAGCGAATCTTTTTTTTCATGACAACTTGCCTCTAATAAAGCATTAAATAATAACAAGACATAGAGTAGTAACTGTTAATTGTTGAAACATGTAGCTACTTACTTGACCATATATAGAATAGATTTGTCTTGGTACAACCATATGTAATGATTTGGTATCGTCATTGTCTAAATAGATAGATTAATAAATTAATAGATAGATAAATAGATAAAAATGATAGGTAGATAGATAGATGATAGAGGAATACAACCATATGTAATGATTTGGTATTGTCATTGTCTAAATAGATAGATTAATAGATATAAATGATAGGTAGATAGATAGATAAAAAGATAGGTAGATATATAGATGGATAGAGCTACAACTATATGTATTATGTAATGATTTGGTATTGTCATTGTCTAAATAGATAGATTAATAGATATAAATGATAGGTAGATAGATAGATAAAAAGATAGGTAGATATATAGATGGATAGAGCTACAACCATATGTATTATGTAATGATTTGGTATTGTCATTGTCTAAATAGATAGATTAATAGATATAAATGATAGGTAGATAGATAGATAAAAAGATAGGTAGATATATAGATGGATAGAGCTACAACCATATGTATTATGTAATGATTTGGTATTGTCATTGTCTAAATAGATAGATTAATAGATAAAAATGATAGGTAGATAGATAGATAGATGATAGAGGAATACAACCATATGTAATGATTTGGTATCGTCATTGTCTAACTAGATGATAGATAAATATATAAATAAAAAAAATAGATCAATACATAAAAAATAGTTGGATAAGAGAGATATAACCAATGATTATATTGTAATGATTTGGTATTGTTATTATTCAAATAGATAGATAGAATAATTAATTAATTAATAGTCAAATTAAAATAAGATACACAAAAATACAGGCAAACTTATCAAGTACAAAAAATTTACCTGAAAAGTTACTGATTTAGCATTTTTAAAGAAGGAATCTGGTCGCCAGATCTCGGTGAGCCATTCCACCGGGAGCAGGCGGTACTCGGATGTCATGTTGTCAGGTAGTCGCAACCTAGAAACGTAGCTGTGTATAGTGCCCTAGCAAAATGGGGATAAATGTCACTGCTTTTGGCCTATCTATTCTATTGACGTCAGGAAACACCCTGTACCCTATCTCTTTTCTAAGATGTTTCTTTCCCACTCCCCTTTTTCTTTCCCTCTACTATGACTTCAATAGACTAGGTAGGCCAAAAGCAGTGACATCTATCCCCATTTTCCTAGGGCACTCAACACTTCTACCCTAAAACAGGGTCCTTAGTAAACCCAGTATCGACAATTTACATTATTTTGCACTTATACCGAACATTTTGTCACATATAGAACGGACACTAACATGCTTACATCGAGAATAGTTATTTCTCGCATCGTATTATAAACGGCTTTCCGCGGATATAGAATGTACAATTATAAGATTAAAACCAGTTTTTTAGCCCCGAGGTGCCGAAGGCACGGGCTAAAAAAACTGTTTTTAATCTTATGATTGTACATTTTTATATTCGTAGAAAGCTGGATATAATACGATGCTAGACATAGTTTTTTCGTATGGATGAGAACCGGTTCCTATCCACCGGATTCGAATGAATACGAGAAAAAAACTGCATTTTATAACAACTGTGGGTTACTTAAATCGGACAAATTCCCCAAATGTCACATTTTGGAGGTAAATTACTGATTTAAACAAGGAGTGTTTTCATCAATGGCCCTATAAATCCCAGGAATCTATAGGAATTGTCAATGAATTGATGTACATCCCCAATGATGACACACCTAATTACCCCTTTTGTAGATTACAATTAGTGATTGAAACGTTTAGGCACTATCTATATGATTTAACCAATCAAGATTGAATAAAAGTCTACGAATAAGAAAACGTGAATATTTGGGAACTAGTGAAATGAACATTGCAATGTCCCCTCCCTTCCTATCCACTTGTTGAAACAGAAGATTTTAAAAAATCTAGAGAGGAGCACAGACATTGAATGATTCAAATTCATATATTATTGCAAGTTATAATGTACTACAAAAAAATTATGATTTTAACAGGGATATAATGATAATTGGACTAAAGATTCCATAGCAATGTCTTGGCTATTAGGGCGAAGAAATAGGGCAATTTTAGTGAATTTGTTTTTTAAGCTTAAAAAAGGAAGGTGCAAGAATGACGTTATATACTATAACAATGAAATTAAATATATTTCCTATTGTCTTATCCTGGTGAATAAAAAAGAAACCTTGTATCAATGTATAAATGAAGCCTTTGAGTCTCTCTGCAACTTATACTCTTATATAAAAGTTTTATTATAATCCAGTAGAAATTATGATTAGTCAAAGAACTTAAATTTGTAATGCCTTTTTGAAAAAAGTATATAGTTTTCACTTCTTCCAACTATTCAATTTTTTTTTTTAGTGCTTTCTCAACTTTTGTATGTCCCTTGGGACATCTAAAATGATGGTGTCCAAAAGTTTGTCAATTTGTCTTTTCATTTTCCCTTTTTAGTAACTTAGCTACTCTAAAACTTGAGTAATAACATACACATGTCCATATGAGTGTCCATGTAGGCTTTTACACACATGTTCATGTCTTCTAACAATACATTTACTGTATATAAAACAAGATTTTTTCTCAAAAATTTAACTTTCTTAGTCTAAATTATTTTTTTTTACTACTTATAAAGCAGATTTATCCATAAAAGTACATTCAATTTCAAATAAATTTTAATTTTTTGATTATTGAAATTTAATAATTTATGTAAATTTTAGTTTAAAAATTATTATTAACAATTTTGATCACACTTTTAATCTCAAAAATTGAAATATCCTAAAATAAAAAAAATAATTAAATTTATGTAACATAAAAAAAGTAAGATCTTTAATAGTACCGCTTAAAAACCAATTAATATCTGCTGCACTAGAATTGGTTCAGAGCCATACTGAAAAATTATGTATAGCGACATATTTTATCTGTGGAAAGCTATGTATAATGTGATAAAAAAAACTTTTCATTTAAGGAGGGGATGATTGTGCTTAAATCAATTTACGACCCTTTTCTTCCCTTAACCCAATATGAATTTACCATCCTTTTTTAACTAACACCAACTTTGATCATAACAAATCATTTATTCCTATATTAGGCCAGGGGTAGCTATTGTAACAATCAATTCTACAAAAAATCATGAAACCTTTGGAAGTATATTTTGTTTTCTCATGTAAGTGAAAAGTGGTGGGTAGGAAAGGGAGGAAAAGGGGAAGGGTGTTGTGAGGAAATTTTCCTTTAAAATTGTTTGTCAGAATATCATTCCCTTGTTCCTGATATTGAGCATTCAATAATAAGTTGATTTATCTCCATTATCTAAATAAACACCTGTCTTTCCCTAAAAGAAACTGTCTATCTTAAAAAGTTACCCAAATCATTATTATATTCTAAAATTATTTAGTATTTGCTTTTGAATTTATAATTAACATTGTATTATCCTTATTAAACTTTAAATAAAAACATTAAATATTTAAAAGCTGTACTTAAAATTTGTGTAATGGTAATAAAAGATCATTATTTTCAAAATTAACTTAACCTCAAATATTCTTTAATGTCTGTTTACTTTTAATCGAAAAAAGTCTGAGATCTATTTGTGTTTCAATTTTTTGTATTCCAGTTACCTCATAACTAGAGTATGTTCATTAGTCTGTTTGAATATTAGACTATCCACAAAATATCCGGCAACCCTCTCTTGACATAATGAATATTAGGCTCTACATAAAATATCTAGCGACCCTGTCTTGACATAAGGAATATTAGCACATACACAAAATATCTGGCAACGCTGTCTCTGACTGTATAGTACATGATTAGTATGAATATTAGAATATTAGACTAACCACAAAACCCAGAAAGAACAAATTAATTTGGTTATTTTCCAGGTTGAAAGGGAAGGTTATTTACTAAAAAAAGTAATAGAATGTGTGACTATATGTCTGTAATTAACATTTGTCCTTTTTGTGAGAAATAAAAGTGCACTAGTTTTTAAAAAATATGAGATTACCCTTTAAGTTTTGATGATTTTTTTTGTTTATTTGAAATCCCCGTATTTCCTGATTATGTTAAATCAATATCTGTTTATTGTTTTTATGATTATATTTTGGTGTTTATAAACTTCCGAGAGAAAATTAGAGACAATATAATTGTTGTTCTTTTTGAAATCAATCAATAAACATCATATTGAATGCCGCGTAAATTGTAACAAATTATTTTCTTTGTAAGGTCGTCGTTGTTTTTTTCCCATGCTCATAGAGGGACAATGAACGATAAATTGATTGACATCCCCAATAATGATACAAAAATGGTACAACAAAATTATACCTCCTTTTGATTAAATTATTGGCTGAAAATTTATTTTGTAAAAAACTAATTTGGCACCAACCAAAATACATTTAAAGTACCCAAATGTTTGAGCCAACGAATAAGATAACTTTGTTACAAAACTTTGGGTATAAGTGTAATTTACCGTCCGAAGTCTTTGGTTACCAGCCAAAAGAAAGAAAATCATGAGAGTGTTTTCGACACTAAAAAAGTATTACTACTTTTTGTGGAAGTGCAATTTCAGAATATTATCACACTTTACAAGTTATTATATACATTTCATCGGAAACTTTCAGGAGGAGGTACGTTAACACCACCTTAAGAATGATTTCCGTATATAAAACTAGCATTTATGTCCGTGTGTAACAAAAGGATCTTGATAACCTCTGAACCGATATGGTTCTCCTTTACAGTGTAGCTTCTCATAGGTCCTGGATAGGTTTATAACCAAGGACGTCCAAGCTTTTTTAATTGAAGAGGGGGGGGGGGGGTTGAGGGGGGTTAAAATTGAAAAATAAAACTGAGTTTTAGATATAATACCTGAAGAAAATATTTTCCATACCTGAAATCTTTCCAAGATTGAGCAAAAAAAATATCACAAGTGTAGGTCATACTGCTCTCATCTAGAAAAAGGAGAATTAATTATAGAGAAGCTGCAATCAACAAATCACTTTTTTTGAGGCTGTTATGTAAGTATTGACCGTCTGTATGATGTTAGGATACATTTTTCTACATATTTTATTGCCTTTTTTCAATGGTTGTCTTCTATGGCCTATTTTTTATGTCCTTTATATCATTCAAGCAGCTCCGCCCCTAGTCTATTAGGAAGGGTGAGAGAAGTCAGGAAAATAGCATAAAACCACCCCAAGATATATATGTAGCTTCCTTGACAAGTACAGACAATTCAGATTAACTTAGCTTTAGACAATACTTTATGTTAAAGGATAAATCGATGTACATGCGTATTTACAATAAACAAAATTAAACCTTTTGTATTTTAAATCAAATGATGAAAAAATTGACACTCTGAAAAATTATTCAAAATCAAATTAAAGTTATTAGTTTGTAATAATGAGTGGGCTCCAGTATAATTTTCAATGCAATAATGACCCCTCCCCGCCCTAAAAAAGTACTCACCAATGGTGTCCAAAGACATCACAGTCACATGAAAGTAGACTTTGGTAGCATTCCCTAAAAAAAGAAAAAAAATATTCAATTTTTCACAGATGTTTTAGTTTACCAATAACTGTCTAAAAACAACTACTTTACAATGTGCATTATTATATATTAATTATTTTCCTTTTAAAATTGTAATTAAAGCTAGATAAAAAGTCAAAACGTTGTAATAATTTGTTTAATGTGAACTGTCATCAAATGCTTTGTTAAAGTCTAACCAACATTAATTACAATTTCATCAAAAGATTATATAATATAATGGATATATAATACATGGATATTGTGACATGGAAAATTTGTCTCCTGTTTAGCTTTCTACTATAGTCCTCATTTATTGGTCTTCCAATAGGAATGGAGTGTATGGGGGTTTTGTTATATTAGCTAGCTGGAAGAACCATTTTATTAGAGTGGGCGAAAATCTGGTGCAATATCCATGTAATTTTATATCTATTGATAATAACGAGGACCCCTAGTTGTTCTATTCTATTAATTATGTATCGTACAACCTTTATTATTTTCATTATCTCCATCCTTGCCTCCATATTCTGCAACAAGGCAGATTTTAGGCAACCAACTTCTACCATGTAGTTTTTGAAGTTTAGCTCAAAATGATTTAAAATAAAGTGAAATTTTTAAGCACTTAAAGGGAATTGGAAGCTATAATTATCAAGCAATTATAGAACTCAAAATACACCGCCAAATTTTAAATACAAAAATATTAAAATTTCTAAATAAATGGGTGTAAATACTGGTGCTAAGTAAAAGTAAAAATTTGGCGGGGCATTATTAGTATTTTAATAGCTCTAACAATCCTATTTTTCTATTTCCTTCGGGTGCATACAAGTTTCACTTTAATCCTAATCATTTTGGCAACTTCTACCATGTAGTTTTAAAGATTTTTGCTAAATGGAAGCCTTCTCTTTAGATAGATATCTTCAAAGTAAAGTTTATATGTATTATAAATCTTACGATACACTAAAAATCTTTAATGACATCAATTCTCTTAAAAATATAAGTTATTAGATTTGAAAGGATAAGACAATAGTCGATAAATTATTCTATGATCAATGATGATACACAAAATTACCCCTTCTGCAGATTACTTTTAGTAGTTGAAACTTTTTGTCACTCAACTTAAAGAAACAACCAATGAAAATTCAATAAAATTCGTCAAAGTTGTTCAGCCAACAAATAAGAAACGTCATTGAAAACTTTAAGAGCAGCATTGCTACAAAAAAATAAAAGCGCCAAGGGCACAGTCTTACCTTTTAATTTGGGAGGTCTCATTTTATCATAGATTTTGTTATGGCTGGGTAGAATATCATTTAGTTCTAGGGGGTCGTCCTTTCCATGCACAAAAATCTGACCCTATGAGGTGGTGTTCCAACAACACTGACAATAAATTATGGATCAGGAGCTTTTATCCCCCCCCCCCCCATTGATAAAGAGTTTGGACACTGCTCGTTTAAAGCAACCAATATTCAATAAATTTAAAAAAGGGTTTTAAGATGAGCGAAGTAATTGTAATTGTATAATTATTGTTGTCGTTGTGTTGTCTAAACATTCCTTAGGACCGTTATCATCTGATGCTGTGTTTCCTATTGAACCACCTGTACCTCGGATTCTAGATAGATAGATAGATAGATAGATAGATAGATAGATAGATAGATAGATAGATAGATAGATAGATAGATAGATAGATAGATAGATAGATAGATAGATAGATAGATAGATAGATAGATAGATAGATAGATAGATAGATAGATAGATAGATAGATAGATAGATAGATAGATAGATAGATAGATAGATAGATAGATAGATAGATAGATAGATAGATAGATAGATAGATAGATAGATAGATAGATAGATAGATAGATAGATAGATAGATAGATAGATAGATAGATAGATAGATAGATAGATAGATAGATAGATAGATAGATATATAGATAGATAGATAGATAGATAGATACATAGATAGATAGATAGACAGACAGACAGACAGACAGACAGACAGACAGACAGACAGACAGACAGACAGACAGACAGACAGACAGACAGATAGATAGATAGATAGATAGATAGATAGATAGATAGATAGATAGATAGATAGATAGATAGATAGATAGATAGATAGATAGATAGATAGATAGATAGATAGATAGATAGATAGATAGATAGATATACAGAAAGGATGGATGGATAGATAGATAGATAGATATAAAGATAGGTAGATAGATAGATAGATACAGTATTTACCATTTTTTTTAGAATTACGCTTTTTGTTTTATGCTTTTATTAAGCGCAAATTTGATTGATATTAATTATCAAAATTATTTTTCAATATATTATATAATTATGTTGGAAAAAAACCATAATAACACCTTTAACTATTGTATTAATTTAATAATATTCCCAATAATAATGGCCTGTTTAACTTTGTATATAATTGTTGACTGACTATCGATATGAAATTTAATACTAATAACGACACAAATTTATGACGTCATGGAATGAATAGACGTACTGCAATATTAATTATAGAATAGCTGCGCTTCTAAAATTTATAACAGTTATTTATCACACAACGTATTATAGACAGTTTTCCACGGATATTAACATGAAAAGATATAAAATTAAAACCAATTTTGTTCGCCCCTAGGCCCGAGCTAACAAAATTACTATTAATATTATGATTTTTATTTTAATATTCGTGAAAATTGTCTCATATACCGATGGTATACATGATTTCAGTATGGCTGAGAATCTGGTCTAACCCAGCGAATATTACTCGGTTTCGAAGCCATACTGGAGAACAAAAAAACTGGATCAACACACAATATTTTAAGCGGTATAAGAAGGCCTACAAATAATCTGAAATAGCCAAGATTCAATGATGCACAGGGAAAGCTTCATTGAAGAAAAAACGCGTAAAATAGGCCTTTTTTCGCGCATTTCTCTGAACTGCGAGATAATTATGATTGATATTATTATTAATTTATGGCTATTCCAGATTATTTGTAGGCCTTCTTATGCTGCTTAAAGCAGTGTGCGGGCATGATCTGTACGTTCAGCCGTTTGGCAGCTAGCAGCCTTTAAAATTGATAGATTTTTGGCAATATTCGTTAACAGCAATATTTTAACGTGAACTGCAGTAGATCCAAAAAACTTATACTTACAAGAAAATAGCGAGAACAAAAACTAGCATTCTTAAATCATTTTCATTCTTTTCTGAAATTTAAATACAAGATTAATAAAACATCGAGAACTGGATCAATTAAAGAGAAGATTTTTAAAAAGGTATGGACGCTTTGGTAAAAATTATAGAGTTACCATTAGCCATTTAATAACCAAGAAAAGCTTTGCTTTTAAAATATGTTGAATTTATGAATATTGGGGTAAAGTCCCTTTCGTGGCAACACCCCTTAAGGGGCGTTTCTTTTTTTTTCACAGTTGCTTTTCTCCTATTTCTAGCTCCTGCGGGGGGCTCTAATCCAGCGGGGCCAATTGCCTAACCCTGTGGGGCAATAACCTAACCCAATATAACCTAAAATAACCTAACAAAAGCCTTTTTAAAAACACGACAAATCGCCCCTTAAGGGGCGTTGCCACGAAAGGGACTATTCCCGAATATTGTAATAAGTTTTTTTATTTGTCGTCCATATGCAATTTAAAATAAACCGCCACAAAATAGCAAATTTTTATAACCCGAGCTCATGCATAACAAAGGTTGGTTATATTTGATTATATTACGTCCTTGTTTCCATTTTTGTATGATGAAATGGATTCTGATTTTGTATTTGATATTTGGGGTGGCAATACATCTCCGCAAAGTGTTTCATCCTCTATAATACAAAGTAGAATGATGCCTATCCGTCCGTCTGTCTGTCCGTCCGTCCGTCTGTCCCTTAAGATATCGGTAACCACTGAACCGATCGGATTCTACTCTTCAGGGAATATATCTACTGGTCCTGTGGTGGTTTTAGGATATTTTCTTGGGGGTCGGGACACCCCCAACCTCCCAAAAATTACCTTTTGAGGCAAAGCCCCTAGAGGCTAGGGAAGAAGAAGCGAGTATTATTTAAAGTAGCAAGTTTTTTCTCACTATGGTTCTCCTTTACAGTGAAGTTTCTTACATAAAATATTGTACAACCCCAAAATAACCAATTTAATGAAAGTACCCAAAGATTGAAAGCCAACCCTTCATCCTTGGGCCTAAAGAGATAGGACAATGGACGATAAAATAGTGCACAACCCCACTACTAAAAAAACAAAATGATCATATTTGTAGATAAAAGTTATTGGTTAAAGATCTTATACTTTGCTAGTTTGAACCTGGTAGCGGACGTATATGCACAACTCATATTTGTGTATGTATCAGTAGAGAATTTCAGTGGGTTTCTATATACTAGAGTGGCGAAACTAAAGCTAAATAAGTTACGAAATAGATGTCAAGAGAATCTTCTCAGTTGATATCAGAAGCTTATCTTACACATTTGCCAAGTAATTCCAATCACAGACGAACAAGGTGTACAAATAGAAATCTTCACAATTAAAGAAAGCTTTATAAATGTTTAGGGGTTGGTTTTAGGCTATTTAATTGATTTGGGGTTGCGCATCCGCTGTTACTTTATTTACAGAGTTTTTTTTAAGGGACAAAGTATTGCTTTATCAAACCCACTTACCATTGTCACAAGTTAATAATCATATAGAGAAGGGTGGGATCAAAATAGACCAAAACTATCGAACCCAGTAAAAGTGTCTGACTATGACGTCAGAAAAAAATAATAGTTAACCAATGAGAGACCGCTATATATTTTACCATTGGTCAATTACAGTGAATACTGGCTTCTCATTGGTTAATTGTTATTTTTTTCTGACGTCATAGTTCGACACTTTTACGAGGTTCAAACTATCTTTAAAAAAATGGCCTAAAACCGCAGTAGGACTCTTTGCATAAGAGGTAATTTAAAAATAAAAAATTGGAGCTGCAACCACTAATTTCGAACCCCCCCCTTCAAGAAAAAAATTTGAATGAAATATTTTTTTAAGCCGAAGGCTCCAAAAAAAATTTA